>NC_087480.1:15402594-16002594 GCF_036417665.1 Passer domesticus
TGAGAGTGGTGAAGGAATAAGGTACTGTTAATGAAGAAGAGATCAGCTATTTGGAGAAGATTTTCTCAAAACAGTTGATCTTTTAGCAGGGGTTAAAAGGAGGGCTGGGAAGGGAATATATTATGCCTGTTGTAGTAGTGATTTGCATAATTTTCACCTTTGTATTTCTGGGAAGGTAACAGACTGATTTTTTTTTTTAATTTGGGAGGGCAACATTCACTGACTTTCAGGATGCCTCCTATTTCAGGGTTCTGGAATCCACTGAGATCCTGTCAACAGACACAGATAGCAGTTCAGCTGAAGACAGTGACTTTGAAGAGATGGGAAAGAATATTGAGAATATGTTACAGAACAAGAAAACTAGTTCTCAGCTCTCTCGGGAAAGAGAAGAGCAGGAACGGAAGGAATTGCAAAGGATGCTCCTGGGAGAAGACAATGACAAAGACAGGGGCAAAAAGGACAGGAGAGACAAAAAGGGGCTGTGTAAGTAACTGCAACCACAGAATTATGCCTGGGAAGGGATGCAGGACTTTATGTCAGGCTGCAAATTGTGCTGATCTGGCCTCTTAAGAATCCTTGCAGAGAGAATGTTTAAACATGCTTATCTGGGGCTTTTCCCTCTCTGGGGGTTCTTCCTTCTCTTGAGCACTTAGTATCTGAAAGTGCCTCTGAAGTGTATTCTTTCCCTCACAGCTTTTGTTTATTTTGAACTATAAACTTACTCTGGTGTTTCTTTAGATAGTCACTGCTGCTTCCTGCTGAAGTTTCTTTTTTTTAAATTTTTATTTTGAGTGGGGAGCTGCTTTTTCAGTATTTTTCTCTAGATGTCTTCACACATAGTTCCTGCAACCATCTTAGGGTTGTGTAGTTGGATCTTCTGTGTACACACAGCTCTGTGTGTGAAGCAGGCACAGTCTGCAGGCTGATAGCAGTGTCTGTTACACTGTGTGCTGTGGCAGCATGTTTGGAGGTAAATTGGGCAGCTGCCAGATTTGGATCTCCTGGAGATGTGCTTGTTTTAAGTACATTCCAGCAGAGAACTTGACATGTCCCTGACTGGCTGGTAAAACATTTGGCCTGTGAATGAACTTCATGAAGGTGCCCATGACCACTGTTACTTGTTGAATGTGTGTGAGCAAAGCTGAGCTCTGCATTTGAGTCAATGTTATTGTTGCCATCTATTCTCAAATTGGGAACACATCAGTAATAAATAGTTACTGGAATCATTTTTAAGGCAAATGTGGAAGATTTTTGATGATTATTACCTCATGAAAAGATATCCAGTGTTACTTTGTACAAAACCTCTCAACCTGAATTATAAATGGTGCTGGAAAGAATCTGTGCTGACTTGACACACTGGTTGGAACATTCCTTGGAAAACTGGATAATTCTTGACCCTCAGTTTCTGCCAGATAATCATACCTATGATGAAAAGCACTGTAACTAATCCATCAGCAGGACCAGATGCAATTGCATTGCAGGTTGCACCTGTGGCTCCTTGTTGACTGTAGCTGTTCTTTCTGGCTTTATAATCTATGTGGATAATTAGGTAGCTTTGTTTCAGATGGATTTCATGTCATGATAACAGAACATGAACAAGCAAGGGAAAGACTTCTGTTAGGTTTTCCTGAATGTGACTCTTGGAAGATTTTAAGCCAAAACTGTCTGCTGTATTTAAACTATGGTATTTGTAGAGTGTGGATAAAAACTAGAAGCAAATAAAGCATTTTCTTGTGACAACAGCTTCAGCAGCCTCAGCAACCTCTCACAAGGATGATGACACTGCCTCTGTGACCAGCCTGAATTCCTCTGCCACCGGCCGGCGCCTGAAGATCTACCGCACGTTCAGGGACGAGGACGGCAAGGAGTACGTGAGGTGTGAGACGGTGCGGAAGCCCGCGGTCATCGACGCCTACTGCCGCATACGCACCACCAAGGACGAGGAGTTCATGTAAGGCCTTCCTGCTCTCCTTCCTCTGTCTCTTAGCTTTGCCTACAGGCTTGTCTCATTCCACTGACAGCATGAAGAAATGTAGAATTGAGCGTAGAAGCCCGGTGTGGTGATTGTGGAGAGAAAGAGGTTTAATGGCTGTCCTTTTGGAGGGTGTCGCAAACTTGGTGCAGTGATTGAGCTGCCAGAAGAGTACCTGGTGAATCATGAACTGGGCTGGAAAATTTCTGTGTTTTTTTCCCCCACCCAGACGGAAGTTTGCTCTGTTTGATGAGCAGCACCGTGAGGAGATGCGGAAGGAGCGGCGCAGGATCCAGGAGCAGTTACGGCGGCTAAAACGGAACCAAGAGAAAGAGAAACTCAAGGGGCCTCCAGAAAAGAAGCCCAAGAAAATGAAAGAGCGTCCAGACTTGAAAGTAAGCATTCCATATAGGTTCTGGCTACTAAAGAGATTTTCTGTTCTAATGATGACAGATCTCACTGGGGCATTTTATTGATGCTTTACCTCAAAACTAGGAGCCCATATGTGAATTCTGATCCATCACTTTCTATTTTTGCAGCTAAAATGTGGAGCATGTGGTGCAATTGGGCACATGAGGACTAATAAGTTCTGCCCTCTGTACTACCAAACAAATGCCCCACCTTCTAATCCTGTTGCCATGACAGAGGAGCAGGAGGAAGAGCTGGAAAAAACAGTTATTCACAATGACAATGAAGAACTCATCAAAGTTGAAGGAACGAAAATTGTCCTGGGAAAACAACTGATTGAGAGGTAAGGGAAAAAGCAGAGATACTGGTGGGGATAATAAGAATAAACAACATAGAGCTTAATGCAGAATACTCATATGTATATTAGTCACAGGAATAAAGTGACAGGGCTTTACATAAACTGTTATTACAGTATTTTGATTGAGCATTTGGTATTATGGCAGATGGAACCAAAGCCAGTACTGGGGGACAAATGGTCTTGATTCACGTGAGGGCTGGAGGAAGTATTGTGCTTTTTTCTTTGTGCCTAGTGCTGATGAGGTTCGCAGGAAATCCCTGGTCCTGAAGTTTCCTAAGCAGCAGCTTCCTCCAAAGAAGAAGCGTCGCGTGGGGACAACGGTGCACTGTGATTATCTCAACGTGAGTGAAGTGTTACTGAGCTGAGTGCAGCACCTCCATTTCTGTTTGCACCAACTGGCCAGGCCCTTAACTGCTCCTGTGCAACCTCCTTGTGCCTGCCCAGAAAATGAATAAGCTAAATTGTCTAGGATTTCTGTAAGTAAATGTTTTGCATCTTGGAACTGCCTTCATTTTTCTGCCTCTTGTTTTTTCAGCGTCCTCATAAATCCATCCACCGGCGGAGAACAGATCCCATGGTGACACTCTCATCTATCTTGGAGGGCATCATCAATGACATCAGGGATCTTCCCAATGTAAGTTTGAGCTATGACACCCAAATCCTGCATCTCAGGCAATATGGTTGAAGCAGGGTATGTAGACACCAGAATGTGGCTAGTTTTGTATGGATACATGCTCAAAGCTCATATGTAATTTTTAATTTTTTTTTCAACAAAAAACGTGAATGAAATGTAGCAGTGTGTAATGCTTTTATATATGTGGCACTGGAGAAGATCTGTCCTTCACTCTTTTCTGACCAAACTTTGCCAGAAACTTGAAAAATCAAAAGTTTAAATGGAAGATTTGAATTTAAATGAGAATTTCAAAGTTCAGTTTCTCGACTTTTGTGCTGCAATTGAAAATACCACAAATTCTCTGTGAGATTTTCCCTCTTATAGTGGTATTAGAAAATATTGTGTGGAAGAAAGTGTTTGCCATCGTGGGGTTGAGCTTATTCTGTTTTCCCTGGTGCAGTTAAGGACCTGGTGTAAAGGATTTATACATTAGTGCCTGTTTAACAGTGGAGGTTAAACTGAGATTAGCTGTGCTATTACTGTGCTAATAACCATTTGTTTCTTTTCCTCCTCAGACATACCCCTTTCACACGCCTGTAAATCCAAAAGTTGTCAAAGATTATTACAAGATCATTACACGGCCCATGGATTTACAGACCCTGCGGGAAAACGTCCGGAAGAGGCAGTACCCATCCCGGGAGGAGTTCAGGGAACACCTGGAGCTCATTGTGAAGAACAGTGCCACATACAATGGTAACAACACAGGGAAATCCTGCTTCTGCTAATACAATGTGCAGGGATGAGTTGTGCAACTTTTAGAGTCAACAAAAGAATGCAAAAGCAGAGCAAATTCACTTCCAGATGGCAATAGTGAATGTATATTTTTCCAGATGTACCTGGAAGATTATATTAATGTTAATGAACTAATTAATAAATAAGAAAGAAGTGAATTCCAGCATGTACCAACAACTAAATGTTGACTGTGATGTGGTAATTGAAATTCAGTTATGGGTCTGTGTCCTGGGGTGACTCAATGACTGAAGACTTCTGCATGTTCAAGTCCTGCCTACCTCCTTCATAGCTAAGTAAAATATTGTTTTCAGTAGATTGCATTATTATGCTTTATTGAATGAATCTTCCAATGCAAATAGGAATAGTTCACACCCATTGAAGGCAGTGCCTTGGAGCATGCAGCTTTGAGTGGAGTTTGCTGTCATGATTTTGCATATTGTGATTCTCAGTCGTAATAAACTTTTTCCCCATTGGGAAGGTCGGGAAACTAGTTGGGGAAAAAAAGGAAAGAAAGCTAGTTTAAAATAAAAGTATAGATTCTGTGATAGAGCATGTATCTGCTGGGGAAAAGTGATGATTCGTTGGCTTTATCTGACTGCTGATAGAAACATCTTTGTCCAAAATATATTAATTTGACAGAAAAACCTCCCAGCTGCACTGAGTCTATCTAGGCTGTGCAGCATTGAGGGTGACACTTGATAGCACTGAGTTTGTGTCTTTGCTGCTTCCTTTATTATTTTGACAGTTAAATCTCTGATTTATTCTAATAAGTAAGATCCATGTTTTCATTGTTTTGTTGCAAATGCTTGTTTCCATGTCTGAGGAATCCTGAAATTATTTAAAGCTGTTGGTTTTTGAGTATTCCTTAAATGTCCACCTTGCCTTCCTTAGTGAAGGAAACAGAAATTTCATGATTTATACTGTGAATATTTGGCAGAGGTGGAGGGCTTGGAGGCCAATCTGCCACAGGCACAGCTGCTTTCCAAAGGGTTTCCAAACTTTATTAGAATGTATGCCAGAAATGTTATTTACTACTAATAACGTTTTCTCATATAAAATGCATGCTGAACTTGAATAACTGTGTGTATTGAAAATATACTTGAGTATATTCTCCTAAATATGCCAGAAATATTATCAATGATGCTGTAGGAGTAAAGATAAATCATAGTGTGACATGGGCCTTTTTAATCAAGCTGCACTTGCTGTGTGTGTTTGCAGGGCCAAAGCACTCACTGACACAGATATCCCAGTCCATGCTTGACCTGTGTGATGAAAAGCTAAAAGAGGCAAGTTCTGTGAATGTGTTGTGGTCAGAATGGAGGGGGAGGGATGATCAGGGGTGGTTGAAGACTTTGAGAATAGAGGATGTGCATAGGCAAAACACAGGGGTTTTGCCTGGGAGAGTAGTAGGAAATTAAAGGAGTTCTTCCTCCTACCCCAGAAGGTATTTGAATTTTTAACATTTTAAACAGTTCCCATGGGAACCTTTCTGAAAAAAATGCTTGTTTCTTATTCTAGTTACTTTATCTTATCTGTAGGCTTATATCTTGACTATTACCCCTGTTAGTTACAAGTGTTTTCATAAAAAGGTGCATGGCAGCCTCTCTGGGACAGAATATCATGATTGTTCAGTTATTAGTTTAGGGTCAGCCACTGATTTTCCCTGCTTCTTTTGCAGAAGGAAGATAAACTGGCTCGACTAGAAAAAGCAATTAATCCTCTCCTGGATGATGATGATCAAGTGGCCTTTTCCTTCATTTTGGATAACATTGTGACCCAAAAGATGATGGCAGTTCCAGATGTATGTATCTTGAGTAACTGTGTGATTGTGTGATGTGAAAAATGTACTGATCTTGTTGTGGAGAAACCAGTGCTATTAAATGCAGAAGTCTTCTGTAAAATTATCAATTTGTATTATATGTTTCTACTGTCAAATAGATATCAACAGGCCTGTTAAAAATCCAGCTGGTAGATCTTTTCTGTGTGTCCCTCCTGAACCTAAATGATTGGATTCAAGAGGTCTTGTTATAAATACCTTAAATACATTTGGAGTGTTAATCAGTTCTGCAGACATGACATTTGTAGAAAATTCTACAGAGAAGCTTTCTAAACCCGTCTGTTTTCTTTTTTTTTTTTTTCAGTCTTGGCCCTTTCACCATCCAGTTAACAAAAAGTTTGTTCCTGATTATTACAAGGTGATTGCTAATCCCATGGATCTGGAGACCATCCGCAAGGTGTGTAGCTTGGACTGAGCAGCCTCTTGAGAGCTGTTGGGACTTGATCACTCACTGGGTGACAATTCTCTTCCAGAATATCTCCAAACACAAATACCAGAACAGGGAGACTTTCCTGGATGATGTTAACCTCATCCTTGCCAACAGCATTAAGTACAATGGTAGGTGGTGGAAATGAGGCTTCAGCTGCCTTTTTACTTTGATTCATTCATCTGGGCACCTGTACTGCCAAAGTGTGTTGGAGCCTGAGGCTGTGATTCATAAACTTGATGATTGTTTTCCTTTCCTGAGGAAAGGGATGCTTTAACAGTGCTGTTTTCACTGTCACATGGAGCTTTATTACCATCTGGTGCAGGATGGGCAGTTACATTTGGGGAAGATGTTCTGCTGCTCAGTACATGTCTCTGATCCAATGATTTGTTTCTGGGAATTTCCTTGAGACAGACAGGATACAACCTTTCTGTGTCCTAAATCACACTTTTAATGCTGGAACAAACTGGTTGTGCTATTTTAGCTCTGCTTTGTATTTCTCCTTACATCAGGAGCTGGGATTTAGGGGTCTGTGTAACCAAAACCTGTCCTGCTGTCTCGGCAGCTGGAATTGAAAAAACATCAGAATGCATAAAGAGATTTGTTTCTTACTACAGGGTCAGACAGCCAGTACACAAAAACAGCCCAGGAGATTGTAAACATCTGTTACCAGACTTTAGCTGAGGTATGTGGACAACTTTACTGGAATATATACAGTTTGAATCTTCTGTTCTGAAACCTTAGCAAGCGTTTTTATTCTTAGTATGATGAGCACCTGACTCAACTCGAGAGAGACATCTCTACTGCTAAGGAAGCAGCACTGGAGGAGGCAGATCTGGAAAGTCTTGATCCTATGACCCCTGGTCCCTACACTCCACAGGCAAGTGACCAAGCAAGGCTTTCACTTTCTTTTAGTTTCAGTCTCCTGAGTGTTTGATCCCAATTTTCCTCTTTGTTTCATGTTCTCCATCTGTCTGCAGTTTGTCTTTTAGTAGAGTATCTTGTTGGATGATGTGCTAACACTTGCTTTTTAAGAATAAATGTAAGAAGCAGTTCTGATGCTTCAGAGAGTGAGATACCTAAGACAGAGAGAGCCATTTCCCAAGCAAGTTGTAAAACTGGCCTGCAGGTGAGCTGTGTACAGTCAGGTACAGCTGAGTGTTGGTTGGAAGGTCAACTGTGCAAGTGTAACATTTGGAAACCCTCAGAAGTCAAGCAGTGGACAGGTAAGGAGAACATGAGGACAAAACATGGATGTAGTGCTGACTGGAATCCAGGGAGCTGTTTGCTACTGGTATTGTGGGAAAGGCTCATTGCTGTGGGTAAGGAACTCTCTGATAAGGTCAGCAGAGTCCCACTGTAACCTCATTGCTGGGATTCTTTACATCTCTTGGTTCCAGTTCTAGTGGAAAATAATGGTTTTTAACCTTTATCATTGTATTATAGAAGACAATTGTGTGTGTCAGGTATTTCCTATGTGTTACAGAGTGAGTTCGTGCTGGGCTTCTTTTCAGTTTACAGTTTGGCAAAGATTTATAAGCTACTTAGACCTTTTTTAAAAATAATTCTTATTTTGGGTTGTTTGATGTTTTTAAAAGCATCAGTTAAAAACTTCCACCAGGAATGACAAGTTAATTCATGAAAACGATAATTAACTTTGGAATTTGCCTAGGAAAGCAGGGGATGTCATCCTAATGTCTGAGATGTGCCTTTTGTTTATTTGAAAAAGTTCACAGGCCTTGGGAAAGATCTCTGTGTTGATAATTGAATGATAAAATGCAAAAGTTGTAGTATAGGAAGACAAACCAAAGCTTTCTTTGCAGCTGTTCAGCCCAGTTGTAGACCAATAATTTTTTGATTCTGTGCAAGTCTGATGTAATCACATCTGGAAAGTTGCATTTAGTTTTAGCAAAGTCAGAGCAGAAAAGAAGGGCTTGAAGTTCAGGAACAATTTAAGATCTTATGAAGATTATTTTTAAGAGAAAAATGAGTTTAAAAATTGTTTAGGCAAAAAGTATACAAAGACTGTATCCTGAGCCAGGATAGCAGGACACACGTGAGTTTGGGGCAATATTTAACACCCTCCCATCCATCTCTCCCCTCAAAAATACCCAAAATGTAGCATTTTAGGAAGGTAGAAAGTGTTTGTTGGAATTGATCCAATTCAGCAGGCTGGGAATGCTGAAACTGAGTATCATGGAAAAAGACCTTCCTGCCAATAGGAAGTGTTGGGCTGTAGGAGAGTCTTTGGAGATGAGTTGAAAGAGAATGAGGTATTGAAGATGAGATATTGAAACTATTTGTTGATATATTTCAAGAATTAAATAGCATCAGAGGTGATCCCAATGCATCAGAGAGTGAGGGACAAAAATGCCATTTTCTTATTTGATGGTTTCCTTCCCAAGAGCAATGTTACTTGGTCTGGTTTTATTCCAAGCTGGTGATCAGAAGAGAGGAAAGGAGGCCTGGGCAGGGAACTGTCCTTGCTAAGAGGAAAGAGCTCTCTGAGCTTCTGCCTTGAGCTTGTCACATGAAGGCCACCCTTGCCCTCTGCTTCTTGGCTGGAGCTACAGTCCCACTTCCCACACTCCCAAACTTGCCACAGATGGCAGGTCTGGGGGAGATTGCTTGGATTTAGTTCCCTTTTTTAAATGACAGCCAACATTTATCTCCCCATATGGGTCTTCAGAGGTTGGCCTCCAGGATATAAAAAGCAAATACAGTTGAGAGCTGTCTGTGCTTTACATGTCTGTTTAAATTCTTAGGAAGCCTGTTTTGCCTAATTTAAGAATTATTGCTGTTGTTCTTAAGACTTTCAGTATTGTCATGATCTATGAAGTGTGTATTGTAAGGGAACTTCATTAAAATCCTAATATGTAGTTCCTCATTAACTCTTTAGAGGTCTGTGTGCGTGCAGACTGCAGGTTGGCTTTTGGAACACTTTATCCAAATCCCCTTTTTCTTGCTTGTGTCAGCTCTAGGGGTTAGACAGTGACTTACATGGGACTGATTGGAAGCTGAAGCTTTGCTGTTTCATATGTGCTAGGCTTTTCCCAGTTCTGACTGGAGCATTTGGGGTGCAACACCATTCCCATTATGAGGAAGTAAATGAAAAGGGCCATGCTGAGTCAGACCAAAGGTTGATGTAATCAACTCTCCTGTCTCTGGCAGGGAACAGAAGTAGGTGGATGCAAACATGCAGTGATCATTTTTACAGCAAACCCTCTCTGCTTCTGGGAATTGGTTGTTCAGGCACCTTAAACTTGTGTTGGACCTGGACCATTGTATTCATGAGCTGCAGAGAGCTCTGTTCTCTATAAATTTATTGAATCCCTTTGGAGCCCATTTGTGATTTTGGCCTCTGTAGAATAGCACTGTATAGAAGTACTGACTTCTGTTTTAAAATCTGCTATTTGGCAAACTTCAAAGCTGAGGTTTTGAGCCATTGCATTTACCCCATTTGTTCTTTAAGAATAATTAGCTCATTTTGACTAAACAGTGTGTAATAATATGAACACCATGCCAAAAAGATGCATTTAGTCCTGAAATCCCAGTCTTGCCTCTCAAGATACTGCTCCAGTCTCATTTTTAGCCTGAGAATGTTCTATCTCCTGTTTCCACCTATACTTCAGCCACCAGATTTGTATGATACCAGCACTTCCCTCAGTGTGTCCCATGGTGCTTCATTCTTCAAGATGAAAGCAGTTTGTCTGCTATGGACACTCCCATCACTACCACAGGGAAGTGAGGAATTCAGGTCAGAATCCTCCATTTTCTCATCTGGTTGGGGAGTTGTCTTGTATGAGCAAATTACTAAAAGGAGGCAATGACTTTGTAGGAAACAGGTGACAAAGATCAGGTTTTCCTAGTAGAGAAGGGAATATATTCCAAAAGTTATGATATTTTCTTCATTTTGACTGCTCTGAGGCAAAAATAAAACAAAAATAAATTAAAGAGCACTGGGAATTGAGACACTGCAAAACAAAGAATAGAGAATCAAAAGCTGCACAAGAATCTGCCTAAGGCCAGGTATTTGTTTGCTTCACTGCTTCTGGAAGTAGAGACCTGGTGACTCATGCTACAGAGGGTTAATATGCAATCCCTTGTTAATTCTGAGCAGGGAAATGGTGAAGGATTCTCTACAGATTCACAAGATCATAATTAGATTATTATGGTTGCATCCAGTGACAATTAGGAGCTTGGAAGTGATGGTTGCTACTGTAGATGCCTTGTAGTTGTAAAAGGAAAAGCAGACAGGTTAAAGGGATTAAATAATTAGAAATGAACTTGTTACAGTAACCACAGAATATTTTTCCTTAGTCTTTATTCTGTATTAAACAAAACAATAGATGTTGAAGGAGAAGGAATAGCAGAAGGATATGCAATAATAGGACCGTGAAAATAAATTACCAGGAGGATGAAGAAGGTGAGGAGCCATAAGACTGAAGGTGGTACCTGAAGGACTGGTAAGAGCTATTCTGAACAATGCAGGCAAACAGAGATTGGTTATGAATAGTTCTGTGTACTATTGTAGCCATCTGTAGCTTTGTGAATGTCTTCTAGATTTGGAAGTTTTCAAGCTTTCTGTAGAAATTTATAGTCTTTGGGACAGAATCTGTATGTCCTCTTTAGGACTCATGGGGACTGTGGGAAGAGTTGGAAGAGAAGGACAGAAAAAGATTTGGGGGAAATGCTGTGTGCTTTTAAAATATATTATGAAAATAAGCACTTTTTTTACAACCTAGTGCTATTTTCCAGAAATAACTAGTTGAACAAGGAACTCTGGTCTGTAAGGCTGGAGATTCCCAATTCAAGGATGAGCACATCAAGCAGAAGTGTGTGGAGACTGTGCTCTCTGATCTTGCAATAAGGAGAAAAAGGATCCTTGCTCTGAGAGTGATACACATATATTTTCCTTTCTGTCTTTTCCTTCCTGTACTCTCACACCCACCTTTGTGGCCCAGGTGTCTCTCACACCCCCTGGGTGATGTCCAGCAGTGCCCTCAGTGTCCCTGCTGTTCTGGGTGATTATTGTGGTGAATGCTCCAAGTGTGGGGACACAAGGCTTGACTCTATTTTTCTCAGAAGGCTGTTTTGTTATCTTATGTATTATACTAAAATACTACATTAAAACTATACTAAAAGTACAGAGAGAGAAGAAAGATCAGAAAGCTACAAAGAACAAGAATATAATAGAATACATAACAAAATCCTGTGACTGCTCACAGCCTTGGCACAGGTGCCTGTGATTTTGGTCACTAATTGAAAACAATCCACATGGACCAATGGAAGATGCACCTGTTGCATTCCACAGCAGCAGAGAGTTATTGTTTACATTTCTCTGCTGAGACCCTCAGCTCTCAGGAGGGGAAAAATCTTAGAAATGGATTTTTCATAAAATATTATACCTACAGGTGATGTCCAGCAGCGCCCTCCTCAGTGTCCCTGCTGTTCTGGTTGATGTCCAGCAGTGCCCTGCTCAGTGTCCTTGCTGTTCTGGGTGCTCTCCTCAGTGTCCCTGCTGCTCTGGGTGTGTCCAGCAGTCCCTCCTCAGTGTCCCTGCTGTTCTGTGTGTGTCCAGCAGTCCCTCCTCAGTGTCCCTGCTGCTCTGGGTGTGTCCAGCAGTCCCTCCTCAGTGTCCCTGCTGTTCTGTGTGTGTCCAGCAGTCCCTCCTCAGTGTCCCTGCTGCTCTGGGTGCTCTCCTCAGTGTCCCTGCTGCTCTGGGTGCTGTCCAGCAGTGTCCTCAGTGTCCCTGCTGCTCTGGGTGTGTCCAGCAGTGCCCTCCTCAGTGTCCCTGCTCTTTGTGTTCCCATCCAGATGCGCCAGGGGCGAGGTCGGCTGGGCGAGGAAGACTCTGACGTGGATATTGAAGGATTTGATGAGGATGATGATGGCAAGCCTAAGACTCCAGCCCCAGTGAGTACCTTTACAGAAATCCCAGCCACAGTGTGGGGGCTGACTCGCAGGGCTGTCAGTTGTGCCTGCTGCCCTGAGGCAGGCTCTGAAATGCAGCTGGGAAAAGTTAGCACTGTGAACTGAGGGAGTGCTTCAGAGTGGACAGAGTGGGAAATCTATGATAGAAAGGCAGCATGCTGCTGGAGCTTCAGCATCCCTTTTGTGTGACCCAGGAGGTTGAAGATGCAGATGGGGACCTTGCTGATGAAGAAGAAGGATCAGCCCAGCAGCCCCAGGCCAGTGTCCTCTATGAAGACTTGCTCATGTCTGATGGAGAGGATGATGATGATGGGAGTGATGAAGAGGGAGATAATCCTTTCTCGTGTAAGTGTCCTTCTCTGATTGTTCATTAACCCAGCTGATCTCATGCTTCCATCACAAAAACATGCAGAGACCAAAGGGGCAAGATGAGGAAACTGGGTGGACACAAATGGGACTGAAAACAAAAGTGCAATAGGAATGCTGTAAGTGCAGAGACACAGGAAAGCAGAGTTAAGACAAGGTCTTGTTGATTGTATTTCATAAAGTGAAACTGCAAATGGTTCTGAAAACACTGCAAGTGTGATTTGGTATGCAGAGCCAGGAATGGGTAGTCTGGTAAAAGTACATTTATTTTGATATGAAATAGGGTTATCAATGTTAAATGTTAAAATAATGTTATAATGAAAAGCAGTGTTATCACAAACAGAAAGAGGTGTACAGAGGTCATTCAGACTGTTTCTATGTTTTAATACAAACTTATGCAGAAAAGCATATAGTGGTATTTACGTATGACTTCTGAAAATTTTTAGGGGGGAAGAAGGGGGGATTTTTCAGAGTAGACAAGATATAAGGCCTTTTTGAGTAATGGTGGCAATGAGATTGCTTTGGAATAACATCAGAATTGGGCATTCAGTAGGTGGTGTCACCTCCCAGGTACCTTTTCTGCCTTGTGGAGACAGGATTTGTAAACATTCCTTACAGTCAATACTGCAGCCTTGAAACATAGACAGTGCATATGTGACAGAACAACCCTGCAGCTCCTGACCACACTTTGGTTCCTTACACAGCTATCCAGCTGAGTGAGAGTGGCAGTGACTCAGATGTGGAGCCCAATGCAGTGAGACCCAAACAGCCTCATGTTCTCCAGGAGAACACACGGATGGGCATGGACAATGAAGAAAGCATGATGTCCTATGAAGGGGATGGTGGGGAGACATCTCATGTTATGGAGGACAGCAATATCAGGTAATTAGAGCTGGTTGAAATCCCATCTCTTAAAGATTTTTGAAGTGTTCATCATAAAAACCTGAAGAATATCTCATATGTTTCTTAAAGTTATCTTGTGACTGTTCTTACTGTTGCAACCATAATTACCATTTATTCTTACTGACAGAAATTTGGGGTTGCTGTTAGATTTTCACTAATAAAAATATGAGTTAAATTGGAAAAAAAAAAACCCACCCAGGTTTTTCTTTTAAATTAGATGATTTCTTGCACATATATAGTGGTTTCTGATGGCAGGACAAATAAAGGCTTTTACAAGCTATCTCAAACTATAAGATGCCTTTGAAATTAAAAAGTTACTTAGCAGATCATCTATTTTTCCCCCTCTAAGAACAAGCATGTCTTGACTTGAAATTCAACTATTCAACTGCTTAGTTGAAGTCCAGAAGTATAGGAATATGCATATTCTGCGTTTTGGAAGGTGTCCAGTTATTAGAAAATTAAAAGTACAACAATATCAGCTTTATTTTTTGCATTCAAGAGAACAGCAACCTACTCTCCCTTCTCTGGGCATTCTGTACAGTATAAGTATTTGATTCTCTGTTCTTCTTCTACTTGTGGATTTCAGTTCCTTAGTGCCATTATTGATATTTGCCTAATAAATCACAGGCATCAGAGCTAATAGGTAGCTGGGCTGGCAGGCAGTGGTCATTCCAGCCCAGGACCTTGACAAGAGTCAGCAGGAAGTTCTAGAAAAGATGAGAATGGGTTTCTGTCTGCAGTGAAGGTGACAGAAGCTGTTGGAGCAATCAGTTTTTCCTGCCTGGAGTGAACATACTGGAATTGTTTCATTGGAGTACTGTTTTTTCTTTAGTTTATGTTTTAAAAAGCTGGCCAGTGACACAATTGAAATGCACAGTGGTTCCCTCGTGTTCACAGGACTTCAAGCCAACTCTTACAGCAGTTAAATACAGAATTGCTGGCATCAGCAGCTCATTTGAAATTATTTTCTTCTTTCTTCTAGTTATGGCAGCTATGAAGAACCAGACCCAAAGTCCAACACAAGAGACACGAGTTTCAGCAGCATTGGAGGCTATGAGATCTCAGAAGAGGAGGAGGAGGAGGAGCAGCAGCGCTCTGGGCCAAGTGTGCTAAGTCAGGTCCATCTGTCTGAGGACGAGGAGGACAGTGAGGACTTTCACTCCATCGCAGGAGACAGTGACCTGGACTCAGATGAATGAACTCCCTTCCCTGAGAGGATGGTCACCCTGGGCCACTCCTGGCTCCTGAATTTCTCTTGTCCCAGTTTGGTGTAAGGAACAGTGTAGTTCCTTCCTACAGTGTGGGCTGTCTTGAAAAGATTTTTTTTCTTTTTTGGATATAATATTTTAATTGATTATAAAACATGTTATATGAATGAGCAAACGGTGGAAAATAAGCTTTAGACAAACGTGTCCTGCTGAAGCCTTGGCTTCTTGTAGCCTGTACTGGTTCCAGAATCCAGATACAGATTTGTATGGTTTGTTCTTCAGTCTTTATAGATGTAAAGTAATTCCTCAGAAATACTGGCCTGTTGGATACGTGCATGTCTGTCAGGAAAAAATGCTTGCTCAGAATGAAATACTTCTGTCGATGAACAACTGTAATGCAATTTTCATTTCATAAAGGGGAGCTTTTTCTCTGGGACCACAAATGCAGTGTCTGATGTCTGACCCGAGTGCTTATGGAACTGCCTAACCACTACCACTGCTTCAGAAACAGCTGCCCCGCTTTTTCTGTAAATTGCAATTACTTCCAGACTTGGGTAATTTGAGCCTTTGGGAAGGCTCAGGCTTCACCGGAGACTGCAAAGTGTCAGTGCCCCGGGGAAGCTGCTGCAGACCCCGGATACGGAGTCCTGGCGTGCGGCTGAGGAGCTCACGGAAATACAGCGGGAACGGCGATACCGGGGTTTGCTGCTGTTCGTGTGCGCGGGCAGCCGCGGAGCTCCGCCGGCCCGGTCACTGAGCTGCACTGGCTCGGGGGGCTGTGGTGTCCCGCTGGCTGAGCTCTGATGCTCCAGTGAGCTCCGCTGGCTGAGCTCCTCTGCTCGAGCTCCGCCGTCCCGCTGTCAGCTCCGCTGTCTGAGCTCCGCTGCTCGAGCTCTGCTGTCCCGCTCTCAGGGCTCCGCTGCTCGACCTCCGCCGTCCCGCTGTTTCAGCTCCGCTCTCAGCTCCGCCGCTCGAGCTCCGCCGTCCCGCTGAGCGCCGGTTCCACGCAGCCACGTGCGGGGGTACCGGGAGGTGGCGGCGCATGCGCAGTCCCGCCGCCTTTGGCGCAGCGCTGCGCGCGGAAGGATAACTTCATTCGATAATGCGCTGATTCCAGCGGGTCCTTCCGCCCGCCGTGTGGGAGCGCTGCCCGGCGCCGCCCGGACTCTTTTCCGCGGGGATAGTTCCGGCCGCGGCCATTCGGTACCGCCGCCGCCGCCATTTCGGGAGCGCCGCCTCAGCGCGCCGCGACCGCGGGCAGCTCGGCCCGGCCCGGCCCGAGCGCACCTTCTGCCGTCGCCGCCACAGCCTCCCCGGCCCCTGTCCCGATGGCGACCTCCGTTGGGAACGTGGCGGACAGCACAGGTACCGTGCGCTGCGGCGCCGCCGGGGACGGGCTGGCCGGGGACAGCGGGGGCCGGGCCGTGCCCTCGCCCCCGGGGCCGCTCTCGGGCCCGTGCCCGGCGGAAGTTTCCAGACGCGGCAGGGCGGCGGTGCCCCCGCCGCCCCGGGGGCTCTGCGCCCCCCGGGCCCGGTGCCGGGCGCGCTCCGGTGGGCGCTGCCCGTGGGCAGCCCCCGGGCCGCCGCCGGGGAGGCGCGGGGAGCTGCGGGTGCGGCGGGCTCGCTGCTATATTTATCGGGCTATCAGGTGACTGCGTTAGACGGCGAAGTAGGGTAAAAGCCTGACCCAAAATGTGTGTTGGTTTGCCCGGAATCGCTCGCCGCACTTGGGCAGGAGTTTTTTTTCAGCAGCCTGGTCGAATGGAAGGTGTCCCTGCCCATGGCGGTGGAATCGGAACGAGGTTGTCTTTGAGGTCCCTTCCATCCCAAACCGTTCTGTGATTCTGTGGCACAGCCGGATACTAAAGCGCTTTTCTGAACAGTAAGACAGCGTGTTGTGTCAGGGAAAGATCCGGCCCTACATTTAGTTCGCAGATCCAGAACTTGAGGAATGGAGGAGAAATCTGACTTTCTCTGTAGAGCAAGAGAAAGAAGCATCGTGCTGACTGAAAGGATGGAAGGACAGCACAGCTTTATCCCCCACATTTTGGGGATTTCTGTAACCAGAGGGGCAGAAAGAGCTGAAATGATGCTTGGGAAAAGCAGAAGGAAAAGGAGGATTTTTGGAGAAAGAGACGGGATAGCAGTGCGGAGATAGGGATCTGAAGAGAAACGGTATCGATACAGAAAGGTGCTGCAGTACGGTGTTCGGTACTTCCTCAGCTAGAACTGCGTGTGGTCAGCCAGGCTGCAGCATCCTCTTGTAGCCTGGATCCCTGCGGGAAAAAGAGCCACGTGCACGCTGGGAGAGAGTCCTGTGCTATCCAGCACCTCCCAGCTGGAGGTGACCACTGCTTCTGCCTGGAGCTGGATGGTGTCTGAACGCTGGGTTGAGCAGGAGTCTGTTGCAAGTGCTTAGGATGGTGTTTGTAGGGGGAAAATGGCCTTGGGCGCCTTTCTGATGGTTCTATGCAGCTTTTTGTTTCGCTTGTATTGTCTGGAAGCCTCAGGGAAGGTCATTGTCACAGCACTGTACTAGACTTTTCCAAGGTCGTAGGCGAAGCATGCAGCACAAATTAGCCGAGGTACAGAAATTAATTTATGCGAGACACGAAAAGGGATTTTCCTGGCTGTGACTCCTCACTGCAGTTATTTTCTTTACAAATTGATTCAGTGCGCATCCATTCACGGGCTGTCCTACGGGTATTTTGCACTGCACAACTTCCAGCCAACTTTGTATTAAAAAGTTTCACTCATTCTGGACTTTGTGGCTGTCCACTTCCTACTTTTCAATGAACTTCTTCACAGTCGTTTATAAAATAAATGCTTGGAGGAAGATAACTGGCAATTTTACACTGTTTGACCTGTCTCTGGAGACAAAGGGTGGGTTGTTTTGTAAACAGAGACACTGGATAAATGAAAGAAAGTGTCAGTGTTTCTTCTTTTGTTGCTTTTGTTGGTAGTTCCCATTCTCAGGTGTTAAATCTGCACCGCCTGCTCTCTTGGCCTAGAAGTTGCAACTTCAGTTTTTCTTGCTTTAAGTAGGCAAAATGTAGCATTGAGATCATGACTGAAAGCTTCTTTCCCTGCAGTCATAAGCCTTGAAGTGTAAACTTCTGGGTTGTTATGTTTTGGGGTGCTTTCTGGTTGTTTTTTGTTTTACTTTGAAGTTTACTGAAGCAATTGAAATGTATTTGAAGAGGAAATTGAGTTCATGAGACATGCTCTTCCTCTCTGGTTCCTCTGTGCCATCAGCGGAAGTTGAAAATGCACTGACTGCCGGAAGGGCAAACAAAACCTGTTAGCAGCACAGGGAGCAAGAGAGGAGCAGGGTGCTGGTGCTCCAGCATTACTGTCAGCACCATTTATAGCTGCCACCGTTCAACATTCTCATGTTGAATAAAGGTTGTACCTTTTTATCTTTGCCAGTTGCTTTAATGAGATCCTGAAGTCCACTTTGCCCTTAGTCAGGGTTTGAAAAACAGGAATCTAATCTGGATAAGGATCCTTGGTTACTAATTTCTCAATTATCTAAAGAGAGAGTGGTAGTGGTAGTTGCAATTTACTGTGGAACAGTTTATAGCACTGACAGAGACAGTATGCTATCTGAAAAACAACTGTACTTATACAGGACTTGCAGTCTTACATTAAAACCTACTGGTCCTAAAACCCCAAATTTGAAAGTAATTTATATAAATTGCATCAATCCCAATTTCATAAAATAAGCACTAGGTAGTAAATCTGTACCTAATCTCTTTGTGATCATTTTGGCTGTCTTTAAAGTTCTCATAAAAGCATGAGAGTCTCTGGACTTTTGTACTACCTCACTACATAAATGTAGGCTCAGCTGTTGAGGTGCTTTCTTGTATTAGGAAAGGTTTATCTGTTTCATTTAGATTCCAGAATTTAAAACGGTAGGATGAGGTGGAAATTGTTTAATGAATGGAATTATGAGGCTGCAGAGTACAGGGGGAAAAATGAGAGATACTTGAAGTAATCAAACATTTTAATAGTTAGAGTTGTTGGTATAAAGGCAGAATTTGCAGCCTAGCGCTTCTTTCTAGGATGAATGATTGTGGGTTTTTCCAATTTGCACTTGCTTAATACTTTGTAAGAAATTTTACTTACTTCTCTCACTTATGGTTGTTTTGCCTAAAACAGGTTGTGTTTCATATAAGTATTTCATTCTCCACAGTTGGGTATTAAATACTGAAACTGTTTTGTCACTCCTGTTCCAGCTAAGCCTCCAGGAGCCGTAACTCCTTTCCTGTACCCTGTCTGTTTAATGGTTCCTCCTGTAGGCCAATTGCATAATCATTGAAGTGTGTGTTTGTCTTTCATCAGATATCATTGTTCCAATACCATTTTTTTTTTTCTGTGAAGGGGTTTTGACTCCTCAGAGGAAATACAGAGTATGCAGAATTTAATGAACGTTACCCATTGTGCTTTTTTTGCCTTTTTTTTTTTTTAAGAGCTTTCACTACTTGCACAGTAAAACTTTCTTTTGTTCAAGTCCTTTATTAAAGTCTTTGTCTCCTGTCCTTCATTTCCCTATTAAATTGTTAGAACTTTTTTTTTTTAGCATAGCAAAGCATAGGATTTTCAGTCATGGGGAGGAGTGAGGAGAGTCATTGTTCTGTTAGCAGCACTTCCACTGTTAGGAACCAAAATATATCATGACAGGAGTCTTTCAGAATAATGGAAAATGATTGACTTGCAAATATTCAGTGTTTACAGTCTGCATTTTTGCTATTATTAGTCAAGGACTGGTACAGTTAAGATCTTAGAACCCCAACTGTCACCTGCTGTAGTGTTTCATATCATTTCAAACATTTTCATCTGTTAGTTGTGTACATTTTTTTTCATTGTTTTGTTTTGTTTTTGTTTTGTTCCCATCATCTAACTTTTTGTTTTCCCCCTTTAAATGTTTTGGTGATTCTCCAGAACCAACGAAACGTATGCTTTCCTTCCAAGGGTTAGCGGAGTTGGCTCATCGTGAGTATCAGGCAGGAGACTTTGAAGCAGCAGAGAGGCACTGCATGCAGCTCTGGAGACAGGAGCCTGATAACACTGGTGTGCTTTTGTTACTGTCATCCATTCACTTCCAGTGTCGCCGACTGGACAGGTAGGCTTCTTCCCTCTGGAATTTTGCTTGGGCTGATCAGCTTTACAATAAACAGGAGGCCTTGCCGTTATTGTCGTGTTATTTTAATATTGTGCATATTAACATTGGAACATCAGCCACATTGGTGTGTACTGGCAGGATTTACATGTGTAATGTTCATTCCACCTACAGTCTAAGGGTTTGTGGTTTGGGGTTTTTTTCTGTAAGTTGTAAGAGTGTTTCCTGCACAACAACATGTTTAGTTAAAGGAGTTTTGTGATCTGAAAGTTGTTTTCTTTGTTCTTTCTGCTTGCCTGTTCCTGATCTTGCTCTCTGTGCCTCTAGCATTTTGAATTTCACTTGTTCTAGCTGTAAATTCATGTTTGCTGGTGAAGGAAGTAAGAACTTTTGACTTAGATTTGTTTTATATAGTCTTCTGATTGAAGTTGTAGTAGTTCAGATCTGGGAAAATAGAATGAGTGAGGATACAACAGAATTTTACATGTAAGTCATGTCCTGCTTCTTGAGAAGAATATCAGGTGGAACATTGCTTAACACAGATGTTGGAAGAGGGATTCCTGTAGTGTTTTTTCCAAGTGTATTGAGCTCAGGTTTGGCGAGGCAACTTGAACCCTTCTGTCTGTCAATGAGAGCTGTCTTTGTTCAGTACAGCCTAAAATGGGAACCAGGGTGATTGGAGTTTGAAGTGGGAAGACAAAGATACAGGAGAGCTCTGTACCTCCAGATTTGTTTGCTGTATGTCTGCTCACCTAAGCATGAATGTTCACTAGAGTGACTAGATAAAAAGACAAGCACTGAATGTCGAGGGTGGGTTTGTTTGGGTTTTTTTGGTTTGTTTTTGGGTGGTGTTTCTTATTTGCTAACTGGTCTGTTTTCTCCAGGTCTGCTCACTTCAGCACTTTGGCAATCAAACAGAATCCACTGTTGGCTGAAGCCTATTCAAACCTAGGCAATGTGTACAAGGAGCGTGGACAGCTGCAGGAAGCCATTGAACATTACAGACACGCACTGCGCCTCAAACCAGATTTCATTGATGGATATATTAATTTGGCTGCTGCACTCGTAGCTGCAGGTGATATGGAAGGAGCAGTACAGGCATATGTGTCTGCCCTTCAGTACAATCCTGTAAGTAATGCTTTATTTTATAAAAGTCCTTTATTACTGCTTTAGGACACAAAACTAGCAGCTTTCAAAGCATGAACAATAGATAACCCTTCCAAGTTGTATACCATAAACTTAATTAAGCAGTTAATACTATTTTTGAGGATCTTAGAGAGGCTTTTGTCTCTAAAAGTTGTGTATTGCAGTAAGGGCTACTGGTTGTCTGCTCTTCTCTGTAAGTAACATACTTAACTTTTTAGATAAAAGATAACCAAGGCTTGGTTTTTCTTTTCTGAAGGTAGAAGCTTCAGTGAATGGCCCCATATTTAGCTTTGTGTGCTTTAAGGTAGTACTATAGTGAGAGAATTGATGCTTAGACTTGAATGTGAGATCTCGGAAAATCACCAGGTATTACTTTTTCATGAAGTCAGAAATTTGATGGTGATGAGCGTTGCCTTGGTAAGATTTCTGCTGTAGACTGTTAGATTTCCATTGTGGGCTGGTTTACTGGAGCATCAGTTTAGGTTTTGTAGGCTGAAACTGACTGTCTGTAAGTGACTCCTATAAGACTGATTGATCTGGTGTATGGATTTTTGGTTGTAACTGTTTCAAATTGACATTTTCAGTAAACAGACTGCTGTCCTCTGTTTATTTTGCATCATGCTCATTAAATTTGTATAGTATTGCTCAGCATGATAAAGATATTTGCTTGCTCTTTGGTCAAACATTTTGATAAAAAGTACTTCAAGTGCAGCATTGGTCCCATGGGCATAAATCCTTTTTCTGTAGGAAAAGCACAAGCAAACCCAGTCCAACAAGAGACTTCCTGAACCTTATTTCTCTGTGTTCTTAAGCCGGTGTGAACTTGTCTAACTTAATGTGCCAAGTGGTGTGACTAGTGGATGCACTGGTTAGAATGATGTGATGGTGGGTTTTCACCATTACATCCCTAATGTAATGGTGGGTTTTTTTGCAGGAGTTGAGTTTTGTTTAGGTTAGTAGATCCTTTCATTAGTGTTGACAAAATGTCTACATTCTCTCTGGTCTTTACTGCTGGATAATGCTGTCGTAGATCGTGCTTTCATTTCAAACAAATGAAAGAACAAGAACATGTGGTAAAGCTGTTGGAAATGGATGGATTAGTGGGCCAAACAGGGAGAAAAACTTTAGGGATACAGGCAGCAAAATCACTTCATGTATCTATTTAAAAGCCATAATGGCAATGGTGTATCTTAAGAGTATGGGTTTGGCATTGTGGTTGAAAAAAAAGTGGGGGGGGCGCTTGAAATGCTTACATGTGGCAAAAGGACTTAAGCTGCTGGAGGTGGCATTTATTTTCAGTTTTTTATTTCTGTATAATAGGAATTGTATGAAATACTACTTCTTTGTAATTCTTTACGGATGTACTTTTACAGTATTAAATTTGCTCAGATTATCTATTGTATGTAATCTTAAGTCAAAAAAATAATTTACATATGTGATGTTTCTATTGAGAATCTAAAATAAGCTTTAGAGGACTGGGTTGTTCCTTGCAAATTCTCTTTGAAGACCTATGGGGAATCTGAAGTCCTGAAGCTGATGGTGTGCTTTTGATTTTTCAGGACTTGTACTGTGTTCGTAGTGACCTGGGGAACCTGCTCAAAGCCCTGGGTCGCTTGGAAGAAGCCAAGGTAGGTGTTGGGTAGAATACATGTAAACATCAGTGTTTTGAAAACTTGAACTTTGCACCAAGTCTTCAAATCTGCGTTGATCAACAGACAGTCCAAGAAACTTCTGAAAACTGAAGGCACTGAAACACCCCAGAGTAGTTGCAGGGCAAGATATGGCATGTCCATGTTTAAAAAGTTGGTTTAAGTCAAGAAATGGAAAGTTACCAAGCCTTGCTGCTGAACTAGACTATCTGATACCATTCTGAAGTATTGGGCAGGGGCTCCATCATGCTTTCATCTGGAAATAAGTAACAATCCTTCAGATCTGAGGCTTGCCTGCTGGTGCCAAGCAGAGAGCCTGTGGTTAGCTCGAGATCCCTGTACGATGCAGGTGCTATTGAAAAGGCTGCTCTTCTAAAGTCCTTTGTGGCTTGTAAGTGGAGAAGAAACTTATCCAAATGTTACCTTGTAATACTGGCTTTTAAAGATTTTTATTCTTTTAACTTTTCCCTTCCCTTGATAGTGGAAGAAAGGCTAGTAAATAATAGCTGCAGTATGCGACACACACCACCCCCCCACCCCCATCCCCCAATATCTTTTCTTCATGTCTTCCCTCTCCCCTCCCCCAAAATAAAGAAATCGGAAGGACAAAGCTGGTTTGTTTGGTAAATGAACTGATCAAAAGAAAACTTGCTGTAGTGGAAAGGTGGCTTCTAGCAGTCGCGCGTTTCCTAAACCGAGAATTCGAACACCAAGATGAGTTGAAAATTCTTGGCACGTTAAAATTCGGATTGCAGAAAGAAATTGTCTTGTTACAAGCCACCTTACGCGTCCGCGCTGCAGGGGTGAGGAGTGTGGAGAAACCAGAGCCGCTCTGGGCTCCAGGGCTGTCGCTCCAAGCCCCACGCGCATGCTCAGAAGTGGAGTGTATGAACAGCGTAGCTGTCTGTTTGGCTGCAGCACCATTTGGGGAGGGTGGGCATCTGCGGGCTAATGGGACTGCGGGTTCCAAATTCAACATTGCTTTGTTTCTCATTAACAACCTGGATGCGTTACCCTAGGGCAGCCTGATTGATTCGGTCGGATCCAGGTTGAAAACATTGTGTAGCAGCATTCAGAATTGAACAGTCTTTGAGACACTTGGTTCTCAGCCCACCAAGCGGACAGCTAACATGAATTGCACTTCACTGCAGCTTTAGTGTGACTGGTTTAGGCCAAGACACTGCGCCTGCCTTAGGTTGCTGACTTCTTTATTTCAGAGCTCTGGAGACACCTAGTTTGAAAGTGTTGTTCCGTTTTGTGAGAACTTAATAAACGAGGAAAAACATCTTGAGTAAATTGCAATGTGTTTCTTTGGTTATCAGTCCATTTGAAAGATCAAGCCAGCAGATTCCTTACAGTTTGAACTAAAATTTAATTTCTTTGTAGATGTTTCAGAGCCTTTCTTCCAAAAAAAAAAAGTCCCTGCTGTATGCAATTGCCCGATTAACCCTCTCCCTTCTGCATGTCTCCCTTGTTACAGACAGATTATCCTCATTCCCATGTGTTAAGACATATCCAAAAAAATGCAATTGCTTTGTTGAACTCTTACTAATGATCTTGTTTTATTTTCTCTCTTGTTTTTGGTTTTTCACCACTGATATTGTATTTAGAAGGTTTCAGGTGGGTGAAACCTCCTATTCCATGCGTAAGGTGCCTCGCTGAAGGGAGCTCGAGGCCTGGATCTAGGGCAGACACACACCTCCTCCTCCTCTTCCAGCAAGGAACGCACCGAAAAGTCACATGATGAGAAATATGGTAACGGGTTTGTAACTGCCACAGCAAAACCATTTGCCTCCATGCCTGAATCTTCTGTCTTGTGGCTTCAGAAACAGCTTAAAATATTTAATTACAAGCAAGTAATGTAAGAATATTTTATACTATTAGCCACAAATTCTTTCAAAGAAATAAAGTAAAAGTAAATTAAAATATTTTTTAAAGAAATAATTGGAGATAGTTAATAGTAAAAGCTTCTAACTCTTCCGGTTGTTCATTTTTTTCCTTTTTTCTTCTTTGTTTGGATTGCAGCGTTCTGCTCTTCTGATGATGCGCTGTGATCCTGCAGTAGCGCAAAGGCTGCGCAGCGGTAACGCGCATTGCGTGCGATTAAAGCCCCCGTGAACGGCTGACTCGATGATTAATCTCTGATCGGGCGACTGCCCGAGCTCCAGGCTGCAGCCTTTTGGACCAAATTGGCTTGTAACTCATTTACAGAGTCCAGACGTCAAATTTAACATGCGAGTTTTGTGTGGGCCTGTCTGGCAGATTAATGATTCTGGTTGGCTGTTCACTGCACCTTGGGGCGATCACTAGAGCCAAGCAGTTCGCAGCGATAGCGTGGCGCCGTGCTGGGTAGGATGCGCAGCGATTTCTTGCGCTTGCATTACAGGGACCTAAACCTTCATGCAATCCTGTCATTTGAGGTTTTGAAGCTGCAGGAGAGGTTCAATTGGATTTGAAGAAACAAGATGCGGATGGGGGGGTGTGTCATCGCATTTGACAAGCACATTTTATACTGAGGAATGGCTTTATCTTTTTCAGCAGATTTTTTTTTTTTGCTTTTTTGTTGTGGTTTTTTTTTTAATTAATTTCTATCTGATTTAAAATATTTGAAAATTTTGTTTCAGAGTAAAGTTGTTTTTACACAGCCTTTTTATATTTTTACGCACTTCAAGGCGGCAGATGTTCTGATGAACTCCTGGAATTGTTTCTAAGATGATTTTTGGTGGCAATCTGGTGTCTGAAGGAATGTTACTCTATTACCAGCATAACTGAAAAATGGTGGGCTTGCACCTGGGTTTTGGTTTGCGCTGGCGCAGGATCAACAACAGTTTGCAGCGCATTAGTTTTGGCGCAAGCTAGCCTATACTGCAGGGTCACTTTTGGCTGGTTAGAGAATGCATACTAACAATTATTTTTTCTCATTTTTTTCTTTTTACAAATATTCCCCTTCCCTTGTATCTCTCTTCTTTAACTATTCCAAGGCCTGTTACTTAAAAGCAATTGAGACTCAACCAAACTTTGCAGTGGCTTGGAGTAATCTTGGCTGTGTTTTCAATGCCCAAGGAGAAATTTGGCTTGCAATTCATCACTTTGAAAAGGTAACTACCTAAGGGAGTCAGCTTCACTGCTAGATTTAAATGTACATGCACTTGTGTGCTTGCAGGTGATAAATATTTTGGTAGTGGAGAACTTTATATGATCCTGTTAGTTGGCAGCTCATGTTAATTGTGTTTTTTTTTAAACTTGCTCATGTTTCAAACTGCCTGTATGGTACTAGAGAGAGACACTTAGAACACCCCTAGGACTTCACACTGGTCAGATGTGAGGAAATTAATTAAATTGTTCTTCAGCCCTTTTCTGTCCTAAATTTTTTAAAAATCTGATTTGATGATAATGTTTTGCATATTTTGTGTGTGAGAGAAAGAATCAACTTGGTGCCTAAATAATTTTGCATTGTGATTTTTGTTTCAAGTCTTACTGTCCTTCGAGTAATTGAGAAAGAACAGTTTTAAGTGACACATTAATTCCTCCAGGGTTATTTTTCACTGCTGTTCAGATTTCTCTAGATTAGTGTTATTAAGTAGTTGTCTGAGACCTTCCACTTAGTGTCTAATTGGCATCGTAATTATTTTTGTCCTCGCCTCTGAAGTTTCTAGAGTGTCCTAAAGGTGAATTTAAGATGTGGCAACAGTTTCTTGCTGAAATTCATGGCTTTAAATCTACAGAAAAAAGTCTAGCTGCTCAAGATTTATTTTTTTTGGCATCTTGTTCGTGATAGGTAAAGTATTTTAATTTGGAATAGTTCTCATGAGACTGTAAGAGTGGGGCTTGTCAAATACTCATACATAGCTTTGTACTGCAGCTTCTGTGACTTCAGCAGTTTAAGAGATTTTTTGCATTTTATTAATTTTGAAGAGAGCAAAGATGTTTTAATTAAACGGCTGCTCAGTTTTCCCTGCACATGTGATGTATTTGCTGTTTCCTTGTTGTGAACAACCTGTTTTCATGCACTGGTAAAGCTGTAAAATTCTGTCTTACTTTGCAGTAGATAAAGGATACAGATGTGTTTTTTTATGGCTTCTTCTTTAATGAAAGCTAGAGACAATGTAGCATCAGTAGACAGGAGTGTTAAGTATGATCACCCTCATATGAAATGGTTCACATTTTGTTCTCCAGTAGTTGCAACTCTATTGGTGGGCAAACCAATAAATTTGAAGGTAGTACATGCTGTCATTTCTGTAGATAAATAACTGTGCTTTGTGCTTGGTTTGTATGTTTTCCTTCTTTACTGATAAAATAATAAAAGCTTACAGATTATGTTTAGAAAAATTTTAAAAAGCAGCAAACAACTCAGTTTCATAGAAGATATGTTTGTGTTGAATGCTCAAAACTCTTACTTCAAAAATATTTTCAGGCTGTAACACTTGACCCAAATTTTTTGGATGCTTATATCAATCTGGGAAATGTTCTGAAGGAGGCAAGGATATTTGACAGGTAAGGAGATCAATACTGTTGCTCTCTGTGGCTTGTCAGATATATCAAGATACAGATTATGTTCCTTCTGTAAAGTGTCTATGGGCAGGAGTAGCAAAGACTTGAACTCTAAGCTTAGCAAGCAGATGGCTTTGAAGTGCAGACAGACCAGGATACTTGTCTATTTAAATAAAAATAAAAAATTCCAGTGATATGTATTCTTTCATGTTGCTTTCTTGTACTTAATACATTGTTAAAACCAAGAGTTTCTGATGAAAATAGATTTGAAATTAAGGCTGGGGAGGGTGAAAATAAGATGCACAAGAAAGACCTGAACGCTAGATTTCTGTTTTCATTTTGAGATTCAGAACATAATTTGCAAGTGTGTCTCTTCTGAAATTCCCTTCTCTTTGAGACAAACTGGAATGCTGGAATTCAGCTGAACATCTGATTGAATATTCTGTGTTTCTGACACGTCTGCCTCATGTTATTGCCTTGGGTTGCAGTAGTGTTGGTGTGTTGTTGAACTAACCTGTTCTGAGACCTCTAATCTGATACGTGAAGCTTCTGTTTCTGGGAAAAGATCCAGGCTGTGTTGTTTATATGCAGTGTAGCATATTGCATCTGTTAATTGGTTTTTAATTTCTGATAGCTGTGGTTTGTGGCCCCAAATTTAATAAAAGCTTGCAGAGAACAGGTTAATTATCTGCACTGCACACAGTCTAAATGATTCAGTGATGTCTGGTTTAACCATGAAGTAGTGGGCCAAACAGGCATGTTTTTCCATAATTTCAGATTTTGCATCACCTTTTAATTATTTACTTACGGATATTGTTACGGTTTTCCTAGAAATTGATTTAAATACATCAGCCATTTATGTAGTGCTATAGGAGCATATATAATTAAAGATTTCACTTTTGAACAAAGTGATGCTTTAAGTCTAAGTAAATAATGGTAGGTTAGTGGAGAGAATAAAGATGTGATGTGAATTGTTAAAATTGAATAATAAACTGGCAAAAAATGGGGGTAAGGAAAAAAAGGGATTCTTCCTAGTAATGACAATGTTAAAAAAAAAGTAGCTGAAAGCTTTCCTTGTTTTCCAGAAGACTTAATGTTATTCACTCTACACTGTACCAAGGTAAATAATTCCTGCTCTCTGGATGATTGTTCACCTTTGTTTTTCCTTTCTTTTGTTCCAGAGCTGTGGCAGCTTACCTGCGAGCCCTGAGCCTGAGCCCGAATCACGCGGTTGTGCACGGCAACCTTGCCTGTGTGTACTACGAGCAGGGCCTGATAGACCTGGCCATAGACACCTACAGGAGGGCCATTGAGCTCCAGCCCCACTTCCCTGACGCCTACTGCAACTTGGCCAATGCCTTGAAGGAGAAAGGCAGTGTAAGGAGCACTTCTTTCTTCCTAAAATTGCAGTGAATGCTTTTTTAATAGACACCAGCTGTCACAAATCTGTTAAGTTGTTGGGCAGGTTGTTAAGATGGATGCTAACCTCACTTAAAAGGAAGAATCATTCAGGAAATCTCCATCTTGAACCTTTTAAAAGTGATTATATAATGACTTTTCATAAACAGTGCTTTTACAATAAATGTTACAATATTAACACTGCCTCTTTTTTTGAAGGTGGTAGAAGCAGAAGAATGCTACAACACAGCCCTTCGACTTTGTCCCACTCATGCAGACTCACTCAACAATCTGGCAAACATCAAGCGGGAGCAGGGCAATATTGAGGAAGCTGTGCGTCTTTATCGGAAGGCTCTTGAGGTACAGTTGAGTGTGGGGGAACAGGTGGGTGTTTCAGCTTCAGGACAGGTTTTTCCCCACCTCTCTAAAAAAAAAATAAGAAAAGACAATAATAAATCTATAACTATTTTTGCTGTGGTCAGCTTGTGATGTTTGAGACTAAGTCAGTTTCTTTTTCTTCCAGGTGTTTCCAGAGTTTGCTGCAGCGCATTCGAACTTAGCAAGTGTTCTGCAACAGCAGGGAAAGTTACAGGAAGCTCTGATGCATTACAAAGAGGCTATTAGGTAAATGGATACTCCCTGTAAGAGTCCCAGCCTTTCCTAATGTTAAAATGCCTAGATTTGTACAGAAGGTGACTTAGTCATGTAATTTCTATAGTTGCTATTCAAATGGAGAAGTCTGGGTAAGAGCATGTTTTCTTGTTGGGGGAGGAGCTTTTCTTGTTCATGACATATTATGTTTATTTTTCAGAATCAGCCCCACGTTTGCAGATGCTTATTCTAATATGGGAAACACTTTGAAGGAGATGCAGGATGTTCAAGGAGCTCTGCAGTGCTACACCCGTGCCATTCAGATAAACCCAGCTTTTGCTGATGCCCACAGCAACCTGGCCTCGATTCACAAGGTAGCACATGCCAGTGATTCACTCTTAGAACAGTGTGGTGGGGCACTGTGAGTAGTTATGCTGAGGATATTTTTACCTGCTGACTCATTCCTGTATCTTCACAGGATTCAGGGAATATACCAGAAGCCATTGCCTCTTACCGTACTGCTCTGAAACTGAAACCTGATTTCCCAGATGCCTATTGCAACTTGGCCCACTGTTTGCAGGTGAGGAAGATGGGGCTTTGATTGTGGTTCTTAGGATTCCTCTGCAGGAGATTACTAATTCAAATGTAAAGAGTTAGAAGTTCTCACTTCCATTTTTGGAAGAAACATTAATCTCAACCTCTGAAATAACTGATACAGGCTGGTGTAAGCTGTTGTCATAATCTTTGTTTTTCCTCCTTTTATAGATTGTCTGTGACTGGACAGACTATGATGAAAGAATGAAGAAGCTGGTTAGCATCGTAGCTGATCAGCTGGACAAAAACAGACTGCCTTCTGTACACCCACATCATAGCATGCTGTATCCCCTTTCTCACAGTTTTAGGAAGGCAATTGCTGAGAGACATGGAAATCTCTGTTTGGACAAGGTAGGAAGTTCTGTACAGGCCAGTTGTTGACTGTTGATTGAAGTCCTTTGGGGCTTTGCCTGTTCCTACTCAAAATCTAATATTCAGATTTGTCAGTATTAGCCTTTGTAAGCTTTCTGAGTCACTGACATGTGAAGAGGTGGGAGGTAATGTTCATAGCTATTAGTGCTTGTGATTTTTGAGGCAGACTACTTGTGCAGGTTGCCATTTATAATTGAAAATGTGCTGTCAGCTGGTGGGGGTCCAGTTAACTAATGGAAGATAACACTTTGTCAGAGTGACTTGTCTGAGTAGCCTAATAATCCTGTCAGAGGTAGTGGTTGCAAGCTGATGCCTGGGCAAGATGGAGAGCAAAGAACAGAACAAATGCTCTGATGCTTTACAGCAATGCTGTTCTGGTTACCAGTGTGTTGTGGTTTGAGACCTTCCTGAGGATCATGTGTGGTATCAGGATATTTAATAATTGGGATGGAATGCTTAAACTGTTAGAAAAGCAGAAATGTGGTAGTGATGTCTGTATTTGTCTGAGAGCAGAGACATCCCATCTTGTGACACAGTGTGTGGGCACTGCACTTGGCTCCAGGGGAATACGTAGAGCACAGGTTTGGAACAGCAGATGTCCATGACTGCTTGAATGTGGGATAAGGTTAATTCTGCAGCCTCCTAGGGGGGTTTGTCCCTTTGTTTAGATTTTAGTTCCTGTGTTGTTAAACACTTGTGTGTTTTCTGGCAGATTAATGTTCTTCACAAGCCACCATATGAGCATCCCAAGGATTTGAAGGCCAGTGAAGGTCGACTTCGTATTGGCTACGTGAGCTCTGATTTTGGAAACCATCCAACCTCACACCTAATGCAGTCAATTCCAGGCATGCATAACCCAGACAAATTCGAGGTAAAAATAAAAATGGCATGCTTAAAGCTTTAAATATGCCAATAAGTGGCATTTTTTTTCCATGGTGCAAGCAATTAAACAAGGAAAGAGCAAATTTTTGTTTCTTGGGTTTGTTTTTTGATGGGCTGAAGAGTTCTTCAGCCTGAGTCATCCTCCTTTACCAATACGAAGTGCTGTTTTCAGATACACTTGTGGTTTCCTACTTGGGAGAACCAGTCACTGTTAAAAAGCTTCCCTGAGGCTTAGCTTGTCTATTCAACCTGATTCATAGTTATGATTCTCACTAATTACAAAGTCAGAGGTGACTTGAAGGCATTCTTAGAGATCTCATTCTTATGCAGATCTGTCTGTTAAGGTTATTTTGCCTTGCACTGATGAGAGCAGTGGATATATGTCTGTGCAGGATGCAGTGCCATTCTCTGGCACAGAACTAGGCCTGGTTCAAATGTGTCAAAAAATGGCCGTGCCTCTTTCTTGACTTCTTTCTCAATTGGTAAATGCCATGTAAATTAACTATGATTTGTGTGAAACTAGTTGTAATTTAAAGTTGTACAGTTATTTTATGGACAAGTTGTCATAGACAGTCATTTTTGGTGCCTCATATTTTAGGTATTCTGTTATGCCCTGAGTCCTGATGATGGGACAAACTTCCGTGTAAAAGTGATGGCTGAAGCAAATCATTTCATTGACTTATCTCAGGTGAGCTTGTTTTATGCATTGACCTTTTAGCAGACCTGGATTTTTCTAAATTAAGAAAGAGATGAATCTGTAGTTTGAGATTCTTAGTTGCAATTATTTCTTGAATTAGACTGATGCTAGTCTTGAGAATTTGAAATTTGTAGATTTATTGGCATTCTGCCCTACCTGGGTTGAGGTGGTTATCTTGTGACCTGATTATTAAAAAGTAACATCAGTATTTAATAACTCTAACATTAAGGCTCAAGATAAGTCATATTTAAATGTCACGGAGAAGTCAAGATGTCACAACTGAAAATACATTTAAGCTTGCCTTAGGTTCAGTGTGAAAACTGACCAGGATTTCAGTATACACAGAAGTCAAGGCAAAACCCTGTAGTGTAGTTAACTGGCTTATTCTTGATCTTCATTTTGTTCTTCTGTACCTTAGTTTGTGAACGTGCCACTTGCCCTATGTGAGCTTTAATTACTAATTAGCCTTAGAGGAGTGGGTGTGGGGGAGGGTGTTCTGGTTTGTATAGCCTCAGTTTCTAGCCTTTAGCTTTTGTTTTACTGCTACTCAGCTCTACTCCTGCATTGAGGATTTATGCTTCTGTAAAACCAGGATTAACAAGATTTAAGTCTCACTTAAATCGAATTATGCAGTTGGCATCTGTCCAGTGTTACACTGATGACTAACCACATTTATTACTGGAAGCCTGAAAACAAACAGAGCATGTATTTATGTATTTATTTCTTTATTCTTAGATACCATGTAATGGAAAAGCAGCAGACCGCATCCATCAGGACGGGATTCACATTCTCATTAACATGAATGGCTACACCAAAGGAGCCCGAAATGAATTGTTTGCCCTGAGACCAGCACCTATCCAGGTAACTTCAGTTACAGGGCTCTTAGTAAACCAGAATCAATGTCAGAGTTTTTTGGGAAGATTTTTTGACTAAGGATTTTCTAAAATTCCTATGGAAAGAGAATGAGAGGAAGCTTAATCAGAGTCATTCTGAGACAACAGGAGTTGTCTCAGGTGAGAGAAGCTGTAATCACTGATGGTTGGCTTCAAGCTGCACATTGTGGGGAAAATTTGCTCAAGAGATCAATTTTAGAGCATGTTTGAGCTGTTCACTGTCTTGGTATAGAAAGTTTGGAGTTAGAGATTGATCTTCAGTTGGTAAAGCAGAAAAGCAACTTGAACCTGTATGTAACAAATATAAGTTAAAATTGATTTTTAACTCTTTGTTTTTGCAATGCACATGGAACTGAAGCCTTGCTTTCTTGTTTTTTAGGCAATGTGGCTAGGGTATCCTGGAACCAGTGGGGCATTGTTCATGGATTATATCATCACAGATAAAGAAACTTCACCAGTTGAGGTGGCTGAGCAGTATTCAGAGAAATTAGCTTACATGCCAAACACTTTCTTTATTGGAGACCATGCCAACATGTTCCCCCATCTGAAGGTACGTTGGAAGATAGGGCAAGAAAAGTAGGTGTTTTCCATAGGTGTCTTTATGAAATGGCACTTGGTATAGCATTGGTGAGGGATCTTGTAACTTCTTGATATTTTCTCTTTTGACAGAAAAAAGCAGTAATTGATTTCAAGTCCAATGGTCATATTTATGATAACAGGATTGTTTTGAATGGCATTGACTTGAAGGCATTCCTGGACAGCCTTCCTGATGTCAAGATCGTTAAGGTGAGAGCTGCTCTTGTCTGTGTACAGTCCTGGGGACTGCAGGTGGAGCTCCCTCTGATCCCTGTGTGATTTGTCTCAGATGAAGTGTCCTGACAGTTGTGACAACGCCGATGGCAACGCCGCCCTCAGCATGCCAGTGATCCCAATGAACACCATTGCAGAGGCTGTGATTGAGATGATAAATCGTGGGCAGATTCAGATTACCATCAATGGCTTCAACATCAGTAATGGATTAGCAACTACTCAGGTGAGGCACTTCAGGACACTTCTCTTGGTGTTTGTGTTATATATGTATGTTTTCATATAAAACAATGAAGAAAAATCTCCAAGCAAATGTGTTTTCTGTCATGTTGATTCCTTTAGTTGTCATACTGAAGGAAGCTCATTATAAGCCACAGATGTACTGGAAGATGATCTTCCCCCCAAAGATAGAGGAATTGTATCTAGAGGTATCTAAAGTCCAAAGAAATTCTTTCTTGTTGCATTAAGAAGATATTTGCTTGTTGTGAATTTGAAGGCAAGATTTCCTTATTGCCTGCAGCCTACCAAGATTTGTGACCTGTTACTCAGTGTCAGTTGTATTTTTCTGTTAGAAAAAAATTGCTGAGTAGAGGTGAAGTTATTCCACCGTATTTCAACAACATTTATTCATTTCCTTACACCTTTCAGAGTTTTGCACTGTATTAGCACCTCTCAGTGCTTAACAGTTCATGGGATTTTAGTGACAGTTACTGGTGTTGTTTAACTTTCCTTCCTCTGCAGAACAGTTTTTTCCTTTCAGAAATGCCATATACTGACGTTAGCATAACTCGTTATCTTGTGAATTTTATTCAGTTTACAGTCGCTCAGGAACCTCTTTTACATCGTTTTGATACCTTTTATTACCACTGCTCTGTTCATAATCTCATAGCTTGGTTTATTTTTGAGTTCTTCACAACTGAGACTCTTCTTTGAGTTAGTAATAGTTTGTCTTAGTTTGATCAGTAATGCTGTTAGCAATTTTTCTGAAGTTGTCGTCTGAGAATCGTAGAGGATTCTTGTCTTAACATTCCACCACTGAGATGAAGCACTCTCAGCTCTGTCTATGCACTACTAAAACAGGATTACTAAAACAGGATTTTTTGAGGTCTCAGTGATCTGAATGAGTATTATATTTACCAGCTTCTGTTGAGCTGTTGTGCATCTTGTAACAGTCAGTGACAGTGAGTCATTGTCATTCACATGAAGTGTGCCATCAGTGGCTGGCTGCAGTGCCACTGTCTAAATTTTTAATGAATATGTATATAAAAATACACATATATAAGGAAAAAGGCTCTAAGTAGCTGTGTTGCCCTCTCTGTTTATCTGGTTTTGATCCCATCATGACATGTCATTAAAAAAAAAATTAAAATTCCTGCTTCCATTTTACTAATCCTCAAGACTTGCATGGTAACTTGATTATTCCGACTTCATCCTCTGCTCTTTTTTATTAGCATTTTCCTATTCTTTGTGAAGGCTTTTTAAACGTTTGTCATTAACTCTTCTTGTTTTCAGCATTTTCTTTGTCAACTGGTTCCTTACAGTCTTATCAGTTACATACAAGTCTGCTTCTATTGATTATCTGTTCTGTGCCTACTGTGTTCTATCTTAAAAAAGAAAAACACACACAGAAAACCCACCCAAAAATAAACCACGAAAATCCAAACAAACCAAACCCCAGCTTTGCTTTCTAAATACCTTTTTATTCTGTCTTTCAGTTTTAATTTCATTTTTAGTCTCAAGGAAATTACATGACCTTAAGGAGGGTAGGAGTCTGTGTGTAATGCCTCTTTATATGATTCTTCTTTCCAATTATTCCAGTTACTTGGAATTTCGGGGAGATATAGGAAGGGCATAAAAGTGCCCAGTGTTTTTTGCCTTGGTGGTTGCAACATTGTGGCATCCACAAGCGTGTACACATACCAGTTAAATTCTTGCTGTGGGTAAGTAGACAACTTTGTTTTGTATCATAAAACCAAAGACATGTTTACAGTAATTTATTACGCTAACAAATGTGTCTCAAGACAATTCCACAGGGCATGGTCTTGTTTCCTGCAGTTTCAGTGTTTCAATAGCTTTTTTTTTCTTTTTCTTTTAGATAAACAACAAAGCAGCAACTGGTGAAGAAGTTCCACGGACTATAATTGTTACTACCCGTTCTCAGTACGGCTTACCAGAGGATGCTGTTGTGTACTGCAACTTCAATCAGCTCTACAAGATTGATCCTTCCACCTTGCAGATGTGGGCTAATGTGAGTATCTGTATCCAGTAGGAAATCCTGGCAAAGCTGTTCAGGGTAGCAGAAACTTCATGCAGGTTAACTTCTCTCTGGAAAACATTGACTTTGGGCCATTTGAATCCTTACAGTGCTCAAGTTGCAGGCCTTAGTGTTAGTAGCATATAGAGGGTGTTAGATGCATTTCAAATTATATCTGTGTATCTAGCCAGTGAAATTTATGTTTGGGACAGCTTAAGTATGCTGGTTCTCCATTGTGAAATAAATTTGGATTTCCTTAGTTTATGCAATTGAGTTATAACTGGCCTCGGCAGCTGGTACATTGATAAATCTGAGTGAGGAGCATTTGTATCAGATTCCAACTTACAGTGTATTGTATAAATGAGATCATAAAGTTCAGTGCTTACTCTCTTAAGGAACTGCTCTGTACACTGTTGCTCAGAGTTGCTGTCTCTTTATGTGGGATCAGAAATGCAATCCCAGTGATTTCCTTCATAATGGTGATCTCTTTAATTTCTGCTCTATATCTCAAAGAATGATGATGCCTTCCACTTCATTTTAGTATGTGGCAATTTCTTGCTCAGAAAAGTAAATGTTCCTCTATGAACTTCCTGTATTTTCTTCTTATTTTTGTTGCAGATCCTAAAAAGAGTTCCCAACAGTGTGCTGTGGCTGCTGCGTTTCCCAGCTGTAGGAGAGCCCAACATCCAGCAGTATGCACAAAACTTGGGCCTTGCCCAAAACCGAATCATCTTTTCACCTGTTGCCCCCAAAGAAGAGCATGTGAGGAGAGGGCAGTTGGCTGATGTTTGTCTGGACACTCCCCTCTGCAATGGGCACACAACTGGCATGGATGTGCTCTGGGCTGGGACTCCAATGGTCACTATGCCAGGTAATGCAGAGGGGAGCCCACATTGAATACAGGGGTTGGAGCATCAGTAGCTTTTTAGTAACAGCAAACACATCAAACTGTGCCTTTTGTAGAGGCAGAAGGAAAGTAGCTCCTAGCTCCTGTGTCCTAAGTTACTTGATAAACTCATTCCTGGTTGTTTTTGTTGGTTTTGATTTGTCTCTTGTTTCCTTTTCTTCAGGGGAGACTCTTGCCTCACGAGTTGCTGCCTCACAGCTCACTTGCCTGGGTTGTCTCGAGCTCATTGCAAAAAGCAGACAGGAGTATGAGGATATTGCTGTGAAACTGGGAACTGACCTGGAATAGTAAGCAAACTTGGATGCTGTAATGTGGGAACATTTAGAATGCAGAGTACTGTATTTGGGCACAATGCTGAGACATCAGTAGTTTTAATCCTGCAGATATTTTATATGTCAAATAGCTGGGCAATCCTCTTCTAGAGGTGCCTTGTGTTGCAGTTGAGTCAGCTTCTGCTTTTATGGTAACTTAACAGCACTCCCAATTGAGTAACAATTCTGAAGAAAATGCTTATGTGCGAAAGTGCAACACAGATCACATTTTGGTCTTTTTAAATGGAAGATTAAGCAGTTTGTCACTTCAAATTAAAATAATGCTGTGAAGTGTTACTGCACTGCAGACAATGCAGCGAGTTAATGTTGCAGCTCTTCTGATTTGAAGTGGTCATGCTGGTCTGTATCAGAAATGAGAGGAGATGGAAGAGGAATTTGGTGGAGGTGGGGGAGCAGGTGTTTTTGAAACAGTTGTACAGGCAGTTCTGGGTTAGCTGGAAACAGCAGGTTTCAGAGGTAAACACGATGTGTTGTTTGGAACATCTCATGACTGCTTTAACTCTCCTTTGTAGCCTGAAAAAAATCCGTGGCAAAGTGTGGAAGCAGAGGATATCCAGCCCTCTGTTCAACACGAAGCAGTACACGATGGACCTGGAGAGGCTGTACCTGCAGATGTGGGATCACTGTGCTGCAGGCAACAAGCCCGACCACATGATCAAACCTGCTGAGGCCAGCGAGTCTGCATGAGGAGACACTGCCCTGCCCGCCAGGAACTCGCCAGGAACTGAGCCTCTCCAACACTTGTGCAGAGATGATGAGCTAAAAACTGTGCATTTCTACTTAATCTGCCTGGTACTCTGTGGCTGAAGTAATACATGATGGTGATTAAAGCACAGCCAGACTTATTTCTTGCATGATAGGGAAAGACTCAATAGAGCCTGGGATCCTTTTATTCCATGAGGAATTTGAATGGGATTGAGCCGTGTACATGTGAGCCTGTGTGTGTGAGTGACAAAGTGGTTGCTGGGGGAAGTTTGAACTGCCCGACCAGTTTATGATATCATGGATTGATTTAATCTTCCTACAAGCCTCTCTCCTTTTATGTGGATTGGGAATTGGAGCGTTTTAACATTTGATTTGGGTACTCCTGTTGGTATATGTGTGGTTCTCCCATGACAAGATTTCCAGCTAGCGAGTTGCTCCCTGTGTTAATTTCTAAACTGCGTGGACTGAAAGGGCGTATGTGCTGGTGTAGTCTTTTTTTATAGGTTTTATAAACCACTTGAGCCTATATCAGCCTTTTAATGTTTGACCTCTGTTTTGGAGCTCTCTCTGTAATGTGTTGGTTAAGATAAGGACTTTTTGTTTTTTGTTTTGTTTTGTTTTTTTAAGCTTCTCCAATAATTCAGCTAATTGGCTTCATGATGGCAGCTCCTCTTCTGTTAAAAAACCAAATTTGATTTGAAATTAATCCTTCCCACAAGTGTTTGAGGTGAACACAAACTGGTGCCAAATACAGATCTTTCAGGAATGATTGTTAATTATGTATAGGGGTGCAGTCCTAGGTACTGTAGCAAAGACTTTAAAAAAAAAAAAAAATAAAGCTTTGGTTTGCCAGTTTGACCGATTTGACCGCTGTGTCACGTTTTGTGCTGCTGTCAGCAAGAGCACGGTGCTGGCCATGACCGCTCCCGTGTGTGAGGAGCGCGCAGCTCTGCGGGCAGCAGTGCCCGTTTTGGGTTGGAAAACGCGCAATTTCCGCGGGCGGCGCGGCCCGTGTGCGCATGCGCGCGGCGCCGGAAGCGCGGGCCGTTCGAGCGCCATGGCGGGAGCGGCGGGGCCCGGCCCGGCCCCGGGGCACCGGCACCGGCACCGGCCAGGGGGGCTCCGGCCGGGCCGCGGGGCCGGGGCAGCGGCCTCGGGCGGGACGAGCCCCGAGAGAGCCGCCGCGGGGAGCCAGGGCTGGCGGAGCGGCAGGTGAGGGGGCACGGGGGAGCAGCGCCTCGGCCCGTGTGTCCTGACGTGGTTTTGTTAGATTATTTACATAGAGAGCTCTTAAATGTATACCTATATTTATATATATACATATACATACACATATATCCAGCTGTATGTGTTTTTACATATATGTGTGCATGTATGTACATATGTGTGCATCTATGTGCATGTGTGTGCATGTATGTACATGTATGTGTGTATGAATGTATGTGCATAGATATACATATAATCCGTGTGTCTATATAAATATGACATACTACATTGCATGTAGTACATGTTCTATATATTGATTTATAATTCCAGATTATGCCCTGGGTTGTTTCATGGTGATTGGTAGGTATTGGCGTGTTTCAGAATTGCAATCTTTAAGGTTTAAGGAATGTCCATTTTAAAAAGCTGTCTTCCTGGTTTTTTCAGCAGCTGCATCACGTATTGTTGAAGGTGATTTTGAAGGTGTTTGGTTCATGTTCTCCTAAAATGAAATAAATGACTTGGTAAGGGTGCTGTGGGCTGCCTCTACATTTGCATGGCCATAGCAGTCCAGGTGGAAATGCCTCCATTCTGCCTCTTGGAATAGCTGTGTGACAGCTGCTGCATGCTGCTAAATATTCATGGCAGCTCTGTTAAAGTGCACTTTATGCAAAAGCAGCTTCTTACTCATCAGTGCCTGGGCTGGGGTTTCAGGTTTACTATAACACACTTCTCTGACAGATCACAGACCACGTGTCAGGCAAAAAACCAGCTTTCTATAAAGAGTTAAAATCATTCAGCCTGTCTGGGACGTTGTTTCACACCAGTGGAGGTGCAGATCCTGCTGTGACCTAAAGTTGTGCATTTCATTTTTGCAGCAGTGCCCTGTACTTCTCTTCCAGCAGCGATGACGAATTTGAAATGTGTAAGTAATGGCACAGTTTGTGTTACGCAGGAGTTTGACAAGAACATTTCTGTCTAATTAATTCTGTCTAATGTGAAGCATTTTTACACGTTGCTTTCTCTCATTGCTTGTGCTGCACAGTAATTCTCTCCCTGCAGAGCAGTCGTGGTGTCAGTGCCACAGGGAGTGTTCTTGAATTGCCTCAAGTTTCACTTTTTGCCTTGCATTAATTTGTCTTACTGCCTCGGTTTGGTCTGTTCCCTGTCACTCACTTGATTGCTTTTTAGTCTCCAGAGACTGGAAAGAGGTCTTCTAGTCTCCTCTAAGAGATTTAGATCCTCTAAGACTTGTAGTCTCCTCTAGAGACTAGAAAGCTGCTGCCAGCTTTGAGGAATTGAGAGCTTGAATTATATGTAAATATAATTAGTTTGTTTTTTGAAAATTAAACCAAATTTTTACTAGTCGCAAACTTTAAAAATGCATAACAAGAGACACAGAACCTTGTTCTTAATTAATCTTCTTTTGTTTCAGTTTTAGCTAGACTGAAAACTCCCAAATCTGTTTCTAAAAAGGCAGATACAAGGTGGGTGCTGTCATTAATGAATTTTCTGTGTTCACATTTTAGTATTCTGTATAATATTTACATTTTACATATTTAATCAGAATAGAGGAAAACAATCTGAAGTTGTATTGATTTATATGCCAGTCTAGGAGAGAGTGCAGACAGACCTGTGACATCTTCAGTCACGTTCAGGGCAAATGTAAAATGGGATATTTGAATGTTCTTGTCATTCCTATTCATGGATGCAGTGGGTGACATTTGCTGTGAGCAGCTGATAATGTTATATTGGGTGGCTTTTTTGGATTGCTGTTTTAGTAAGGCAAAGTTGCTGCTCTATTTTTCTGCTTACTCCTACCTTTATTCCACACAATTTGCCTTTTTTTCTTTACAGTTTGAAAGACTTCATTGATGACTCGGATGATTTCTTCTTGGACTTGAAGGTGAAAAAGAGTACAACCAAGAGTGGTAAGCAATCATCTATAACAAAGAAAATGATAAGATGTTTTACTGTTCTTTGTGTTTTCCTATCTTTCAAGGGATTCCCTCTGTGTTAAGACAAAGGCAGGTGTCCTGAATGCATCTCCCAAAACTTCAAGCTCTTTCTTTTGAATTGCAGCACAGAAAGATCTTCAGACCCCAAGAAAGCTGATGACTCCTGGAAACAGAAACACCTGCTGCCAAGAATTGCAGTATCCAGACACTTCAAGTGACATTGAAGATTCTGTCTTTGTAGACAGTCCCTGGCTGAACCACCAAAAAGAGGGAGTGAAAGACTTGAGAGAGAGTCAGAAGTGCAGAAATCTTTCACCTCCACAAAATCGGAAAGAGTCAGATTTCAAAGGCAGTCCAGATTGGCTTGTTAGAAGGAAAGAAAGAAGCTGTGAAGATACAGAAAATAAATTGCCAGCTGTGGCACTAGGGCATGGTGCAGGGGTGGAATCAGATAGCTCAGATGAGAGTTTTGGATCTTTAATGGAACGGATAAAGAAGCGAAGTCTGCCCCGCAAACCAGCCCTAAGCACGAGTAAAAATGTCTTTCAGCCCAGCACCACAGGTGAGCAGTTCTGAGCTAACTCGCAGTGGTAATTGCCTGGTTCTTTCCATTTGTGTGGCATCAGCCCCTGAGGTGCAGCCCAGCACCTTGAAAAGGATTTTGGTGCAATCAAAAATGACTCCTCTGGGCATTCAGAAAAGCAATCTTGTGCTATCAAGATGTCAGTTTTTCACTACTGCTTGTTTTTATCATTATAGGCACTTTTTGTTTTTAAAATTATTCTGAAAGCAAAGCTGGTGGATCCTCCTGGTGGTTTCTGATGATTCTGTGATTTCTTTTTTTAATGTATGCTGTGTAATCCTGTGATTCTTCCTGTTGAACTAGAAAACAGCAAGCCACCCTGCAAAGATGCTCAGCCTGTGAAAGGGGAGGGAGTCAAGACACCAAAGCCAAAATCCATTTCACTTCAAGAAACACCTTCCATGATAAGGACTCCTGCAAGAATTCCTGGGAATGAATCAGTCAGCTGCTCACAGTCAGCAAAGACAGAGAAAAGGTGAGTGTTTCTCCATTGTTCCTGTGTTCTAGGACAATTCCAGAGGCACAAAGAGATGCTAAGCATTTTGCATAGGATTATGTGATTCCTCTGCTACCTAGAAACTTCTACTAATTCAGCATTTGTTAATGGTTGAATAGCTGGAAAGCAGAGTTTTCAGGTGTTCAGTCTCCAGTAACAGGGAGAATACAAACTGATCTCTGCCTGGGGGAATTGATGACAAATAAATCTGGCAAATGTCAAATCTTCTTTGTAAATGTTATGTCCCTTGCTATTCCTTGTCTTGTACAGCATGTGGTGGCTCTACAGGTTGTATATATCCAGCTGCTTACCTCTGAAAAGATGCCAAAACTGATTCTGTTAGTTATTCATACCTTTTAAACAAGAGCATATTGATTTTTTTAAATCTGTATCCTTAGAACTTGGAGAATTTGCGTTTCTTTTTCTAGATGTGGATGCAGCTTAGGCTTTTCAAAATAATGCATTTTTCATTTCTAACAGCTGCCCTTGTTATGCCTCCTAGCCATGTGCTGTTTCTTTTAATCATTTTATAGTGGTGTATTCAATACTAACCCTTTAAATGATATCTTTAAAGGTGAGACTTTAAAAGGTCAGAATGCTGCAGCATTGGAGTTAGTAATCCTGGTGGAGTATCTGCTTCCCCTGAAATAATTCCTGAGCATTCCTGGACTATCTTTGTCTGTTTCTGAAAACACACCTTTATTGTGATGATCATGGTAGGGCTGTTCATATATTGATTACATTTTGGTGTAGTTGTGGCTCACTGTGTCACAAAATCTGAGTCTCTTTTCCTACTTAGGAGTCCTCATAATCTAACTTTGTGAATTAATGAAGTAACTGCAGGACTGTTGCAACAGCTCTGCCCCTTCCATGCCCTCAGAGGGGTAAGAGGACAGCCATGGCCTCATGAGGGCAAAGCTGGTGGAAAGAGGCAGGAGAGGTTTATGCCACTTGAAGCATGCCTGAGGTCTTTATTGGCTTTCAAGTGGCCATTATTATTTCCTGTGTTTTTCCATATCTCTGTACTTCAGCAAACTGCTTAATGGCTTTTCTTGCAGGCTCAGGGTATGTACAGTGCCTGGTTGTTTCTTGCAAGATCTTTCAAATCCAGCCTCCCACTATGTGAAGTATTTCAAGAAAAATAAAGAGGAGCTGGCCCAGAAGCTCTACAGGCTGTTTAATAGTACTATCTTTGAGCAGAAGGTTGGTTTCAAAACAAGAACTACCATTCTAAAATGCTGGTTAATATGTTGCTCCTCACCTTTTGATGTGATTGCTCTTTATCCTCTTCAGATTTTAGAAGTTAAGCTTTATAGCAGTGGGTTGTTTGAATCAGTCCAGGCAAGTACTTCAAAAAGGGTTTGTCCCCACTGTGGTGCAGCAGTTTTCAGCCTGGCTTTGCTTTCCCAGCTGTAATGGAAATACTGCCCATAATCTGTGTTCCTTCCTATTGGATGTTCATGTCTCCCTTTCTGGAACAGATTAGAAAGGTCATCCTTCAAATAACAGTTTAAGGTGAGCATAAAGCTACAAGCTGTGTTTAAAATTTAGGGTTCAGTTTCAGAGAACTCCTGTCTTGACCTGGGATCATAATCTGGGATATTTGGGACCCTCCTCTGGTGAGAAATGTCCTTGAAAGGAAGAGTACTGCCCTCAGTAATTCCAATGGGATTTCCCCCAGGAAGGAAAGTGGTTTTTGTGCAGATGAGAAAATAGTGTTGAGCTGACAGGCTGAGGTCATGATTTCACAGAAAACTGAGCTGAACAGACTCGCTGTTGCTGGAGCAATTATCTTACTGCCCAGTGCTTCAGCCTTGTACCTGGAGGTACTTGGAGGTAGAATAGAGGAACTAAGGACTTCTGTCTCACCCTGCATTGGGAAACTCTCATTGCTGGTTACAGAAGAACTGATGGTGGGAATAAGAGGCCATGGAGGGGATTGGCATCTTGAGTGTTAAGGGCACCAACAGAGACATCCTGGACTGGCTTTGCACTAAATACAAGGGGAAGCCAGAAGGAAAGAGAAGAGGTAGGAGAGGGCAGACTACATGCACTGCTTTGTTTTTCAGTTACCAGAGGACATGGTAATCACCTGGAATAAGAAAATGAGGAAGACAGCAGGGTATTGTGTAACAGGGCAGAGGGCAGGCCCTGAAGGGAAGCGTTACGCTCGCATTGAACTCTCTGAGAAAGTCTGTGACTCTGCAGGTAGGTCAAAGAAAGGGTGTGTTGATTCTTCTTTGAGGAAGCAAGTTTTAGTGATAAAAACATAAATCTGATGCTTAAGAGATCTGGAACTGGAACCTGCTTTGAAATTTAATCTTGTATAAATAAATAAATACATGTATGGATTTATCCACATTCCACAGCCCTTCTGAGAGGCTGGGCAAATGTACAAAATGTGGTGAGAACAGAGATGTAGTCACACTAACTGCAGTATTGTTTATATTTCTTAATGATTTGAAGACCTACAGGCTAGGTGTTAGACTATAATTCTGTGTTGTAATGGCAGTCTAAAATCTGACTTCTTCCATCACAGCAAGACACCTTGTTGGTAGTGTTTAAAGCTGGAATAAAGACAAGTCAGTGCCAAATTAAGTTCTGTTATGTGGTACTGTGATTGTTATTTCTCCCTCATTCCCTCTGGATATGGGAAAATGAATCATAAAATGGTTTGGATTGAAAGGGATCTTAAAAACCATCTTGTACCAAACTCCCTGCCATGGGCAGGGACACCTTCCACTAGAACAGGTTTCTCCAAGCCCTGCCCAACCTGGCCTTAAACACTTGCATGGCTTTACCAACCAAACAAAAAGCCTCAAACAGGTGAGGTGTGTGGGGGAGTAACTAGGATGCAGAATTGGGGCTGACCAAAAACTGGAAATGCATTAACTAAAACCTTGTTTTGGAGCATTTTATCTTAGCAAGACATTTGGCAGTTTTAACCTTCAGAATAATACTTGTATCTTAACACAAGTGAGTGTCAGAGGCCTAAAGCAGTGACCAGAGGTGAGCTTGTTCTTCCCCCCAGCTGACTGATGTTTGTCTTTGTTTGGTGTCCCCAAGATCGCCTTCGGGACACGCTGATCCACGAGGTTTGCCACGCAGCCACCTGGCTCATCAACGGCGTCCGCGACGGACACGGCCGCTTCTGGAGGTTCTACGCCAGCAAATCAGCTGCCATCCACCCAGAGCTGCCACTGGTGACACGGTGCCACAGCTACGAGATTAATTACAAGTACACCTATGAGTGTGTTCGCTGCAAAGCTACGTGAGTCATGTTGTCTAACTTGTCACTCGTGTGTCCAGAAATCAGGGTGCTCTGAAATACTAAAGCAATTTGGACAGCCTGGTGTTTCCCAGAGCCCACAGAACCTCAGTATGTGATTCCACATTTGTTTCCACATAGTTCTAGTTCAGAGGTCAGGACAGGGAGGAACATCATCTGAGGATCAGTGGTGATGAGGGAACGTCTTTGGAAAGCAGTAAGAGATACATACCTAAGCTTTGAAGGAAAAAATCCCCATAAAAGCTGGGCACAGAATATTTGACAGTGATTAGATACTAGATAAAACTACCAGAGGAAGCTTTCAGCTTAAAGTCCTGATGACTTTAAATTACAGCTGCAACCTCACAGATGTGAGCTGCACTGTGATGGGAAGGATTGACACTAGGACACAACCTGTAATAATGACACTATTTGTGGCAATTTTTTAACCTCAGGATTGTATGTGTGACTCCCAGAAGTACTGGAAGGAGATGCCTCACATACCCCAAAGTGTGTATTAGGACTATGCAATGCAGTAGTTGCTTAGATGCAACAGAACACTGAGAAGAGGTTTTTTTTTTTAGTGATGTCTTTGAGGAGAAACTCCAAGAGGCAGTTGAAACATGGGTTGTGGAGGTGGTTGAAAATGAGTATGAAGTGCTACAACACAGTCTGAGAGTAGAAGAGACAGCGGAAGGAACCAGGCTGAAAAACAGTGGAAAAAATACAAGGGTAGAGAAGTGTAGCACAGATTGATTGTACTGCTGTGTAATGTCCTGTTCCTTATTCTAAAATACTGCCTGAGCAGCAGAGAAGGGGCCCTTTGCCATGAGTGCTGTGGAGTCCAGTGCTGGTTCTTGCCTTTCAGGATCGGGCGGCACTCGCGGTCCCTGGACACGGCGCGGTTCGTGTGCGCCTTCTGCGGGGGGCAGCTGGCCCTCAGGCAGCCCCCGGCCCGGGGGGGCACCCCTGCCAGGCCACAGCTCACACCCTTCGCCAGGTATGTGAAGGAAAACTACGCGCTTGCTAAGAGAGAGCAGCACGGGCTGAGCCATGCTCAGGTCATGAAGAAACTCAGTGCTGATTTTGCTGCGAAAACCAAGCTGGAAGATTCCTTCTGATATCTCAATCCACCTCCTTTCTTGGTGCTACTTAAATTGTTTATAGAGAGTAGTAAAAGTTCTGAGCAGCACTAACACATAGCATGTCTTCAGTGACTCCAGTAAGGGATTTAGTTTCATCTGGGCAGCTGATACGCTGTAGACTCTGTGTGTGTGCTGAAGAACTGCTCCCTGTGCATCTGGCTGCAATTGCCAGAGGCAAGAAAGTCCAGGCCCACCAGCCTAAGTCCTCTGACTCTGAATGACTCCAAGGCAGGAAAAGTTACCTGAGTTGGGCTTCAATATGGGTTCAGATATTCTCCCATGTAGACTTTCCTGAGAAGTCCTTGGCTGATTTTGTTAAAATTAAGTGGTAGGTAGAAAGCCCTTTAACCCTCAGTAAGTAGCGTACCTCTATCATTGAGATTTCATGGAAACTAAAATAGATGCAGAAGGTCACGTTGGGGAAAGCAGATTGAAACACTTTTCTCAAGAATGAGAAGGTCTTGTCATGGCTTAAGTCTTTCATACAAAATGTAACTGGGATGTGTGTTATAGTGTTTGATGTCTTCTGTAAGCAAATTACTCAGGGGCTTAATAATTTTGATAATCAATAAATGCCAGTTTGATACAAACTCTTGGAATAAACAAGGCTGCTTTGTTTCAATTTAATCATGGCTGTGTAGGAATACAGAACCCTGGTACCAGCCCAGCTCTCCTGGCTGGGGGTCAGCACAGTCATTAACATCCTTTGGTCACTGGGATTACAATCCAAGGATCCCCGTTCCAGGAGTCCCAGGGCTGCTGGCTCATCTCCCAGGAGCCCCCAAGAAGCCTGGGGTCACTGAGGCACCACCCTCCCTTCTCCAGCATCATGAAGGTAAGGAGCATTGGAACTAGAAACCAACAGAAAAACAACAGCACAAAACCACTGACCATTCAAAAACTGATTAATTACTATTCACAGCACTTCTAAGGAAAAAGAAAACAGTAGTGAGCAGTATACTTCAAGGAAGTTCTACTCTTAGGGGGTTTGCCAGTAGAAATGTAGCAAGATTGAAAAGTCAAGTCTGACAAAGCAGTGGGGTTATGGGGTTCCACATCTGCCAGCACTTTAGAGCTGCTCATCACTCCTGGCTGTCACTGGCAGGGAGTGCCTCTGCCTCAGCTCTGTCACTGTAACTGTCCCATCCTCTGCTCACGTGAGACAGATTGACATGACAGAACACAGATGAGAATGTACATGATGGGGGATACTGTGAAATGCAACAGCAAGTACATTTAAAGGGATTAGTTCAACAGCTATTTCATTCCAGCCTTAGGAATTTCTGCAGTTCAGCATGGAAGAATGTCAGAGTGGTAGATCCATGAGTTCTCTGCCCAGCATCTTAACCTCCTTCCCTCTGAGAAGGAACCACTGACTGAGCCAGCAGAAACAGTTCATTTTCTAGAGAACCTCAGTGCTGGGCACACACCAGCATTACATGGAGTAAGAGAATACAGACCAAAAAATGCAGGCACTGGCACTTGGTAGCATTCATTTCATTTTTACTCCCAACAGCTCTAGCTTTGGAATTGTTTATTTGGTTTGACATATGCTGAACACAGATCCTATGTCAAAGATCTTCCAGGTCTGTTCCCAAGCTTCCCTCCCACCTCCTGCCTGCCTGGGGGAATGACCAGTGATCCAGAACATTACTAGATATAAGATCATGGTCAACTGAAGCTACTAAGAGAAGGCAGAAGTTGGCAGCATGAGATAGGACAGCAGGGACACACTCTTCCCCTCTAACCCTCCTGTTCCAGGCTCCTGGAATACATGTAAAGCAGTAGGATTTCTGTCAAAACATAGAGGGAGAAACAACAGGTGTGTGCTCTCCAGAACAGGAGTCTTCAGGTGCTGCCCAGCCCCACCACTGAGCCAGAAGTGCAGCAACTGCAGACACAGCATTGCTTTGCACCAGGCTGGGGCAGGTAAAGTCCTGATCCTGGAGCTGTGCTCTTTGCTGCAAGACAGGAGGCACAGCCAGTACCTCCACTGAGGCAATGTGGGGCCACCCTTCAGCCTGGAGTAGTTCTTGAAGATTTTTTTGTGTCACTTTCCTGAAGGGTCTGCATTTCCTCCTCACTCTAAAGCAGCAAGTTCCTCCAGCAGCTGCTCCTTCTCCTGCTGCAGCTCCTGCATGCGCTGCTTGTTCTGCTCCAGTCTGTCCTCGAGCCACTGCAGCAGGGGCCCACTGATGGCTGACATTTGGCTGCAGAGGTTCTTTGTGAACACTGCAAAGAGCAACAAGACATCAGGACAGCACACAAAAGACTCAGTGTGCTACAACACCCCCAAAGCCCAGAGACAGCCAAGGAAACCTCCAGCATCCTGGGCAACCACACATCTGCACAGGAAGGTCAGAACCAGCAGCTTCTACCAGGGAAACAGCATTTCAGTGTGACCCAGGCAGGCATGACAGATCCACAATGAAAATCTGCACACAGCTAATCACTGATGCTAATTAATTTCTAAATTTAGAAGCATCACAGAATGCCTCATTTCCTAAATGTGTGAGAATGGACAGTGGTGTGATAAACTTGGAACAGAAGTGGGATTAGGATTCACCCCATCACAGTGGCAAAAGGGAAGATGTCACATCCATGCAACACCTATAAAGTGCCAGGAGATGGAAGTGTCCATACAGGTCAGACAGGCACTATTTTAACACTCAACAAATCCCAAATCCCCTTTCCTGTTCCAACAGAAAAAATAAACTGAACAAATCAAGCCCCAAAACCCCAAAAAATCCCAAAGTCTTCTATAATTTTAACCAATTCAACAAAGCCTGAAGGGTACAACATTCATGATTCACCCAGGATTAGGGTGTTCTACAGCCTTTGAAGTTTTTAAGTTTCTAGTTATAATTCTGTTCCTCTGTAACAAGATTCCACCATTGTGACCCTGGGAGCAGCACCCTGGATTGTCACGTGCAAGAAAGGAATCCTTACCTGAGCCATTATGGATCTTGGTTACAGAGTCCAGATGGGTGAGGCTAAGGGGAGGAAAAGAAAGCAGGTTAGAGACAAGACAGCAGAGAACTGTGTATTAAACCCAGCTGCCCAGGAATCCCTAACCAGACCACAGGTACACCTAAACCTCTTCACCTGCTGAAGCCCTGCACGTTCACAAGGACAACAACCCGCAATCAAAACCCCAAAATTCTGCTGCTAACCCCAGGCTCAGTACTGCTGACTTCAGCAACTTCTAGAGGCACAGGAGCTGCTAATCCTCACTTTCTACAGCTTTGCTAAGGCTTTGGTAGTTTTAAGTACAGTAGAACAGACAGCCTTGGAGAGGGGCAGAGCCCCGGGCTGTTACCTGTGGATTCTCCTGTAGGCATCCTGCTCTTCCTGGCAAAGGATCTTGGGCAGCTCCACAGCTGACTCCAGACACACCTTCCCAATGGTTTCATGGGGCACAACATGAATGGGGATTTCAATCCTGTCATATCTACAAGGGTATGAGATATAATTAAAAGCAGCAAACGAAAACCTGACTTCTACAACCTTGCCACAGTCTGTCCAAGGCCTGGCAGTGCTGCAGATCCACCTTTGGGAACACATGCCTGAGCTGACAGGCAAAGGGAAGCATTTTATATCCACATACTTGTCTTGAATTTTATTTTAAGGTGCAAACCTGAGGGCTTGACCTCTAGAGCTGGAAGCAAAAAGGTGGTGCTGCCACACACCAAACTGCAGCACAAATCCACACCCTGACCTCAAATCTTAAGAGAATAAATATCTAGGCTAAAAGAATCACTCCTAATCTTTATATTCTCTTCCAGCAGTCTGCAGGAGCAGAAGTCAGGAGACCCTGTGTAGGCATCTCTGTATGTTTGCTCTTCACACAGGCTGAGAAGCCACTTATTAGAGATAAGCCAGAGAAAGGAGAGACAAGACAAAATACAATCAGATAGAATATTCTTCTGTACTCACTCTGAGCTCTTCTGGGCCTGAACAGACTGGAAACAAGTATAGAGAATTCTACCTGTCTAAGAGAGACAGCAGAAAGTCAGATTCCAAAGGCAAAAAACATCTACAAGGCAAAGACACATTCCTGTAGGAAGCTTTCAATAGAATTCCAGAGGTTTTGCTGTGATTTGCTTGCTGGAGATGCTTAAAGCATACATTGATTAACCTTTAATGATAAAAAATTTAAGCAGCAGCTGCCTGGACAGCCTAGACCTGACTGTCAGCTTATCTCACACCTCCTGCAGAGGCTGAAGAGGGGCAGAGCTGTGTGTGCTGGGCTGGACACCCGAGGGAAGAGCCCTGGCCCATTCAGGCACACTGCAGCTGCTGCTGAGCCCCCGGGGCAGCTCAGAGCAATCATCACTTCTGCTGCCCTTGGGATCACAATCCAAACCACTCCCACTGTGCTTCCCATGTGCTCCCAGCACAGCTCTGCCCTTGCAGGCTGACCCAAGGACCTCAGCTCTGCCCTGCTGCTTCTCATGAGCCCCTGGAGGGTTTGTTGCCATTTTTAAGTTGCCTACCTTGGTGTTCTTGTCCTCAATGAAGCAGGAAAAGATGAGCCCTACGAAGCCTTGGTCCATCATCTGGTACATGGCCTGTGTGCGGACATCTGCAGGGACAGACAGAGTGAGAGCTGCCCTGGCTCCTGCAGGGCTGGGAAATGATCTGTCTGCCCCTTCTGAAGGCTGATCTGCAGCTTGGTAACAAAGGTCTCAAACTATGTTTACATCCTCACTCTGGGTGACTTGAGTTCAAACACAGAACTTGATCCAATTTAAAATGTAAAGAGAAAATCTTAAAATAGAAGATGAGCTCACAAAACCAAGAAATTTTCTCAGAGCCAGCCTGCTGCCACAGGTCCCCATGAAGTCCAACACATGCAAAGTACTCAGGTACTTCTTTTATGAGAGTTTTTAGCTATGCATTAACACCCACAGGTATCAGAACTCATCGTGGCAGGCCCAGGATCCCCACAGCTTTTTTTTTGTGTTCCCCACACCCAAGGTCTGGCTTTTCCCTCTGCAGGAACAGCAGTGCCAGCAGCAGCTGATCTGTGACTCCTGGGCCACGTCTGAGTCCTTGGAGAGCACACACAGGACTGGGGCTGCTGCAGGGCCCTGCAGCCCACACAGACAAGCAGGGAATGTTCCAGACTCAGCTCCTGCAGGGACAGTGCAGGCTCAGGGCTGCAGGGACAGTGCAGGCTCAGCTGCAGGGACAGTGCAGGCTCAGCTGCAGGGACAGTGCAGGCTCAGCTCCTGCAGGGACAGTGCAGGCTCAGCTGCTGGGACAGTGCAGGCTCAGCTGCTGGGACAGTGCAGGCTCAGCTGCTGCAGGGACAGTGCAGGCTCAGCTCCTGCAGGGACAGTGCAGGCTCAGGGCTGCAGGGACAGTGCAGGCTCAGCTGCTGGGACAGTGCAGGCTCAGCTGCTGGGACAGTGCAGGCTCAGCTGCTGCAGGGACAGTGCAGGCTCAGCTCCTGCAGGGACAGTGCAGGCTCAGGGCTGCAGGGACAGTGCAGGCTCAGCTGCAGGGGCAGTGCAGGCTCTGGGCTGCAGGGACAGTGCAGGCTCAGCTCCTGCAGGGACAGTGCAAGCTCTGGGCTGCAGGGACAGTGCAGGCTCAGCTCCTGCAGGGACAGTGCAGGCTCAGGGCTGCAGGGACAGTGCAGACTCAGCTGCAGGGGCAGTGCAGGCTCTGGGCTGCAGGGGCAGTGCAGGCTCAGCTGCTGCAGGGACAGTGCAGGCTCTGGGCTGCAGGGACAGTGCAGGCTCAGGGCTGCAGTTTGCCAGGGAGAGCCCAGGGCTGCTCTTACCCACGTGTGAGGGCCACACGGTGATGTGGGGGTGGGAGTGGTACCAGCCCACCACCCTCATGGGGCGTCCTGTCATCTCTGCCAACCTGTGTGGGGGTCAAGGAGCTTTTGCAACAACAGACAGAGGGAAGGGCTGCATGCACAAGGGAAAACAGCACAGTTTTAAAGGGTTTGCTGTGAGGCAACAGAATTCCAGATCCCTTTGGAGGAGAGAAGAGAAACAGAGCAGGGAGGGATGCCTGATGGGAGCCCCTTCCCCAGCACCACCAGCAGTCACTGCTGCAGAAGCAAACTGGATTTTGGTTGCCTGTAGCAACAAACAACATTTCAGCAGCATCCCCCCAGTGCAGCCCCTGGAGCCCTGCTGCCCTTTCCTCTTCCTCTCAGCCTCCCTGCTGAACTGCCCCCCTCCACAAACACACTGCAGCTTTACCTGAGACCAAATACAAAACAATAGCAAATTTATAACACAGTGCCACTGCAAGAGCTGGAACCCACAGAGACTCCAGGGACAGGCAACAGCCAGCACAGCCTCCCAGAGAGCAGCTGCAGGAGGGAGCAGCTGCAGGAGGGAGCAGCTGACAGCTTCAATGCCACTGCAGGCCTGAAACCCAGCCCCGGGGAAGAGCTCTGAGCTACAGCCCTTCACTGGGAGCCTCTGCTCAAGGATATCTCTGCTTCGGTGGAAGCAGCTGAGAGCTGCTCGGGCGAGATCTCCACACGGTCCTTCCTCTTGTCAGAGCGGCGCAGGATTATCACGGAGTGGATGTGCACGATCCGGCTGGTGTCCACCTACCGACACAGAGGGGCAATCAGCGACTGCTGCTCCGCAGGGCACGGGCAGGGCCGGCTCCCCCGGCCCTGGCTCTCCCAGGAGCGGAGCCGGGAGCGGAGCCGGGCGCCGGTGGCTGCAGGGCCGCACGCCCGGGGGGAGCCGGGGCCGCTCGGTGCGCGGTGCCACAGCCCGCACGGGCAGCGCCGCCGCCCGCCCATCGCGGGGCCGGCCCTCGGCGGGCGGTACCTCTCCGATGCAGAGCCCCATGACCTCCTCCTTCTCGGTGCTCAGCGCGTGGTTCAGGCACACCAGGAACGCGTCCGCCTCCAGGTGCACCGCCTGCACCGCCATCTTGCCCGCGCCGGCGCGCCCGCCCCTGGCCCCGCCCCCCGGCCGCCCGCACCAATGGCAGCGGCGCTCGCGGGCCCTCCCAGCCAATCGGCGCGGCCCCCGGCCAGGCGAGCGGTGCGGCGCGCCGGAAGGGCCGTGCCGCCCACGGGAGCGGCAGCACCGGGGTTCCGCCCGGGTTCCGCCCGGCGGCCGATGCCCGCGGCGGAGCGGCGGGGGATGGCGGGGCCGGGCCTGGGCGGGGCGGCCCGGCCCGACCCGGCTTAACGCGGCTCGGCTCGGCCCCGGGCCCGGCCTCCGGGGCCTGCGGGCCGGCGCGGGGAGGCGGCGGGCGCGGGGGGCGGGGGACGGCTTATCGCGGCGCACGCGGCGCGGCGGTCCCGGCGGGTGCAGGTAGGTCATGGCGGGCCCGCCCGGCCCGGCCTGGCACGGCACGGACCGGCACGGCCTGCCCCGGCACGGCCCGGCACGGCCCGGCACGGCCTGCCCCGGCCCGGCACGGCACGGCCCGGCACGGCACGGCCTGCCCCGGCCCGGCACGGCACGGCCCGGCACGGCACGGCACGGCCCGGCACGGCCTGCCCCGGCCCGGCACGGCACGGCCCGGCACGGCCCGGCCCCACGCCGTGCCTGCGGCGATGTGCCGCGCCCTCCTCCCGCCCCGCCACGGGCGCTGCGGTCCCGCGGCCGCGCCACACCCCCTCCCTGCCCGCTCGGCCCCTGCATCCCCTCCCTCGCCGCCCTCGGCCTGCCTCCCCCCGCGTTATGTCCATCCTCTTGTCTTCCTGTTTTTTTTAGATCCCACCAAAGCTCGGCCTGCCCTCCCTCGCTGCTGGACAGCCCGGCTGGTCGGTGAGCATCTGCTACCCCTCGTAGGTCGGGCGGAGCGGAGCGTGCAGTCACAGGGGCTTGCTCCAGGCAGAGTAGAGTCCAACCCCCAAGAAGAAGCTTTAGAGTGTCTCTCCACATGCCCTTAAGCCAGCAGATCCCCGAGCTGCTGCCAGAGCCGGGCTGGGTTTCCCGGGAAGGCTCAGCAGCCTCGCAGCCCCGGGCAGTGAGGCAGCTCTCCTGCCCAGCTCTCGTGGCCCAGCAGAAGGCCAGGCTGGCCAGCCTTGCTCTGGGGCTGCAGCTGTGTCACCACAGTGCTTTTCCTGCGTGCCTGAATGGCAGCTGAACTCACAGTTGCTTTTTAGAACAGAGGTGATAAGGGCTGCAGTTTATTCAGCACACTGACCTCCAGCTCTGGGGTGGGCCAAGCAGCATCTGGAGAAATTTATTTCACTGTTTCCGTAAAATATTTTAATGTACCCAACAAAACCAAATAAATTGTTGTCGCTACAAGCTGCATCCCTCCTCCTGGCCATTCTGACATTTATCCATCCATATATAATGGCTCAGAAATCCATCCAGGTCCCAGAATAGCATTAAACCTCTAAGATTGATGCTAGGATGGACAGAGCATCTGCCAGTATTATTCCTGTCTGTGAGCACTGGGTTTGAATCTCCCCACTTTGAACAGCTCAGCCTTCTACAGCTGTGTTGATGGAATGTTAAAGTCTCAAAGGATGATGCTGCAATCCTGCAGATTTAAGCTGTTGGGGTTTTGTTGGTTGTGGTGGGTTTTTGATAGGTTATGAAGCAAGCAGTGTGAGAGCTCAGGTTTAAAACTTGTTTTAAAACATAAGTAAGCTCTCTTCTCCTTCCACCCATGTCTTCCTTCAGGCTTTGTTTTTGCTTTCCAGTCAAACCTGCAGCAGTAGGACACTGTGCATGTGTTCAGGTGCACTGTCTGAGTGTGTGCTTGTGCCATCTCCAGTTTCTTTAGTGTGTTTGGCTGCTGCAGACACCTGGCCCTGCTCAAACCCCGTTCCTGTTCCTGCTCAAACCCCATTCCTGTCCCTGCTCAAACCTCATTGCTGTGCCACCCCACACCCCACTCCTGTCCCACCCCAACCCCGTTCCTGTCCCACCCAAACCAATCGACGGTTTTGCCTGACTCAGGGTTTTCCATGTGGCACCACGTGGGCAGCCCCACAGGGCAGACTGAGCCTTGCAGTCCTGGGGGCTTGGGGCAGTTCCCTGGGGCCAGGGGTGGCAGCACACAGTGACCTCTGCACCAGACCTTGCTCTGTTGGGATCTCACCGCTGCCCTCTCCACTCCCCAGGAACACAAACCTGCCTGGTGTGCTTAGCCCTGCTGCCTGTAGTTCAGCCAGGGCAGTATTTGGGCAGGAGACCTCCCAGGAGAGCTTACCTACAGTAGGAACCACAGTTCACTTACTGAGACTTGTTTTGCTATTGCTGGAGCCAGTCTTGAGCCTTCTGGTTCTGGAGGTGATGACCTGTAAGAATTCCAGCTTTGAATGGAATAAAAGCAAGTTCTTGGGCATTTCTGGTCATGATGGAACTTCTTGCAGTTTCCTGCAGGGCAGCAGAGCATCCTGGCCGAATTCCACCTGGGGTGATTGTGTTCAGCTGACTGAAAGTGATCAGAGGCAATTGCTGATTTCACTGTTGGGCAGAGCTCCACTCAGGGGTTTAAATTCGTAATGTGGCTTAGGGTAAAGCAGAAAGGAAAATAATTACAGAAATGTCCCTTTAACCCTAATTCCTGAAGGCCTTGTGAGGCTTGTCAGACTGCAGTCACATTCCTGTAAATGCCAGTGATCCAGCTGGTGGGGCATTCCTTGGGATGCCTGTTCTTCATCACAGGATGGCAGCCAGAACAGTGGTGCTTTGTGTAGGGTACATGCACATCCCCACACACCCAGCAAGGAGACAAACAGAACGGGTGAAAAAAAGAAGGAATAAAAGAACACTCAAAGTTTTCTTTGTGCTGGTGCTGTTCAGGCTGATCTGTGGTTGGTGTTTGGTTCTCAAAAAGGCTGAGTGCTCCTTTGGCTCAAAAAGGTAGAGAGACACTGATGTAAGGTGTGGAAGGCATCATGGAAGATCATTTCCTGTTATATATGCACCCCAATGTATAACAGTTTATTTTTTTCTCTCCCTGACCTTCCCTCCTTTATTTTGTACCCAGATTTTCTTGCTGCTGTTTGAAATATGCCTTATAACCTTACAAGTTTTCAGAAGACCACTGTGTTTCACTGGGATAAGGAATATTGCATCTGCTTCATAGCAGGAGGATGTTGTATGTGTTACAGCTTAACTTTGTTCTACTTTACACCTAGATAAAGGATGAAGACTGTCTGTACCATTTTGATTACCTCTTCTAGGGTTCAAAGAGAATCATTTCCCCTGACCTCCATTTGCTAATGGCTCAGCTTGACCTAACTGGCACACAGATGAACGTGCTGTTAAGCAAAAGTTACAGTAGCAGGCACCACCTCAGTGCCCCAGGCTCCTCTGCCCGTGTCGTGGCTCTCTGTGACCAGCCAGAAGCCGAGTGACGCAGTCCTGAGTGCTGCTCCCGAGGCGTTGGGGTGTGGATGGACAGTGCTGCCACCCCTGAGAGATGAGACAAAGGACCCTGCACCCCGACAGCTCAGCGAGCTCCAAAGATGAGAGTGCTGCACACCGAGCTCTGTGCTCTGTCTCCAGAGTGATCTTCGCTCCTGTTAAGCTCACCTCGCTGCTGGTCACGAGTTTTGCTTTTGGGATTTAGACCACCTCTTTTCCCCCCCGTTTTACACCAAGACTGTTACTAGGACTGTTAGCGGAATGAGCAAAGCCCATCCTCGCAGGGTTTAACTGTGCACCGATAGCACCTTTTGCCCAGAATGCCTTACCAGTGCCACCCAGCACGCGTGTCCCACTGTGCGACCCGGCCCGCCGGTTCCGCCGGCCTGCGCACCGCCCCGGCCTCCCGAGCTGACTTTTAGGGACGTTTCCGCACGTAGCATCTGATCCGAGGAGTCGGACACCGCCTGGCCCGGGCCCGGAGCTCTGCCCGAGGGCGTGCGGGCCGATGCCGCCCCGCGGAGCCGCCTGAGGGATGGCGCAGGGCGGGCGGGCGGGCGCTCCCCCCGTGCGCCTCTGGGTGCGCCGCGTGGGGGTTTACTGCGATGAGCACCGCAAAACCTGGCTCGTGGCTGCGGAAGAGGCAAGTGTGCGCTTTGCGCTTCCCCCTGGTTGTAGCCTTGCTGTTTCGGGTGCCTCTGCCAGTAACTGCCTGCTCTGTTTGTTACTTTCCCCCAGGAGGAAGGTATGCTGAGGGCTCGGATCCAAAGAGTTCAGGTTCCCCTGGGTGAGGCGCTGCGACCCAGCCAGCTCCCCCCATCCCGGCTGCCTCACATGTGGCAGCTGTCCCAGGGTGAGCAGTACAGGGATAGTAACTCTCGCGTTTGGGAGATAGAGCACCATCTCATGGTAAGGATGGTGGCGACAATAGAACATAGTCATTCCTGTTTGTGAAGTCATTTGAGATCCTTGAGGGACGGCAAAGGACTGTTACTTTGTTGAAGTCCATTAGCTCAAGCACAGTAACTGTAGACGTATTGAACTTTTCCTTGTCACTTACAGCTTGATGGTGTTGAAGAACTGCTGCTTAAACTCGTGCCTGGGGATTAATCTGGTATGTGCAGACATTACCCCTGCTTTGTACTGTGCACTGCTTACTCCCGGTCTTTCTTTAATATGAATTTTTGTCTTTCAGGAGCAGTGGCTCTAGGAAGATGCCATTGTCTGTTTTGTACAATAAAAGGTTCTCTCTCCACTGAAATGCAGCCACCTTTGAGGTGGAAGCAGTTAAGCAACACACAGCAGCATCACACAAGAGTTTAGGACAGGCAGTGAAGAGGAGTATTGTGACCAAGTGAAACATCAGGGGGAGTTCTAGGTAGGCAGAATATAATTGCCCCAAATGGAATTCGGCCAGGATGCTGCAAATAATGCCCTAGTGATACTGGGAACTGCTGTGGGCTGGTGACTTGTCAGAAACTGGAAAGGCAGCAGCTCCCAGCTCTGAGCAGAGGCTGAACGTGGCTCAGAGGGTTCAGTCTCACCACCACCTTCAGAGACACCCCTGCTTTCCTTAGAGGTCTCCCGTTCAACTACTGGTACCACCAGCTTTTGCTTGGCTTTTGATCTTACACTGACACAGTTACAGGTGTCACAGCTGCAGAAATATCAACTCAAGTGTCTGAAATCCTTTTGTGATGGATTTGAACAAGATGGAGCTGTCCTTCAGTCTGTTTACGGGGTTTTTTGGGCAGAAGGAGAGGATTTCCAAGAGACTTCCTCCTGAAACAGAATGAAAAGAGCCCTTCTTCTTGGCTTTGTGGCATATACACAACTGAGTTGGTTGATTGTTCTTTTAATGCCATCTTCAGCTGTGGTTCCATGACTTGCCACCAAATCCTTGGTTGTGTAAAGCTCACAGAGGTGGATTTCACATAAATTATGTGTCTCGGTATAGAGATAGAAAACTCTTAAAATTTAGTCAGCCGTGTTAATTTGAATATTTTCTGGAATCTGTGTACATCCAAGTAGAAAAGGACACATTTTAACTAGAGAGAAGAAAAAGGCTTTTAAACTTAATGACGTGAAACTTATTCTATTCATTATCCCCATCATCATCAGACAGAGAGTTCTTGTGTATGCTGGCAGGCACCTGGAAGCAGCAGTAGATGTTTTCTGAATGATGACAGTGGGGGAAAGTGGGAGCTCCTGAAAGATGTGGCTGTAGGACGTTGTCTTTCCCCCACCCCCTGAAAAGAACCCTGATCTACAGTAACATTTTCTGTCATTTTAGCTCCTGAACATGTCCCGGAAGGATCCCTGCCAGAAACAAGCCTGTGAAATACAGAAATGCTTGCAAGGTACCAAGTGTCATTTTGTCTTTGGTGTCTTGATTTTTGTTAGAACTTAATTCTTTTAACTTAACCTTGTCCTTTCACCTTGAGAAGGAACAAAGCACATTAGCATTGCCTGGTTGCAAAATGAACAAAATTATAATGTCTGATTTTAATAGAATTGCTTTGTGCTTAATTGTAAATAATGAGACCTCATGAGTATAAAGCAGATCATTAGTAACAGTAATGTGCTTGGAGTGTTCTCCATGCTGGCAGTGAGATCCCAGGTGTATTTTTGGGACTCAGCTGTGGGCAGGAAGAGCTAGACATTATAATAAGCTCTCTTACAGTGTGGTTAGTGAGGGAGTAGGTGGATTGCATGAGAAGACTGCAGAGCTGCTCTAGGGGGGTGTTTCAAGAGCAGGTGAGACAGAATTCTGTCAGGAACAGGTTAGGTGATCTGTCCTCGAGGTGAGATGGTCTTCATGTCCCCAGAAATTGTCTAGAGACTACCTTTAATGTCCTCATGGTTTGGAGCATTCTCCCCACCTTCTCTCCCTGTGTTACTGCACTTAAAAGCTGATGATTGACCCTATTTTGGTCCCATCTGTGGCAATGCTCTTTTTATAACACTTGTAGAAGTTATTCTAAGTGTTTTTCCTGTGTAGGTTTGTGTGCAGTGCTGATGTGAATGGTTGAGTGTTGGCAGAGAGGCTCTTTGCTGCATGTACACGTCACTGTCACTGCTGCTGTTCATCTATTGTGCTGTGGAGCTGTCTGATGTGCAACATGAAACAGAGAGCAAAGCAATTTTCCCCTGTAAAAATTTAATACAGAGCCTTAACTGAGGAATGCACAGTCACTGTACCCAGCGTGTGAGATGGAGGGTGGGAGCTGGACCTCTGGGAGATGCTGACTTCTCAAAAGTCATTGTTCCAAAGATCTTGCTGCTCTTCTGTGAGACTGAATGCCTGCTGTAAATCATTTTTGTGTTTTTCTATCTGTGAGTAACTTTCAGGAATGCATCCTTGACAGATGATGGCGTGCCTGTACATTGCTACAGTTTGAGAAACAAAGCTGCAAAGGCAGAGGGACAGTTGGGAGAGCCTTGGAGCACTCATCAACTGCAGGTTATGGCAGAGACAGGTCAGCTCTCCTCTCCAAGAGCCTGCCATGCCTCCTGGGCTGCCAGCTTGCAGAAATCACCACAACTTTTTTCTCAGGGGTGATCTCTGTGTTTGTATTGCAGCTCACTCACCAACCCAGTCAGGGAATTCATAGCCCAGTGATCACAGCAGTGTGGTTTGCTCATTAACCAGAAGGTGTTCACTGCTGCTTTCTGGGCTCTCCACAGGTGCTGTGTGTCTCACATTATGCTGCTGTTGCTTCTTTTAATCTTTTAAAAGTCAGAGTGGGTCTGAGTGCAGTTGTGTAGTGGCTGCAGAGCTCATCCAAGGCAGAGCAGGTGGCTGTGCATGCCCTGTGTTTCTGGGCAGACAGGCAGGAGGTTCTTAACTCAAACCAGACTCAGCCTCTTCCTGCAGGACTCCTCTCTGAGCCACAGAGAGCTTCAGATAGCTGCAGCTAAAGAGAGGTTTTTGTGAGCAAGAAAATGATGGAATGCTTGTAGGCAGCTGAAGAGCTGGGCTAGGTGTGCTCCCTCAGGGAACAAAGCCTGTTCCTCCCTGCAGACCTGGCGTCTCCTTGTTTTCCAGCAAACAACTACGTGGAGTCCAAGTGTGAAGCTGCGCTGCAGGAGATGCGGAAATGCTGCGCTCGCTACCCCAAGGGCAGGTCCATCTGCTGCTCAGGGTTTGAGAGAGAAGAAAGGGAGAGAGAAAAGGCCAAGGTGACTTCAGAAGGAATTTCCCCACCACCTCAGTAACACAATGCAGCTCCAGCAGGCGCTGGAGCATGGACTCACTTGAAGAGCTCGTGTGTGTTTTTTCAAGCCTTCTTTAGACTTTGAGAAAAGCCAGATTGCTCCTGGAACACACCGTTCAGCACACCAAAAAGCATTACACAGTACCAACATATGGCCTGGTCAACAGACTTTATTTTCTGTACGAAAACATAATCTATGTTGCCTCTGCATCACACCTGTGAAATGTCAACTTGATGTTTTTAGGATGCTTACCTTACTCTAATCCATCCTTGCTCTAAAAATGGAGAATTGGAACCGAGTTATTCTGGCTTCTGGAGTGAGAGGTACAGGAAATGAGCTCAGAAGAGTGAGTTTAAACGTGAAACAAACCCATCTTGATACAACAAAGGTATTGATTGCTGCCACCATGCAGTAGTTCCAGACATTTGCCTGTCCAGTGGTTCAAGCTCAAGAATGGGCATCAGGTCTGATGATTGTTCCTAAGTCTTGTATAGATCATGAGTGACTACAAGTCACTTTGCCTAAGTGCCTCACTTTTCCACTGGACAGAGTTGTTTATTTTATATTTGAATTGCCTACACGCTGCTATTTGCATGATAAAGATGTTACAGGAATATAATTTCAGGGATTGCTACAGGGATAGGATATTTTTTTAAAAAAGCAATATTCATTTGAAAGATTTGACTGTTGATACAAAATTTATAAATTTATGTCTAATTGAACACCTTTAAGCAATATGCTTTGAATCCAAGTCTAGTTAAAACTGCTGATACCCAAAGGCCTGTCACAGAGCCCTGGGCTAGATCCAAGAACTGACTTAGGTGCTGCTTACTGAACAAGCAGTTGCAGGCAGTTATTTTCCACACAACATTCCAGACTCACTCCCAAGCCGGCTGTGTCTGGACCCCAGGAGAGATGGCTTTCCAGAAGCTCTTGGCCACGCAGCAGAATTTCCTGTGACCTGTAGGAAGAGCTCATAGACAGGTTCCTGCACCACCCCTCAGAGCTGCCTGTCTCGCTGTCCCCTCTAGCAGGAGTCCAGGCACCCAAAGATCAGGCTCCCAGCCCACTGGCCCTAACTCTGTATTAGATCTAGCCGTAAAGGACTTTTGTGCTGTGATCAAGTACAACTTATGAAATAGAGCTTCTATAAACCACTGAGGTCTAGGCACAATAGTTGTGTGTACTGAAGCCTAGAAGAGCAAACCATCTGTATTCACTGCTCTGAAATACCATGGTACAAAATAAACGACTGGAACAACTTGTGGTCTCTGGTTGTTTGTTGAGCTGCATGCCGGGCAGCTTGGCTGCCACTCACAGCCCAGAGCCATGTGAGATCATGTTTAAATAGAAGCTGCTTGATATTTTTGTAACTGGGGCTGAAGATCAGAATAATTTGGGGCTTGTCTTCCCCTCCCACTGCCATCGCCTACAAGAAAAAAACCTTTAAGACAAAATGGGGTTTAGTGTCCCTGAAAAGTAGGGAAAAGTGATGACAATGCTGTGGATCACCTCAAACACTGACAAGTAGCAAATTTTTCTCTTTTGCCCTATCTGAGCAGGAACAGTGGAAAGAAAGTCACTAATAGATAAAATATTTAGGCTTCTGTTGCACCTATGAAAAAGAAATAGCCTTGTCTCCATGCCCATTTGAAGTTGGGTGGAACAAATTTGCTCAGCAGAGGCAACCCAGGCTGGTACAGACCCACCTCCTGCCCTAGAGCATCCCATATCCTTGGGAATATGGGTGATTGGTGCCAGGATGATCATGGGGCAGGATTTATTAAGGTAGCCCAGGTTACCTGCATGGATGAGGGGAGGCTGGTACCCCCATAAACTCATTTATGTTGGAAAAGACCTTTAAGATGGAGTCCAACCATTCCCCCAGCACTGCCAAGCTGACCACTAACCCATGTTCCCAAGTGCTACCTGCCAGTGTGACAGGAATGTGCTGGTTCCCAGGAAGCCAACAGACCTCACACAGAGAAGCATTTAGAGCAAAACTGTTTAATAAAATATCACTTCAACAAGCATTTACATACAATATATAAAACCACTTTAAAAGCCTAATGTGTTTGAAATCTTCTCAGAGTGTAACAGATGTCAGAAGTTGTTGAAACAACACTAAAAGGAGCAGGAGTGGGGAGGGGGACACCTCATCTTGGCACCTGCAGCAATGAAAATGCATCCCCACAGAGACTGATCCAGCATCAAAGCTTCCAGTGTTGTCCCACAGCATCAAACAGTGCCAGCCACGAGCCCAACACCAGCACAGCAGAAAGATTTGCCACAGCCTGATGTCCTTGTCCATTCCCTGCCTACACTCACATCAAACTCAGCTTAGATCTGTTAATTGTTTCCCTTTTCAGCAGCATTTTAGCTCCCTCTTTGGGCCATTTCTCTCTGTAGCAAACAGGGACTTGAGCAGAACTCGTCCCACCTAGGGCTGGGCAGAAGTGACTTCAGCCTGAAAAACATCCCTAAGGTTTTGCTTTGAGCTTTGTCGTTGGAGACAGCTTTGTGGAGATCAGTGCATCTCAGAAAAAGTTGTGTTCTGCAGCCCACCCAGCCAAAGAGCAGCAGTGCTGTTGCCTACAGGCACAAGAGATACCCTGCAAGACCAATCTATCTATTTATGCATGTTCACATCTGCAGATCCTACAGAAAAACAAACCAAATCCCCAGAAAACCCCCCACCACTGTCTGTAACTCCACTGCTAAACACCAATTTATTGAAGACCTGTTTGCTGCATCCCATCGCTCCTGCAGTCCAGGATGGCCTTTAGGAAGGCCATGGTTAAAGGGTGTGAGCCCAGCTGCTCCTTGCTTCTCCTTGGCCATGTATGGCAGGACAGGAGCAAAGACAGCAGCTTCTATCTCCTGATTACCTGCAGCCTCTTTTCAGATCCTGAAGGTGAGGAGAACCTCAGCTTCATCAATGTGGTACTATATGGACACTTCAATCAGCAGAGCTGAAACAAAATTACAAACTGCAAGTGCTCATTGCAAACCCCCTGGTGAAGAACCCACCATTTCAGCCCTGCCAGCAGCTCCCAGGGGAAGATTCCCTTTCCAGCCACTGAGAGCAGCAGATCCCAGAGCCTTTGCACAGCACTGGAAATGGGGTGCTCTGCTGAGCCAGGTGCTGCAAACCACCCACCCATGAGTGTCATTGCTCCCTACCATGTTTCCCACTGAAGGATGAGTTTTCACATAAAATCCCACATTCTGGGCAAGAACTCCTACCTGTACCTGCTGGAGGACATCACCACGTTGTCAGACAAGTCTCTGTGCTTGCAGAATACCCTGGGGGATGTTTGTTTGTACTGCATACAACTGCACTGAGTCAGACTGTCCAAAAACAGCTGAGCTCTACACCTGGCTTGCCTCATCTCCTGCAGGAGAAGGGCTGCAGCTGATGGAATTAAGCAAACAGCTTTTCTTGTGGAAATGGCAAACACAAAGAAGGAAGGAACATAACTGAGGCAGAAATATGCAAATGAACTGCTCTCACAAGAGCACGGTCTGGTTTTCACTAAAGTTTTGTCATTTCAGTTGCTTGCAGAGACCAGGGAGAAGGAATTTGTGCTCTTCAGAGGCAAGTAAAGGACTGCACTCCAGATTTCACAGCATCCCCCTTTCTCCAGTACAGCTGGCAACAGGGACCTGGACCAGTATAGTGCACTCTAACACGGATGCATTTCCTGTCTACAATCGTGTCCCACAAGGTTACAGCTCTAGGAGCATCACCAATGCCAAAGTGACCAGAGAAGTTTGTGGTAGACATGGAAACCCCAGTGAGAGGCCCAGAGTGATTTACAGTAAATGGCACAGCTGAAATGCCCCCATCTGACACAGCCAGGCTGGGCCTGCTGGAAGCAGGAAAGCCTCAAAGGCTGAGCAATCAGGTGGCTCTACAGCACAGAACTTGGTGACTTTCAGAACACATGATGAGGAAAGGGCCTGGAGAGTCAGCCTCAGTGCTCAGCTTCCATCAGCAGTGCCAGTGCTGCAATTCCTGTATGGGGAAGGATACCAGCAGACACAAAGCCAAATGGCCATCTGTGTGCAGTGAAACAGCAGGGGGAGGGCAGGAAAATCCATACTCCCCTGTCCTGGATACAGCTCAGGCTGTTCTTTGACACTTCTGCATGCACCCCAGGATAGTCAACCACATTTTGGATTGCACAGATCACCTCTGTGCAGAGGGAAGCAGAGGTGTTCCAGGTACCAGGGCAGGAATACTGAAAGCTAATTTGTGGTGAAGAGCTGACACATATAGAGTGGTGAAGAGTTTGACACATATACTGGCAGACAGAGGTACACGTAACAGTCCTGAGCACCTGGAAGAAGCACATTTAAGAGGTTTCTCTGCCACTACATTTTTATGAAGTCAAAACTCATCAGAAAATTTGAGACTGGGCGTATTTGGTGGGAAATCATGATACACTGGGAGTTGTAAGCTTCCAGACCAAGCCCAGCACACTAACAGCCCAGAGAGAAGAAACAGGTGGAAATCAGAAGCAGCTTTGTAAGAAATAAGGGCTGGAACCTGTGAGCAGATGGGACTGAGTCTGTTGGCAACATCCTTTGACTTCTAAGTGAGAGATAACAGCAGTAGAGGAGGGGAGGGGAGGCTGGGCATGAGAGGAGAGCGCAGCTTCTAGGATGCGATTCCAAGCATGAATCCTCCAGCAAACCCTCCAGTCAGGATAGCATTCTTCTTCAGAAATATGACCACCTAAGCAGGGGTGAGAAGAGACAACAGTGTTCAACAACATCGGGCCACCCACTGACCCTCCTGCTAAGAAGAAATCCCTCAGGCTGTTCTTGGGTTGCTCACAGGGATGCCACTGCTCAGATTTGGGAAAACTTCCTGCCTAATGACCTCTCTTCCCTAACTGCACCAGCACACAGCCAGATCTTCACCCTGCTCAGCCATGAGCAGCCAGCTCCTCCAGGAGAATGCTGTGGGAAATTATGTCTTCCTAAACTCTAGGCAGACAACATCCACAGCTTTTGCCATCTCTCCCATTTTGCTGTCATGCAAGAATTCCCTCCCTGTATTTGCACAACTGAACATCTGTAACAGCTCAAGAGTCAGTCCTGTTTTCTGCTGTCCCTCCAGAACATGCCCTGGGAGAGCTGTCTCACCTCATCCACTCTGCTTTTCACTTCTGGAGGCATTTCATTGCCACTGGTGTGAAACTTCAGCTGCTGCTTGGCTTTGTTCATGTCCCGTTGTACTAGGTTCCAGTCCACCTTGATGTATCCCGTGTGGTTTGCAATCTACAGTTTTGAGGATTAGAAAAAAGTTCCTGAAGTCCTGTGTGACCACGGCTAAACAGGCCCCTTACTCACCCACCTTCCCTGACCACAGACACCTCCCACTCACTGGTCCAGTGGGCACACTGGCTTACAAGCTGGACAGAACACCACCCCTGGAGCTGTGTCAAGTGTTCTGCAACACCTGTCTCCCACAGTAAGCCCCCAGCAGCTGGGCACACATTGCAGCTCAGCCTGCTTCAGCCTCTCTTCCTCAATGTAAAGCTGGGATCACCTCACAACTGCCATGGATATTGCTGGGACTCCCTGCAGTTCTGCTGCTGTGGCTGGACACAGCTATTAATAGCCCATTCCTCTCAAACTATTTGATCTGCTCAGGGTGGTTCAGCTGTGGAACTCCTCTGCCCAGAGCAAGCTTTTGACTTTCAGCAGAACAAGCAGAACCAGGAGAGTGAGGGAGAATGAATCACACACAAGACCTGTGTGCCTGAGGAGCAAACAGGTGGGAGCTGAACGAGGCCTGACAGCTGCTCTGCCTGCTCCAGGATGCACCAGATGCATGAACACATCCCAGCAGCTTCCCTCAATGCCAGGGCTCTTGGAAACCAGCACAAGTTGTAGAGGATAGAGAGAGATCCCCTTTCTCTTCTCTTCCCCAGGGCTTTACAGTGAGCCCCACCTGTGCTGGCTGACTCCTCGGGAAGCCAGGCTGGCAGGAAGCATGTGACAGATATGGGTAAATCCTCCTTGACATGCAGGGACACCACGTCCACAGCCGCAGGACCCAGCATGTGAGGCTGTCCTGCAGCAGCAGCATGGCTCACTGAGGCTCAAGGCTGTCTCCTGCAGTAGCAGCTCTCCTGTGCCTTTGGTAGCAGGTCCCCAGTGGATGTGCACTGGCAATCCTGCTCTGGTTTATGCACACTGACCCTGCTCTGCTGCTGCATCCATGTGCCCTGGAGCACACACACCTTGGACATTCACAGCCACAGCAAGCCCCTGGCAAGGGGGCACTGATCCCACACGTCCCAACAGTGGTTCCTAGAGACCTTTGTCCCCAGCAGCACAGTCCTCAGGAAGCCTGGGCTGCTGTTCATACACACCTGAAGCAGGAAAAAGCCTCCTCCCACTGCTGTCGCTGCCAGCTTTCCAACTTTCTGGAAGATGAATCCAGTACACCTACAAACCAAGCAGCATTCAGTCAGGAGAATGAAACCACACACACTCGCTGTGCTTCCCTCAGGCAAGGCTGCCTTTGGCAGCAGCTGCCCAGGACTGGATTCTGACAAACTGCAGAAACCCCTGTGCAACCAGAGAGAAGGATTTGCACCCAGACAAAATTGATGCTTTACAGCTTTTCACTTTGTGCTGTCACATCCCAGCCTTTGTCAGTTTGATTCTTATCTCTTCAACCTCATCCTTCTCCCAAAAGAGTAACCAGAAACCTGTGATTTCACCAAAATCAACAAGTGGTTTTACATTTTGATGTTTTGGTTTTTTTTGAACTGGTATAATCTCTGAGGGGAAATTAGGGAGCACATGTGCTGCTCCATGACAGAGCATGGGGAGCAAATCACAAGCCTCTTTCTTACTTATGTGTAAAGTAAGCAGCAAACAACTACTTACTTTACCTTTTCATTTCTTAGAAGAGAAAAATGATGGAACAAGCACACAGCAGTGATCTAAGGCTATCCTGGTGTCCAAAGCAGGTTATCTGCTTTCAATATGAAAAAATCCCTGCAGCCAGCACCACCCCAGTGCCCAGTGATGCAGCCACGGGCTGGTGTGCTGTGCCACCCAAAGCACACTTCCCTTGGAGCACGGCTCCTCGCGAGCACTGCAAACAGCACAGCCACCTGCCTGCACCCATCTCTGAACACACTCTGAACACACCAGAGAGGGTGGCCAGGTCACACTTGTGGGAGAGGACAAAGCTCTGTCATACACTGTTTAATAATTATTGCCAGGTGAAGATGAGGGTCATGGTAATAGGCAAAGCACTGATCACATAAAATTTTCAACTCAAACCATGCTGTGGGAATGAAGTTACAAACAGAGCCACACTCAGTCCCAGCTACAAGTGACAGGGAACCCTGGGAACCGTGAGCCCAGCAGGTTTTTAATGCAGATGCCTGAGGCACATCCACCTCCAGTGGAGACAGCATCCTTGTTTCAAGGGGTTCATATCTGCCTGTCCTAATTCAACAGCACCACTTTTTGCAAGAAGTTAAAAATAATTACAGACTGGTGCCATTTTCTTCTCTTAGAGACAGTGTCAGTTCTTCAAGTCACAGACAGCACTGAAGGCGTCCCCGAGCTCAGCAGAGCACGCCAGGGGACAGCCGGCTGAGCGCCCGCCTCCCCTGCAGGACTGACACGGGATCACCCGGCACCTGTCGGCGCGACCCGAGAGCCAGGCAGGAGCAGCCGGGGCCGCCCGGCCACTTACCATCCCGTCACCCCTCCGATCACCAGCTGCGTGGCCACGTTGTATTTCTCAGCGCTCGACCCCGAGTTGGGGGCGAACACCTTGCGCCACCAGGGCCGGTTCTTGGTGTACTCCGCCAGGTCCAGCACGTTGAACGTGTCGTCCTTCGCACCTGCAGGCACCTGGAGAGGCTCAGTGGCGGGGCCACCGTGCCGCAGCCCCCTGCCGCTGCCCGGGGCACGGGAGCCTGCCCGGGCACCGGCACTGCCCCAGCCCGCCGGGAGCTCCCCCGTCCCTCAGCCCCCTCCCAGGGCCCCCGGGCCCCCCTCGGGCCCTCAGCGGGGCCAGGCCCCGGCAGCCGCCGCCGCGCGGGGCAAAGCGAACGACACCGCGGCCTGCGGCGGGGAGGCCGAGCTGGGGGAGCCGGGGACCCGCCGCCAGGGGGAGAGGGGTGGGGGGACCCGCGCCCCGAGCCATCCCGGCCAGCCCAGCCCGGCCCGGCCCGGCCCGGCCCACCTCCGCCCGGCACCGCCATGACGCCGCTGCGCTCCGCGCAGGCGCGGCACGGCGCGCGTCACCGGGAGCGCGCGACAGCGGGGAGAGGGGAGAGGGAGCGGGGAGAGGGACCAGGGGAGAGAGGGAGTGCAGGGAGAGAGGGAGTGCGGGGGAGAGGGAGTGCGGGGGAGAGAGGGACCGGGGGAGAGGGAGCGGGGAGAGGGAGTGCAGGGGAGAGAGGGAGTGCAGGGGAGAGGGAGCGGGGAGAGAGGGACAGCGGGAGGGAGAGGGAGTGCGGGGAGAGAGGGACTGCAGGGGAGAGGGAGCGGAGAGAGGGACCAGGGGAGAGGGACTGCGGGGGAGAGAGGGATCGGGAGAGAGGGAGTGCAGGGGAGAGAGATCGGGAAGGAAGAACGAGGGGCCCGAGGGGAGAGGGACAGGAGGGAAGAGGGGTCCGAGGGGAAAGGGGAGGAACGGGAGCGCGCGTGGGTGCAGCGCGGCCGTGGCCGTGCACGGGGGCGCGCCCGGGCCTCGGCTGTGTCCCGGACAGTGTCCCGGTGAAGCCCCGTGCTATGTCCCGGGTGATGCCCCGGGCAGTATCCCGGTGATGTCCCGGCGGTGCCCCGGTGTTGCCCCGGGCAGTGTCCCGGTGATGTCCCGGCGGTGCCCCGGCGGTGCTCTCGGTGCTCCCTGTGCCGGTGTCGGTGCTGCAGCACCATCGCGGCTCCTCGGGCCCCTCGGCGCCGGTGTCCCCGGGCTCGTTGGTGCCTCCGCCGGGCCGGGCCGGCTGTGCAGCAGCAGCGGCACCCAGGGAGGGACACAGGGGCTCCTAAAGCCCTCGGAGCTCCTCTTCCCGTGGGACGGGAGCCCTGGCTCGGCTGGCAGCTGTCACGTTTTGCCGTCCGCTGCAAGGAGCCCCGGCCCTCCCGCGCTGCGGGCACCGAGCTCAGCGGGGCTGGGGGCAGCCGGGGCTCTGCTGCCGTGCGTTCAGCCAGCACACCCAGCTCGGGCTGCGGGCCCTGCCCCAGAGGCGATCTGGGCAGCTCGGACATGCTGCCTGGCAGGAACACATCTTAGTGTTTCCCCTGAAATAATGACACCTCTGATTGCTGAGCCATTACTCACTCGTGTAGAGCAATGCCACCTACTTCCCAGCTGGGGATGCAGCTGCCCAGGGGGTAGCAAAGATAGAAATCCTGAGACACAACAAGCAAAAAAAAAAAAAAAATCATGGAGAGATTGTGACAGAGGAGACTCGACCCTCATTTGGGGTTCATGGAAAGCAGTGTGTGAGTGGGAGCAGGAGCACAGGCGGCGTGGGACGGGTAGAGGAACACACACTCTTCTAGGAACCAAACACTTCTAGGAACTAACAGCAGCACTCATCTGCCCTGCTGAGGACATCCTGCTAGTAAACATCCCAGCACCTCGTTACCCCTTGCACGTACCTCGGACGTTTTGGGAACTGCCAGAATGTCCCACAGTGTTTCCAGGAATGTCACACGTGTTTCCTGATCGGGGGAACTGTCTGGAGCAGTGTGTGCATTCAGACCAAAGTGACAGGACAGCGCTTCCCTGGGCATGGGGGGGAAAGATGTGGCTGGGAAGGGGTGGCTGGAGGCAAGGTGGCCTCTAGAAATGCAGTCTGAACTCCAGTGTCAGGTGTGCTGGGGTCTCCTGCGTGTCTGGTACATGATGTGTCCTTGGTTTTGTCTCCCCTGCCCTGGGCAAAGGGATGCCCTCATGCCCTGGGGCCAGGCAGGTCTCCTTTGGTAGCTCCAGCTGTGGCTCTGCTGCAGGTGATCCCAGGGGCATCTGATGGCCTGGGAATCTGCAGCATGGCCTCATCTTTCCTGCACATGTGCACCTTCATCTGGTGCTCAGGTTCCTCCAGCAGGAGAGAAGGATCTGGGCTGACAAGGTGGAGGTGGTTCAGGGCTGGGGGCTGCTGTGTGGTGGGTCAGCACAGCCTGGTGTGGTGGGTGCAAGGACAGAACCCAGAGCCACTGCAGCTCCCTGCCTGGTGCCTCCCAGCTGTTCAGCTTTGGAGGCACAGGCATGGAGCACATTTCCCATCTCAAAGGCTTTCTCTCCCTCCTGGCACCACCACAACCTGCCAGCCCCCATGGCCAGGCTGAGCCCACCAGCCCATGGGAGCTTCCAGGCAGTGCTGCTGCTGCTGCCTGACTCACCCAGAGACACCTCTGATGTGAGGAACAAGAGAGAAAGCAGAAATGCTCCACTGACCCACTTACTGCAGGGAAACCCAGCAGAGGAAAGCAGTTTTGGGATCTCCTCCATGGCAGTATCTCTACTCTGATGCTAGGGTAGGTCCGTCAGGGATGGGTTTTCTGGATTTCCAGGGGTGTTGATGGCATCAGCCCTGCACTGCTGTTCCCTGGCGTCCCTGTGGGTTTGCCCATCCAAGAACTGCACTGGGCTGCAGCCCCTCTCTGCTCCCTCACTGCTGGGGTGCAGTAATTTGGAAGTGCTGATATGAGGGGCCCTGCCTGGTCCTCCAGACAGATCTGTCCATGTGGCACCGCTGTTTCCTGGTGCCAGGAGGGGTGAGTGCCCTGTGCCTGGCTGCTGCTTCTGAGATACTCAGTGTTCCTGAGAAGCTGTCATGAATCACTTGTTCTCTCTCTCACACACAGAGAAAACGTCTCAGAAGAGATTAGACATGGTTGAAATGATTCTGAGTAATTTTTATCTGCTCCAGTCCGTTATTGTTCTGAGAACTGGACATTTCAGGGAAACAACAAACGCTTTCTACGTGCACATGGGTTCTTGGCTCTGGCAAAAAACGTTCTCTGGGAGTCTCCATGGCAGGAGCCTGCCGTGGCTTTTCCATCACGTTTGCACAGGAGGACAGTGCCCTTGGGGATGGGCAGATGAGCTCCAGGCAGGACTGGAATGCCAATGCCTCTCTGCAGCTTTCTCAAAGGCACAGCTGCTGCCTGGCCCAGCCCTGGGTGACGCTGGCAGTTTGCAGAGGCTCCCACATGGGTTTGTGTGTTAATGGCACCCACTGGCTGGGACCATGCTTGCTCTTGCTGGAGCATGAGGGGTCCAGCTTGGTGTGCTGGGCCAGGGAGGAGCTGGGCTCCCTCTGGATGTCCAGCTGGCCTTGGCCTGGTTTGCTCCACACTGGCTCTCGTGTGCCTGCACAAAGTGCTGCTGTGTGCAGATAAGGCCAGGATCTGGGCCCCCTCCCCAAATTGCTTCCAATTTTCACACCTGGATTCCCTTTCCCACAGCCTTGAGTATCTTGATAGTATTTTCTTTCTGGCCTCTTGGGTTAGACTTTGTCTCTCAGGTTTACTCTTACTTCCCTGGGCCAGGAACCTGGAGCTGTCTCCCAGTGGCTGAAAAATGGTTAATTCAGCACTTGTCAGTGTCACAACCATTAACTTCTGTCAGTGTCCAGGCTGCTGCCACTGCAGCCCCAAGGGATGCTTTTCCTGGCTGTCCTCTGTGACCTCTAGATGTTGTCATCCCACGGTGCCCAGAGCATCCCTGCCAGGGCCAGAGTCAAGAAGTTTCTGTGTTGCCCCATGCAGAGCTCTGCAGAGTTGGAGCACCCCTCCTGGCAGCCCACCCCACCCTCCCACATGCCCATCCCATGCTGCCACCCCTCAGCTGCCCTCTTTATGGGCACGTTGTCTGCCTGGCAATGTTCTCCCCACCTGCTCGTTTCAGGAAGCCTTTCCTGATGAGTCCCACAGCACCAGGAGATTCCCAGATGGGATGACTGAAATAAAGTCACATCCATAGCAGGGGACACTGGTGCTGAGGCACAGCCCAGATCTCCCACACCTCTCTTCCCTCCAGTATTGAATATTCTTCTGCTTCACTGCAGTAGGGCAGGATGCAGAACACCCTGGGCATCCCCAAATGTGACACACCACTTGCTGTGCCCCAAAATACCTGCTGGAAAAAGTGAGGTGAGTCGTTGCTCACAAAGAAAAGGAGCCCCAGGCTAGTCATGCAGCCAGCTGTGCATGTACAAGCTGGAGAAAATGTTTCTTACTCACTGCCTCCCCAGGAGCAAGGTGGGTGGTGTGGGGGAATCAGTTCCTGCCCTGTGCTGAGGATTCATGTCAGAGACCCCAAAAGCCCATCCCTTCACTGTCTCCCGTTGTCTCTCTGTTTCCCAGACACCAAGACCTGTCACATGGATGCTTCTGCACACACTGGGACTGTCACCAAAGGGGTCACTGCCCCCGTTGCACTCCTGCTGCCCTGTGACATGATTTATGGGACATTTCCCCACCTCACTCATCCAGGGGATGCTGGGACCATGCAGGGCGTTCCTCCTCATCTTCCTGCCTCCGTGAGCCAAGGGACAACCCCGTGGGAGCGTGTGTGCCTGAGCACACGTGTGTGCATTGCTGAGGGGAGGGGCATTTCATGGGCTTTTCAAAAGAGAGATTAAAGTTTGTGACTAAAATGAAAGAAATTTGTAAAAACATTTCAGTGCATCTTCTCTGAGCTTTACTGCAGGACCCTAGGAGAAGAGGAGCAGCTGGTGGGAAGGGAACTCCAGGGATCACCCCAGCCCACTCCCTCCCACGTGGCTTGAGGAAAGGTTGTGTGGCCAAACCATCACTGTTTGGGCATCCCAGAGACAGAGATAAGTCACATCCGCATCCCTGGCAACCTGCTCTGCTTCTCTTCAGAGGTGACAGAGAAGGTGAGACCAGGCAAAGACCACACCTAAATTCTGCTGCCTCTGCAACCCTCCCTTTCCTCATCTTGCTCCCAGACAGGAGCCAGGACACTGAGCCAGCAGAACTTACTGCTGTGCTTGCCCTCCCTTTCCTTTTGTTTTTTCCTCTCCTCCTGCCACTGGCAGAGGAAGAGCAGGAGAGTCCACCAGTCACACGCTGCTCTTTGCACAAACCTGCTCAAGCCATTCCCCTCCTGACATCTTTGAGAAACTCTTCGGAGCTCTGAGTGAGCCTGTGGGTGCTGGCTTTAATCATCATCTCCGGTGGATTACAACAGCTGGATGAGAAGATAAAGGCTTTTCTCTCCTCTCTTCTTTCTCATTCCTTCCTTTTCACTTTTCCTCCTGAAGTCAGAGCAGTTCCCAGCCAGGAGGCATGGTGCTGGTGGGAGCCCTGTGCAGCCTCCTGCTCCTCTGCCTGGTTGAAGAGGGCATCAGCAAAGTGAGAAGATACTACATTGCTGCAGTGGAAACCACCTGGGACTACACACACAGCGACCTGCTGTCCGTGCTGCAAGCGCCTGCAGGGTAAAGCTCTTCCTTCTGCAATTCTAGAGCCCTGCCCTGGCTGTTCTCCCACCCTGGCATGTGGCACTGTGGGCTTGGCTGCAGGCAGGCAGGTACACGGGGTAACCTGGCAAGGCGGCTGCACTGAGCTGCTGGTACAGCTGGGAAGGGGAGGTGTGCTGGGGAGTCACTACTGCAGCTCCTGCTGAGGGACAGCTGGAATTGAGAGAGAAAGATGCAAACCTGCTCTGCATCACTGTTCTGCACTGTTTTACCTTAATGCCATTTGCCTAGAGCTCTTTAAACTCTGTGCTAGGAGCCACAAGCTGATTTTCCAGCCTGTGCTTTCTTTTCTGCTCTGTGTCCTGGGGGTTTTGGGGAAGTGTGAGGGGAGATGGGTGCTTGTGACTCCCTGGGCACTGCAGAGGAAAGTTGGCTGTGCCCCCCTGACATAATTCTGAGCAGCAAAGGCTTTTCACTGTGTCTGCCCCTGGTAAAACCCAGCTTTAGTTATTTATATCTTTGTGTACATTACATTGCTGGGACTGAAGTTTTTCCTCAAGGAAATGAAAATTATTTGTAGCGTTTCGGCACAGCATGGTATCCATGCACAGTGGCAAGGAGGAAGGCATGGTGGTTTTGCCCGTGTACTTTGAAGTAGGAAGGAAAAATGGGAGCTGCATTGCTCAGGCAATGGTGTTGTCTGAAGACACAGCTGGCTTGGACATGCATGGTTGTGAATGTTCTGAGGCTGGCATGGAGAATGGGGCTGGATGGCTACAGCCCTGTGGATCAAGGAGTGCCCATTCCCTCTGCCCTGGTTCCATATCCCCTTCCCCTCCTGAGGCAGTGCCAGCCCATGACTCCATCTCAGACCCACAGTGGCCTGAGCAGCAAGGAGCTGTGGTCAGGCACTGGAAGCCAGGCTCTGGGGATGACCCAGGTCAGCCTGACTAGCTGCTGCACTCACTGCATCCCAGTTATGTTGTTTTTTTCCCCTTTTGATTACTTCAGTAGGAAAATTGCATCCAGCATCCCCCTTTTTCTAATCTCCCCTGCCCTGCTTTCACTGATGCTGCCCTCAGACCCATTAGGCTGTGCTAGAGATGATTACTTCCCTCACACTGTTAATTTAGCCCTGTGGCTTTCCACTTCAGCACTGGCTTTAGGATGCACTATTCCTGACCCTGGAGTGACTCAGGGACCTGACCTGCCTGGGGATGAGTGGGGCATTGGCAGGAGTGTAAGGTCACTTGTCCTTCTCTAAAAAGGGGGAAGATAACATTGGCTGTCTCAGGGGGACTTGCTGGTGTGCTCCAGCTGGAGAGGCAGAGAACTCCTGGGCAGTGCAGCTCCTGGGAAGCTGATGGGAACCAGGACTTGCTTGTTGTGGCTGTTCCCAGCAGCATGGTGCTGCCTTTTCCCTGGCCCTGCAACATCAGCCCAGTTCCCTGCTACAGAGGAGGGCACAGGAAAATAGCCAGGCTGGGTATAAGGGGCATGCAGGGGTGAGCCAGGACAGCGTGGCAGGCACAGCTGTCCCTGAGCTCTGTGTGTGCTGCCTTCTGCCCCACATGTCACTGTACGAGCATCTCATGGCAGCTCCCTAAGGGGCATCTCCAGCCAGGACCTCCAAACCCCTTGTATGTATCCAGGGGTTTCTCTGGCATGTTTGTAGAAAGCTCTGTCAAATTAATGGGCTACAACACGCCAGGCCAGAGCTGCTCACACCTTCCCCATGATTTCAGTTTCTCTTCCTCCCAAACACAGCCCCACCACAGGGCCAGAGCCAGGACCAGCACATCCTGCAGTGGCCCCAGGGAGCTCAGCTCAGACAGGGAGCTGGTGGACACGTAGCAGCAGCCCCTGTCTGAGTGTTCTGGCAGTGCAGGATGTCTCCCAGCTCCAAGAGATGAACAGATAGTGTGGCTAACAATGCTGATCCAAGGTGCCAGAAACTTATCAGCCTGCCTCAGCTCCAGCTGCCCCTGGGGAAGGAAGTTCATGGGGACCCCAGTTACAGAGGACTGGCCAGAAGAACTTTGATCAGTCATCCCTGGGCTGAACTCTGCCTGTTTGTCTCCTGTGGCTCTGCTCTGCCAGGACTGGGACCCAGCACAAAGCCCTGCTGTCAGCCATGCCCCTGCATGCCAGCTAAATCCCCCTGGCTCCAGAGGATTTCTGCCTTGTTTACTGCAGAATTAGCAGGAGCAGACCATCATATCTCAGAGCTGCATTCTCAAATTTGGGCTTTCTGTGAGCTAGAGATTAAGGCACAGCTTCCTGAGAGTGGACAGCTGAGTGTCAGCAACCCTGCAGCTCAGTGTGGGGACACGCTGGGGAGCAAAGCTGGGGCAGGACCCACTGCCATAAAGCCAGGAATGATCATGGTTCACGGGCAAAGTCAGCTGGATGCAGTGGCACTGCTCCCTGGGGCTGTGCCTGCCTCCCAGGGGCTGCCTGCCAGCCTGGACCTGGGGTTACAGGAGCTGGGTCCCTGTCTGTGGGGTTCCAGGAGCTGGGTGCCTGTCTGTGGGGTTCCAGGAGCTGGGTGTCTGTGGGTTACAGGAGCTGGGTCCCTGTCTGTGGGGTTACAGGAGCTGGGTGTCTGTGGGTTCCAGGAGCTGGGTGTCTGTGGGGTTACAGGAGCTGGGTGTCTGTGGGGTTACAGGAGCTGGGTGTCTGTGGGGTTACAGGAGCTGGGTGTCTGTCTGTGGGGTTACAGGAGCTGGGTGTCTGTGGGGTTCCAGGAGCTGGGTGTCTGTGGGTTACAGGAGCTGGGTCCCTGTCTGTGGGGTTCCAGGAGCTGGGTGTCTGTGGGTTACAGGAGCTGGGTGTCTGTCTGTGGGTTACAGGAGCTGGGTGTCTGTGGGGTTACAGGAGCTGGGTGTCTGTGGGGTTACAGGAGCTGGGTGTCTGTCTGTGGGGTTACAGGAGCTGGGTGTCTGTGGGTTACAGGAGCTGGGTGCCTGTGGGTTACAGGGGCTGGGTGTCTGTGGGTTACAGGAGCTGGGTGTCTGTGGGTTACAGGAGCTGGGTGCCTGTCTGTGGGGTTACAGGAGCTGGGTGTCTGTGGGTTACAGGAGCTGGGTGTCTGTGGGGTTACAGGAGCTGGGTGTCTGTGGGTTACAGGAGCTGGGTGTCTGTGGGGTTACAGGAGCTGGGTGTCTGTGGGTTACAGGAGCTGGGTGTCTGTGGGTTACAGGAGCTGGGTGTCTGTCTGTGGGTCACAGGAGCTGGGTGTCTGTGGGTTACAGGAGCTGGGTGTCTGTCTGTGGGGTTACAGGAGCTGGGTGTCTGTCTGTGGGTTACAGGAGCTGGGTGCCTGTGGGGTTACAGGAGCTGGGTGTCTGTGGGTTACAGGAGCTGGGTGTCTGTCTGTGGGTTACAGGAGCTGGGTGTCTGTGGGTTACAGGAGCTGGGTGTCTGTGGGTTACAGGAGCTGGGTGTCTGTGGGTTCCAGGAGCTGGGTGTCTGTCTGTGGGTTACAGGAGCTGGGTGTCTGTCTGTGGTGTTACAGGAGCTGGGTGTCTGTGGGGTTACAGGAGCTGGGTGTCTGTGGGGTCACAGGAGCTGGGTGTCTGTGGGGTTACAGGAGCTGGGTGCCTGTGGGGTTACAGGAGCTGGGTGTCTGTCTGTGGGTTACAGGAGCTGGGTGTCTGTGGGGTTACAGGAGCTGGGTGTCTGTGGGGTTACAGGAGCTGGGTGCCTCTGGGTTTTTAGTGGGCTCCCATCCTGCTCTGCCCCTGAGGAGAGGGGACCCTGCTCTCCCCACAGCACCCTCCAGCTGCAGGTGGCTTCCAGCCTGTGTTGTGGGGGTGAGTGTTCATTGCCTTTCCTAAATTTGAGTCACTCTGTCTCCTTCCTCTTCCGCTTGAGGAAGAGTTGCAAAGGGAAACTCTGCTCCAATGAAGGCTTAGTCAGAGCAGGACAGCAAACCTTCCCTGCTTCTTAAGTGGGAAGAAAATACCACCTGGCTTTTGCTCCAAACAAAACAAGGCTGGAAAGGTCTGTCTGGTTACTGGAAATGGTCTTAGTCCTGGCTGATAAGTCTGCCTCTAAAATCCTTGAAGAAATTAATGCCTTTGTTATCCTGATAAACAGGCTGGATTCCTTCTGGAAAATGAATTTGTTAAGCTTCTTACAGATAGAAAGTGGCCAGCAGAGATAAGTGAGGTGTGAAATACATTCAAGGCTCCTTTATCTTCCTGCTGTGAAGTGTAAATCCCATTTTGGGCAGAAAAGAAACAAATGTGGGGACATTGCTCAGACACAAAGCAAACTGCCACTACCTGCCAGCAGCCTGACAGTCTCTTTCCTGGGGGGAGCTGGGGAGGATGTGAGTTACATGTGATGTGATCTGTTTGCCACACCTGAAAGGTTGGGGGGGGGGTGGCTGCAGGGCAGAGGTCACCATGGCACTGCCAGTGCTCTGTGCCTGCTGCCAAGGAAACATGCAGCTGGACAAGGCATGAGGCAGGAGACTGGCAGCAATGCCTGCTGCTGTGCCCTGCCCCAGCTGCATCTGGGCATGGCCTTGTGTCTTGTTCCATCATGACTAACACCACAACAGTAATCACTGCCCTGCTGTCATCTGCATGCTGAGCAAAACATTCCCAGTCATACCTGGGAGCTGTCAGGAAATCCAAGGGACACAGCAGGGTGGGCAGTCCCTGGGGCTCCAGCAAGCAAGCTGGTGGGAGGGAAGGAAGGGGATGGCTGCTGCCCATGCATGGGTCTGTGCAATCAGCCTTGGCTTTCCTTCCTCCTGCAGCATTTTGGGGCATGCAGGCCCACATCCCCCCATGGCTGGTGTCCCTCCCCGGTACAGGAAAGCTGTTTTTGTGGAGTACCCCGATGGCTCCTTCACACAGCCCAAGCTGAAGCCAGCCTGGATGGGTAAGAAGCACCTGCAGTGTGGGGAACTCCAGCAATGCTTGACTGCCACCAAACTCATCCCGGGCTGGGTGCTGGCTGCTCTTCAGCCAGGAGCAGGAGAGCAGCGGGGTGGATCTGGGTATGGCAGGGCTCCTGGGGGTGCAGAGGGCCTTGCTGGAGCTGATGCAGCTGCACCAGGGACAAACACTAACTGGGCTTGTGGGAAGTCGGGACCCTTTGGGGCTCCTGGCAGGGTGTGAGCTGCCTGATTCCAGCTGCCTGACCTTACTGTCTTGTCCCCTCCAGGCCTTCTAGGCCCCACCATCCGAGCAGAAGTCCATGACACAGTGGTGATCACGTTTAAAAACCTGGCCTCCCGCCCCTACAGCCTCCACGCTGTCGGCGTGTCCTACTGGAAGGCCTCGGAAGGTGAGCTGGAACATCAGGTGTGCAAGTCCTTGTGTGGCACCTCCTGCTCTGCCACCTGCCTGCCAGTGTGCATCCCTCCTCACCTGCATGTCCCTCTGCAAGGACACATGGTCACAGAGATGGCCTAGCTTGGGGGAGCAACCATGCCCAGCCCAGAAATGAGCTGAGCAAAGAGTGCAAACAAACCTGGATCAGGTACAGAGGTAATACAGCTTAAACCTAAGGCTGGATGCTTAGGGCAAGGAAGACTGTGCTGTCCAGCCTCAGGGCAGGTGCACAGCCCAACATGTGAGTCTGGCACAGCTCTGCTACTGCCCTGAGACCTGTCACTGCCCGTGGGACTCACTCCCCTGGGATGGGGAATGTGTTCTGGGTGGGAGGAAGGGGCATTTCTGTAGCCATGTGTGCTGGGGAGGAACCTTCAGTGACATCTGGCCACTTCTTTGGTTTCAGGAGCAGGGTATGAGGATGAGACCAGCCAGCCAGAGAAGGAGGGGGACAGGGTGGATCCTGGGAAGACACACACATATGTCTGGGAAATCCAGGAAAACCAGGGCCCGACGGACGACGACTCAGCGTGCCTGACCCACTCCTACTCCTCCAACACCAACAGCGTGAAGGACATCAACTCTGGTTTGATTGGAGCCCTGCTCGTGTGCCGACCTGGTAAGGACAGCACAGGGTGGGGACAGACCACGTGCAGCCATTGCTAAAAGCAGAATAACCACAGATGCCTCCCTGAGGGTGAGCGTGGCAGTGGAGTCAGTGAGCTGTGCTCAACCAAAGTGCTCCTGGGGTTCAGTCTTGAAATCCTGACAGCACAAGGTACAAGAAGATGTGGCTGGAGTAAGATTTGTCATCTCTGGCTGAGACATATCCTGGAGGTGTTTGTCCAGACCTGGAAATGACTGGGCACTGTCTGCAGGCTCCAGTGACTCAGCAGGAGCAGCTTCTCCACCGAGCAAAGGTCTAAGAGGAGGCACTACAAACTGACCTTTTGGTGCCTTCTGGGGGCAGCTGCCTCTCAACCATGGACTTTTGGGGACTGCAAGACTGGAAGCAGGGCTGTTGCAATGTGAGACATGACAAAAGCAAACCACAGCCTGGCCTTGGTTTACCAGTTCTTGAAGAGCACAAAGGGAATTCCCTGGGTGGTGCTTGCTGACCTTTAAAGAAATCCATCTCATTGCATCTTGCAGGGACCCTGGCGAGTGATGGGCATGAGGGCCTGCAGAAAGAGTTTGTGCTGCTCTTCGCAGTGTTTGATGAAGGTAATTGCTGACTGAGTGGTGTCAGACCCTGCAGTGTTCAGTTAATGTGAGCACAGCTTCTCAGCACCCACACCCCCTCCCAAGGGTTTAAGCCCCCCAGCCAGTGTGTTCCTGGTGCAGTAGTGCCCCTCCTTCTCTTCCCCAGGTGCAGGGAGCTTGCAGCCCTCTCCCCCAGCTCTGCCATGCCATGCCCTGGCCCTGTTCCCATCACACAGGTTAAGAGGGAGGGGAGTCATTACTGTCACGTGTAGTGGTCAACCCCACACCCATGGCCAGGTGTGCTGTGGATTTCCACAGCCACCACACATCTGCCCTCCCTGAGAAGGTTTACTCTGCTTTGAAATGCTCTCAAGTGAAAGCTGACTGCACCCTCCTCTCTCCCCAGGGAAAAGCTGGTACTCTGAGCAGGGTTCCCCAGCAGCTGCTCAGCCCCAGGCTGCCAACAGGACAGAGCTGCACACCATCAATGGCTACGTCAATGGCTCACTGCCTGGTGAGTCTGCTGGGACAGGGGAGCTGGGGTGGAGCCAGGTCTGTAAACCTGAGGTAGCTTGGGAAAGGATGTAAGAAAAGAGATCAAGAGTAGTTTCCAGGTGGTGGATCTGTTAGGCTGTGTCCACCTCAGAGGGGGTCTTATCTTTCAGCTCCTTGATCTGCCTTTCCATTTACAGCAGGGCAGGAGCTGTTTGCAGCTGTCTCTGTTGCCAAATGCAGCTGATTTCCTTGGAGCTCTCCAGGAATAATGCTGGTAGCAGAGTTTTATCTTTTCTAGCCCTGTGAACAAGGCTGGAGGTAGCATTTAGCTCTCATTAAATCACCATCATAGGATTCTGGGCATAGAACCGTGGAATCATTTAGGTTGGAAAAGACCCTTAAGATCAGCAAGTCCAACTGTAAACTTAATACTGCCAAGTCTACCACTAAACCATGTCACTGAATGTCCCATGTACAAGTCTTTTAAATACCTGGGCAGCCTCTTCCTGTGTTTGACAACCCTTTCAGTTAAGAAATTTTTCCCAATATCTGACATCAACTTCCCTGGTGCAGCTAGAGTGATAAGGTCTTCTTTCAGACTCTTCTTCAGAAGAGCAAAAGAAAAGGCTGGGTTTGATCTCAGCTAACATAAAAATTGCTGTTTTCTGGTGTTCTCTGGGGAAAAGATCCAGAGCTGCCCGAGAGTGAGGAATCTCCAAGGCAAACTGGGAAACATGGTCAGGAGAGTCATTACCACCAGCAGCTTTGGTGAACCACATTCTAAGACATCCCATTTGGGCCTGGCCATTCCCCAGTTAAAAAAAAAAAAAAAAAAAAAAAAAAAAAAAAAAAAAAAAAAAAAAAAAGTCCCCTGAATTCCCTGTCCTGATGGGTTCATAGAGGTTAAGAGCTGAGGAAGCCTCATGCTCAACCACGATCTCTGCACAGTGGGTTTTCCCTGCAGAAGTTATGCACCTCCACTCAGCATCCCCCTCCCTGGACGCAGCACCTGGCCTGAGAGGTGTCTGATGGAGAGCTGGAAATGGAGAGCTGAGGGCCTCAGGATGGAACCTCCACCCAGTTTCCTCCAGGCCCTTGGGATCTGTTCCAGTCACCTCTGCACTCTGCCAAAAGCGAGCTCTTGACGCTGTATCTGACTTTGTTTGGCTTGAGCTTCCATGAACTTGTTATTCACTTCCCTGCTAGATTACAGAGCCTTCAGCACACACCAGTTTCTCCCCAGGAAAGTATTTTTACAATGCAGTCAAGTTTTTTCCCATTTCCTAAGCACACTGAGCTCTTTGAATGTCTGTGTGGACGGAATTTTCTCCAGCACTCAAATAATCCTGGTGACCCCTCTCTGCCCTTTGTGGTATTTCAGCTACTGCTGAGATGTGCTGGTGCCCTGCTCCAAATGCAGTGTTTTAGTATCAGGCTTGCAGTGTTGTGATCAGACAAATGACTCTCCTGTCCAGTGCCCAATTTCCCTATTTATAGTCAAGCAGCACAAATTATTTTTTTTTGCCACTGCATCCCACTGTGAGCTCCTAGCAGCAACCCTCCCAAAGTCCCCCAGCCTGTAAATCTAGCCTTGTCTCAGGGGGATGGTGTGACCCGTGCCTCTGTTTTGCTCAGTTCACATTCATGTGTGATTTCTCCAGCCTGAAGCCAGCACAGGAGCAGGGGACTCTACCAGCATGGGTCTGAGTCTATGGCACCAAGAGTGGGGACAAGGGCTGGGCACTGACTCCTGGCTGCCTTCCTTGTCCCCTGGCAGGTCTCACACTGTGCCTCAAGCAGCAGGTCCACTGGCATGTGATCGGGCTGGGCTCTGGGCCAGAAGTCCACTCCATCTTCTTTGAAGGCCACACATTCCTGGTGAGAAGCCACCGTCTCAGCAGCCTAGAAATCTCCCCTGCCACATATCTCACAGCCCAGACCATGCCAGGAACAGCTGGCTGGTTTCGGATGTTCTGCCAGATACTGTCCCATCAGCAAGGTAACCTTATTTCCACGAGCTCGGGGGAAGAGCAGGTCAGGGGATGGCCTGGGCTCAGGGCTCTGTGCAATGCTCCAAGGTCCCTCCTGCTCCCTAGTGTGACATCCACCTGCAGTCTGGCCATACCAGGTGGCATGGGTTGGTCCAGGTTGGCCCATTTGATGGGAACAGTAGTGGAGAAGATTTCTCCCAGGCAGGGCTTGGGTGAGTGCCTGCCTTGGCACATCAGTGTGACCCTTTCTGCCTGGCTTGTCTGAACCCAGCTGGCATGGAGGCCTTTGTGAAGGTGGAGGAGTGTCCTGAGGAGCACCTGCTGAAGATGGGCAAGCAGTTAAACGAGCCAGAGGACCTGGATTACCCTGAGGAAGATGAGGAGACTTATCATGTGATCCAAGTGCGCTCTTTTGCCAAAGACAGGCCCATGACCTGGACTTACTACATTGCAGCTGAGGAGATGGACTGGGACTATGCCCCTGTGAAGCCAGAGTCTCTGGACAGGTGAGGGTGGGCATGTGTGCTCATGAGGCAGCCCTGCCAGCTCTTCCTCTTCTCCCCAGAAATTGCTTTTCATTCTGCCCAACCTGGACAGTTTTGTTCTTCTTTATTAGCACTAACAGTATGCATGCAGGACAAGAATGGTTTTGGAGAGGCCATGGGAAGGCAGGACCTGGCTTTGCTCCATTTTACCAAAGCCCTGCTGAGACATTTGTCCCCAGGGCATTTGTCTCTCTGTCACCAATGCCTCTGGAATCAGTCCCTTCTGAGCAGACAACTCCTGGTGACCTTCTCAGCCATCTGCAGGGTCCTCGGACGATGGAAGGTCTTGCTCTGTTCCCGACTGTGTCCTGCATGTGGCCATTTGCTCTTTCTCTGCCTTTGCCTGCAGAAACACGGCGAGCCTGTACCTGGAGGCTGGCCCACAGCGGGTGGGTTCAAAGTACAAGAAAGTGGTGTTTGTGGAGTATGAGGATGCAAGCTTCAAGAAGCGCAAGGTGTCCAGCCAGCAGGACAAGGGAATTCTGGGGCCTGTCATCAAGGGGGAGGTGGGAGATCAGTTTAAGGTAAGAGAAACAGCTTTCCACTGTAAGGGGAAATTTCAGAGCTTGATGCTGTTCCTACTAATAGTTCTTGGCTTGTGGCAGAGGTCTCACTTAAGTCATTCAGGTGCTTCTGATGTTTGGCAATGTTCAAAGTTCACTGAAAGGCAGATGGTACTGGCAGCTCAAGGTAAATACTCTCAGAAAGATGCACAGGATATGCCCTCTGATTTGACTTTGTTGCAGGTGTCTCAGGAATTGTGTGAGTTCATACATGACACATCACATCCAGCACCCTCCTGTGAGGCAGGAGTGTGCTCTCATCCTCTGCTCCTCTCCATCTGCTTGCTGTTACCTCACAGCACTGGGGACTGTCACTTTTGTCTCCCCAAGTGCCTCTCCTGACCACTTGACTTGTTTGCAGCTGGGAGGAATGGGATGGTTTCCAGCAGCTTCACATTTCTGCTCCCTCCCTGGGGTTCCCTGTGCTGTTGTGGGCATGTGACAGAGCTATTTAGAGAAATAAAGGAAGGGCTTCATGCAGTGAAGTGGGGAGCACTTTAAAGCTCTTGATTGCTGTGCATACTTAATGTCCTGGTCCTCTGGGGCCTGGATTGATGGCCCTCTTCTGACTCATGTGTAAAGTAAGACTAAAGACAGCAACTTGCTCTTTAATAAATCTGATATTTTCGTGCCCTCCTTAAAACAGACACCTCCCAGAGCAATGGACAGTATAGGCTCATCACAGAGAAATTGTGGTTTCTTGTACTCTGACTCTGTGATCCCAGACATGTCTGGGTCCCTCCTGTTGGTCACTGGCAGGTAGCTAACCCCAGGGCAGTGCTGTCCAGTGTTTCCCTCTCTGCAAGGACACTGAGAGCAGCTTCAAGGGCTTACAGTGATCAGAAAACACCAAACATTCCTGCTGCCTGTCCTCGTTTCAGATCGTGTTCAGGAATCTAGCCAGCCGACCCTACAACATCTACCCTCACGGCCTCACCAGCGTCAGGCCCTACTATGCCATGAGACCCTCACAAGGTAAGGCAGGCCATGGCAACTTGGGATTTCACCTGGCCACTGCCATTTTTCTGGGCCAGGAGAGTTTCCTGAAGCTTGTGGTAAGACTGGTTGTCCGTTCAGCCAAGCCAATCCCAGGGATTATGATGATCCTAGGTTCATGTTCCCATTGGTGCCACGTAACCCTGTCTTTAAGGAGAGCTTTGATAATGAGTGGGAGAAGGGGCATTTTCAGCCAGGGAGCTGGGACCATGTTAACTGTCCATCCTGGAGGCCTCTACTTTCTGAGGAGGCAGGAACTATCCTGGTATTCCTGCCTGTGTTTGCAGTTTATTTACAGCCCTCATTCCCTGGGCTCCCTCTGACCTGCATTTGTGTGGGGGTTCACCATGATGTAGACTCTCCCTCTTGCAGCTTTGTAGTTTTTGCTCTGGGGTTGTTTTTTCCCTCCAGGTTTCATTCCCAGAACTGCTTTCACCCTTTGTTATTGTGCTTCCAGGACCATGACTTCTGCAGGGCCATCCCACATCCCACCAGGATCCTGGGATGGGCGTGGGTGGTTCCCTCTGCAGCTTGTGTGGTCAGGAAACCTTCCTGAGCTCTTTTCAAAAGTGGGATCACCCATTTCAGGAGCAGCCCAGACATAACTGGTCTGCTCCTGGGCTGTGTGTTGCCAGAGAAAGACGTGAAGGACATTGCCATTGGCCCTGGGAAGTCGTTCACCTACAGCTGGAGCCTCACCAGTGAGGACGGCCCGACGGAGGCAGATCCTCGCTGCCTCACCCGTTTCTACTACAGCTCCATCGACCCCGTCCGAGACACGGCCTCGGGCCTCATCGGGCCCCTCCTCATCTGCTCCAAAAAGTCCATGGACCAGAGGGGGAATCAGGTGGGTCTTTCCTTTGTTGCCTCAACTTCCAGGCTGAAAGGCTGGAATAACTGTAGTGGGTGAAAATTTAAGTAAACCGAAATTTGTCTGTCCTGGTTTTTTCAACCCTGCCAGCAGTCCTAATGCCTTTGCCTTCCCCATGCTCCCTTGCATGCTCTCTTTTCCCCAAATCTGCACCCTAACTCCTGTGAAATAGCAATAAACTTCTCCATACACCCAGACTGAGGCCTGACAGCTACACTGGGCACCAGGGGTGCTCTGATCAGACCAGGAATAATTTCTTCCCTTTCTTTTCCAGATAATGTCAGACAACATGAAGCTGGTGCTGTTTTCAGTCTTCGATGAGAACCACAGCTGGTACCTGGAGGAGAACATCAAGAGGTTCTGCTCTGATGCAGCCCATGTGGATACCCAGGACCCACAGTTTTATGCCTCCAACGTGATGCACAGTGAGTACTCAGTCACGGGGTCCCTGCAAAGCCCCCACAGACACAGGCTCCTGCCTGCCCCAGGGAGTGAGCAGGGGATGCACAGCAGCTCAGCAGCCCTGGAGGGAATTTGGTCTTGAAATGTTTCACCCCTGCCTTCTTCCAGCTATTAATGGCTTTGTGTTTGACAACCTGCAAACAAAACTCTGCCTGAACGACGTTGTGTACTGGTATGTCCTGAGTGTTGGGGCCCAAACAGATTTCCTCTCCATCTTCTTCTCTGGAAACACCTTCAAGCACAACATGGTCTTTGAGGACATGCTTACTCTGTTCCCATTTTCTGGAGAAACAGTCGTCATGAGCTTGGAAAAGCCAGGTTAGTAACATGGGCTATTCTGTCAGCCATGGGCTTGGCATCCCAGCAGAGATTAGTGACACTTCCAGCCAGTTCTCTGATTGGTGCCCAATTCCTTTTGACAGCTCTGAGAGCAAAGGGATCCACAGCCTGCTAGAACAGCAAAGTGAGAGAAAGTGATTAAATCTTTCAAATCTAAATAAAATTAATTGGTTTATGGTATTTTACTTAGTAGGGTGTGTTAGGGTCACACATGCTGCCAAACCAGTAAGCTGGCTGCAGTAACATGAGCCTGGTGGACATTTGCAATCTTGGCTCCAAGCTTGGAGGTCAAGGGGAGTGGCAGTACTCTCCTTGCTGTGGGTTCAGCTGCTGGTCATGCCATTTATCTCCACACTTTTGCAAGGACAGAAACCACAGCCGTGGAGAAGTCTGGGAAAATATTTGCTTCAGAGTTCAGTTATATTTCCCCCCATTCAGCACTTTTCCCTTAGAGCTGTCAAACCATTTCCTTCTCACAGAGAAGACACAGGATTTACCATGTGGTTGTAACACTGATATGAAGGTCATGAACACTGAGCCAAGCTGTCAGGGTTTGTAGACACCCCAGGAAGCTTTCTGCAACCCAGCCAAGCCTCACATCCGTTTGAGCTCAGATTCCTGTGCTTCCTCAGAAGCAGAGCAGCAGCTCAGCCGGCAGCAGGTGGCAGCTCTCTCCACAGCAGAGCCCAGAAATCACACATCTCACCCTCTGCTGGGAGCAAACACACTGGCTGGGGATGTCAGAGGCAGCCTTTCATTTCTTTCTCCTTCAGCGGGATAGCTGTGGTGGCTGTCCTTGGGAGAGAGCTGTGTTTGACAGCACCAGGATGTCTTTGGGGATGGGTTGTGGTGACTGCTGCTGCTGGAGGCTCTGTGGGTTCTCACTGCAGGAACTGCTCTCACCAAGCTGTGCTTGGGCCCTCACAGGTGTGTGTAGCTCACCAAGCTCTGCCAGGAAACACCAGCCCTGCTGATGGTGCTTGTAAGGCTCTGATGTTGCCAGTAACACTGTGGGTCTGGCTGTAGGACATCTAGGGACTATGAAAGGATGGAATCACTACCATGAGCCAGAGGCTGCCTGAAAATACAGGTTGCACTAGCAAAGGAACAGCATGGAATGGCATCTCATTCCAATTTCCCAATGAGGTGGGCTGATGGTGTCCTTTTGGCCTCTCTTGAGACAGGTGTCTGGACGCTGGGGTGCCTAAATCCTGATTTCAGAGACCGAGGGATGCATGCCAAGTTCACGGTCTCGCAGTGCCAGTATGAGCAAGACACTGATGGGGAAGATTATGTGTATCCTGATGAGGAGGAGGCTGCCTTTGAATTCCAGCCCAGGGGCTTCTCTAAAAGAAAGAAGTCGTGTGTGAATGAGCACCTGAACAACATCACCTCTTCCAGAAACGAGATAGAGAAGACAAGACTGTGCCTGACAGAACATGGGGCCCTCCTGAGCAATGGCAGGACTTCTGATGCCTCTTCCAATGGCACATCAACATTTTTAGGAACAATGCCAAATCCACATGATATTTCCATGTCTTCTCTGCCAGAGACGAACTATGACCCAGTGTCCTATGAGTCCTTCCTGGAAGATGAAGAATTGTCAAAAATCACCAGCCAGGATGAAGGGCTTGGAGCAGTCCCACCTGGAGAACCGTTGGTGAGTGTCAGTGGAAGGGTCCATGGTGCAGTGAGCTCAGATGAAGATCAGCAATGGCTGCACCAAGCCACAGCAGCTGCAGGAGATGCTCTGGCAGGAACAAAAGTGATAAATATCCCAGAGCTGCAGGAGGCAGTAAAAGGAGTGACAGTCCAGTCTGGTGGTAGGATAGAGAACCTGGAAGCAGAGCCTCAAAAGACAGCTACTCATCCAACAAGCTTGTGGGACTCCCTTGCTTATGCTGCTGGCAAAGCCCCTCTTCAGGAGAACAGGAGCTCAAGTCACCAGAATGATCTGGAGCACAACCTGGCACTTCAAGATGTGTCTTCGCAGGGTAATGAGACCAAGCTGCTAAAAGGGGCTGATAAAATATCCTTTAACCTGTATGACTCAGAGCAGACAATCAGTCCAGCCCTGTCTTTAAGTATTGATCACAACTCTTCCTCCACATTGAACAATCCTTCTGCATCTCCAGATGGGACAGAAGATAATAGGACTTCTCATGCTGTGCTTCACAGTCACGCTATAGAAAGCAATTATTCATCAAATGACCTAGATGCTAGGCTGGAGAAAAGGCCTCTCAAAGTGGTTTCACAAGGCTTTCACGAAACTTTTGAAGAGCAAAATGTTTCTTTGTCAGACAAACCTGTACCAGGAGAAACCTTCACAGATGAGAGCAACTCCTTGCCTGTGAAAAGTGGCACAGGAAAAGCCAGTGGACTTGCCAAAGGCCTTCTAGACACCACCTTTGCAGACACCAATGACCTTGAGCCATCCAGCTATGTAATGACAGAAGAGAGGGATGAAGTAATTTTGAAAGAAGTGTTTCAGGATGCTAAGGAATTAGCAGAGCTGGACAAGATTGCCTTTTCTGAATCAAATGTTGTGACCAATGACACCAAGCCATTCCCAAATGGCTTATTAAAGAACTCTGAGGAGTTTCTGAGACACAGAGTTACAGCCAGAAGCCTTGACTGGAGACCTAGACAAGCCAGGTCACTGGAGAGCAGAGGTTTGGCTCTTCCCAACACCAGCAGCAGAAAGCCCCTCTCTGGTGGTAAGACAGCAAAGCAGGGTGCAGCCAGCCAGCCCCCTGAGACAGCAGTGGAAAAGGAAGCCCCAAAGGCATGTGGACCTCATTCCCCATTTTGCAGCACTCGCTTCAAGAAGAGGTCCTTGGTATCAAGTGACACCTTGCCTGACGTGATGGCAGCCCCACAAAGCCTGGAAGGAAGATCCAACGTGGTTGAGAGGAGGCTACACCCAGGCAGGGATGCTGTGCAGGCTGGTGGGATGTATCCTGAGGGCAGGCTGAGCACAGACAGGGGCATGCAGGGCACCAGAAACTCCCTCCCCTCACAAGGAGCACAACCAGCAGTGGCAGAGAGCAACTCAGAAAGGCAGGTCGCTGCTGAGGCTGCAGACCTGGCCTCAAACTGGGACCCAGTCTCCCCAGGGGCTGTGGTGAACACGGGGGACGTGCACAGCCCAGCTCTGGCAGAGCTGCAGCCAGGCAGAGCTGAGGTGTGGGGGGCTCCTGGCAGCGAGCAAGCTCAGGGGAGAAGCCACATGGAGGAGGAGACAAACTCTGTGGAGCAGCTGGGTCAGTCCAGTCCTGAGCCTCGGCAGCTCAAGGCCAATGCCACAGAGGACCATGTGCCTGTGAGAATGTCTGGGCAAAGCCCAGAAGGAGCATCTCTGAAATCAGCCATCAGAGAGAACTGTTCACTGTCTCCAAGCAGTCCCCCTCACAACAACAACAGCACCAAAAAGCCAGCAGAGTATGTGCAGGACACTCCTCGTGGATGTCAGGTGCTCAGCAGGGAAGATGTCCTCAGAGAAACAGGGAGGACAGAGGGCCAGGGCCTGGGAGAGCCCGAGGAAGATAGAGAAAGCAACAGCACAGCTGGGGAGAGGAGCCACATCCCAGGACAAAGGGAGGAACCGGCCCTGAACAATGGGACACATTCCAACCCCTCAAAGACTGCCAGGACTGACTATGATGAGTACAGTGACACAGAGCAGACCATGGAGGACTTTGACATGTATGGGGAAGAGGAGCATGACCCACGCTCCTTCCAGGGGGAGATACGGCAGTACTTCATTGCAGCAGTGGAGGTGATGTGGGAGTATGGCGACCAGAGACCCCAGCACTTCCTAAAGGCAACGTAAGTGTGATTTTCCTGCATGCATTCCTCCTGCACTGCATGGCACAGCATGGTGCATGAGACAGCATGTCCTGGCAGGCAGGATCACAGTTCTGTACCAGTACAACCCAGCCAAGCAGCCCAGGGCAAGGATGCTCCCAGCATCTCCCCTCTATGCAGGGGTGTTTAAACCTCCAGAAGCTTTGAGCTTCCTTGCAAGTGGGTCAGGGATGCTCTGGCTCTGTATCCCCCCGACCTGTAACAACCCTGCCATGGCTGTCTCACTGTGGGCCAGCCTGACTCACCTAAGTGGCCCCCCCTGCAGGGACCCCCGGAGGAGGAGGGGGAAGCATTCCTGGCAGTACCGCAAGGTGGTTTTCCGAGAGTACCTGGATGATTCTTTCACACAGCCGGTGCAGCGGAGAGAGCTGGATGAACACCTGGGCATCCTCGGGCCCTACATCAGGGCAGAAGTTCAAGATGTCATCATGGTGAGTAGAAAGTTCCCGTTTCCTGTAAAACCATTAAATCCCCCTGTTGTTGTTGGAGTTCAGCCAGAGGGAGTGCTGAGGTGGCCTGCAGGCTCTGCAGTGCCCACGGGTTAACCTTCAGGGCTTGGGGACAGGAGCTGCCCTGTTGGCATGTGAATGGCACCAGACTGGGAGGCAGAGGCACCTCAGTGACTGGAGGAGTGGGCCAGCAGGAACCTCAGAGTGTTCAGATGCAAAGCCCTGGACCTGAGACAGACCCAACCTCTGCAACAGCATGGCCTGATCAGCTCCTGGGCTCCATGGGGAGCCTTTTGGGTGAAGGGATTGCAAAAAGGGTAGTGAGCTAAGCAGGGCTCAGTGCAGGTCTTTTAGGTATGAGGGCAGGTTTGGGCTTCCCACACTACCAAAGGTCTTTCAACACCTACCTGAGAAGAAGGTGAAAGGCTCAGGACTTGTGTCCCTGCAGAAGTTGCCCAGTTTTCACAGAAATCTTCACCAGGATGGATGCAGCACCTTTGGGCTCCAGAGACAGTAGTGTAGCTGACCTTGCTTCCATTGAGCAGGCAAAAGGTCTCATCCAGCAAACATGAAGCCAGGATGTGCTTTCCACCAGAGATTGCACTGCACAGCTACAGCTTGTGTTCCAGCAGGGGTTGGTCACTGCATGGAGACCAGCTGGAGGCCTGGGACCAGGGACATCCTTCCCACCAGCTGGCTGGACCCACCACCAGGGTCCAGAGCACTGTCAGCATTGCTCCCTCACACATTGCACTGCTCTGCCTTCCCTCTGGTGCAGGTGACGTTCAAGAACCTGGCCTCACGGCCCTTCTCCTTCCACTCCACACTGACAGCCTACGAGGGCACAACACAGCAGGGTGAGGTGGTGCAGCCTGGTGGCCAGCAGAAATACTCCTGGAAAGTCCTGCCCCAGATGGCACCAACCACGCAGGAGTTTGACTGCAAGGCCTGGGCTTACTTCTCCAATGTGGATCTGGTAGGTGGGAGTCTCCATGGGGCATCCCAGGAAGGTGAGGAGGGCAGCATGCCTGGGTCCTGGCTGTGAGGTCAAGGAATTTCCTATGGGGCTGTGCTGAAAGCAGCTTGGGGCTCAGTTATCTAATACAATGATGAATACATTCTGGTGCTCCTTCTCTCTTCTCTTCTCTTCTCTTCTCTTCTCTTCTCTTCTCTTCTCTTCTCTTCTCTTCTCTTCTCTTCTCTTCTCTTCTCTTCTCTTCTCTTCTCTTCTCTTCTCTCCTCTTCTCTCCTCTCCTCTCCTCTCCTCTCCTCTCCTCTCCTCTCCTCTCCTCTCCTCTCCTCTCCTCTCCTCTCCTCTCCTCTCCTCTCCTCTCCTCTCCTCTCCTCTCCTCTCCTCTCCTCTCCTCTCCTCTCCTCTCCTCTCCTCTCCTCTCCTCTCCTCTCCTCTCCTCTCCTCTCCTCTCCTCTCCTCTCCTCTCCTCTCCTCTCCTCTCCTCTCCTCTCCTCTCCTCTCCTCTCCTCTCCTCTCCTCTCCTCTCCTCTCCTCTCCTCCCCTCCCCTCCCCTCCCCTCCCCTCCCCTCCCCTCCCCTCCCCTCTCCATTTGGTTTTCACCCCTCTCCCCAATTATTCCAGCTTATGAGACTTGCAAGAAACCAGCATTCTGCAGTTCCTCACCCCTATGCCACATCTCCCTGAATTTGGCCCCAGGGTCCAAAGCAGTAGGGACTGTTGGACAGTAGGACAGACAGACAGCACTCTTGAAAGCACATGCACACACTTGCTGCTCAGCCTTTCTTAGCTCAGTGAACCCAACATATGAATCCCTCCCTGCTGGTGCCCCAGAGTGGAGCCAGGCCAGGGATGCAGGCGGGTTCAGCGCTTTCCTCTCTGCCGTGCCTCTTGCTGGTGGCAGTGCCTCCTCCTGCTCGGAGCACACCCTCACTCCCTGGCTCCCTGGCAGGAGAAGGACCTGCACTCGGGCCTCATCGGGCCGCTGATCATCTGCAACCACGGGGTGCTGAGCTACGCTTCCAGGAGGCAGCTGGCTGTGCAGGAGTTCTCCCTGCTCTTCACCATCTTTGACGAGACCAAAAGCTGGTACTTCCCAGAGAACGTGGACAGAAACTGCCGCCCTCCCTGCCGGCTCCAGCAGGACAGCCCTGACTTCAAGAGAAACCACTCCTTCCACGGTGAGCATCCTTGCCCTTGCCCTTTCCATCCCACAGCCTGTATCAGGATGGAAACACCCCAGAGCCCTGAGCCCCTCCTGACTGCTGCCTTTCCCAGCCATCAATGGCTATGTGAGTGACACCCTGCCTGGGCTGGTGATGGCCCAGCAGCAACGGGTCCGGTGGCACCTCCTGAACATGGGCAGCACTGAGGACATCCACTCTGTTCACTTCCACGGGCAGCTGTTCAACGTCAGGACCAGCCAGGAGTACCGCATGGGAGTCTACAACCTTTACCCTGGTGAGATGCAGCCTGGGCACTGTGCACCCCCTCTGCCAGGGGGTTTGTACCCTTAGGAAGTTTCTGTGTGGGAATAGCAAGGAGGAGGAGTGGATCTGGACTATTCTGTCCCTGTGCTTGCACAGCACTTGGCACAGTGGTGTCCCATGGCAGGCAGTAACTCCGCTCTGCTCTGCTCTCCATTCCTGCCCAGGTGTCTTTGGGACAGTGGAGATGTGGCCCTCACATGCTGGCATCTGGAGGGTGGAGTGCAAAGTGGGAGAGCACCAAGAAGCTGGAATGAGTGCCCTCTTCCTCGTGTATGACCTGAGTGAGTGATTTTCTCGTGCCCTGACCCATGTGAGCACACACAGAGCCACGACCAGTGTGTGTTAGATCTTCCTCCCCCAGATCTCTCAGCATTTCTCTTGGGGCGACCCAAGTGGGACCTTCTGTGTTTTCACTCTGAAAAAAGTCACTACATCAGCCCTTGCCAGCCTGCTCAGCCCAGCAGAGAACAGTCAGGGACACACTGGGGTGAAGGCTGGGAGGCCATCTTCACCAGCCCGCAAATATTTACTCCAAGAGCTCTCGTTCTCCAAATTTGAGAGTCCCTGCACCTTCCATAAAATGCACTTACCCAAGGAAGTGCATCCATGGGCTGGTTCCTGCCCATGCTGTCAGTAAAGTATGGTGCTGCCTAGCCATATATCAGGAGGTAAACTGAGGCACAGAGCAATGACAGGAGGCAATGAGTGATGCTGCCTGACTGCAGGTTGGTCTGATAGAAATAGCTCCAAGAGCAACTGCAAAATCCACAGTAAACCTCTGATTCTACCCCAGAACATGCTTCTAACTCACCATAAGTAAGGACTGGGGAAGTGGTGTGGGAGAGTAGTATTTTATCACACTGTGACAGTCTCTCTCCTGTTTATAAAAGAATATTCAATGTCAGCCAGAAAACATTGCCATAAGTTAAAAATCCGCTTAAGCTTTCAAATTTGCATTTTCCCCAGGAGCATTTGACATGCAGTGGAGATGCCAAGGTGTGACAAGTTGCTAATAATAATGGTTACTATAAAAGACAAAAATCCCTGTGCTCAGAGACCAGAAGAGACACAGAGAGAGACAGGGGTGTCAGGTAGACTTTCCTTTAGCAATGTGATATTTGTTTTCAAAAGATGCTGCCTAGCAACAAAAAGGCCCAGGAGCAAGATGTGGGTATAAGGAAGAGACACTTGTCAGCACTGCTGGGACATTAGGACATGGGAATGAGAGGTCATGGACTCAGGGAAAGGAGTTTGGCAAAAGGCTGCTGTGTGTGATGCTGGAAACTCTCTGCTCTTGACATGGGGGGTGTGAGCAAGAACTTCCAGCTATCCTAAAATCCAGGGATGGATGTGGAAGCCTCTGAAACCTATCCCTTGATATGAGAGAAATAAGCCTGGGAGCTCCTGGAGGCTTTCAAAGCTCCCTGAGCCTAAAAGGCTGCTATCCAGCCTAGACTTGTGTTGTCTAACCAACTGTCCCTGGTTTCTGTTCCCTGCAGACTGCCAGAATGCCCTGGGCATGGCCTCAGGTGGCATTGCAGACTCTCAGATCACAGCCTCGGGGCAGTATGGTGAGTAGCTGGAGGGCAGGTAGGGTCAGGGCAGCTTCAGCCAGCAGAACTCACGTTTGCCTGCCCAAGTTGTGCTGCACTGGTCCCTGGTAATGGAATCCTTCCCCCATCCATGCCCATGCCAGCATCCCAGTGAGGACCTGGAGCCTTCCCACGTGGCTGGCCCATTGCGCAGTGCTCTGCCACCCTGCGTGTGCCTACTAAACCCCAGGGTGATCCTCAGGCCAGTGCTGTGGATAGACCTCCCACCCCTCAGGCAGCAGCAAGGGCCAGCAGCACCCTTGTGTTGTGCTCTCTCCTTGCAGGGCAGTGGGCTCCTTACCTGGCCAGGCTGCACAACAGCGGCTCCATCAACGCCTGGAGCACCGAGCGCAGCAATGCCTGGATCCAGGTGAGAGGGGCCTGAGGCACCAGCGGGGCATTGCAAGGCCGTGCTCACACAGAAGGGCTCATGGATGGGCAGTGCCTCCCAGCTACAAACAGCTATAGCCTGCTGTTTCCTCTTCCCTCTGAGAGGGGAGCACTAATGTTGGGAATTCCTCATGTGTGGAGACGCGAGGATTGACTCTATTTTCAGAAGGCTGGTTTATTATGTTATGACATATATTATATTATATACTACATTAAAACTATACTAAAAGAACAGAGAGGAAAAGATCATCAGAAGGCTCGAAAGAACAAGAATAGAATGCATAACAAAATCTTGTGACTCTCAGAGTCTGTTGCAGCTGCACCTGTGATTGGCTCTTAATTAGAAACAACCAACATGCACCAATCACAGATGCACCTGTTGCATTCCACAGCAGCAGATAGTTATTTTTTACATTTCTTTCTTGAGGCCCTCAGCTCCTCAGGAGGGAAAAATCCTAGCAAAGGATTTTTCATAAAATATCATGGTAACACACTAAGATCCTCATAGCAGCTGCTGTACTCAGGTTGCTGCTGGCCTGACCCCCATGTCCATCCTCAGTGCAGCAGAATAATCACTTAATGGTCCAGCTGCAGCACTGGATTGTGCAAAAATCCCCCAAAACCCAAGGCAGAGCAGCTCACCTCTCCAAACAAATCTCTCCTGCTCACTCCCAGCTGTTGACTAATATGGCCGTTATGTTTTAATTACTTTCATAACCAATGCTCAGTTATGTCAGGAGGAATGAAGTTTTTGGTTTTTTGGGGCATTGCCTGAGTATGGCTTGGGTTTTCCATCAGAAGTTAATCACTGACTTTCATTCTCAGGTGGATCTTTTGCATCCCACCATTATTCATGGCATAAAAACCCAAGGGGCCCGACAAAAGTTCTCCAGCTTCTACATCTCCCAGTTTGTTGTGTTCTACAGCCTCGACGGGCGAAGGTGGAAGACATACAAGGGGAATGCCACGAGCACACAGATGGTAAGGTCAAGGGTCTTGAGCAGAGTACTCCCTGAACGGGGTGTCCTGGGGTGATGAGGGCTGGGGAGCACTGTCCACAAGGCAGAAACCTCCTGAACCCCTGAGATTAGGGCAGGAACAGAGACCATTCAGTGCCAGGTGACTGAATCACAGATCTGCAAGGGACTTGCTGTCTCATCTGTCTGATTTTAAAATGTCTGAGCTACCTCTTTCCACCATCCCAGGTGGCTGTGAGATCCACCTCTCAATGTTATGTTGTGTTTTCCTTAGAGCTAGGCATAAGATTCTACCTGAGTATCTTTGTTGACCTCAAAGGCAAATTTGCCTTTCTAAAAATATTGTGCAGACACAGATAATTTGGAGAATCTATAGTGACTAGAAAAACCCCACAACCTAAAGATGCATAAGCTGATCAATCCATTGGGAGAAGAGTAGCCAGAAAAGCCTCCATTGTGTGCACCATCTGTGGTTACAACTTTTCCCAGGTTCAAACATTTGAGGAATGACTTTTTTCCTTATTTTTCTCACCTTTGTTTGGTGAAAAAAATAAAACCAAGTTAATTTGCACAGACCCAAAGTTTCTTCTTCTCCTTTTCTTTCTCATTCGCCCATTCACACTTCTTTGGCCTGAACCTCATCTCAAATCATTTTGCTGTTGTCATTTTTGTAAGGATGGTGATAAGACACAGGAGTGTCAGACACAAACGTTCTTCTCCCCACTAATCCTTGTCCTGCCTATCTCTCTTTCCACTGGTGCAACAATCCATTTCCTCCCTTTCCCTGCAGCTGTTCTTTGGAAATGTGGACGCAACTGGAGTGAAGGAAAACCGGTTCAGCCCCCCGGTGGTAGCCCGGTACATCCGCATCCACCCCACCCACTACAACATCCGAGCCACGCTGCGCATGGAGCTCCTGGGCTGCGACCTCAACAGTGCGTGCCACCCCCGCATCCCGGCCACCAGAGCTGGGCTCTGCTCTGCTCTGCCCTGCCCTGCCCTGCCCTGCCCTGCCCTGCCCTGCTCTGCCCTGCTCTGCTGGGGTGCTCAGCCCCGGTTCCACTCCCAGGAGGAGGGAGGAGGGAGCTGGAGATGGCACTGAGGTGTTGAGGGAACAAAGATGGAAAGTCTCATTGTGGTCTTAGAGATAAAAATACCAGAGGGAGAGCCTGGGGCCAGCTTTCACCAGCTTTTTTACTGAAGCACAGGAAACTTCCAGCAGCAGCAGCTAAGCTGATAGATGGGGAGCTGCTGCCTCAGTCTGAGGGAGCAGGAAGCAAGCAGACACAGATGCTGTTGGCTTTTGGTCTGGTTTTGCCAGTTGAAGGTGATATGGCTCTAATCAACAGTGCAGCCTGGGGAAATGCTGCCCTGGGATCGTGTCTTTGGCTTTGCACACCTGCTCTGCAGCAGCTAAAAGCAGCAGTGGCTGTGCTGTCAGCTCATGCCCCAAACCTGCCAGCTGGCTCTGGAGCAGCTGTGCACAAGCACACCTGATCACACATATGCAGGGTGTCTCCTTCCCAGGTATTCTTGTCCTCCCCCTGGGGACAGGTTCTCCTTGTTTCCTTACACTAGAAATTCTTCACATTCCTCTTAGATAAAATCTGCAGGGAGAAAAGAAGGTGGGAGTAGTTTGGCCAGAGCCATGCTGCACACAGGGGCCCCAAGCAGTGCAGGGACCATGGCACTGCAGCAAGGCACAGAACTTGTAACCAGGGCAAAGGCACACAGGGCAGCTGGAGCAGTGAGCAGGCAGAAGGCATCACCATGGTGGGTCTGTTCTAGCCCCTGACGAGCACTGCTCCTCTCTTCCAGGCTGCTCCATGCCCTTAGGAATGGAGAACAGAGGGATCCCTGATGAGCACATCTCTGCGTCCTCCCACAGCGCCAATGTCTTCTCCAGATGGACCCCAGCCCTGGCCCGCCTGAACCTGCAGGGCAGGACCAACGCCTGGAGGCCAAAGGTAGCCTGTGTGAGGAGACAGGCAGCTGGGATCCCAGCAGGGCCCCTAGTCAGGGCTCTGTGGGAAGTGTGTGCAGCCACATGCGCCATGCAAGCTGCACACTCACTGCCACACTGATTTAGCACCCAGCAGCTCCAAGCCCTGGTAGGGCAGGTGAAGCAGAGGGAAGTGCAGGGCCAGCTTGGCTTCAGCTGCAATGAGTGTGTCTTTCTCATTGCTGCTGGAGGGTTGAAGGCACTCTGTCCTTCCCCAGAGCAACAGCCCCAGAGAGTGGCTGCAGGTGGACTTCGAAGTAACCAAGAAGGTGACTGCAATCATTACCCAAGGTGCCAAAGCTCTCTTCACCCAGATGTTTGTGAAGGAGTTTGCTGTCTCCATCAGCCAGGATGGCGTGCACTGGAGCCCAGTCCTGCAAAATGGCAAGGAGAAGGTAGGCAGAGCTGCTCCATGGCCAGAGCCCATGGCCACCCCCAGGGCAGCAAGCACAGCCCTTGGCAGCAAACATGCTCACAGGATTTCTCTCCAAGAGCAGTGAGCCAGGCTATGCTTCTTCCTTCCTTAAAGCATTCCAAGGGGTGTTTGTCTGGGTTGATCCTGTCCTCACTACGCCAGCCAAGTGCATCCCTGGTTTCTCTCTCCTCTCCAGATTTTCAAGGCAAACCAAGACCATCAGAGCACAGTGAGGAATACCCTGGAGCCCCCTCTCTTTGCCCGCTATGTGAGGATACACCCCCGCCAGTGGCACAACCACATTGCCCTGCGAATAGAGTTCCTTGGCTGTGACACTCAGCAGCAGTACTGATGGCTGCAGGGCCAGGGAGAGGCACTGCCAGCCCAAGGACACACACCCCACCAGGCACTGAGCCCTCCCCAGGGCTGGAGCCATCCCTTCAGAGGCCCGGCTGCCCCTGCTGCTGGGGAAGACCAGGGCTGCAGAAGTGGCTGGGTCATTATCTGCCTTTTCCTGTGTCTGCCAGATGCCATATACTCAGATGTAATGATGAAGAATTAAACAGTAATTTTCCAGTATCTCTCTGCACTTTCTCCTCTGCCTTAGCCTTGGACTCCCCAGGGACCCAGTCAACATTACCAGCAGCTACAAATTAATTAGCCCCAGAGCTTCTCAGCCTCATTTTGCACAAATTCTTGCTGTCTTGGGCACAGTCCTGGAGGGGGAAGAGCAAAGATAAGGATGGGGGGGTGGAGGCCCTGCTCCAGGCCCCAGTGTCGGTTTCACAATCGGTGGGGATGGGAGGCTGGAGGGAGGCAGCTCTAGCTCAGCCTGACTCAGCACTGGGCTTTGGCCCTGCACTTCCCTTTGTCTCCTTTCCACACTGCTGCTGCTGCTGGGTGCCATCACCCCCTGTGATGGCTGGGTGCCATCACCCCCTTTCTGTTGCTGCCTTGAGCAAGCCCTCCTTGATCTCCATCTCATCTCTTGTCTGCCACCTTGACATGACCCCCAGCAAGGTGTGCCATGGGCCAGAGCCACCTTCCTGATACCTGTGGCTTTCCCCCTCCCTGGCACCCACCCCACACAGTGGCAGGTGTTTCCCCTCCCAGGAATGATGATGAGCAGGGTGACACTGCCTCCTGCCTCATTCCTCTCGTGGGGTGGGGACCTTCCAGAGCAACAGCCACCTCACAAGGGTGGGGAGCACCTGGAGGGCTGTGGGGAAGGTGTGGGGTCATTCTTGTTGGGCAGCACTTCTCCTCCAGCAGCTTGCCAGAGCCTGTGCCATCCCACCCCATCCTCCATCTGTGATGGGTGATGGGGAGAGGGGTGGCCCCACAAAGCCTCTGGCAGCTGCTGTGGCAGGGAAAGCAGGGTTATGAGGGGCTTTGGAGAATGGCAGGAGTCAGATTGTGTGGCAGGGAAAGCAGGGTTATGAGGGGCTTTGGAGGATGGCAGGAGTCAGCTGGGTGCTGTCACAGTGGAAGAGGCAGGATGGCTGCAGCAACATCCAGTGGTTGCCTTGTGAAATTCCAGGGTGCCCCATCAGTCAGACAGTCTCTGCTCACACCTGTATGAGACGTGGCCTGCAGCAGGTCTGGGAACAGCTCTGCCAGCAGCAGAGGGGACAGCTGTGGTGGGGACACCAGGGCTGTGCATGAGCAGGGTGGTTGTGCGAGGGATGGCTGCTCTGAGGCACCCAGCTCCTGCCTCCATCAGCTGCATTGGGCTGAGTGGTGCACAGAGATCTCCCCTCCATGGCCTGTGTCTGAAGGAAGCAGGGACGTGTGCTGCAGGCCACCCCAGTGGTGTGACCTGTCTGGGAACCCACACCCAAGGGAGATCAGAAACTGGTGTTTCAAATAACAGCTTGAAAAAGCCTCAGGCATCTGCCACGTTCCACACTGCTATACAGGGAGCCTTTGCTGTGGCCCTGGCAGTGATTGCATTACAGCCCAAGCAGGAGATGCAATCACCCTTTGGCTCAATTGCATTCTGACAATAACCAGGCACAGAGGTGAGGAGAGGCTGCCTGGCAAGCACTGGCCTGAAGAGAGGGATAGGAGCCATTAACTTCTCAAAGGGAACACCACTGCCTGAGGCAGAGCAGCCCCCAGCCTGGGAGGACAAAACCTGCCACCTCAGGCTCTTCTCAAGGCATCCTTCCTCAGCTACAAGGCAACTCCATCTCTCCTGTGCTTCAGCCCAGCTGAAGGATAAATACCCTTCAGGGTCTCTGCCAGTGGGTGCTCAGGCTCCTCTTCACAAAGAGGCTGCCACGTTGTGGCACATTTGTCTGGTGAGACAGGATTAGCTCAGAGCAAAAGCTCTGTGCACCAGAGCCCACTCTGGGTTATTTTCAAAGAGGAAGCACAGCTGAAATCTCTGCAGGCAGCCCATCAGTTTTCACCCACCAGCCCCGAGCAGTTCCAGGATGTTCTCCAGCCAGGCAGCAGGGAAGGGACTGTGCTGAGAAAGAGCTGTAGTGGGCAGGCAGACAGATGTGTCTGAGCCTGCCAAGTTCTGGCATCCATTACTGGAAGCATGTCTTGACATTTATCTTGTGAGGAACGGAGACCAGACGCTGTTTCCTCACAGCACGACGCAGATCTGAAATGCATCACATCCTCCCCCAGCCACAGACGTTTCTGTGCAGGGGAAGGGCTTGACCAGCATGAAGCCCTCTTCCTTTCAGCTAGGAGATGCCGTGCCTGGTCACCACCCTGCAAAGAGCCCTGCTGCAGCACAGCCTGCCTGGCTGGATCCTCCTGGACCCCGGGGATTTTTTGTCTTTCGTGGCTCAGCTGCCAGGGTTGCCTGGCCTGGGTGATCTGGTGCTCACACAGCTTTCTGGTGTCTCCAGGAAGACAAAACACATCCTGGCTGTCTCTTTCTATTATAGCCCCTGCAGGGATTAGTTGGCAAGCCAAAGTGTGTGTGGTTTCAGTGCTGAGCCCCAGCCAGATGAGCCATGGGCCAGGGGGGATCCTGAATCTCCCTTCCCTCATGCTGGGTGGAGAGCTCTCGGTGTGCTCCCTCACCAGAGTCAGGTGTGGGGAGTGCTTGCAGCTATTGCAGCTGTGCAGGTGGGCACCACTCTCTGAAAAAGTTGCCAGCACGTAACAGAAACAGGCAGTATCAGGCTGAAGAGAGCACCTGAGCAGGAACCATGGCCAATGGGGAGCAAAGCAGATTTGGGCAATCACAGCTTGAATCCAAGCTCAGCCATGGAGCTACGACCAAGCTGCTCACCACCTCCTCCACCTCAGTTTTCCCATATGCAACCCAGAGGGAATGAACAGACTTAGACATCGTTTTTCTGTCTGTCAGGTGTCTCTTGTCACATTTTTCCCTCCTACTACACATTCCATGATTAACTTCAGGGCTTGTCTCTGCTCTCTGTATCTCTTGCCTCCTACTCCACGTTTCTACCAGCCTGTTTCTAGCCCGTGAGTGCAAGAGAAGCCCTGCACCAAGGGGTCCTGCCTCCAGCACATCTCAAAGCCATGCCACATCAACCCCAGTGTCCACCTCCCCCTCCTCCTTGCTGGCTGTTTCAGCTGCTGGGCAAGGATGGTACAACGTGCTCTGCAGAGCCTTCTTGGTCAGCTGGGCAGGGATGGGGAAGATGAGACTCCCAGCAGCATTCTCCAGGCTGGTGGGCACATCCGCTGGGGCTGAAGGCAGCCAGGCACCCTTTGGCTTTTCTAGTCCATTATTTACTCATCCTGATTAGGCTGTCCAGGGAACCCTGCAGACAAAGTCTGGGTCACAAGTTCCACTAGGTGCAGCTGCAAACATGGCCCACTTAGGTGTCTTCTGCTCCTGGTATTGACTCCCCTGATCTCCTACTGACACTGCAACCTTGTTATGTGCTTGGTACACAGAACTTGCTCAGCATCAGGAGCTAAATTTGATGAAGTCTTACACCACAAGTTGTGAATTTCCACCCAGACAGGCTGAACTTTTACCAAGTTAAGTAAGAGGGGGCCCCAGAGCTGGTTTGAGCTGGAAGATAAGGAAGCAGGGAAGGCTGCTACCATCATTAGGTCAGCTGACACAGCAGTCTTAGAGATAAGAGGAGGAACAGCCCACCTAGAGAGAGTGAGGGGACCCAGTAAAGAGCAGGAATACCCCAGAACCTAATATTAGTAGTAGTCAGGACTGTCATGTGAGGGGTGGGGAACTTACATTGTAAGGATATAATTGCTCAAGGATTTCTTTGATTGGGGTTCCTCTTTGGAGGTACCCAGCTCAAGCTGCTTTACATGTCAGATAAATAAACAACCCATTTACTCAGTGGACTGGCAACTTGTCCTCTTCAAGCAGGCCCAAGCCCTGTTGATGGTGGCATAAATGCTGGCAGGTGGGGAAAATCTTCCAACAAAGCCCAGGGCCCCAGATGGGCAGTGTGAGGCTGAGGATAGGGCAAGAAGGGGAGCTACGTCTGGACGATGCAGGACTCCAGACAGGTGATCCCACAAAAGCTCACAACAGCTGCCACAGGAACAGGACTGTTGGGAAGAGCACTCCCAGTCCAGGCTGTACTTTGGGACTCTCTGCTCCTGGTGGTGTTAGAACAGTTTGCTGGAGCCCATCACATCTGTGCCTGCAGCTCCTACACCTCCTTTTCCATGTATCTCACAGCATTCTGGGCTTTCTCATAGCCCAGTCAGGAACAGTTTTGTTCCCACGAAGCAGGAGAAACTTGCTGCCAGAGTGAGATGGATTTTCCTTTTTTTCTTCCCCTCCGTCCTGTCCTGTCCCCTCCCTGTTCCCCCCCTTCCCCCCCGCCCGTTTTCCTGTTTCCTTTCTCTAGGAGTTTGCACCTTCTTCTCCTTGTATTTCTTATGGTAACTTTAGACCAACTCACCCTGGAGAACTCATCTAGCAGCAGTGTGAGAGTCTGGTACAAGGCAACCTCCAGGATCCCAGGGATGGTGTGAAAACCCCTGTTAGTGTTTTCTTAAAGAATAATACAGCAGAATTAACTTTTCATCCCCAAATAAAGCTCAGACTTCACTTGGACCCTCTCATCAGTAAAACCTACACTAAGGGCAGAAATGGTTCGAGAGAAGCCCTCTGCACCATGCACAGCTCACAAATGCAGGGATTTGCCATCCCACCCATGCAAGTTGAAGGAGGTGGAAGACCCAGAACAGCTCAAGAAGAGGCTGTCCTTGCCAGAGTGCAGAGAAAGGTACCCTGGAGCTCTGCACGCTGGCAAAGCCCGGAAAGACCACTGGTTTGTGAGAACCAGCCACGCGCCAGGGCCACTTTGGAGAGGTGCTCCTTGGTGTCCTTGCTGGGCCCCTGCCCAGGGTGTCCAAATGAGGGAAATGAAGATGGAGAAGGGCCTTGAGAGGAAGCCTTATGAGGAACAGCTGAGGTCACTTGGTCTGTCCAGCCTGGAGAAGAGGCTGAGCACAGACCTCATGGCAGTTACCACTGCAGGCAGACCCTGATCCCTTCTCTGAGCTGACCCGCCTCAGGACCCCAGGGAATGGCTGAAGGTGTGTCAGGGGAGGTTTAGTTCACATCAGGGACAGGTTCTTCCCGCAGAGGGTGGTGGGGCACTGGAACAGGCTGCCCAGGGCAGGGTCACAGCAGCAGCCTGACAGAGCTCACGGAGCCTTTGGACAATGCTCTGGGGCACAGGGGGGACTTTGGGGTGTTCTGTGCAGGGCCTGGAGCTGGCCTGGCAGCTCCGTGTGGGGAGTCTTGGGCGCACTCCGTGACCTGGGGCAGGCAGGGGCGAGGGGCTGGCCCAGCCCTGAGGCGATGCGACCCTCCCAGGGGAAAGGCCCCGCGCGGGGCGAGGCCGAGCGGCGCCGGGGACGCCCAGCGCGACCCGGCCATCGCCGGCCGCTGTGCCCCGCTGCTGTGCCCCACCGCCGCCGGGCGGCCCTGCCGAGCCCCCGGCCCGTCCCCGGCCCGCCCCCGCGCCGCCTGGCTCCGCCCGGCCCCCGCCGCACTCGGGCGGAGCGTGGGGGAGCCCGCGGCGCTGCCGCAGCCGGGCCGGGCCGCTGAGCGCTGCCGGGGCCAGCGGGACCGGGGCAGCTGCCGCCGCGATGACCCTCAAGTCGGGCCGCAGCGCCGGCGGCGGCAGCATGAGGACGGCGCTCTCCGACCTCTACCTGGAGCACCTCCTGCAGAACCGGCCCAAGCCCGAGGTGAGCGGCCCGCTGCGCCCCCAGACCCCGCGGCTCCGCCTGCGCCCCGCTCCCGGCGCCATCCCCGCCCGGCCCCGGCAGGGAGCCCCGCTCTCCTGCGGGCCCTTAGCCCAGCGCCGTGCGCCCGGCTCGGGCCCGGCACGGGGCCCGGGGTGCCGCTCCATCCCGTGCCTCCCGCACACGCGGGGGAAGCGGGGTCCCACAGGCAGAGACCCGCGCTGCGCGTCCTGCCGGTCCCCAGCACCCCGGGGAATGGTCAGCCAGCACGGCCGGCAGGGCAGAGGAGCTGGCTGCAGGGGAGCAAGGCTCCAGCATCCTGCTGCGGAAGAGATGGTGCTTGTTTTGCTGCAAAGTTGTAGCTGGTCTGAACTGGAACTGCCTGTCACATGAGCTGATTCAGCTGCTGAGCAACCTCCAGGACGCGGCATGGGCTGCAGGAGGGTGGGGGTCTCTTCCCCAGGGAAGGAGGATCACGCACCCTTCTCACGCCTGCCCCGGGACAGGGAGTGAGCCGATGGCCGCATGCAGCCCACCTCCAACAGAGGGAGAGCAGGCTGCACCGGCCCTCCGGTTCTGCTGGGTGGGCTCCTTCCTCACCTAGTGTTCTTTGAGGCAGCTGGGGTGCAACCAGAAGGTCGGCAGTTGCCAGTGTTAAACAGCTGGTGCTTTTCTCCCGGCAGAGATTTCCAGCTTTGAAAAGGCATCCTTGGTGACGCCATGGCATAATGTGCCTGGGCTAGGGTTTCCTTGTGCCTGTGGGGAGCCTCTGAGAGAGAGGGCAGGGAGGAAATTTCCCTGAAGTGCTGTCCTTTTCCCATGGTGTTGGACACTTAAACATGCAAAAGAGGCCTGCCACATCTGTCTCACACCAGTGGCTCATCTGCTTCTCATGGTTCAACCCTGACAGAGTGCTTTGAGAAAAACAGTAGGAAAAAAAATAATTAAAGCGAAGTGTCTGGACCAGGCAACTGCTGAAAGGAGCTCTCCTATCCCTCTGCCTGCCAGATCCAGGCAGAGGGCCTGCCTGGCTGCAAACATAACAAGGATAAATTGCCAATAGCAGCAGAGCATGGAAAGTGTAGGAGCTGCCCTACAGCTTCCTGGTGTTTAATGTATTTATTTCAGGAAGAGATGGTGAACTGAGATCTGCATGAGGCCTTTTAAAAGGAGCTCTGTAGGACTGGCTTCCAGCAGTGCCCTGAGCTTGCCAGTCACAGAAACCTGTCTCTGTGTCATGGGCATGCAGAGATGGTGCTGGCCCAGGGTGGCCGTGGCCCCTCCATGGGACACCAGGGCCTTGCCCAGCAGCAATGTCCCTTTTTGGGAAGGGTGCTGAGTCTGCCTGGCTGCTCCTGCTCTGGAGTCAAGCAGGGTGACTGGGAGGTTTCTCTTCTGCATTTTCTCTGGCAGAGCCATGTGTTGGGAAGTGCTGTGCTGTGTTCCTCACGTGGTGGCAGGGCATGCAAATCATGGCAAGTGGAAGCCATGTTATTGCTAGAAAACAACCCCAGGCCTCTCCTCTTGAGCCTCACCACGTGCCTGCATATCTTTGCCGTATCTCCTGACTGACAGGTACAGATTTACCAAAAAGGTGTGGGCTTTATTTCCAGCTGTGCACCTGGTTGGCAGGATGACCTTGGGCTTGTCCCTTTATCATCTGTGACTCAGTTCCCCAGCTGTAAAATGGGCAGCGAACGTGACCTTTGGGAGTTTGGTGGAGAAGAGGAGGGTACTTCTGGGGAGAGCTGATCTTGAGGGTGCAGAGGGAGCACTGCACTTGCCTCAGGGCAGCAGTTCTCAGCATCCAGCTGGCAGCAGCTCCAAGGCAGACTGAGGTCACAGTCCCCAGGGACCAAATCCTGAATCAACCACAGGTAAAACTTGCTTGAAAGCCTAGCTAAAACTTCTGGCTTTGACTAATGAAGTGGGGAGGGCTGGTTCCAATTTTTTAATTGCAAATGTATTTTGCTGTGTTGCTGTGTGTCACAGCTACAGGGGAAAAGCTGTTTTACAGGGCTTGTTCTGGAAGCTGGGATGGCGTGGCAGGGCAGCTCCTCCTTCTGTCAGTGTTGTGGTTTCACTGGCTGTCCCTTGGAGGTTACCAGCTGCACAAACACATCTGGAAGGCTGCATCAGCCTTTTCTGGTGGGAAGGTGGTGCTTCAGCAAAACTGACTGCTCTCCCTTAGAAATCTGTTCCATCTCCATTGCAGCACTCTGTGATCTGGAGTCAGTGTGAGGGCACACAGAGCTGGCAGCACCTCCTGCTGCCATGACCATTTTGTATCCTTCCTATTTCTCTTCTTCCCTTCCCACAGAGACCTGTTGGTGTTACCGGGCCTTTTCCTGGTGTCAGCAATGTAATCCTTTTTGGTTTAAATGTTTGTTGGTTTGATTCTTGTTTTTAAACTTCAATCATATCGCTAGAAGAGGTTTTAGGTGAGATTGTTCCTGTGGCTGTGCAGGCAGACTTGAGAAGTCAGTAGCCTCTGGCAGAATGCATTACTTCTAAATGTCTGCGTGGCTGTATCTCCCCAGCCTGCTGAAGCAGCCTTAAAGCAGCTCCCAAGCTTAATTTTTTTGCTACTTTGCATTTTTTACACATTGCTGTGTTTTTTTAAGCTTTACAAGACTGAGATGGACAGATCCTGGATGGGCAGGGAGGCAAGGCTGGAAGCACTGGAGGGTGGCAGGAGATACTGCTGGGTCAGGACATCTCTGCACCAAGCAGTGCCCCAACCTCCCTGCGTGCACCCATGGCAATTGTAATGTGAGGGGTCATGATTCATGGAGGGAGCTGGGATTTTGTTCCTTACAGTGTGAGAAGAGCATGTCTTCCTGCCAGCCAAGAGGGCAATCCCAGAGAAATCTGGCTCCAGGGTTCTTCTTGCATCCAAGCTGCTGTACTTTGGGGGCCTGCTTGGCAAACCCAGCAATACTTTCCTCCACATACTCACCAGGCAGCCCTGTTTTTCCAAGGCCACCTGGTACTGAAGTCTCCTGGTTGGAGCAGCAAGGAGAGCCCAGGACCAAATCTCTGAACGTGCCCTTTGCACTGTGGTGCTGCTTTCCTCAAGTGCTGCTTCAGCCTCCTGCAAACAAGCTGCCCAGTTAATGTTTGATTTGCCCGTGGCGTGCAGCCTGGTGGAGCCAGCACAGCAGCAGCAGCCCTGGCAGACAGTGCTGACCCCACTGGGGGACAGGATGCCAAGTCCTGGGATCCCTGCCACATTCCCTGTTGGTAAACACTGCCCAAGGAGCTGGTACATTCCCTCTGCCCTGGGATATGGGGCAGGAATCTGGGCTCTTGAGGGAAGTGCAGATGGGGGTTGTGGGGCAACTCTGCCCCATGGAGCTGGTGGCTCTTGTGTGCATTGCCAGTGCAGGAGGATTGTGCAGGAGGATTTGTACCCCTGTCAGCCAGCTGCAGGGCACACAGGGCTGTTGGGCACTGGGCTGTCCAGCACCCCTGTTGCACAGCCCAGCCTCCTTGCCCACATCTGCCCCAGCACAGGCCCTGGCAGTGACAGAGCTGGGGCTGTGCACAGCTGGCAGTGGCTGGTGGCCATGAGCTGGCTCTCAGCAGCACTCACAGATATTTCCTGTGGAGCAGTGCACAAGGAGCAGAGTCTGGCCGGTCACCAGCGTGACTTGAAGGGCTCTTGAGGTCACAGACTACGCTGGGCCAAGCCAGCCATGAGCGTAGCAGCTGCCAGGAGAGTGCAAGGCAATCCTGCCAGCCAGCTCATGAGCATGGGGCATGAGAGCCACACACATCTCCTGTTTCTGGGTGCCAACATCAGGGCTGAATCTGCCACCCCGAGGGTCCTGGCTGTCCTCATGAACCAGGCATCTTCCCATCCCCATCCACTGGCTGCCCAGTGCCATCAGCAAAAAAGCCCAATCCATCCCAGCATGGCTCTGGTTTTGGAGGACCCTTCTGCATTCGGAGTTCCCATCAAGTGACTGGTGGCCATCCCCAGGCACAGCAGCCAGTCTCTGGTGACAGACCTTGTTCTCCAAGAGTCACCAGGGTGACACTGGTGCTGCGTCAGCATCGAGGGCTGGGTGTTTTCTCCAGCTCTCAGCAAAAAGCAAAGGTCAGGGCCAGGAGGCTCAGCTGATGGGGATGGTGAGGATGGGAACTCCCAGTCCCTGGAGCAGACTGTGCTGTGTCCTGGGTCATTGGGCTCTGCTGAGCCTGGAAGTTTGAAGCCAGGAACTGCATGGTCTAACCCTTTCCCAAGGCATGACCAAGATAAGTATGATCTGTGCTGGCTCCAGCTGCCTCGTGGGCACTTTGGCCTCAGGTCGGGTTGGAGAAGGTCCTTGTCCTCCTACTCCTCCTTGCACCTGCTGGTTTGGCAGAGGGGGACAGCTGACAGAGAGCTGTGGGACAGCTGTAGGCACGCACACTGCTGGATCTGTTCCTCTGCTCTGCACATGGTGTGGAAGCATCATGCCCTGTTGGGCTGGCAAGCCAGGCTGGGGGGATGGATACAAGTTGTTCTTCCTTCCACCCTGCAAGTCCGTGGCCTGGCTGCTGTTCTGGACTGGGATTCAGCCTTCTTCTCCGTGTTTAAGCCATTGGCAGCTGGAGCCCACGTGGTCACCTTTTGAGGAGGAGGTTGGGTGGCGCTTCTGGAAGTAGCTGGCTTAAAAATAAATCACTGCATCATGGGCACACAGCTCCCTGAGCCCTTCTCTCCCTGGCCTAGCCCCACAGTGCCCTTTCTGGGGGCTGTGACAGTGACTATGCCTGCTCTGTCCCTCTCTGCCAGCACCTTTCCTGCTATCCCTGTTAGTCCTGACTCTGCTGCCCCTTTCTTTGGCTCCCTCCCTGCTTTCTGCCATTGCACAGAGCTGGATCACTGTCTCAGCCAGCAGCGTTCCAGCACATCCCTACCAAAGCTCACATTATTGTGGTTTAGTGCCATGGCTGCAGCCCAGGAGCAGGTGCTCTTCACGTGCCTGCCCAGATCTGCCTCCCCACCTGGCAGCGTGGGGCTGCAGCTTCTCCTCTGCTCCAGGCCAGGGGTCAGGGGTGGGTGAGACTGAGCTGGGGCAGGGGGTCAGGCTGATGTTTCCTACCTCCTGGCATGGAGCTTCTGGCCCTGGTGCTCAGTTGACAAGTCAGGCTGTGGTGGGGAGAGGTTTGGCTCTGCCTGTCTGGACACTGCCATGTCACTGATGTAGGACTGAATCCAGTGAGGATCTTTCTGGGTGTCCCTACAGCTTTGCTGGCAGTGGCTCTCAGGAGGGTGCAGGCTGCAAAGTGGGCAGCATAGCCAGGAGCCAGGAGTCTGGTGTGGAGTGGGACAGGCAGGAGGGTTTGTTTTGCATCCTGGGCTGGTGTGGGAATTTGTGCCAAGAGGGCAGGCGAGGCTGCAGATCGAAACTGCTCTGGGTTTTGCTGGGCTAGCACTGACCTGGGAGAGGCTTGAGGAAAGTCCACTACACTTGGGGACAAACAGGCACATTTGTGAGCTGTGTGGAGACATTGCCCAGTGTGTCTGAGGGATTTAACAGGACTGTGTCAGGCTTTCTTGGGCTGTGAGGGAGAAGCTCACCAGGCAGGATGGATTTGCAGGTCTCTTTGTATGGGATCCCAAGCACTCTCTGTCAGCCCTGCACATGCTGGAAACAAAGAACAGAGGTTTCTTCAGGACTGAAAGTCTGTGCTTAGCTTCCCAGTGCAAACCAGCATGACAGGATCTGGAGCTGGGAAGGGGAATGGGATGTCTCTGGCTGTGTTGGGAGCACTGCCTTCATGCCTGAATGTTGTGTACATGGCACTGCACCGTGTCAGTTGCCCACTGATGTAGGTCAGGAAGAGTTGAACTTGCAAACAGAGATAGACCAAAGCCTGGCTCCAGTTCTCAGAGGTGAGTTCCAAACTGTTCTGTTCACTTGGTGAAGATGTCCTGGGCTTTATGCTCTGTAACAAGCTACCTGTGAGCCAAGTGCTGCTGTGACACACAAGGAGTGTTTGTGACTCTTTGCTTCAGAAGATCAGCTGTGAACTCTTTTGGCTTCTTCTACCTCTAGCTTTTCCAAATTTTTCTTACCTCCTGTGTTTCCCAGGCTGGAAAACTACAAATTAAACCCACATCCACATCTCCAAGGCTCAAGTTTTTCTGCTCCTTTTCTTTTCTTGCCCTTAGTGTCTTCTGCTCCCCTCTGCTCCACCTGCGCTGCAGGCACCTTAACAGGTTTGAGTAGCTGAGCCCCAGAGCAGGGATCCAGCACTCCCAGGTGGAGCCCCTAAACCGTGGTGTCTGTTTTGCCCCGACAGGCCATGACTCAGTCCCCAAACGCCTTGACTGAGGACATTTACACCAACGGCTCAGCCACCCTGGGCAGCCCCTCGCACAGCGGCGGCCGCGAGGTGCGCAAGATCCGCCTCGTGCAGTTCGAGAAGGTCACCGAGGAGCCCATGGTGAGAGCTGGCCAGGCCCCAAAGCTGGATGGCACCGGGGGGTGGAGGGCAGCTTGAGCTGTGCCAGCAGCCTGGCCTTGAGGGAAACAGGTCACTGGAGATCTCGGCCATGGGAAGCAGGTGCTGGACTCTGCCTTCTGCCCGGGGACAGCCCCACAAAGGGTGGTGATGCTTGTGCTAAGAGGAGCTGCAGCAGCCTGAGTTGGCCTAGCAGGGTGTTCCCCCCAGCCACTGCACAGCCCACTGTGGACATGGGCCTGGAGAGGAGTTTATGAGGCAGGAGAGCTCTCCCCTGCAGCGAGCAGTCATGGATTTTCCTGTCTTCCAGGGAATCACGCTGAAGCAAAATGACAAGCAGAGCTGCATGGTGGCCAGGATCTTCCATGGGGGCATGATTCACAGACAAGGTAACAAGGCCTTTGGAGAAGTGGTGCATGGGGTGCACGTCTGCAGGTGGTTTCTTCCCATGCAGCAGTAATGCAGGTCCTCAGCACTGCTGGCTTTCCCCTGTGACATGGGCATCTGTGCCTGTTCCTCCTCTAGGGATGTGTCAGGAGCTGGGGACTCATTGGTCTCTGTGGTTGTCATGTTAAAACACTGGAGGCTTTAGGGATAAATAAAGGGTTGGGGGAAGGGCTCTCCCAAAAAGGAGCTGGAGATCATCTGTCTCTGTGTCATGATAGGGTCACTGTAAGAAGAGATGGATCATACCCCAGGGACCATGGGGGAAGCTCTTCCCATTCCTAAAGTGCACAGGTGGGACAGGCATCCTGTAGGTTGGCTCTGCAGATCAAAAGAAGGTGCCAAAAGAAATAAATAGGTGCTATGTTCTGGTTTTGGGTCTTGCCAAGGAGGCGTGGATACGAGATGTTCTCTGCTTAGAAGAGGCTGCTTTTCCAGCCTTGGATCCAAGTGGGAAGTCTGTGCTTACCACTGCCAAAATAAGACAGGAGCCATTCCAATAACATTACTGGAGCCTGATTTTTAGTAGTATATCTGAGGCTGTAATCTGCCTGGGTATATAAATGAAAACACAAAGTCAGGAATGCTTGTGTTAAGGGCCCTGTAAGGAGGTTGTGATTGGCTTCAGGTGAGGTACTTGAGGTTGTGTTTGAAATGCTGATGCAGGTGCTTTGACCAGTCCAGAGCACTTTGCACACTGTGGAAAGCAGCCTGATGACCTTCGGGCTGGCTGGGTGTGTGTGTTGGGTGGAGGGGGAAGAATTCATTCCCCTTGTGCTTTCCTGCCATGTGCTGAGATGGCATGTGTGGTTCCAGAAGCACTGCCAGGCAAACACTGCAGTGTCCTGGCCCTGGAGGCTGATGGAGCTGTGTGAATTGGGCTTGGTGAGCAGCTCTTGTCCCTTTTCTGCATTTTCATGTTTCTCACATTGCTGGCAGGCTCCCTTCACGTGGGTGATGAAATCATAGAAATCAATGGGCAGAGTGCGAGCAACCACTCAGTTGACCAGCTGCAGAAGATGCTGGTAGGTATCTGTGTGTGTCAGGGCTGCTCCCTGGGAAGGACCCCTTTGGCCTGCATGCTGTGAGCATCCACCCCCTCCCACACACCAGAGCCAGCACACAGCTGCCTACATACAGCAGTGTGCTGTGGCAGGAGCACCCTGCATGCAGTCCCCTGTGCTTGCTGCCTGTTTCTGGCCTCCTGGATCAGCAGTGAAGGCTGTTGAGTGGGTCCCTGACATGTGCTGATCCTGTGTGGGGCTTGGAAACTACCTCTGTTTGCCAAGGCTGCTGTGCAGCTCCAGCCCAGGGCGGGCTGCTCTTGCAGACATGAGCCACACATGCATGTCATGTTGGTGCCATTTGCCTGCTGCTGAGGTCATGGTGATCCTGTCAGCCCTTGCCAAAGGCAGCTTTGGACAGGGCCTCAGAGCTGCCTTGGGTCCATACATTGATGATCCTGATCTCTGCCCAGCATATGACACCCTGTTGGAGGGAGGTGGTGCTGCTGAGAGCCCCCACCAGCAGCCTAAACAGGAGGTTTGGCCTTGCCAAAGTGCCACAGGATGTCCCTGCTCCAGACTGCAGGACCAAGGAGGAGCTTGTCTTTGTTTTTGCCTCCTGAGAAGAGTGGTTGGCCCAGGAGGCCTCTCCAAGCCTCCACGCATGGTTGACCCATGGGACCATGTGGGTGTTGTGGTGTATGTGAGGCAACAGTGCACTGGCCTGTGGCAGGCAAGAGAGTGCTGTGCTCTAATGTCACCAGGAGGGCCAGAGCAAGGGGCCAACATGGAGGGGACCTGGAAGAGTCAGCCTCTCCTCTCAGGCTCCTCACTGGAGCAGCCAGACCAGAGGTGATGCAGGCCTCCATGTTCATTCTGGTGGTGCTTAGAAGTACCCAGAGCCTTGTAGGGGTGCTGGTGTCCCCCGTGGGAATGGGACAAGTATGGCAAAGCCAAGCACAGCTATTTCTGACCAGGCTGTGGTGTCCCCAGCACTACAGCACAGTGGGGTGCCCAGGAGCCCTGCCTTTGCAGGTCCTGGCACTCAGCACCTCCCTGCACAGGTTGCTGCTGTTCAGCTGCCTCCAGACACCACCTCCTCCAACTCTTCTTTCTCCCCTTTGTTCACTAGAAAGAAACCAAGGGGATGGTCTCATTAAAAGTCATTCCCAACCAGCAAAGCCGCCTCCCTGCTCTCCAGGTAAGTGCAGCCTCTGGAGCCACGGGCAGTGCTGGGGCCTGGCTGTGGGGCAGGGTGGGACCAGAGCAAATCGTGCAGGACCAGGGCAAGGGGGTGCCTGCCTTGTCTGAGCTGCTGGAACCTGTGCTGTGCTTACATCCCTGCAAACAACCACGTGTTGGGCCTGTGTGGGTGTGTTCACCCAAAGCTGTGTAGGAACAGGGCTGGGGTGGCTGAGCCACCAGTGGTGTCTGGGGATGGGAAAGCAGTGGCAGGTACACACCAGGGAGCACTTGAGGGTCTCTTTCAGAGCCACAGCTGTGTGTGACAGGGGCAGCCCCTGGCCCTTGGTCCCTGCTGTCACCAAGGCGGGTGCAGCAGCCCCAGTAGGGGTGACGTCGGTCCGGATGCCGCCGTGCACAGCGTGGGAGGAAGGAAGCAGTGGGGGGAAGGAAGGCAGCTCCTTGCACCTGCTGTCACTGCCAGGCTGGGGGGCCTTGCTGTGTCTCCAGGGGATGACACCTGCGTGGCTTTGCCATTGAAGCCCTGCTGGGGCTGAAATAGAGCAGTGGGGAGGGCTGTGTTCTCTGCCAAGCCTTCAGGGCGTGGTAGCTGGGTTGCTGTCTTGTCCTTGTGCAGGAGCCAACCCCAGTGCAGCCCCCTATCATGGACAGGCAGGGGAGGGAGAGGAGTTCAGAGGCAGAGGGTGGGGGCTGGATGGTGCTGGGATGGGCTGAGGGAGCACGTTATTCTTTACCCAGAGAAGCTGAAGTTCTGAACGTGGTGGCAGGTGTTGGTGGCTCTTTCTTCCTCAGTTTATGTGCCCCCAGTCCTGCTCAACCAGCTTTGCATGAGTGTTTATTAAACACTGGCCCTGTCTGTCCTTCCCTGCTGTCAGTCTGCCCTCCCTGTCCTGACCCAGCCAGCTCCAGTTGGCCAACTCCGTGCCAGGGGAAAATCTACCCCAGAGGAGAAGAATGCAGTTGCTGGTTCACCTCAGGCTGGGAAAGACACAGGGACAAACTCCTTCCCAGCAACAGCTGTGCCCTGCTGTGCCCAGGGCGGTGGTGCTGTCTGCTCCCCAGAGCTACAGCTGCTTGTGTCTGTGTTTGTTGCAGTACCACCACCAAGAGTGGAGTGTTTGCACTCCTGGATCCCCATGATCACCTTTGTTTCAGTGCCTGGCAGGCAGGATGGTGGAGATCCTGGCACCATGATTTTCCCCTGCTCGGGCTCACAAGGTCGAGTGTCTCTTGGAGCAGGTCTGCTTGGGAGTGTCTTACTGAGAGGAAGCACAGGGCATTCCAGGCTCTTCAGGACCCCTCCAGCATGTTCCCTGCAGCCCTTTGACTTTAAAAGACCAAGACTTCTCGTGCTGGAGCCTGCTCAGCAGCTGAGTGTCTGGCCCCTGAGAGGGGCTGGCAGGAGGCAGGCAGAGCCCTGTGCAGCTGTGGGTGATGTGTGGAGCTGTCTGATGCCAGCTCCTAACTGGTGTAGGGGGGGTCTTTCCAAAATGTCCTGGCTTGGGACACCAGTGCTGCAGGAGCAGAGAGCTTTGGGCAGGTGCCTGGGCAGTGCCTGCTGTGTGTCCCTTGTGTTTGTGCTTCCTGGTGCCAGAGAGGGCTCTCAAAGCAAGCAGCAGTCCTCATCCTGAAAGGAGATTCCACTCTTATTGTTTTTCCTAATTTCATTTTCTTGTGAGTGCCCTCATGTCACAGCTTGATCCATATGGTCTTTTCTGGCACTGGAAGGGAACCATGTTTGTGTCCTTATGGCTCTGTGCCTGCAGCAGCACAGCTGAGGGAAATGGTTTTAATGTGGAACAAGGACAGCATGATCTACCCTGCTGAGGGATGATGAATTTCCAGGCCCTGCCTATCACATCTGAGGACAGGACAGGCATCACCCCAAGTGAAACTCTTTTCCCTCTTGCTACATGCTGTGTTTCTGGGGTAACTGACTTGCTAGGGTCCTGCTCAGCATTCCCTGAACTCTGCTTTTCACTCCTAATGCTCTACACTCTGCCTGGCGTTGCCTACACTCTGTGCCTGACAGGGTCCTGCTGGGAGTGGGTGCTGTAGACTCCCTCCCAAGGAGCTGAGCAAGCAGAAGGGACAGGGAAAACAAACTTTCTCACACCTTCTTGGTCCCCAGGGCTTCCCCAGCCTCAGGAGGGTGCACAGTGGCCTGGGAAGCAATAGCAGCAGCTTGTTTCCAGTTGCAGCTGTGATGAATTTTGGAAGATGCAGAAGGGACCAGGACAGATCAAGGCAGGGATGGATACAGCACTGCAGCCTTGGCTCCCCAAAGGCCTTGTGCCATGCAGGGATTGCCCAGTTGTGGGGAAAGGCAGCACAGAGCAGCTGAGTTGAGCCATGGCCTTCCCTAGGGCCCCTGTTGCAGCATCACCTCTGTGCTCACCCCACTGCAGAGCCCAGCTGTGCACCGTGTTGGTGGGACCCCTCTGTGGCTGGCCCAGCTCAGCAGCACTGTGCAGCACTCAGGGCACTGCAGGGAGGCTCCAGGGCAGGGTTTGAACACCACCTGTGGGTGTGAATAGAGGCAGCAGCCCTGTCAGCAGCTCCCAGAAAGGCCAAGATGCCCTCATCCACTCACCACCACATCTCACTACAGTTCAATGCCCAAGACTTTCCCCTAAGCTTTGTGCATCTCCTTTCTCCCCACTCAGCCTTGTGGGGCCTGGAAAGGCTTTGTGCCTGGAGCCATCTCTGCAGTCACTGCCTGGGAATGCAGTGTGGGAGCCATGCTCAGCCACCCTGCATGGCCAGGCTGACTCTGGTCTCCTCTCTCTTGCAGATGTTCATGAGGGCACAGTTTGACTACGACCCCAAAAAAGACAACCTGATCCCCTGCAAGGAAGCGGGACTGAAGTTTCAGATCGGTGATGTGATTCAGATCATAAACAAGGATGACAGCAACTGGTGGCAGGGCCGGGTGGAGGGCTCCTGCACTGAGTCAGCAGGACTCATCCCTTCTCCAGAGCTGCAGGAGTGGTAGGTCCCTGAAGGGCTGGATCTGGGAGTGGAGGTGGGAGCAGTGACGGTGTGCTATCAGGAGTTTGTGTTGGGTAACACCAGTGTCACTGCTGGGACAAGGAGGAAAATGTCCCCTTCGTGTGCTGCAGGGTGAGCCTTTGCCTGTCCCAGCAGCCAACCTGTTTCTCTTGCATGTCTGAGGGACAGTCCTGCTGCTGTCCCAGGGCTTGGGGTGACAGCTGGGCCGTGGGGGTGTCCTCCTCTCTTGGCAGGCGTGTGGCGAGCGTCACCCAGCCCAGCCAGAGCGAATCCCCGAGCTGCAGCCCCTTCGGCAAGAAGAAGAAGTGCAAAGATAAATACCTGGCCAAGCACAGCTCAAGTAAGTGTGAGCAGGGCAGTGGGCTCAGTCCCCTGCCTCTGGGCAGGGCTGGCTCTGTCCTCCACAGGAGTCAACCAAACAGCCCAGCTGTGGCAGCAGTGGAAGCTCAGCATACCCCACAGCTGTCAGCTTTTTTTTTATGATCTTCAAATCTTTTGATTGTCTTCATGTTCCTCCTGTGGCCACAGTCCCCATGGAGAGCAGGAGGCCAGGGCTGGCTCAGCTGGGCTCCCGTGCTCTCCCCTGTGACAATCCCTTGCACTCCTGCCCTGTGAGCTCAGGGTCCCCAGCCTCAACCCCCCCCAGGCTGCTGAACAGAGGGGAGGCAGTGGCAGTGCTGCTGCTCAGCAGTCAGGGGCAGCCTGAACTGCTCCCACAGCTGCCAAGCCTGTCCCTGGTGGGGCAGGGAGCTGCCCCTCAGCCACCCATGCAGCACCCCATGCTAAACTGAGGCAGGAGCTGGCAAAGGTGGGTGCCTGGGGACTGCTGGCTCCTGGCCCGGCCTGCAGCTCCAACCAGCAACAAACAAGGCTGTAAATCACCCAGATATATAAAGCTCCCCCAGCAACAAGCTCCCTGCAGCATCTCGCTGCCTCCACCCGAGCTCCCAGGTCCTGCTGTCCTGAGCAGAATTACTGAGCAAAAGTAATGGCTTCCCTGGCTTCTTTGGCAGCTCTCCAGCAGCCACTCTGCCCCTCACATGCTGCTTCTCTTTTCTCCAAGCAGCCAAAGGTGGATGAGCTCCCAGCCCAGTCCTCACCACTGCTGTCCCTTTGACCTGGCTTTGCTCTGACACACATACATGCGTCATGCTGGTGTGGCCAAGGCAGTTCTGACCCCTCCATGTCTCTTTTCTCCTCCACCCCAGTTTTTGACCAGCTGGATGTTGTTTCCTATGAGGAGGTGGTGAGGCTGCCTGCCTTCAAGAGGAAGACTCTGGTGCTCATTGGTAGGTTCTATCCCAGGCATCCTCTGCAGCACAGGGGCTGTGTGTGGGAACCAGAGGGAACCAGGACTGCCCAGGGACTGGGGCAGCATGGCCCTTCAACACCTAGTAAGATCTGGGGAGCATTTCTTCAGCCTGCAGCAGTCACCCCATACATAGGCTGACCCCCTCCATGCAGCATGCATGGTCTGGCATCTGCTGCTATGCTGGGGAAGGGTTAATTCAGGCATTTGCAACTCCTGACTATCTTCATGGAAAATCTCTATTAAAAGCAGCTCTGCAGTTGCATCAAAGCAAGCACTCCCACTCTGTGGGGACTGAGCACTTGGTGGTGGATTCCATGGGCAGGGCAGCCACCCAGTCCAGCCAGGCTGGTTGCTCTGCAGGCAGCAGTCCTGTCTCCAGCTGGGGCTGGAGATGAGCATCCCCCAGGGCACAAAGAGCCTCTTCCAGGGCTGATAGATACCACAGACCAGCCCAGAAAGCACATCTTGGGCAGGGCCCAGGCCAAGCCCTGCACTTTTTGTCAGACCCAGAGCTGTGGAGGGGCCCCAGCATCTCCCACCAGGCTGCTCTGAGCCAGTTCCAGTGTCCATCTCTCTCTCTCCAGGAGCCAGTGGTGTGGGCCGTAGCCACATCAAGAATGCTCTGCTCAGCAACAACCCAGAGAAGTTCATGTACCCACCTCCATGTAAGTACCAGCACAGGATGCATTTCCTCTCACCTCTTTGATCCAGGACAGCAGGTGGGAGGTGGGGAGATCTGTTCCCCTCTCCTGGGGCCAGCACTCATCCTCTCTCTCCCTCCCCAGACACCACACGCCCCCAGAAGAAGAATGAGGTGGATGGGAAGGACTATTACTTTGTCTCCACTGAGGAGATGACCCGGGACATCTCAGCCAATGAGTTCTTGGAGTTTGGAAGCTACCAGGGAAACATGTTTGGCACCAAGTTTGAAACAGTGCACAAGATCCACCAGCAGGACAAAGTCGCTATTTTGGACATCGAGCCCCAGGTAGGGAGCAGGGGAAGGGGTGGATGGACAGGGGCTGCCACAGATTGCATTACCTGGCTGCTGGCTGTGACTGTCAGTGACTGTCCCTGCCTTCTCTTCCCAAAGGAAAAGGCCAGCAAGCCCTGGGGTGGCATTTCCATTCCCAGGGCATGGGTACAGTGAGGGTGTCCCTGTCCCAGCACACAGCTGGCTGTGACACCAAGGCTGCTGTGGGACTGGGTTGCAGGGACCCTGTTCCAGGAGTCCACCCAGTGAGCTCATGTCCCCACAGAGGGGTGTCTCCTTTAGCCCCAGTGGCAGCCTGGGGAGGGCCACACTCTGTAACTGCACCCCTCTCTCCACAGACCCTCAAGATCGTCCGCACGGCCGAGCTCTCCCCATTCATAGTGTTCATTGCCCCGACAGACAGGGCAGAGGAGGTGAGTGCCACCATGTCCCCTCCTGTCCCCTCTGGGTGGGCTCCTTGGGCCATGGCAGCACCTGTACAGCATCCCAGGGCTCCCCATCACCATGTTCCTGTCTGCTTGGCTTTTGCTGGTCCAGAAGTCAGCCCAGACCTGAGCTGCCAATTCCTGCACCCCCATCCCACTGCACAATCCCAGAGGGGAGCACAGCCCAGCAGTGGGGCAGGAGCATTTACCCTGCATCAGCTATGCAAATAGACACACAAACAAGAGCTCCTTTCATTCTTTGCCTCATTAGGATGCTGATCCCTTTAACGTGAGGATGAAAGCAGCACTGATAGCGCAGTTAACTCATTCAGTGCCAAGCCACAGGCTGGCACTTCCCAGGATGCAGGGATGCTGCTTTCCCAGCCCTACACCCCAGCCTGACAGGGAGATGGGAAGAGAGGCCAACAGGAAAACCCAGAGCTGTGCTCCTCCTGGCCACAAGGCCACCTCTTCCAACCTATTGTGTTAGTAAAGCTTAGGCTACAGATAGTTTGTGGAAAGGATATTTATGCAACCTTCAGAGCAATGTTGTGCAGGTATTTAGAGGCACATTAACTGCCTGATGCAGCAGGCTGGGGAGGGGAAAAGGGGACAGATCTCAGAACAGAAAGGGCCACTCTGTCACCCATCCAGAGCGGAATGACATCCTGCTGCAGTGGGCAGGGCCAGCCCTGCTGCCAGGCACTAAATATAACCCTGCAGCTCGGCTCACTGAGGAGAGGGATGCGGCAGAGTTAATGTGACCCCGCAGAGCTCCCATGAGCAAAAGCTGCTGCTTGCCCTCCCTCCCCTCTCCACCCCCGACAGCTGCTGGCTCCATCCACAATACGGGAAAAATTAATTTTGTAAGAATAGATGAGTATTTTCAGTAACTCTTCAAGATGCAGGTAGCTAAACAGTATTTTTTTTTTTTTTGCCCCTAGGGTAATAATTACATTTAAAGTTTGTCAGTGAATGCTTTAAAGACAAGCTTTTTGTGCCCCGAGGGAGGGTGTGGTATTACAAATATTACTCTGTGCCATCTGTAATATTTTTAGTGCTGACCACTAAAGGAATCACTATTGTGATGTAAACCCATGTGGTCTAACAAAAAAGAAGGGAAGGACATAAAGACTGGTCTGATTTGGGTCTATCAATATATTTTAGGTCTATTTAATATATTAATAACAGATATAATTATATAATAGATATGATAATTAATATAATCTAATAATACCCGTTTAGGTCTATTTAAATCTGCACAGAGCAGAGCTCAGCGAGCACTGCACCCCAAGCTGTCCCTCCTCCCCAGGCACACAAGGTGCTTTGTCTTTCGAGCTCCATTAGGGAAATATGTGGAAATAGTCTGGACCTCCATGCCAGGGGCAGAGGTGCCCAGGGATGCTCCCCTGGGCTGTCCCTACAAGCTGGGCAGGAGGGAAGAGGCAGCTTTGCTTTTCCTACTGAAGTGCAGCACTAAAACCCCAGCCAAAAGCACTGGAGAGGCTGGTAAAGCTCTGCCAGCTGGTGCTGTTCTGGTCAAAAGCCAGTGGGAAGGGAGGGATCCCATCCTGCAGGGATCCCACCTCCAACCCAGCCTGGAGCTGGTGATGAATGCCCACCAGAGCACTGAGCAGCCTGCTGCTTGTGAACCTTCTCCCTGGAGCTGCCAGAGAGCATTTGAGAGGTAAACAGAGAGCCAGCAGGCCTGGCCTTGCTCTAGCAGGTAACCCGATGCTCCCAGCACCACACACAAGCCCCAGGCACCAGCACAGAGATCACACAACAGCTCCTGGGAGCTCTCAGGGTTCTCTGTGCTGACACTTCCCAAGCACTGTGGCTGTTTTGGCGTTGTGTGTTTGCTGGTGGGGTGTGCAGGAGCCCCTGAGCTGAGCACTGTGCTGTCCCTGCAGTCGGAGGCTCTGCAGCAGCTGCGCAAGGACTCGGAGAGCATCCGGAGCCGCTACGCGCACTACTTCGACCTGTCCCTGGTCAACAACGGCGTGGAGGAGAGCCTGCAGCTGCTGCAGGAGGCCTTTGAGCAGGCCTGCAGCTCTCCACAGTGGGTGCCTGTCTCCTGGGTCTACTGAGGGCACCCGAGCCCAGCCGCTTCCCACCAACCATCCTGCAGCCACTGGGAAACACCTCCTGAGCTCCCCCTGCCCCTCAGCCCGGCACAGCTCCCCTGCTGCTCCACCGACATGGGCTCGGTTCACACACTCACAGGGTGCTCACAGCCCCTCTCCTGGGGCAACAAACACGGGACAGAGGCTGCCTGGGGGCGAGCCACCTCTTGTGGCACTGCAGGGCAGGGCAGTGGCTACAGCAGAGCCCAGGTTAGCTCAGAGCACAGCTCCCTGCCCTCCCGGGCAAGGGAAAGCACAGTCCTGCTGTAGCACCTAGCTGATCTTCCCTGCAGCAGTCCCAAGAGGAGTGGCAGAACAGGGGGCTCTTCCAGGCAGATGGCTCCTGACATGGCAGGAATGCACACAACTCAAAGCCATTCCTGGAGGCCACGAGGCTTCAAGGAAGTCCAGGTCTTAGGAGGCTTCTCCCAGACCAGAGCTCCTCCATCCAAGGGTTTCCTCTCACAAACGGCAAAGATGATGAATGTGGCATGAGCACCCCCAGGCAGGCCTCACCCCATGTTCCCAGGCTGGAGTTTTCTCATTCACCCTGTGCAGCCATAGGTGTAAAAACTCACTGTATTGGAATTCTCACCGTGCAGCTTGGATTGTTACTGCCTGTTGGCCAGAGAAACTGGGCAGCAGCTGAGCCAGTCCCACAGACCAAACCCCAGAGGGACTCAATGGGTAAATTACATCCAGCCACAAGTATCTGTTGCATGCAGTAGAAAAGTGTCTACAAAGATCATCCAGGCATGTTTTCCAGTCTAGGGTGTCTCTCACTGTATGCAAATACAAAAGCCATGTTCACCCTGGGGTTTGTACTGACTCGGGCCCCACACCACCATGTCTGGGAGTTATCACCACATCCACCATGTAGGTGAAAAATCTCATTTGTGTGTTCAGTCAGCTATAGGGGCAAGGGGAAGGTGGTTAAAAAGTCTTGTGCAATTTTTTTTTAAGGATGCCAAAAATAAAAATCTATGTGCAATAGGGACCTTTGTTCTGATCCACTGCAGGGAAACAATGAGCAGCAATAAATGTGTGCTGAAACATTGCCATGGCTGGTGTTTTACCTCTCAGGCTGGGCACTGACAAAGGCTCATCAACATGACAATTTCTCTGCCCCAGAAGCTTCTTCAGGAGAGGAGCAGAGGTTGGGTACATGGTACAATCTCCCCCATGAATGCCACTGACGTTTTGGGAGGAGCCAAGGGAGCAAGAAAATCACCTGTTCAAAACACGAGGTTTTATTTATTTTTTGTAAAAAAGAGTAAATAAAAATGGACCTTTTTTTTTTTAATGTGCTCAAGTAACACCCACCAGCTGCTGTCCCCATTGCCTGCATCTCCAGCACTGGAGGGGAGGATAGACCGTTAAGACTAAAGCAATGCACGAGGTTAAATTAAACCAACAGTTAACAGAATCTCTGCAGGGATGAAACTCAGAACAGCCTGGGGTCCTTCCTCATTAAAACAAACTCAATTCTGGCTCAGCACTACCCCTGTGACAGAGGAGAGACCACCTGCCCCCAGCAATTCCAGATAGGTCAGCAACAGATTGATCTGAAACCGTTCAAGCCCACAGCCAGTGCCCCTGGGCAGAGCTGCCTCTGACCAAGCTTGTCCTCAGGACTCCAGTCCCAGCAGCAGGAAGAACGTGTCAGTCACCTCCTGGTCACCTTCTGCCCTCCAGCCACATCCCCACCTCCAGCCTTCAGAGCACACTGGGCATCAGAACCAGGCCAGGCAACCAAAAGCTTTGCAGGCCAACAAGGGGGCAGAGAAGAGCAGAGAGCCAGCAAAAGGGACACACTGCCCAGGTCACTGAGGCTACTGGGCCTGGGAATCTGCACACAATGCACAAGCACGTCCTCGTGCTATAAGCAAAAAGGAGGAATTAAATTCTCTAATCCTTTCATGATAAAGGTCAAAAAAGGAGTGAAAAACAATCTGAGTGGACTATTTGTTCTCATTTAACTGAAGAGGAAGCCAAGCATGTGGCCAGGTTAAAACAAAACAGTCCTTCAGAAATAACTGATCTGACTGTCCCCATGGAAACCCATTCACATGGGCTGTGACAAAGCCACTCCTCCAGGAAGCAACACATTCTTTAACTGTCAGGTAACAGCCTCAGCCTTGGGAGAAAAGGAAGAAAGAGGCAGTACATGAGGGGGCAGAAAGATTATTCCACCTTCACTCAGTGGAAACAGAGATGAAGGAAGAGCCAGAAGCTACAATTTCCCTGAAGATACCACTTCTGTTGGCATCATGGTGCTCAGCTTTAGAGATCAATCCAGTGCAGGGACAGGCACCCTGCTCCTCTGGCAACCCTTAAAACAGGATGAGGAGGGGCACCTGAGCAGGGCAAACACCCACTCACTCATAAACAGCAGAAAAGAACTTGAGCTTGCTGGCTCCCCTGCCATGCAGCCAGTCCTCTTCTCAAGGCCTAAAACTCCTCCCTCCTTGCACTGATGAGAGTGCCTGCTTTGGACACACCCAGCTGCTTAGTCTGAGCTCTCTTCTACCTCCTTCTGTTTCTTCTTCTTCTTCTTCTTGCTGCTGCTCTCACTGGTCTGTGGAGAGGTTGGGGAAGGTCAGAAAGCCATCAAAAAGGAATCCCCCATTTCAGGAAGAACAGGAAACAGTGCAGGCTCCCCACAGCACACTCCAGCACCATCCTCCCCCAGGGACCCACCACATGGCACCAGAGCACACAGGTGACCTGGCAGGAACCCACCAAGTGTCCTGGGCCACCCACCCTATCTCCAACCACCAGCTCAGGTAAAGGCACCTCTAAAACATCCCTCTGTGCTGTGGAAAGCCTGGCTCTCTGTGGACACACACTGCAGGCTGCTGCATTAATCCTGGAGGTGTTAGGGACAGACAGCAATCTCTGCCATGCTGGGACCATACCCTGGCAGTACCCCATTACCTACCCTCTCCACTTGTTCTCCCCCACTCTCAGCTGCCTCTTGGGCCTTCTTCTCTTTCTTCCTCTTCTTCTTTTCCTTTTTGCTCAGCTCTTCTGGTGGTGGGGTGGCAGGGGATGGTGGGGTCACAGCTTCCTCGTTTTCACTCTCGGAGTCTCTCTTTCTCTGTTGGGGGAACACATTGTCAGACACACCAACACCTTCCAAGAGAGCTCAGGTGAGGGGAAACTGACTGCCTGATTCAATACAACTCCATTTAACAACAGAATACACTGTCTAGGATTTGCTTCTGCCAGAACTGCCCCCTGTATTCCTCAGTGTTTCCTGTATCCCAAATATTAGTTTAAAACACTGCTGCACCTTTCCAAGGGCATGCAGAAGCCCTGAGTTAGGGAATTTTAGGTGCAACTCTTGCATGGACATTTCTGCAGCTCTCTGTAGTCTCCAAAAAGGTTCTCTGGCACAACAAATCTCTGTTGTGGCTCCATACAATGTATTTTCTTGTGCTGTGTTGAAGAATATGCCCAGGGCCAGCAGCTTGGTGTCTGAGCTGCAAATCCTGCCCTGGGTGGTGGGAAATTGCTGGAGCCCCAGGAAAGGAACTGTGAATGGGCACTGACCTTGTGCTCAACAAGGCATGGAAGACCCTGGACTGAAAATCATCACTGGACCAAAATGCAGGTGCAAGGTATGTGCAGATAATAACAGGGAACATAAAGTAAGAGCCAGAGAGCACTGGCAATGCTCACCTTTGCAGCCCTGTCCACCTCTGAAACAGCTTGGTGATCAGCAGCTGCTTCTTTCCTGGAAGTATCCCTGAAAGAAAAGATCCCAGTGTTGCACAGGACAGTCACTGCCTCATGCTCTGGACTGGTACAAATCCCCTCACAAGGGCTCTGTAACCCACCCCAGGAGCTGGGGGAAGGTGTGTAGGGGAGACCTGCAGCCTGCACCAGGGCCAGCTGGGCTGGGCAACAGCACGGCCTCCCCCACTTCATTTAGCAGACTGACTCCCTCTAAAACCACAGCAGGCTAAAAAGGGATAACTGTCTGCCCAGGGCCTTTCCTTCCAACACTGCTCAAGAGCAACACACTCCAGGAAATGCAACTGCATCCCCACAGCCAAGCCTAACAAGACCCATGCACAAATAGCAGTACCCAGCCCAGCCCTTGGTCCCCTCTGAACAGCCCTGTGGGAGCCACACACCCAATACCCACCTGTAATCCACATATTCCATCTTCCAGGACTCTGGTGTGCTCTCATTGGGCTTTCCATGCTTGTCCAGCAGACCCTTCTGGATCATCATCTTCTTCTGACTGGCCTGAAAGCAAAGTGCAACAAGTCAAACTGCAGCTCCAGGTAGAAAAAATCCTCCCTCAAGCTAAGAGGGAATCAGCTACAACAACTACAGCATTATCTATTTACCACTGTTGCAAGAACCTCAAAACAAATGAGACCAAACATCCCCTGTACAGAAGCCTAAATCTCAGAGGCATCTTTATCAGTCAATAATGGCTAATTTGATGGGGGAGTTACAGCAACAGTAACACACCTGCACATCATGGAGTCTGGATCTTTGACTGGGTTTTTCCAGCCTAATGACCTGCAGCATTTGAGCTGGACCACTTGTTTGTGAGGTTTTGCAAAGGACTCCAAAATGCTTGAACTGTCCTGTATTACCCCACCTTTGCCATGTGAGAGATGTGTCAGCAGCCCCAAAGCTTCACCTGGACCACAGGAATGGGATGAGCCACTGCAACTTGACACAGAGCTCTGGGTCCAACCTGCATCAGGCCAGCCTGGCTGCAGTTGAGCTACTACCACATGCCTGAGGTGGGAGAGGAACCCAGTGGGATGTTCCCACTGCTTCTCTCCTTCAGGCACAGTTTAGTGTGCATTTTCCAGAAGGAAAAGAAGCTCCTGCCCAGCCCCTCCAGAGCCATCAGCATGGGGTGATGGATGAAGGTCATCTTTGCACAGAGTGCTAATGCCATCCACTTCACATCATTTGGCTCTTCCCCAGAGGAGGGCTGGTGCTGCACAGATCTGAGGAGCCCACGCCTGAACACCAGCAGTGCCCCCCAGGCTCTTTTGGGAGGGAAAGCCTCACTCCCACCAGCACTTGGCTGCCACAGCCCTGGCACTGGGAAGTGCACCATCACAGCTCCAGGAGAGCACAGCAGAATTACAGCAAGACACAGGCACTGCTGTGCCCAAGGGTCCCAGAGCCCCACATGCCAATGGCTGGGCTCCCACCAGTGCCCTGGGACTGACCCCAGGCCCACAGCAGCACTCACCTTGGGACCCAGCCCCCATTTCCGGGGGTACGTGTCTCTCTCCATGATCACTCTCTTGATCTTTGCCACGACACCATGGTCACACGTAGAAATGACTGCTGTGGTCATCAAGGCAATGGCTGCAGAAGCAGGCATGGAATCAGTAACTCTTGAAGAGCAGAACTGTGACAGCCTGTTCTGCCTCTGTCAGCACAAAGACGACCAACACCCCCCACCAGTGTCACCCCAAGGTGACACTGGCTGTCACACAGCTTCTCTGAAGACCCTGGTTACAACTGGGCACCATTTCAAGTCAAGCTGGCCATGGCTGGAGTCCCTTTGCACTGATCTACCAGGAGGTGAGGTGTGCCTGGTGGCAGCATGTGATCAGACACCAGTGACTCGTCCCAGTGAGGATGGAGCCCCCAGAGAGGGGCTCCAACCCTGCCAGCACTGCTCCCCTCCTGCAGGCAGCCAGCCACACATCCCAGCAGCCCCAGCAGGACACTGGCACACTGCAGGGTGTCTGGAGGCTGCACAGCACCCAGAGCCTAGAACAGGAGCTGGGATGCTGCAGGAGGGCAGCTGCACTGCACTCAGAGAATGGATAAACTGTGTCATCACCTCACAGCACACCTGAGCATCACACAGCTGCTGAACCCCTCACACCTGGCCCAGAACTGATCAGCCACTGCTTAACATCCTGCCCAAACCAACTGCTTTGGGCCCACATTCCCTATCAGGAAGCACGAATTAAACCTTCTGCACAGAGGAACTAATTTGTGGTGCCTTTACTGTCACACAGTCTGTTATTTCTGCAGTTAGCTGGACACAAGGAGAAGGAGCATCTCATACCTAGGCAGATGGCTTCTCCTTTTGTGGTGATGACAACAATCTCCTGGTTAAGCTCAATGCCATCCTCATACCGCAGAACACCAGGCAGCATGATCTTGGCTCCATAGCAAATGGCATTAACCTGAAAACGTAGGGAGGGCTTAGAAGTTATTATGAGAATCAAAGTATGAAGTGTCTCTACTTTTTAGCTTCCCACTGCCATTATCATCCCAGCAATATCATCCCTAAGTAACTACTCATTTTTGTCCACTATATAAAACTTGGGAGCTTTGCAAGAAGAAAGCAAAGCACCTATCACAGCAAACAACAGGTGAGGCAGATCTCTCAAAACCATCAGCATCCTCCTCAAGTGAGGAGAACAGATCCTCTGTCATTTAATTCATGGCTCCTGCATCTTAGTGTTGCTCTGGCAGCAGCCCACATGAGGATCTACACAAGCCACCATCAGGACAGCACCAGACATCACACGGCTGCTGACCCCTGTGTGTTCTACCAGCTGCACAAGTCAGGGGACACTGCAGTGTCTGTCTGTCCCCCGGCAGTGCCTCAGGAACTCACTGCACTGTCTTTCATGACGAGCCTCTTGTGTGAAGTCAGCAGCTTCTCCAGGGGCAGGATGACCCTCCGCAGGTAGCTGTCATCCTTGTGGTTGTCGTACTGCCACTGGGCGTCCAGCACGTCGTGCATGGTCACCATGTTGTCCTGCAAAGGCAAATCCCTTCTCAGCTCTCACTAGCCACCACTGAAACATGCCCAAGGGAATAGCTGAAGTCCAACAGCAAATAGGGAGTGAAACCAGACGCCCACCACAAGCATGAAAACTTTAAAAAGGACATACTTTCCATCAGCAGCTTGAGGTCAGCCTGGCTTGAGCTACCAGACTCACACCTTCCGAATCTCAGACAGCATTTGGATCTACAGTCTACCACATGAAACTCTTAAATATGACCTAACTTAAATTCCTGGGACTCCCAGACAAAGGTTAGTGAGTAGAAGTCTAAATTAACTAGCTCTTTAACCTGTGGCAGGGAATAAATTGTGAGGAAACTGTGAGCACCCAACACCTGGAATTCATAAATGACCCAGTGATTACAGAGCTAAGAGCACAGATGGGTGGGGAAGCACTTGCACTGATACTGCTGCTTTGCAAAGAAATAAATTAGTTCTGGAGCTTGGACCAGCAGCAGGATCTGTCTATGACCAGAGTGAAAAGACTGTACAAGTGTCCAAGATCTCACAGGACTGCACCTCCCAGGCACACTGCAATGAAGCACATTCCCTGAGCTGTGCTGACTCCAAGCAGCCACCTCACACTCCTGAACTCAAGGGACACTGGGGTCTGTAGGCTGAGAAACACAGGTGGCATAAAACAAACCTTCAGCCACCACAGTGCACTTCCCAGTCACTCACTGTCCCAAAGTTTAATTACCAGAACAGGAGCAACATCCTGAACTGAACTCAACACTTTGGTTACAGACCATCCACCCACAGCAAGAGCTCTCACTGTGGGGGCTATTCACAAACCTCCTCCTAACACTAAAACTCAGAGTCCCAGGGAGCTGCTGCAGCAGTGACAATCTCAAAGGGGCTGGCATGAGAGGTGGCACCGTACCGTCTCTCCCAGGATGCCCGAGCGCACTCGGCGCAGCTCCTGCATCTGGCCCCCCACGCCCAGCAGCAGCCCCAGGTGCACACACAGCGTCCGGATGTACGTGCCTGCCTCACAGCTCACCCAGAAGATACCTGGAAGGGATGACAGGATGAAGGGTTTTTAAGCAGAAAATAAACCAGATCCTCCAAGAGAAGCTGTATGCCCAGCCCTTCCCAGAGCCATCAGCATGGGGTGATAGATGAAGGTCATCTTTGCCCTGAGAGCTAATGCCATCTAATTGACATCATTTGGCTCTTCTGTGAAGGGTGCAGCAGCACAGAAAGAGATGGGATTTGCTTCCCAGCACACCAAAGCAATGCACGAAGCAGTTACTGCTGGACAATGGGAGGATTAAAGTCTTAAGACATCTGCCAAAAGCAGATGTCCATTTCACAGACAAAATTGTTCACAATTTTTTTCTTTTCTTCACAGAAAAAAAAAGCTCCTTTCACAGAAAATTTTATCAGTTGTCAGTTTTGTAGGAAGAAGGCAGGAAAGGCCTGTTTTACCTAATCTTCTCTCAGGATCATACTCCACCAGCTTGCTCTCGTAGATGGTTCTGACTCTCAGCTGTCGTTTGACAGCAGCAATGAGGGGGGGCCGCTGGAACAGGGCACCTGTCAGGGTTTCTATGGCCTGAGGGAGGAAGGAGAAGCAGGAGTTAACACTTGTGCCCTAGTGTTGGAGCACCTTGGAGTCTGCAGCAACTGTGCCCACTTCCAAGAGTGAGAAACCACAAGGTTTATCCTGACTTGGTGATGCCGTATTTAATACAGCAAATCCAAGCCAGTGATGTGGTCAAGATGCCAGTGAACACAGCCAGGATTTTTCCATTAGATGGCAGCATGTGATCAGACACCAGTGACTCGTCCCAGTGAGGATGGAGCCCCCAGAGAGGGGCTCCAACCCTGCCAGCACTGCTCCCCTCCTGCAGGCAGCCAGCCACACATCCCAGCAGCCCCAGCAGGACACTGGCACACTGCAGGGTGTCTGGAGGCTGCACAGCACCCAGAGCCTAGAACAGGAGCTGGGGTGCTGCAGGAGGGCAGCTGCACTGCATTCGGAGAATGGATAAACTGTGTCATCACCTCACAGCACACCTGAGCTCCCCTCCTGGCCTCTCATCTCCCAGCAGTGCCCAGCACTCTGCATGCCAGATGCCAGCGTGGCTAAGAGCACATGAGACTTACCCTGGCCAGCTGAGCCTCACTCTCAATGGCATTGTGCAGCCGAACAATTCCCACATACTCTTTGCCTGAAAGAATGACAAGAGCAGTCAGGAACGGCCACTGGCATTTGATGTTGACCTCCAGGTCCACCCTGCTTAACAGCCACCCTGAAATCCTACCACCTCTTCTAGGAAATGGGCATGGTTTATTACAGAGTTGGTTTTTCTTCCAGGGAAATAAAACTAAGTGGCATTTATTTCTTCTCTGGACTGGTAGAGGCTGAAGCCCGAAGTTTAACTGGTACATCAAACCATGTCAGAGGTGTTTTCACTGACTTGTAACAGACCAAGCACCAGAGAAGCAATGAAAAAACCATCGGAGACAACATGGATGTGTCCTCAGTGGCTTGGAATAACTCTTAATGTCAAGGCACTGAACATTAAAACTGGCCTTTTGAAGTTTTAGAAACCTCCATTTTGTCTCCAAAAGCACTTCATGCAGCCCAGTCACTGGAAATGGCCCCGAGCACCAAACCAACCTGCACTCTGCTGAGATTTGACCAGCCGCGTGGCCCTCTCGATGCACACAATGAGGCACCCGGTCACCTTGGGGTCCAGGGTGCCACTGTGCCCCGTCTTCTCCACTCGCAGGATGCGCCGGATCCACGCCACCACCTCGTGAGAGGAGGGGTTGGAGGGTTTGTCGAGGTTAATAAAGCCAGACCTGGGGGGCAAAATGGCAGGGAATGGGAGCTGAGCATCAGGGCAGACATGGCAACAGTGCAGTGACTTTGAAATACTGTCCTGGCTGCAAAGAAATGTATTTCTATACAGCCAGATAAGCAATCAGCCCCCCAGCAGCTCTCAGTAAGCTTGCATTGAGCTGCTCCATGCACAACAGGTGATATAAAAAATCCCCAAATCCTAAGAACTCCAAGCAGTTTCAAAGCCCAGCAGGCCAAGGGACTTTCCTGAAGACCCCAGAGAATTCCTTAGGTGGTTTGCACGTTCATCCATAGACCTTCTACAACCCCAAAATAAAGAAAACTTTACAGGGAGACATCAGTGGGTCCTATTTAAATGTTTACGGATTCTGGCAAGGCATTGAGGGAAGAAGAAAGGTACAAGAGGAATCCAAACAGAAAATATTTTGAAGGTATTACCTGTGAAAGAAAAACAAACCACTCGGGCCTGTATTGCACTCACCTAACATAGTCAGAAATCTCTCTCTTCAGGGGATTAGCACCAGAAGGAAGAGGTGTGTAGTGCGCTGTCCTCACATTTAACTTGTCAAAGTTCTACAAAATCCAAGCAGAGGTTACAAGTCTTTTTAAGCTCCCTGGATTTCAGTGCTGCTGTGCTGCAGTACATCTCCCCAGATCCACCAGCTCTGATTTAAGTGATAAAGCCACTTCCAAAATGAAAATGACCCAACAATGAAACCACGATATTATTCTAAAAGAATTAGAGAAAAATGAAAATCCTGGACTGAAGGAGATGGGAAGCAGCACAGTATATGCACTGGCAATGCAGGATAAACCAAACATTCCCCAGAAACTCAGCAGAAGCAACTTGGAAGCCTACACATAGCACAGGCCACGATCAGACCCAAATTAAAAACTCAAGAATTATGGCGGGATCTTCCCGAGGCACAGAAAACTCAAACGACACAGCTGGAGAGGCACTGAGGCGGTTTCTGCGGGCAGGGCAGAGCACCACGTGCGGGGCAGAGCACAAAGCGGCGGGGCCACGAGGCCGAGCGAACGCCCTACCTTCAGCAGCAAGGGCCACTGCGACGTGTCCAGCCGGGCCACGCGGGACTCGGGCTTGATGAGAAAGTCCTCGGTGTGCTGGATGTCCTGGGAGGGGGGGAAGGTAAGCGGGATCAGCGCGGGGAGCCGGCGGGCCGCGCTCTCCACGTGGCGCGGAGCTCCGCCGGGAGCAGCGGGGCGAGCCCGCCCTACCCACGGCTGGGGGACCCCCGGCAGCCCGAGCACCGCCCCGACCCCGCGCTCACCGCCACATCGTCCTCGGCGAGCGCCCGCTTCTCCTTCTTCCGCCGCTTCTTCGCGCCGGAACCTGCGGGAGCCACACGGCGGCGGTGAGCGGCGGGAGCGCGGCACGGCCAAGGCCCGGCGGGCAGAGCCGCCCGCAGAGCCCTCCCCGCGCCGCGCCGCGCCCCCGCCCGCCGCTCCCCGCGCCCCCGCCGGGCCCCACCGCTGCGCACCGTCCCCGTCCGCCATGGCCGCGCCGCGTGCTGTCCCCGCCGCCGCCGCGCCCCGTCCCGCCGGGCCCCGCGCGCCGCGTCACCGGCCCCGCCCCTTCCGCCGTCCCGGGCCCCGCCCCGCCCCGGCCGGGCACCGCTCGGTGTGCCGCGTTTGAACTGCGTGTAAGGGCTCCGCCGCGCGGGTTCTTGGTTTTGCCTCTCGGCCTGGCGAACTCAGCCATAGAGCATCACCCAGCTCGGCTCCGAGCCTTTCCCGACTGCCATTCCACCCTGTCACGAGAGGGTTGTGGTAATGCTTAAAATTAGCAGCGTCTCTGTTTGCCTTTCAGAGGGGAAAACGGCAAATCCTTCGTTATTTAAGTGTGGAAGGTGAAAAACACTTGAAAAACAAACACTGGAAAAGCGTTTGAAAAAGCTGTTGTCTCCGGACCCAAACATAAAACCGCTGTTTAACACGATTGCCTCTAAGCTCTGGTTTCTCCCCCGGAGTACAAACGGGATTGCCTTCTTTCCAGAAGCCCCAGCCCCTGCAGGGTCTCTGGAAGTGCTGGCTGAGGGTTTGTTTCACTCAGCGGTAGCTGGGTACCCTGGAACTGCTCTTCATCCACCCAACACGCACCCCCGGGGCGTCTCCAGCCTCCAGGACAAAGCCTGCCCAGCCTGAGGCTGTGTATTGGCACTGCTGGGATTTAGCAAAGCCTGCACCCAACAGCTGAGGGCACCAAACACAGCAGGGCTTTTTCCCCTCTAAAGGCCAGCTGCCTTCACCTACACACCCCAAGAAGCAGAAAGCAAGAGACAGAAATGCCCAAGAGCAGAGGGACAACAGGTGAAAGGAATTAAACAAATAGCCCACGTTGCAATAACTCCTGCAGCCACCACCTCCACCATGAATTCCCATCCCAAATTCCCTGAGATGAAGTGGATTTGCCACCGTGCAGGCTCAGTTCTTGGGGTTAACAGCTGCTACAGGGACTGGAGTCCAACCATCACCACCCCACTTGCAGGCCAGTGACCAACTCCCTTCACCCACCACAAAACTGAGGGCCTCGTGTTGGCTGCAGTGACAGTTGTTTTCAGGAGGGGGAAAAATGAAAACCTTATTTTTTATACGGGGGTTTTGTTTGTTTGACTTTTTAGAAAAAGCAACTCTGACAGAATTTGATTCATAGATACCCAAATCCTCCAACACATGCAAATTGCAGCCAGTCTTTTAATGAACAGCTTCCTTCTGCCCTGAAATGGTCTGCTTCAGGGTTACACTTTTTCCAAGCACAACTTTCAGTACATACAGTGAGCAGTTTACTATGACACAAGGCGAACGTGTAGATGAACGCATTCTCTCACCAACCATCGCTTCAACTCGTATTAAAAATAAATAACGGGACAGAGTCTGTGCTGGCACGGGCTGAAGCGGCCAGCCCGGGCGGTCCCTGCGGGCGGCGGCGCTCAGAGCCCCTGTCCGGCGGGGCTCAGCATCTCCTGCAGCACCAGGTGCAGCAGGTGGTTCTGCTCGGCGCTCAGCAGCGGCCACAGCTCGGCCTGCAGCGCCTTCAGCGCCTCCGCGTCCTTCTCCTGGCAGGCCAGCACAGCCGACTGCAGCAGCAGGAACAGCTCGGCGGGCAGGTAGCTGGCGGCGGGCGGCAGCGCCCCGCCCGCCCCGGAGGCGCCGCCGGTGCCCGCGCCGCCGTCGGGCGCCTCCCAGCAGTACTGCTCCAGCGTGCGGGCGTGCTCGGGCAGCAGCTTGGCGGGCGGCGGCTGCAGCAGCAGCAGCAGCAGCACCCGCGACACCTCGCAGCGCGCCAGCACGTCCAGGAAGGCGCCGCCGGGCGCGGCCCCGGCCCCGGCCGCGCCGCCCAGCCCGGCCCCGGCCAGCGCCTGCGCCCGCGTCAGCGCGGCCAGCGCCCCGGCGTAGTCGCGGGCCAGCAGCAGGCAGGAGGCGCGCTCGGCCAGGCAGCGCAGCGCCTGCAGCGGCAGCCGCGCCGCCGCCAGCAGCTCGGCCGCCCGCTGCAGGGGCGCGGCGGCGCGGGCGGGCTGTCCCGTGTCGCGGAGCGCCGCCGCCAGCTCCAGGCAGGGCCCGGCGGCCAGCGCGGGCTGCCCGCGCTCCAGGTGCAGGCGGGCGGCGAAGGCGCCGCAGCTCTGCGCCGCCGCCACGTGCTCGCCGAAGCCGCCGCGCAGCCCCAGGCGCTGCCGCAGGTCCCGCTCCTGGCGCAGGAAGAGCCGCGCGGCCTCGGCCAGCGCGGCCGCCTCGGCGGGGCCGTGGAACAGGCTCTGCGCGCAGCGCGCCACGGCCAGCTGGCACCAGGCCGCGTAGGGCAGGCTCTCCTGGGCGCGCAGCTCCCGCGCCAGCGCCGCGAACTGCTCCGCCGCCTCCGCCACGTTCGGCTTCCGCAGGAACCGCCGCCGCAGCTTGGCCGACACCAGGCGGTAGCGCGACAGGAAATCGCCGTCGCCGCCGAGCCCCGGCCCGGAGCCGCCCGCCCCGCCGGGGCCGGAGCCGCCGGCCGCCGACAGCATCGCGGCCCTGCGCGGAACTGACGCGCCCCGCCGCGCCGCGCTCCGCCGCGGGCCGCCGGCCAATCAGCGCCCGCCCCGCCCCGCACCGCCGGCCAATCGGCGCCCGCGCCGGCGTCTCGTGGACAGTGGGGCGTGGCGAGGGCGCGGCTACTGCCGGCAGCGCGTCCCGGCTGTCACCGCCCACGATGGGCGCGGCCATGCGGCACAGGCCCCGCCCACGGGGCGGGACCAAACCCGGCGAGCACCGCCCGAGGCTTGTAGTGGACCTTAACGGTGTGGCGCCCCCTTGCGGAGTGGAGGACCTGTGCTACTGCTCCGGCCCCACCGAGACCGAGACCGGGACCGCGACCGGGACCGAGACCGAGACCGCGACCGGGACCGGGACCGAGACCGAGACCGGGACCGGGACCGGGACCGGGAGCGGGTCAGGCTCTGGAGCTCTTGGGGGAAACCGCAGCAGCCAGGTTCACAGAACAACAATTCACCCAAATGGTAGCAAGTGGGTGGGTGAGCCGCTTGGCCAAAGGATGCGTGGAGGCAGGAATTTTAGGTGACATCAAAGGATGACACTTGGACAAGAGAATCCTTGGGGTCCCTAAACAAATAAGCCACGTCTGACTCGGAAAATATTTCGTAGTGGAGAGATTAGGTGAGCATGGCACCACGTGTGCTTGCCTGCTCGCTGAGCCGCTGCTGCAGGCACGGCCGGGGCTGGCTGGGACAGGCTGTTCTCGCACTCTGTCCATATGAGCACACGTACCCACCCTGCGAGCCGGGGTGAATGGCAGCCACACCGCCATCCTGGGCATCCCACCGGACAGGCTCGGTGGCAGCTGGCACCGAGCCCCTTCCGTCTGTCCCGGGCCAGCTCAGCGCGGCCACGCAGCTGCTGTGACACCTTGTGTCCCGCCGGCTCGGGGCTGAAAGCTCAGCCTTTTCAGCCCTCCCTGCCAGCGCGGGCCGGCCCTGGGCTCTCACCGCGCCCTTCCGCCGGTGCCGCTGGCCGAGCGGGTCCCGGTCTGTGCCCGGAGCAGTCCCGGTCTGTGCCCGGAGCAGTCGCTGTCGCTGCCCGGAGCAGTCCCGGTCTGTGCCCGGAGCAGTCCCGGTCTGTGCCCGGAGCAGTCGCTGTCGCTGCCCGGAGCAGTCCCGGTCTGTGCCCGGAGCAGTCCCGGTCTGTGCCCGGAGCAGTCGCTGTCGCTGCCCGGAGCAGTCCCGGGGCGGGCCGGCTCCCCAGCAGCCGCCATGGCTCCGGTCTGGGCGCTGCGGCCGCCGCGCTGCCGCCTCCGGCCGCCGCCGCTCGCCGTGCCCGTGCCCCGCCTGCCCGTGCCCGGCCTGCCGACAGCCACAGCGACAACGTGGGAGCGGAGGGGAAAGGCCAGAGCGAGCTGCAGCCTGCCAGAGCCTTCCTGGGAGGAGAGGTACGGCTTTACCAAAATGAAAAGCGTTCTTTCAAAGCAGCAAGCGCCGAAAGCTGTGAACGTGGTGGGCTGGGGGTTTGCTCCCACCCGGTAGGGATAGAAGAGCCAGGGCTCGGCTCGTTTGCCTGGAGTCTGGCCTGGGGAGGGGATAGTGGAGAAGACAAATGAAAAGTTCTGAGAGGAAAGGAGCAAATAAGTTGCCATTTTGGCAAGCAAAATGTGATAGTCCATTTGATTTGCAGTCCTGGACTTCAGAGTAGTTGGCACTGGGTGCTTTGGAAGCAGCTGCAAAAATCATACGTAAGGAATAGCTGCAACTTACCCAGCTGTGAGGTGGTGCTCCCAATGGGCTCAGAGACTCAGTTTGAGTGCTTGAATCATATCAGCCTCACCTCTGTTTTGGGGTCTTTTTAGGATATGTATATTTGGGGATTTTTTATCCAGTTTATATGTGTTTTGTTCTTGCTTGTTCTGCTTTGGATATGAGTAGTGGCAAATTCTGGGTTTATCTCTAAACTGCTTCTGTGTGGGTGGCCGGGGCAGTGAGAATGGGCAGCTTGAAATTCCCTCCTGCTACACAAACTGTACATTCCACCTTGGTTCCCTGGATGTTCACAGCCTGGTGCAGAGCTCACGCCAGAACAGTCCTGCCCATGAAGTAGCTGACAGGGATGTTATGCCATAGGAATGAGGACTCAAGTAGCTCTGGGCACTCTGCCTTGTTCTTTCCAGGTTAGCAAATGCAGTGACACCCCTGTGGAGACTTCCCTACCAAGAGCAGCTGCAGGTAAGATGTGTTTACACAGACTTTTCTCCATTGTGTTGCCCCAGCTGTCCCTCCTATCCCCTTGAGCAGTAGTCCTTAGCATCTTAATGCTGCAAACTGTCCAGACCCCATTTACAGCTGCTTCAGTCCTGCTGTTGTGAAGGATAGAACTGGGAGGTTCCTGGTGCTACAGGGGACGGGCATTTGCACAGTGATCCTGTCCTGTGTGGGACTGCTCTGCTTCACTGGGGCTTCAGGTTAGACAAAGTGTTCCAGGCCAGCATTTGGGGACCACAGACACAGGATTTTTCACTCTTCCTGTTTCTCTGTGGTTATGAAAAGGGCAGAGTTCCTCTGGGGCTATATTTTCACTTGCAGTTTTCCCTCCTGTTGGACTCCTCAGAGGTGGGTGATGGAGAGCTGCCCACCATCGTGTGGTCCTGTGAGAGTGTTTCTGCCTTAGAACTCCTCTGCAGGTAAAGTATGACAGCCAGAGGAAGATTTTGCAGACACTGGCATCTCGTCTTGAGGAGCTGGGCATAGATGCACAGAAACCTGGTGGGCTCTGCTGTCCTCTGCAGCCTGTAGTCCCCTCGGTGAGTGTCCCATGGGAATGCTCTTCCCTCTGAGCCACGAACAGTCCTTACTCAACAGCTCAGAGTCCCATGGGGGACATCATTTGCTTGCAGAGAGTGTGTCTGAGTCAGTCCTCGCTAACTTGTGCTTTGCAGTTTGTGTCTGCCCAAGAGTGACATAAGCTCTGTGCTTAGGAACCCTTTTTTTTGTGCCTAAGGCCTCCCTGTTAAACCTGTCACCATTGTCACAGAGCCACTTCTTGTCCCCAAGGGGCAGTACTGGGGTTCTTGTGCACAAGCTCTGTTTCTGTGTTTTGCCCATTCACGTACATCTTCCCATGTTGGCAACAGAATAACCAGGCTGGGGTTTGGCTTTCCTCCATTGCTTTTTCTTTTAATCCAAGGCTTTGCTTTTCCTTCTTTTCTCCCTCAGCCCATCATTAATGGCTACCGAAACAAATCGACTTTCTCTGTGAACCGAGGGCCAGATGGGAACCCCAAAACTGTGGGGTTGTATGTGGGAACTGGCAGAGGTCAGTGCAGGACAAGAAACTCAGAGAAAACTGCTGGCATGGGCTGTGGAAATGGGGAGAGGACTCTCCACAGTTTATCATGTCAGGTGCTACAGTGGTTTACGTGCCCAGAACCAGAGCAGTTAAATTCCTGTCCATCTCTCAACAGAAAGAAATATTGTCTGTGTGAAAGCCAACCATGTGGAGAACATACCCTCAAAACACAAACAAGTAGCTCAGGTAAATAAATAAGTCATGTCTGTTCCTTCACTGTGGAATATGGAGACTGCAATAACACTTATTTGGGAGAACACTGTAATTTTAATTATGCTGTGTTTTCAAGTCCATTTTCATGTTCTGAAAATTTTCATGCCTGATGCTAGTTGATGGATAAGTACTTTTATATAAATTCACATGTTGATATTACAGCCCATAAAGTGTGCCAAGTAATGAAGTTAATCAAGTGACAATGAATTCCTGACAATCTATTAAAATACATAAGAATTGCAAATTGAAATTATTAAGACACGTTGTCTTTCAAGAGCCTGGAAGGAGCATTCAGCCAGTGTATTGAAATCAAACAGAAAAAGCAGAGCACAGTGGTGGAAGGGCTGAGAGCAGGGCAGTTGTCTTCATGGTGCTAAGGGTGCCATTTCCCCTCCCTCAGTGCTATGAGGAGTTCATCTGTCACTCCCCCCTGGACTCCTGCATCCTCTTCCATGAAGGCGGGCACTGGCGAGAGCTCGTGGTTCGCACCACCCGCTGTGGCCACACCATGGCTGTCATCACCTTCCACCCCCAGCAGCTGGGCCCGGTGAGCGCCTGGGGGACAGGCAGGAGGCACATCTGGCTGAGCTGAGCCTGCTGGCTGTGCTGCTGGGAGAGGGGTCCCATCAGGGTACCCAAAGAGGCAGCTTTGCCTTTCTCACTCCTGACAGGAGGCACTGGCTGATCAGAAAGCATTGCTGAAGGAGTTCTTCACATGTGGGCCTGGAGCAGTCTGTGCCTTGACTTCACTTTATTTCCAAGAGAGGTAAGTGCCTCAACAGGGGGAATGAGTGGAAACAAAGACACCTCCTTCTTCTACCCTTTCTGGCCAAATTCAAATTCCACCAGTTCAGGGAGTGCTGGAAGAGAATGAGAGATGTTTGCATCCCTCTTGAAGATGTGGCTTTAAGTTGGGCCTATCTTTTATACTTCCAGACTTACTTGAACACACTATGGGTCTACCTCTGGGAATTATGAGTCTGGGAAACTTAAAGAAAAAAACTTCCAGTGACTATCCCAAAACAGTAAATCACATTAGCAGCAAAACTGGGGAATAGACTTGAGGAATGCTGCCTTCTGCTAAGTCATTTTGATACTTTTAATAAAATTTAGACTGTGCAAGTCCCAGATCCCTTACAAAGAATCAAAATGCTTTAATCTTGTTGAAAGGCTCACATGAAATGTAAGTTGCTGGGGGGGATGAACCATCCTCTGCTGCCCACGAGCACCCTGGGAATGGAAACCAGCTCCTCTCTGCTGCCTTCTCAGAGCTGTTTTTGTGTGCTCTGCCAGCACCATGACACGCTGTCCCCACGAGCAGTCCCCCTTCCAGCTCCTGCACGGAGCACCGCACATCTTGGAAGAGCTGCTGGGCCTGCAGTTCCGCATCTCTCCAGACGCCTTCTTCCAGGTCAACACGGCTGGAGCAGAACTTCTGTACCAGGCAGTCAGGGAGCTCTGCCAGCCTACTGGGGACACTGTCCTCCTTGACATCTGCTGTGGAACAGGTGGGGTCCTGGGCTCCTAGAGCTGTGCATTCCAGAGCTGATCCTTGCTATGGGAAGGCGTTTCTTCAGCATGAATGTATGGAGTTCTTTGTTTCCAGGCACAATTGGTCTCTCTCTGGCTCACCAAGTGTCCAAGGTTATTGGTGTTGAGGTGGTGCAGAAGGCAATAGAGGATGCTGAGTGGAACGCAGCATTCAATGGTGAGCTCAAATTTGCTGTGGCAAAAAAGTTTCAAACTAAATGCTGAAAAATCAGAGTAGAAGTGAGCAGAGGGACCCTAACCAGTTACCTTCACACAGCAAAGGGTGGTTCATACCTAAGTCTGGGTGAGACTCAGTTCATGTGGTTGCTTTTTTGTTTCACAGGGATCTCAAACTGTGAGTTCCACAGTGGAAAGGCAGAGGCTGTGTTACCACAGCTCCTGGCATCGTGGGAGGATGCCCGACCGCTTGTTGCTGTGGTGAACCCTTCTCGGGCTGGCCTACGTGAGAGAAAATGCTATTTATTTTCATCTTGTAAACAGAGAGTTTTGAACAAGTGCTGTGAGACCTGTTATACTGGCTCCAAACCCTTCCCTTGCTTAGTCTCTTGTTTCTTGTTACTGACAGCAGCTCAAATCCCATAAAGTCTGTTGTTTTCAGTGCTTTCATCATGCTTTCTCTTTAGCTCTAACCCTTTTCCCATCTTTCACAGGCTCACACAATTATTTAAGTGAGAAGGGACCTCTGGAGGTCTGTGGTGCAATCTCCCAACTATAGCAAGGCCAACTTCAGAGTTGTATGAGGTTGCATAGGGATATAAAGCCTAGATGAGGGTGTATCCCCTCTCCTGAAAATGTTTTCCCTAATATATTTAATCAGGATTTTCCTTGCTGCCATACATCTGTTGCTTCTCATGCCCATCTGAGAAGATTCTCACTTATCTGTAATGCCCCATGAGGTCCCTGGAGATAGTAAATGGATCTTTGCTTACCTTCTTTTCCCCAGGCTGAATAACCCAGCCCTCAAACTGTCTCAGTGGTCTCCCCTGGAGTGTGTACTGGGAAGTCACACACTGGTCCTGGTGCTCAGATGCACTCTCACAAGTGTGTGTGGAAGGTTTTCTATGCCTTTGCTTAATTAACATTTTTTCTCTCATCCTCCATCCCCCTGGGAAGCAGAGGGACTTCTCCCATTGCTCTGCCCTGCCTGCCACACTGGCTAAGCTGTCAGCAGTGTGGTCACACCCGTGGCCTCCTGAGAGCCTTCATCTGAGACAGAACGTGGCAGAATGTGCATCTGTATTTTTGATGGTTCTGTGCAGTCATCCCTTCTGGAGAGCTCAGGGTGGTGGAGGGAAAGCAGGCTGTTTGTTTTTGCAGACTACAGGGTCGTTCGAGCCATCCGGAACTGCAGGGCCATCCGCAGGCTGCTCTACATCTCCTGCAAGCCCGAGGGTGAAGCCATGAGGAACTTCCTCGAGTGAGCACTCTCCTTTCTCTGGAGCTCAGTGACAGGCCCTCTTAAGTCCAGACAAGGCATCAGTGAGGAATAGAAAATAATTCAAAATGGCACAATGACACTGTGCATCCCTCTGAAAAAAAAGCACATCTGTATGTGAGATGCAGAGTCCATGGGAAGGTTGACCCTTCCAAGAAAGGGAAGCTAAGAGGATTTGTCACCTGCCTAGGGGTTAATCATGTAGCTTTATTTTACCCCAGCCTTTAGCTGGGGTACACCCAGGTGATAAATCTGTCTGCAGGCAGCCATAAGGGCTGCCTAAAACTGAAAACTGAGTGTCTGTCAGCTGGGATGGCTTGTGAGAAAAGGAGCTTTGAACTTGCCACTGACTGTTCAGCTTCTCCCTGAGGTTTTCAGAGCTGGTTGGGGATTCTGTATTGATGGTTCCACACCTCAGCCAGTGTCAGCTGCAGATTCTGAGGAATGTTAGTCAAACACATGATACCTCCTGTGTGGGTTCCCCTTGGATTGTGTCTAAAGGATGTTCTTTGCTTCCCACAGGCTGTGCTGCCCACCTGACCCACGGAAGAAGCTGGCAGGGGAGCCATTTGCCCCCGTGATGGCCATTCCTTTTGACCTGTTTCCTCACACTGTTCATTGTGAGCTGGTGCTGCTGTTCACCCGCTGACAAGGAGGCAGGAATGAGCTCTGAGAGCTTGGGAAGCAACCTTCTCCTGTCCTGGAGAGCCAATGTAGTTAGGATTTTAACTTATTTTCTGTGAAGTTGTATAAAAATAAATAATTTTGGTTTTTCTCTTACTTTGGGTTGCCTAGCAACACTGTTCTGTAAAGATCTACTTGGATTTCTGGGGTGAAAGGTTCTTTGTAGCACTTCATCACCCTTCCTTCCCCTGCAAACCTCGGGCTGCTGGTTAAAGCAGCCTGGAAAAGACTCTCCCTGTGTTGAGGAATCTGTAGCTGGCGTTCGAGCTGCAAGTTGTGCCCTGGGTAGTGGGAAATCGCTGGAGCCCCAGGCAAGGAGCCGTGAATGGGCGCTGACCTTGTCCCTAACAAAGGACACGGCACTTCCAGCGCTGGCTGGGTGTGGGTGGCTTCTCACCCACAGACTCTGCACAAACCAGAGAGCAATGAGTAGACACCAGTCTAATTTTCCACTGGTCAGAGCTGTTGTGGGAGATTTAAGTTGGAAGAGTATGAAAGCCCAGGGATTCCTATTTGGGGTCCCTGCCCGGAGGAGGCACCAGCTTCGACAATGAGATTTTTCTATAAAACAAAATAAAGAGAACAGATTTCAGCGTCTCTCTTTTCACATCTGCCTCCCCCTTCTCCACTAATGATTCCTGATGCCTAAGTATGAAGTGCATTGTGAAAATGTCAGCTGCAATATTTTTCCTCTTCAGGATGTTCTGCAATAGCTAATTAAAATTTTTCTTCTGTTTTGTATGTGTCCTGTCCTGCTTACAGTGTTGTTATATTTCTCCAGCTCTTCCAGAGATGGAGCTGCTGTAATGTGGAGGGGAGTCTGAGCAGAGTTCCCTTCTGTTGTGTGCCCCAGAATATTTTGAGTCAAGGCTGATAAACTCCCAAGAAAACTAGGAGATTTTTCAGACTTTTAATTCCAGACCTCAGCTTTGAATAATAACAGCAACCAGTTCTCAAGCCATGGGGGCTCAAAATACATGTGTTTAGGATTTAAGGATTACTGCACTGTAAAGGGAATGATGGTGAGATTCCTGACAGGCATAGGAAGTGTCACTCTTGCACTATCCCATGAGTGTAGGTTTTTACACACTGTTGCAGGCTCTTGATTTCATTTTATACCAAAGGATGCAACATTCCTGCAGTTCTGTTTTGTGTAATTATACCTTGGTTTCTCGTTGTGAGATCTGAATAGATTTCTACTAGGTTTTGGTCAAAAGGAAATTTGTTGCATTAATTGCAGGGGAGAAAAATACTTTAAATCAGAAAGTACCAGAGGATCATAAAACCTTTCCACTAGCCTCTGGATAGCTGAACATACAGGATAGGTTTTATCAGCAGTGGGGGCAGGTGACACAAGTGGCCTCACCTTCCCTTTTGAGCATCAGGTTCCAGGAGCGCCACAGAGACAAAACATTTATTTTTCTTTCCTGGTGCAAATAAATGAAGCAACATGTTGTTTGCTGTGTACGAGCATCCGAATATCTGAAACTGAAAGCTCTCTGTGTACAAGAGACCCCTGCCCACCTCTCCTCCACAGCACGCTCCTCCTGTGCCCTCTGCTAACATGTCCTCGTTTTCCCACTAATGAACACTGTGCTCTGCCTTTGGCTGCCATCCCACATCCCTAGCATTGACACCGTTTCGGCTTTCTGTGGGCGGTTTATGGAGCACGCAAGGAAGAAGAGGGTGAATTCCTCTTGCTCTCCCGCCTGGCGCTGCCTGGCTGTGGCTGCAGGGCTTTAGGACCCAGGGGTTGCCGAGTGGAGGAGGCTGAATCCCCTCCCGCTGTCATCCTCCTGCCTCTGCAGCTTTATTCCTACAGCCTTCAATGGTGACGGACTCGCTCCCTCCCGGGCTGCCAGCCAGAGCCACAAGGCCTCGCTAGGAGCGGATCCCTGCGGCTCTATGGCATCTCCCAGGACCATCACCATCGTCGCCCTCTCGGTGGCCCTGGGGCTCTTCTTCGTCTTCATGGGGACGATCAAGCTGACGCCCCGGCTCAGCAGGGATGCCTACAATGAGATGGTAAGCGGGGCAGCACGCAGGGAGGTGCCGGAGGGCTCTCCCCCTTGCAGCGGGAGCAGCGGGGGGTGGCAGACCGCCCTGGAACCCCGAGCGAGGGCCCCGAGCGGGAAGAAGCTGATCTGACCCGTTGCTTGATAGACATGGAGAGAAGCCAATAAAAAGCAGTGCCCAGCATATCCTGGCAGCCCTCTGGCTCCGGCTGAGCCGATGCACGGAGGAACCTCTGGTGGAAAAGGATGGCGAGGGGAGGCAGGGAGGATGGGGTGGCACAGCACACACAGCCTGCAGGAGGTGGGGACACAAGGGTCTGGAAAAGCAAGGCCTGCAGGAGGGCCAGACATGCAGCTGATCCCCGAGGGGAAACCTAGCCACTGGATGGGGGTGGGAAAAGCAGATGTCAGCTCTGGCAGATGTTCATCCTGAAAATTCCGTGCTTTAAAGCAAGGATATGACACTTACTGTCCCTACCTCAGCAGACTTGTACAGGGATTAATTAATGATTGTGAAATGCTTTGAGATTCTTAGCTGGCAGAGGAAGGTATTATTAATATCTTCTTATTATTCTCTTTGGCCTGGGAAATGAGGCTCTCCCCCTCTCGCCTAGGAGGAAAGGGGTGAGGAGAGGAGGGAGAAGGCACTGTGTGCATTTCTCACCTGTCTTCATTTCTCACTTGGTTTATGCTCCTCTGCTCAGGGCCAGCCCTGCTGCAGAGCCCTGCCAGCTGCAGGCAGGTGAGGGACTGGCTGCCACATTTTGCTTCCTCATCTGTGTTTATTTATTCTCCTGCTCCCCCCCACCCCCTTCCCCAGTTATTTATTGTGGTGGTTGAAAAGATTACTATATTTTTTGTGCCCTTAAATAAATAGTGCTGGAAGTTTCCAGCACATTCTGTTCTCTCCCTTTGCTCCACCTGCCCAGCTGCTTTTCCTTAGCTCTCAAATAACATCTGAATTGCAGAGCCTAGTCTGCAGCCCAGCTCAGGGATCTCACAGAGGAAAATCCCCTAGAAGTATCTCATAGGCAAGAGACACATGAGGTAAAACCCCTAGAAAACAAAGCTCTTAAGCTTCTCCTACAGAAAGAAAAAAAAAAAAAGCACAGAGACTTTAGGAGCATTGCAAAATGCTTGTTCTGTAAAATATTTCACTTCTGTGTCCCCTGCTGCTTTATCAAGAGTCAGGCCTGCAGGTAGGAATGATCTCTGGTTTTATAAAGCAGGTATTACACAGCACCATTATTCTTCATAGTCCACATTCATGTTACATATTCATGGCTCATTAGGCTCTCCTGCCTTTGCTGGGCTACATCCTATGGTGCTCTGTCAGGTCATGCAGACAGTTAGGAAAAAACCTGACCTTGCAAAGCCATGGCTTTTTGCCCCCAGCAAACAGAGAACCTTTGTTATCTATCTAAAACAGCAAACCTGTAGTTTTTCATTCAGCAAAAAACCACATTAGCTTGCCTATTAAAATACCTAAAATACCAGAGTACTCTAGGACATGCTTATAGTACATTTCTTAAAAATGTTGTATTTTTCACAAGTGTCTAAAAATACTCTTCTCTGAGGTTTTAGTCACTGATGGTTTAAAATACATCCTTACAATGCAAACACTTTGAGTAAACATGCCATGAGATCTTCAGTTATTTTGTAGCAAAAATGACAATGCTGGATATTTTTTAACCACCTGTGAAGCATCAGTTCCTCTCAGAAGGAAGCATCAAAATCTATGGAGACGTGGGAAAGTTCTGTATGCCTGTAATGTAGGTTTCCAAAATTGTGTGGAAATAAATCCACAGTCTGATCAGTGCCTGTGAGAGCTGAACAATCCTGTAACTGAGATTTGGCTTCCATTTCCCTCACGCTGATTGGAAAACAGAGAACACAATGGCAAGAATGTCTTCAGGGATTTTATCCTCAAGTATAAGTGGAAATAATTTCAGTGGCTCACACTGAATATAGGAGCCTTATTAAAATATCTATAAATATAAAGGAAATACTTGATTGCAAAACAAAAAGAAAAAAAAAAACCCAAACGAAACAGTAAGGCCACTGGCACCTAGTGTTCAAATGCAAGAACCAGGACATGTGTAAGGACAAAGGTTGTTTTTTTCCCCAAAAGCAGGCTGAGTCTTGCAGTTTACAGTGCTTCTAAATCCAGCATAAACCAGGGAACAAGTAAAGTCAAATGTCAGCTTGCTTTCACCTGAGGAAAGAAAGGATCATGAAGGTATGTAAGCACAGGATAGGACTGGTGAATCTCAGCTTTGATGTTTAGTCCCACCCTAAGCCTGCACTGCCCATAACTACTGTAAGTTGTTTTGGAATATTGTAAATTTGCTTTGGAGTAGAAAGATACTTGTATTTACTCGCTGAGCTTTGGTTTTGCAGGGATTGCGTGTATTAGCCAATTTCAAAGCACAGCGTACTCTTAGAAAGAGGTTTGTTTGTTTTAATAACAGGGTTCTGCACTACTAATTTCAGCAATTGGAACCTCAGATTTTGGGGTAAGGTACACCTGGCCTGGTTGTAGTTCCAAAGGTGGATGAGAGGTTGCAGAACTGTTTTTCAGTGAGGAGACAACAGCTCAGAAAGGGGAAATTGCAGATTGGTATTTTAATATACCCCCAAACAGAAGCTTTACAGATTGGGGTATTGTGCCAAAGGGGTCTGTGACAATTGGAATAATTTTTAGGTCATGTTGCACATCAGTCTTTTTCAATGGAAGTCACCTTTGCCTTTGGTTTCTCTCATGATGTCCTTGGCTGCTTGCTTCCAGAAACGAGCCTACAAAAGCTACGTGCGGGCCCTGCCCATGCTCAAGAAGATGGGAGTCAGCTCCATCCTCCTCCGCAAGAGCATCGGCGCCCTGGAAGTGGCGTGCGGCATTGTCATGACACTGGTGCCTGGTCGCCCCAAGGACGTGGCCAACTTCCTGCTGCTCCTCCTCGTGCTGGCTGTGCTCTTCTTCCACCAGCTCGTGGGGGACCCCCTCAAGCGCTACGCCCACGCCCTGGTCTTTGGCATCCTGCTCACCTGCCGCCTGCTGATCGCTCGGCAGCCCGAGGAGCTGCCGCCGGACAAGAGGATGCTGTCGGTGAACGGGGAGGAGCAGCCACTCATCCACGAAGCAGCCCCCGAGAAAGGCAAAGTGAAGGTGTCCTAGTTGAGTGCACGTGAGGAAACACGGACCCTCGAGGCAGCTCTCTCCAAAATCACCCAGAAAATTTGGTTTTTATTTACCTACTTGCATTTTTTTTTGTTTTTTGGTCTGTCTAAATAAAGTTGCGCTTGGGGTCTGAGAGATACAAGGTATGTCTACACTGTAGTCTTGCTTTTGCTGCTGCCCTGTAATGCAGGAAAACACAAGCTAGCTTCCACAGGGACAGCTTGGAGGCAGTCAGCAACCCGGCTGGAGCAGTGCTGGCCTCAGCAGGAGCTGCAGACCCAGCCTGGGACCCTTCATCTGGGCAGGCACTCAGGCCACCCTGGCCCTGCTGCAGTGGGGAGATCGCTCCTGAGAGCAGCCCCGAGCCCACAGCAGCACAGCTGGCCTGGGTGCTGCTGCTGCCCGGAGCAGAGGCTGGGCAGGCCTGGCCAGTGTCCCTGTGCAGCCCCACACACACATCTGCCTTTCCCTTTCCATGGTCAAGGGGTAAAAGGGACCCTGTTACCAAAAATTGCTGGAGAGAGGGATTCCTTGGGCTTTGCTTCCTCTGTGCCCAGTCCCTTCTATGGAGTGCTTGTCCAGAGAAAACATGGGATGCTCTGTTTACATCTTCTGTATTTCTGTGCAGAGGCTCCAAAACTGGGACAATGGCCTGATAACAGTAACTTTTTGCCCGCTTCACACCAGGCAGTGTTATCTCTTTACCCTTCTTGGCAGAGAGTAAGGGTGCCTGGAGAGGGGATGGGGAGTGGGACTGCCCAAAGGACTCCAAAGTATCTCTCTGATGTTGGCAAGTAGCATTGTGCTCCCCAGTTCCCTGCAAGTTCCTTTTGTCCCCTCCCACAGCTACTGTGACTTTATAGATTTGCTGTCCATTTCTGGAAGATGAGGGTCTGAACAATCACAGGTACCTCACTGCTCCTCCCACATACAGCCTCAGTGAGCTGGATAAATCCTGTTACCAGAGCCCGAATCCCTGTGGTGTATCTGAAATATTAGAGTGTCATAAGGAGCATGTGTTACCTCTGAAATTTGACTGGTTTTCTTAATGTTTGTCTGTTCTCAGTTTTTTTCCTTTTTTTTTTTTTTAATTAGTCACAAAAATAAACTTTTTGAAATTTGGAGAAAAATGTCTTTACAGAAACAAATTTCTTATTTGAGAGACGTGTCTGAAAACATTTCCCTCTGGTTAAACACTCCACCTAAAATGGGCAGAACTATGTCAGGCAATTTGAGAGACACTGCGATGCAGAGTGGAAGTCAGATAAACTCTACTTGGTTACATGTTAATAACCACAGACATTCAAAAGAAACATTTGGGTATTTTACTGACACAGTCTTAAATAAAGTTCTGCTATAGTTCAATGCAGCAGTGAGAAAAGGTAACTCCAGTAAACATTGTATCTCTATGAAACTTGATGCTGGATATTCCTACACAGTTTTCTCCTGAATTGTGCTGCTAAAACAAATACAGCCCTATATATATGTGTATATATGTAAATATAGGGCTGCATCTGTTTTAGCAGCAAAATACACATATATATGCCGAAAAAGCCTCCTCCCAGAGCTCCAGATGGACTAACTCTTAATCAGATGTGCACCCTGAGCAAAGGAAGCAGCAGGCCACCTCTGTTGGACAATCTCATCTTCACAGACTATCTCAAGATCATTCAAAATATATACACAAAATTCCCTTCACTTCTCAAAAGATGCTTTAACTACCATGCCCCAACTGGGGTTATTAATTGTGTTTTAATTCAAAACCAAATAAAAATACTGTGCATTCCCAGGAAACCTGACTGAACTGCTGAACTTTCACCTGGGCATCCAACCCAGGAAAGCTTTGGGAACAATTGTTGTGTTTATCTTTTGTAACATTCCTCACTGAACCTTGTAGAGATGATGATAATAAAGCATCCCGTGGAGCAAAGCCTCTCTCTGTAAAAGCTTCAGACTGTTCAGTGACTACCATAAAAACCCCTTTTTCACATTTGCATGGATATGAACAACTGACCCGCAGCAGTGCCTGCATTCTTTGTTATAGAGAGAGCAGAGACAGCTCATCCTGGAGCCCAGTATCAAGAATTCTGTATTTATCTTAGCGGGCTGACCTCTGTCACTGCCCCCCGGCATTAAACAGCTATTTTTGGACGTTTCCAGCCATCTGTGCTCGCTGGAAGTGACAAGTAGAGATCCACTCCTCCTCTAAGACCTCGATGCTAATTTACTCTTCCTTTTTTCCGTTTTCTTTAATTCTTTATTTCTTCTCCACGCCCCTCATTTCATTCCGGTCGGCCTCAGGGTTACTGCCTCGCTTTATATGTGCATTTTTCCCCTGCCTCTCTGTTTTACAACGTAACCTCAGGGTGCCGTTCCCCGCCCGGACACACCTGAGGGGAGAGACTCCTTCCCCTCACGGGGGGCTCCCGCCCACCGTGCACCGCGCATGCGCGGAGCCCGCCCGCCGCGCCTGGTGGCAGCTCCGCGCAGGCGCGGCTGGGCGGGTGGGAGGGCGCACGCCGGGCAGTGCGCATGTGCGGGGCGCTGGCGGCGGGGTTTGAACGCACGGACGGTTGGAGGCGGCGGGCGGCGGCCCCGGAGGGCTGGCGGCTGTGGGAGGCGATCCGTGCCTGCGGCAGCACGAGGGCTGACTGCCCTGGGATGGTCGGTGCTGCCCCGACACAGGGACGGTTAGCGGTCGTGGGATGGTGAGTGGCCAGAGCGGCGGGAGGGTCAGCGGTCGTGGCGGCGGGGGTCGGTGCCCAGGGGATGGTCAGTGGCCGTGAGGGGGCGGCGTGAGGGGGGTAGTCAGTGCCAGGGCAGCGGGAGGGTCAGTTGCCCCGGAGTGGTCGGTGCCGTGCGAGGGGAATGGTCAGTGGCCCTGGGCAGGGGAATGGTCAGTGGCCCTGGGCAGGGGTGGTCAGTGCCGAGGGGATGGTCAGTGGCTCTGGAAGGGGATGGTCAGTGCCCGGGGAATGGTCAGTGGCCCTGGGCAGGGGTGGTCAGTGCCCGGGGGTGGTCAGTGGCTCTGGGTAGGGGTGGTCAGTGCCTGGGGATGGTCAGTGGCCCTGGGGAGGGGTAGTCAGTGTCCGGGGATGGTCAGTGGCCCTGGGAGGGGGTGGTCAGTGGCCCTGGGATGGTCAGTGGCCCTGGGATGGTCAGTGGCCCTGGGCAGGGGAATGGTCAGTGGCTCTGGGCAGGGGAATGGTCAGTGGCTCTGGGCAGGGGAATGGTCAGTGGCTCTGGGCAGGGGTGGTCAGTGGCTCTGGGCAGGGGTGCTCAGTGGCCCTGGGCAGGGGTGGTCAGTGCCCAGGGGATGGTCAGTGGCTCTGGGCAGGGGTGGTCAGTGCCCAGGGGATGGTCAGTGGCTCTGGGCAGGGGTGGTCAGTGCCCAGGGGATGGTCAGTGGCTCTGGGCAGGGGTGGTCAGTGGCCCTGGGCAGGGGTGGTCAGTGCCCGGGGGTGCTCAGTGGCCCTGGGAGGGGAATGGTCAGTGCCCGGGGATGGTCAGTGGCCCTGGGCAGGGGTGGTCAGTGGCCCTGGGCAGGGGTGGTCAGTGGCCCTGGGCAGGGGTGGTCAGTGGCCCTGGGCAGGGGTGGTCAGTGGCCCTGGGCAGGGGTGGTCAGTGGCCCTGGGCAGGGGTGGTCAGTGGCCCTGGGCAGGGGTGGTCAGTGGCCCTGGGCAGGGGTGGTCAGTGGCCCTGGGCAGGGGTGGTCAGTGGCCCTGGGCAGGGGTGGTCAGTGGCCCTGGGCAGGGGTGGTCAGTGGCCCTGGGCAGGGGTGGTCAGTGGCCCTGGGCAGGGGTGGTCAGTGGCCCTGGGCAGGGGTGGTCAGTGGCTCTGGGCAGGGGTGGTCAGTGGCCCTGAGCAGGGGAATGGTCAGTGCCCGGGGGTGCTCAGTGGCCCTGAGCAGGGGTGGTCAGTGCCCGGGGATGGTCAGTGGCTCTGGGCAGGGGTGGTCAGTGGCCCTGAGCAGGGGAATGGTCAGTGCCCGGGGGTGCTCAGTGACTCCCCCAGGCCCGGGGCTCCGCCGCCGCTCTGGGTGCCCCGGGGCCCCCAGGCCGGGCCGGGGAGGCCTCCCCACGGCCGTGCCCTCGGCGTGCCCCGGGCCCTGGGGGTCGCGGTGGGGGCTGCAGGGGAAGGGGGTCCTGGGGAGCAGCGTGAGGGCTGCTGGTGCCACACTCCTCGTTGTGTGGGCTCGCTGTCAGCCAGAACTGCCCTTCCAGCTGCGCTCTCCTTCACCAAACCTTTCTGGTAGAACTCCTGCAGGGCAAAAGAGAACAAAACACATGTAGGGAAGGTGCTGAGGGAGCTGAGAGAAAGCTGGTGCTGTACTTCAGAGAGTGGTCACCGAGCTTTGCTGCACTGGAAAGAGACAGACAAACCTTTAGGGAAATAATGATGTTTGTAAGCTCGGAAGGAAGTGAGAGGTGGAGAGGGAGTAAGAAGTGAAGTCATTCTGTTTTGTTGTGTCAGGAAAGATAGGTTCCAGCAATCCAGGGACAGGGGTGCACACTCTACCAAGTTCAGGAAATTGTAGCAAAATTTCTTATTTTATGGATAAAAGGTTGATCTCTCCGGCATATTGAGGTGCAAATGCCACTTTTTGTGGCTGTATTTCACCCACAGCTGTGCAGTTTGACACTGTTGGTAGCTCTTGTGCCTCATTTGGAAGTTTACCAAAATTTCTTAGTTTTTGCAATCCAAGCTGGTTAGTAGGAAGGCTGCAGAGGAATGTAATTTTTGTGAAATAGAAGAGAAGTGTTGTTATGATCCTCTAACATCTGTACATAACCCTTGCAGAGAATCATCACTTGTTGACTGGTTGTATTGTCATACACAATAGAAGTAAGGAAAATAATAATTAACTTAGAAGAAATCTTGGTTGTGTTATATTAACTTTCTGATTATGTTGATTTTTTTAATCAAAATGCTATAAAGATTGTATCAGATAATGTTTAACTTGAAAGGAGCTTGTGTTAATTTTTACTTGGGAATTTTTTTCTTTTTAATGTAAGATGAGAGTTTTGATACACTGTTGTCTTTGCATCTTTGAGGATCTTGTCTGATCTCTTGGGGAGCAGTCAGCTCTAAACTATTTCTTCTGAATTTACTCTCATGTTATGCAGGATCCCTCTAAAATCTGCTTGTCAAAATAAATGTTTCTTTTCCTTGCAGGGAACCAGCTCTCTGACATTCCTCAGCTGATCACTTTTCTTACCTAAGGAAGGATTGGCTCTCACGTGACTAATGAGTAAAATTCTCCATTCTCAGCTGGGAGTCTGAAAAGATGAAGCGAAGGAGTTGTTCCAGGACCCCAAAACAGCCTCTGCACAGTCACCATAAAAGCCAAACTGATCTCTCTGCCTGGCGAAAAGGAGGGAGAATTGACTCTGAAAAAAGTTTGCAGAATAATCAATCTGCTAATGATGGGAAATATGACAGCCAGAAAGGGTCTCTAGAGCAAGCTTTGAGCTACTTTGAGAAAGGTGAGGGAGTTTTTTGGGTGCCTATCTAGAATTGAGAAGATGACAGATAAATTTTTAATTTAAAAAATTATATCTGTTTTCTCTCTTTAATGCCTGAACTATGTATCATTTCTTTAATGTCTTAGAAGTTTTGTGTTACTACCATGTAAAAAAAAAAAGGAATAGCATAGAATGGTTTGGATTGGAAGGACCAAACCCCCCTGCCATGGGCAGGGACACCCTCCAGTAGATCACATTGCTCAGGGCCCCATCCAGCCTGGCCTTGAACACTTTCAGGGATGGGGCAGCCACAGCTTCTCTGGACAACCTAAGCCAGGGCCTCACCACCCTCACAAGAAAGAATTTTATCCCAATATCCCATGTAAACCTCCTTCAGTTTGGAGCCATTCCCTTTGTCCTGTCACTACATGCTCTTGTAAGAAGTCTCTCTATATATTTCTTATTATAATATGAATAATTTTAGAATAATTTCGCTTCTCTTCTCCCTCTTTAACACCTGAGCTATGTAATGTTTCTTTAATGTCTTAGAAGTTTTTACTTTGTTACTATGTCAAGAAAAAGAATATGTGCAGGGACAGTCCAGAGAAGCTTTAAGTTAATTTCTGTCCAGAAGTAGTTTCATCATGTGCTTGTCCTGTTTGTTTTTCCTAGTTCAAGACTATGTTGCACTGAAGAAGAAGAGTGTTGTGCAGAAACACTTGGAAGCTGTGGAAAGCACTGCCCTGAAACAAGGGCTGCCCCCTGAAGGGTTTGAGATACTGCTGAAGGCGGCGCTCAGTGGCAGATTTGGTACAGCATTTCTGTACTGCTGGTGTAGCTTCTGTGAATGTGCCTTTCCCCCCTAATCAAACCTGCTGAGATAATGTGCTTATGGTACTGTAGCATGAAATTAATTTTTCTGGCATGATTTGGTGTCGTTTCCATTTTCCTTTGTTAAGCTGAAATGAATTATTTGTCATCATTTTGAGGTATACGTAGGTCCTTACTAAATTCATATACACCATTACTTTGAGCAAGGAAGCTCTAAATAATTTTGTCCAGAGGGAATTTTGGCTTAAGCTGCAAAAGAATAATGAAGTACCTGGTACATGAGCACCATCTTACTTTTTTTTCCAGCTGATACAGTGAATACTCGTTTATTGAAGAGCCTGATTCCTGCCTCAGTGGTACCAGAAAGTTCTGTGGTTACAGCTGTGTCTTGGCTGTGTGTCAGCAAATGCTCAGGCAGCACTCAGGTAACTTAGCAAGTGTTTACAGTAGTTATTGCTTCTGCACAGGAACCATAAGAACAGGTTATTCTGAGGAATCAAAAATCCTGAGGTTTTATTGTACAAGGTCTTACTTATTGTCATTTACCAAGGCTGGCAGAGATGCCCATTGCTAGAATGGCAATGGGAACCAAGAAACACATTAAGTTTCTGTGGAGATTTGGTTCCTGCTTGTCTTGTATCTTTGAACTCCTCAGGAATGGTGTCTCCAACGCTTCTGTGAAATCCTTCTGCTCTGTGAGGCATCCTTTAATTTCAGTGAGGTGTCCCTTAGGTTATGTGCACCTTGGCTGTGGCAATAACTTAACATTAGGAAAAGAGTCTTTTTTATGTTCACATGGCCTGCTCAAAGGTTTACGTGGTAAAATCATTTAGGTGGGCAAAGATGAAGGCCACAGAACCCAACCATTAAGCTAATGCTGCCAAGCCAACCATGTCCCAAGAGCCACAGCTGCACATCTTTTAAATCCCTCCAGGGATGGTGATTCAGCCACTTCCCTGGCAGTGTGTTCCAGTGCTTGACAACCCTTTTGTAATGAAATTTCCAATTTCAACCTCCATGACAACCCTTTTGTGATGAAATTTCCAATCTCAACCTCCTCTGCAGAACTGGTTGTTTGTTTCTTCTTGACCTACCACTTTTGTACTTGGGAAAAGAGACCAGCCCTGGCTCACTTCAGCCTCCTTTCAGGGAGTTGTAAAGAGAGAGATCTCCCCTGAGCCTCCTTTTCTCCAGGCTGAGCCCACGTGTGCCCTATTTATTGGATTCCCTCTCTCCCAATCACCACTGATACACAAATAGGGTCCCATATTTCTAGAAACCAACACCCAGTTCCCAACAGCAGTGATGGGGCCAGTTGTTTGCCTGGTGAATCCCTTGGCAGACTTTCTTCATCTGAATACCCCTGAACTGTTTGTCTGTAGCTCCTGGTTATCCTTGAGAATGGTGTATCCTTTCTGACTGTCTCTGGAGCTGGCTCCTGATTCCCCTGCCTTGCTTTTGCCCATCACTCAATGTAATGTGGGTTTTTTTTCCTGTCTGCAGCTGCTTTTTTTAAAGTGGCTGATCACAGTGTTTGACTTCATTGATCACAAGGAACAGCTTCATGCCCTCTATGGTTTCTTCTTCTCCTTCCTGCAAGATGAGAAGTTGGTAAGGAGAACTGAAGAACATATGGAACTGATAAAATAAACCTAAATGTTCATTAGTAATATACATATTAATGCTAGAATTAGTCTGGAGTAGGTGTTGGTTAGAGAGCATTTTCTGATGGCTGGATTTCTTTATTTATTTTCTCTTTGCATTATAAGATTGCTGGGTAATTTAGATCCATAGACCGGCAAGCACTGTGAGATTGCTGTGATCTGTCTGCTTAAACATGTTTTCAAGAACTGCTATACTGTATCACAGAGAGTGTGACCATGTTTTCTGTCTAAATTCCCAAGAGTAACAGTGGTCTCTGGGATTGTCAGACATCAGCAGGTGGAGTCTCCGGCTCTTGGGCAGAAACTGACTTGTATACTTTAGGCAAAAAATAAAAAAAGGAAAAAAATAGTGCAGTGTTTATTTAAGGTGAAAAACTAATTGCCGTTCTACTTAATTAATTTGAATTATAGCTTAAAAGAGAACAAGCATTCAGGCAATTTCTGCCATATGGCAACTGTAAAATCCAGGAATTTTGAAGTGTTTGGATTCAGTGCATAGTAAGATAATCTTGGCAGTCATGTTAGATATGAAATTGTTAATATTCTTTCACTTTATATTTTATGGTTAAAACAACTTCCCAAAATTCTGAATTATACTTCTTGTAATGTTTTTAATGGCTTTAGATTAACTTAAATCCAGTTTTATGGAAAGATTATAAATTAAGTTCTTAATGTTTGAAATAGCTTTTTCAGACATGATGGATCAGTTGGAAAGTGCATCAGAGTTGGTTTGAAACTAATTTAAGGCTCTTTAGAGCCTCAACTGCAGTTAAAAGTTCTAAAAAAGTATATTGGTTCAAAGGTGCCTTTGCTTTTGAAAATGCAATTGCACTTTCACTGGTGGCTCTTGTAATTTCTAGACCATGTTCCAAAAGAAATGATCCAAGTGAATTAAACAGCTTGGTTACTGTCAGGACTGCTCACAGTGCAGGTGAAGCTCTAGATGGAGTTGCTGTGTGGGGCTGTCTCTTGTGCTGCTCTCTGTGTGTCCTGGCTGTGTCTGCAGCAGCAGCAGAGCTCATGGCTGCCCTTGCTTTGCAGTGCCCCTACATCTGCCACCTGCTCTACCTGCTGACCAGGAGGGAAAATGGTGAGTCTCATCTGTGTGGGCTGAAATACCATTTCATTTCTGATTCTGTTTGCTGCCTGTTCTTCTAGTGCAGCTGATAGAATGATTAGCCAATATTGTGCTTTTAATGCAAGGAAGAATGAGTGGTAGTTCAGGCAAAGCTTTGTGTAACACTTGCTGAATTGGAAACTTCTCTATTACCCTAGAAATAAGAATTATTGGTTCTGCTTGCTTTGTCATGATTTTATAATAAAAATGTTACTTATATAACTTTTGCTTAGATGTCTAATATGGTATTTTTAAAATCCTTTATATTCCTAATTGTATTTCCAGTCAAGCCTTTTCGGATTAGGATACTGCTTGACCTCCAAGCAAAAATGGTGAGTTTATTTCAGATCTTGTAGAGTTTGAACTGTGGTTAATAATGTACTTTGTAAGACTAATGTCCTTACACAATGGAGAAGTGTGACTTGGACCTGGAATTGTAGGTTTTAGTCTTTGTAGCATTAAAGTTTCTCTCTTGCACGTGCATTCCTAATTTTCATGTGTGTTTTGTGAGCACATGCAGTGATATACGCAAAGCTCAATGTTTTATGACCAGGTATGGGAAAATCTCTGAAGCAAGGGGCAGCTTCACTTACCTATTACAGTCTTTAATTTTCTATTCATCTTCCTTTTTCAAGTGGTACCAAAAATGACTGAAAAATGTAAGATTGTAGAGGACCTTGCTTTTTTTTTTTTTTTAGAAAAAAACATTGCTATAATAACATGTTTTTAGACAGCAGAAGACCATGTTTTATCACTTTGATTGTTAAATTCCTTTCTATCAGTTATGACTACAGAAAGGTCTTCAGTCCTCTTGCTGTTGTTATTTAATTGACCCAGTTTCTGTTGTTTCTGTCAGTTTTAGTTGTTTATCTATGGTTACTTGATCATGTGTAGCTCTAGGAATTTAGCTTTTACTGATCTTTTCTACTTCTGAAACACAGCATTCAGTTTCTATATTAAAAACATACCTCACGTGTTTTCTCTCTTGTTCTGTTATTTTACAGGGAATGCAGTCTCATCTGCAAGCTCTGCTATCACTTTACAAACTTTTCTGCCCACAACATGTTACCATAACTCTTCCTGGGAAAATGAAGGTAAGGAATTAGATTTAGTCAATTCAAAACCACGATTTACTATAGTATTTGTATGGAGCTTTCTATTCAAGCTATGGCAGATTTACTGGTGAGAATTAATTCTATTTCCTCTTTTCACTAAGTAAAATCAGGTTTAGATGAGGATTCTTTGCCTTGTGTTTTGTTTCCTCTCCAGCATAATGAGATGATTTGGTAAGGAATGACATCTACCTTTATTTTATGAGGATTACTTTAATCCTTCTTTGTGTTCCTGCTGGGTTTGACTTGTTTCACACAATATTAATTTCTGAAGGAAACAAACTGTCTAATTTGTCAAGGTATTCTTCTAATTGCTGCCATGCTCAAGTACAAATGACAGTGGAAATCAGTAAGTAGCTCTGCACTTGGAAAGTCTTTGTCATAGGAGAGAGAAAAAAGCAGGTAAAAAATGTAGGAAACTGATTTGTCAGAGCTGCAAGGAACAACAAAAAATTACTCCCCTTTTAGAGAGGCCTGTGTCCTCAGCCCTTTGACCAAGTAGAAACATGTAATAGAACCAGATCTATAAGAGAAAACAGCAGCTGGTAAGACCTAAATTGTGCAACAAAAATTTATTTCAGTGGGATCGACTTAAAAGTTTGAGATTTTTGTTGGTTTTTTAGAACAGACATTTAATTTATATGCAGGCAAGTTGAGTTTCAATAAAATTTGTTTCAATTTGTGTATTTATATTATTCTCTAAATTTTTATTTTGCATTGTGCTGCACAGTCATCTGCTGGAGAATTTACATTTTTTAGCATGCACATTTACATTTTTTAGAAGTGCAGTAAATTACTAGCAACTAGATCCCAAATATTTCTTCAACTGTTTTTATGAACACACTGTATTGTGTACTAAAAGCTTGATTAACTAGGTCCAAGCCAATCTAAATACTTTTGTGATGGTTTGGCACCTGATTAGAATTTAAATATTGATTGGCATTGAAATGTCCAAAAAAGTGCAAAAAAGTGTTAGCTTTTCCAATTTTTTGTAGTAATATCTACAATAATTTTAGTATTTAGTTACTCATGGCATTGTTCTGTTATGTAGGTGTCACTGCTGCTGAATTCAGGAAATTTTTCTATTAACTGAGCATGTCATGTTTAATTTGAAGGCGTACTTGAGGGTTAATCTATGAATTGATGATTGGTTTGAATTAAGATTATAAGACAGAAGTGTTGGAGATCCCTTGTGAAAAGGGGGATGTTGTTTCCAAAGGAAATAAAAGCTCAACTGTTGAATTGTAGACCAAAGGTGATGAAACTGAGGAATGATGAGAGTTCTGTGCTGTGAAAATCTGTCAAGTAGAGCTGAGTGTCTCTACATGACTGTGGTGATGTTTATCAGAATAGAAAATGATCTTTTTGTTGCTTTGTCCTAGCTTGACTTCTTGCATGGATGTCTGATTTCTGTTTCCAGACTTACTTCAAGAACTCTGAAGGCCCATGGAAAGCAGCAATCACTGCAGTGAGGCAGAGAACCCAGGGAACCTCTCCCCTGTCCAAGGCAGTGTTTTTAGGCATATCTCAGCCTCAGTCACGAAAAAGGGTATGTTATGGGCATGAGGCACATCCCAGAAGGTGCCAAGGAGTGGCTTTCATTATGAATATTGGCACATAATGGGAGTCTGGCTTTATTTGGCACTGGAAAGGGGGGAGTAACTGTAGAGAAATGCAGCAATCAATTATAATGAAAGCCTGGGTACCTTTTTTGTAAAACTGGGTTTTTCTGGGAACACTGTTCATGAGTGTAGCCAATGGCATTGGAAGCTGAGCCATTTGTGTTTCCTTTCTACAGAAATGGAATGCCCAGTTGGTTATACCTGCAAGCAGTGCAAACATAAATAATTTAGAAGAGGACAGAGAAAATAACTCTTTTTATTTGTACAGTACAAATGAGTTTTTTCCAGTGGAGCAGCTGCAGACCTTCCCTCAGCTCCTACAGAATATCCACCATCTAGAGGTGAGTTCCAGGAAGGTCTTGGTGAATGTTTTGGGACATCAAAGGGTGTTCCTCTCTGCCCTATTTGTGTGAGTAGTGTGTGGGCTACCTAATTCTAACAGCATCTAGTCCTAACTGAGGATGGTGAATGAGTCCTGGGAATGGTCTTGTTGCTGGTAAAAAGATTGGACATGAGGTTCTCTGGCAGTTTATTGATGTAAATACTGAATAATTATTTTCTTTTTTTCCTTGCAGTTTCCTTCCCAGATGGGTTCAGTGCTAGCAAACCCCTTATTGCTTCACTACATGAATTGTGTGAAAGATGAATCTATTTACCTGAGGCTTTACTATTGGATGGGCCAGATGCTCCAGGAAGGTAAAAACTTCAGTATTATCTTGTGAGGCAGGGAGCTAAAGGATGTCTGGGGCTTTTCACTTTCCAATAATGGTTCTTTGCTATTCAGATTTACAGAGATAAGCATAGTGTTAAAACAGCTACTGGAGGAGAGCTGAATTTGGTTTCTCATTGTGCTTTTCTTGCTGTGCTCATATTCAAGTACAGTATTCTCTCCTGTTCAGAATGCACCTGGTGTGTGGTTGATAACCCATATGAAGAAGAATTCAAGAGCTTCCTGGAAACAATCTACAAGGCAGAATGTTTCTTGCAGGTAAGTGCATGTTTTATGGAAGCCAAGGGTTTCACAAAGTCTTCCTTTAAAGAGCTTCTGGCAGTTACTTGTTTCCTGTAGTATTTCTGAGACAATGACTCAAGTGATAAAAATACCTTTACCTATGGCAAGTCAATATTCTGGAAATAGCCTTGGTTTCTGCAGGAAAAATGATCTTAAGAATGATAATTTGAATGTCTGGCAAGTATGGCAGGAAGGAGCTGTGAGCCTCTTGCTTTCTGCAGAGTGATGTGAGTGTGGCAAACTGCAGTCAGATGGCTTTTTGAATATTTTTCTTCTGCTTTTCAGGATGGATTTTCTGCCTGTGAAGAGTTCCTGTATAAGACCCTTCCTCTCTGGGATGGCTTCTGCTGCCGCTCAGAAATCCTCAGGCTCCTGACTTGGATCCCCCTCAGCAGTTTCTCTGGTATGTGCCTCAGATCCTGTGGGTGAGCTTGCACAGTGGGATATCTCGGGGCATAGAATTTGTGCACTGATATACTGCTTTCTCATTTTTTTCAGACATTAAGTCATATCTCTTTGATCCCCTGGCACAGCTCTTTTTCACATCATCTATTTACTTTAAGGTAATTTAATTAATTACATTGAATACAATGACTGTATTCACTAAACATCTGGTTGATACTACTATCTGTACTTGTGTTAGGTGTAGCAGTCTGAGGGATTCTATAAGAAACATCTTTTTGAGAAGTCTGTGCCCAAACAGGATAAAATATATACTTAGAGTTTAACTTCATTAGGAAATAGGTGCTTTAATATGTGTTCCTTTTCTGAGTGGAATTAAGCTGGGGCACTGGAGATAAAAATAACTGATAGCACACAACACAATAGTTCATTTGTTTTATTGCAGTATTAACTATTTGTTTAAACTGTTTTATTGCAGTTTTTCAGAACTTGAAGTTCACATTCTTCAGGAAAGGCTATATACAACACATACATTCAGTTCTAGGGGCCATGCAGCTATGTCACTGCTCCTGAGAAACTCCTGGTACCTTTCCTTGGATATGCCATTTCTCAAAGCATTCTTTGTTTGAAATTATTCTCTTGCATAAATTGTCATCAACTTGATTTCTTTTTGCCTATTGCAGTGCAGTGTTCTGGAGAGCCTGAAGGAGCTGTTGCAGAACTGGTTAAATTGCAATGTGATTCAAATGGATTTGGAGTTTTCTTCTGTGTAAGTTTGTCTTTAAAGAATGCAAGCCATGTTCTGTGCATTCCTCACTGGTGTATTTAGACCTGTATTCTAGCCCTAACACCCAGCTTAAAGACAGCCAGAAGGTTAATAATGCAGTTATGATTCTGCTGTATTGTGAGCTACCTTGTCAGGCCTGTTCATTGTCTTTCTTTAGAAGTATTTCTGCTGGCACTGGAAATTGAGGTGTCCAGAATTCAAAATCCTCATACCACTGACAGCTGGGTGTTCATAATGGTGCTGATAACAGTGTGTTACTGCCTGTATTGAAGCACAAGTGTCTGTTGTTGAGTATTCGATGGGGCAAAAGCATAAACTTCAGTTTTGTTTTCCCATTTTCCATGTTGCTGTTTGCAAAGAGGTTTCTGTAATGTTGTGCCATGTCTTTGCTGCAGGAACACCACCCTCTCTGGACTAGTGAACTTGGTGGCTGAACTGGTTCACTTTGTGGGATGGCTCTCAACAATTGCACTGCGTTTGGAAAACAATTCCACACTCTTGCTCTACTTCATTCTGGATTTCTATGGGACTGTGTGTATCCCAGCGATTTTGTCTTTCTTTTCAAGTACTCCTAAGGCCTGTTTGCATTTTTAAGCTAAAGCATAAAAGCATCTTCCTCATTCTAGTTTACAGAATTGGTGATTAAATGCCAGAATATTCCACATACTTGGTAGATCTGCAGGTGAAAGCTGCTGTTGTTGCATCCACAGGCAGAAATAAATGTGCTACTAGAAAGTGGTTGCTCTGAATTCAGAGGTGAACTGAGGAAGGAGAAGTAACAGTAGGCCATAACCTGCTTTTTTAAATGCTGACTTAAAGAAAAGAACAGTGATCAGTTCAATTTCAAATAACATATCTTGGGTTTTTTCTTTAAATGTTTCCTTAAAAATGTGGGGCTTTTTTTTTTAGTTTGTGCTGTAGGCACACTGAACATCATCAAATAGCCTTAAGTATTCTCCAGCTTCCTCATGTCCTCTCTGTAGTTGTGCTTATTGTGAACTGCAGCCATGCTGTAACAACAGCAATGGCTTCTACAGTTCAGATTGGGAATAGCTGAAAAAACAATGACAGTTCTGGGATCTATTTGTAACTGAATTTGTCCACTAAAAATGCACAAAAGTGATGGGCAACAACACTTGTGTAAGACACCCTGGCCTTCCCTTCTGGATGGATCTGGCTGGAATTCAGTGTTGTGCTCTCTGTTGCTCTCACTCCCTTGGCACTTTGTAACAATCATTACTTTAGCAGTAATAATCAGCCTGGATGTGTTTCATTTCTGCAGGTGTGTGACATATACCTGAAGTACAACCTGCCTTTGCTGATAATGCCTCCTGCTGGGGTTTTCTACCCAGCACTGCTCAGCATGGATTCTGTCAACTTGAATCAGCTCTGCTACATTATGTACAGGTACTACAACAGGTGTAGGCTGCAGGAACTCCTTGTCTTCTCTTTCAGTCTTTTGGAAATGAAATGACTTTGTTGTAAAAATCTGGGATCTTCTTGCTGTGCAAGGTAAAAATTCCACTTGTGTCCAGCTTTCATGATGAAGGATTTTATAGCTGTAGTTCCTACTCTTTTTTTTCAGTCTGTTATCCAAGATAGCAGGATTCTGACCTCTTTCCTGGCATTATTTCCATATCTTTGATATGAAAGAAGTTCCCCTATTGTTTTGAGGGAACTAAAGTCAGCCAGCTGGGATTAATGGTAGTAACTACACAACTTCTCACTCCTGTTCTTTGGCTACTACACTTGAGCTTTTCCTTACAAATTCTGCCATGTGCTGGGTAGGAAGCACTTCTTCCACCTCCAGACTCCAGGAATTTAGGACTGCCTTGTGCAAGGCCAAAGACAGCACTGTTTGTTGCTCTGCAGGATCCACCACCAAGGCTGCACTTCTTGGCCTTGTTAGTTCCAGTGGCTGCATCTGAGGAGAAGAGTGGCCAATAGCTGACAGCTGGTGCAGGGCTCTCCATGTGGCTTTTTCTCTAAGGAATCTGCAGGGTAATTAACATGACAGGAAGGTCTCCAGGAAATAAGAAGAGCTAGTGCTTATTATATAGAACAACTGTCAAGTTGCATTACTTCCAGTGGCTTCTGTTTCTTTGCTTAGTGAATGAAAGTCTCCCTTCTTAAAAACACACTGCATTTCTCTGCTGATTTAAAGGCTGGATGTCCATTCTTGTGTGTTGCACTTATGAAGGTGACTGTCCCAGGCAAACTGGTCATGTGTGAATCATTTAAGGTACCAATATTATTAGGTATGTCCCTACTCTGCCAAGTGATAGTCCTTTGAATTCTTTTTCATGTCTCTTTCACCAGTAAAGTTTGATGATCTTTCTCATGGTGGAAATACATTTTCTTGATACATTCCTCCAGCTTTTTTTCAACACAGCCATGTAGTAAAAATTTATAGGCCCCTAACTTTGTCTATTTTGTTGGGTTTTTTTTTTTCAGGTATCGAACCAACTTGGTGGCTGCAAAACAAAATGAGCTCAGTAAAAAGGTACTGTGGGCACATCTGTTATGAGCTAGAACAGACTGTAGCAAGTAATTGGGTTGAGTGGAGGGGAGGTGTACTAATGGCCATCTTTTAAGGACTGCAGGGAGCACACAGCTGCTTTGAGGATGTTATTTATTAATTTTTTTCTTTTTTCCCCTCAGCAAATACTGCAGTTCAAGTTCAGTAACCAGACATATCAAGAGTACAACCAGTACATAGTAGCTATGGTGGGCTGTCTGTGGACATCCAGTGCATTCCAGAAGGATATTCATCCTCAAGGTCTTTGTATGGATGATAAACTGCTGAGTAAAACTGCAGTGAAGGAATTAAAAAACAGCTTTAACATTGTTTATCATCCAGCCATGATGGGCTACTCTGTTCAATTCCTGCAGCAGGTAATGGTGTAGCCAAGATCTGGATCTTTCATGGCACCAGATGTTCTGTCTTGACTGTTTCTGTAGAGAAGGGTCTCTGTGCCCTGGCTGACTGGTAGAGGCAACTGAGCTTTCAAAAGCTGCTGTGGCATTCTGTGTTTGTTAGATTACTGGCTATTGAAAAGTCATTGTTTGTGTGGTGTGAGAGGGTTGTATGTATGAATGTAGCAGTTTTGGATGTGAATTTGTACTCATGATAGTTTTGAGATAGAACTAAAATAGCAAATTAATGAAATAAATGACACTTCAGTAAAAGCTTACCAAAGGTGCATTCTGCCCCACAAAATAGGCAGTGTGATCTAAATATTTAAACTCTAGAAAGTCAAGAAATGCATGGTTAAATTATATACAGCTGTTTGTACTAGAATTTGTTAGCAGTATTTTCTAGCTCTTGAGGTAGTTTTTCTGGCTTACTAAAATAGAAATACAAGTAGCTGCTTCAAGTACAGAGGTAACATAACATTGTCTTGCATTGTCTGGTGTGAGTTCTGCCAGGAGTTCTCTTGAGCTCTGGGTGCCCTCATGTGTTCAGTGCAGCTGCTGAAGAGTGGAGAGAGCAGTTTGCCAGAGCTGTTATTGTCCCAAGATGTGTGTGCTGCTCCAAGAAACCAGGTTTTGTAGGCTGTCCAAGGGCTGCACAGAGATGCCAGTTTATTGTGAGAAAACTCTGGCAGGCTCAAGGCAAGTGTAGGTGTGACTCCTGGAATGCAGCAAGGGGCACCTGAGAAGTTGAAGCAAAGAATTCTGGTTAGGAACACTTGACAAATTAGCCTTTGTTATGTGCTCAGTGTCCTGAATCAAGCTAATTTATATCTTACTGCTGATTAAACTCAGATTTTGTCTTTGCTTAAGGAAGCTATTTTGGTTTTGTTAGACCAAGGAAAGAAGTTGTATACATCTCATATCTTTTGTCCTCATAATTTTTGTTCTGAGGCTTCCTAGAATCATGGAATATCCTGCAGTGGAAGGGACCCACAAAAATCATAAAGTTCAACTCCTGCCTCTGTAAAGGACAGCCTAAGAATCCCACCCTGTGCCTGGGAGTGTTTTCCAGACACTTCTTGCATTCTTTCTGACTTGGTGCTGTCACCACCTCCCTGGGGAGCCTGTTCCAGTACCCAGTGATCCTTGGTGGGAAGAACCTTTTCCTGATATCCAACCTAAACTTGCCCTGACACGGGTTCCTAATTCTTCTTTTTAAGTTTTGCACATTAAAAAAACCCCAAACTAGAAACCAACAACCATAACACAAAACCAAAAAACACCCAACCTCAAAATCCCTTAAAAAAAACCCCCAAACCTTCTGGTGGGGAATTCTTGCATTCTCTTTCTACTGTAGAACCAGGAGAAATTTTGCTTAGCAGCTATGACAAATGTGTTTTAAGGCAGGAGGAAATAATGTTGAGCTGCAGGGACATGTTTTCCTTAGCAGTGCTGAGCACCAGAGGGCAGTGCTCTGCAGCACTGGGGGAACACAAGCACTGATCTCAGTGCCACTTCTCTCCTCTTGCTCTTATTGTGAATTTCTGATGTTTAGAAAGGGAGACTTTTACACTGCACAGAGAGTAGTAAAGATACCTGTGAATATTCTCTGTTGCTGTCCTGTAATGCTGCAGCACAGGACAAGAGGGTCCAGATGTCACCTTGCCACTTATGCACAGGGCATGATGCTGGAAACAGGGTTAAAAATCTCTGAATTTCTTTGCATGCCTGCACTTGCTGATTTAGGAGAGGACTTAGCAGAGATCTAGCAACCCTGGACATACTTTTTATCTGACTTCATATTGTTTTATTCCCTTTCCTTAAGATTTGTCCTGATGATACCACCTTCAACTTCAAATTCATTAAGGTAAGATTTCTTGTTTTAGTAAATAAAGCAGGCAATTTTCAGCAGCTGTGTTGAAGAGTGTCAGGTTCAGTGTTCACCAAACTCACAAATGCTCTAGAAAAATTTTGGAAGGGGAAAAATTACAGCTGTAGGCTTTGATTCAGTCTCTTAACAGGGCCAAACAAGAAAGCATCAACACCTGAGAAGTATCTGTGGCTAGTGATTTGAGGTTTTATGTATTTCCTTCATGAGTCAGTGCAGGGCTGTTTATTGCTCTCTGCAGGCTCCAGGAAACGTTACATTCTTGATGCACTTAAAGTTCATTGGTAATACAAATTCTGCTTCATATTATATTTCTGAGACAGATGTGTAGCTTTGTTACAGCTTTGAACAGGAATCCTTCACTGAGCAAATACAGTGGCAGTTGGTTTCCTTTCCTATGCCACAGTGTACTTCAAACCTGATCTGGAGGAATCGCCACTAGTGATGGAAGGAAGGCTTTTACAGCCATGTTCTTTTAGTTCCTGACATATTCCCTGTTGATCCAATAGACGTTTCTTTTTTTTTGGAAGTGGGGTTTATAAAAACTCTCAGTATTAAAGAAAGATGATGATTCAGTCTAAGAATGTGTACTGTGTAATTGTGGGCATTTAGGAACAGCAGGTGACCCTGTACCTGTGGGTATTTACAGATGTCACCCAACATGTGGATGTTGTCCCACAGGAAGGCAGAGCTTGCAGACCTTTCCAAATTGTCCGAAGCAAGGTAAAGCTTTGTTCTGCACATCTGACTCTTCTTTCTGGTTTACAGGGGAAGAAGTGGGACTGGTATCTGGAATATCTCTACACCCAAGGCTTGAAGGGGCTGAAGGTCTTTATTGAGAGCAGCATCAGTCGGGTTTCCCAGGCCTCTCACAGCAAAGCTGGGAATGTGGAAGCGTGACCTGGGGCTCACTGGACTTCTTCTGTCATCTGGAGCAGACTGCAGACTCTGAAAGACTGTGTCACTAATTCTTCCCTTCTCACAGGAGAGAAACAGAGCACTGACTCTTCCCTGCACTTTTGTACTGACATCTCTCTTGTGAAAGTGAAGATACAGATGTTGAGCTGCTTGGTTCACTAACACTGAGCCTCCTCTTGTCCCTGCTAAACTTCTCTGGTCTGAAGCTGGTGAGCTCTGTGTGGTGTGACATCCACCTTTTTCTCCTGGTGTGTCTCTGTTGGAGTATCTGTTCTGATTGAGAAGCAAACATTTTCCATCTCAAAACTGCAGTGAACAGTGGTGCTTCATTTATAAGCAATGTTGACCCCTGCCCTGATTTGCCTTCCTCAGCAGCAGGTAATGGGAAACAACTTAATCAGCCTTTCAGGGGTCCTGTGCTGTCTTGGATTGGAGCAATGTGAGTTTCCCAATTCCCTGTTGTACTCTGTGTGACTTTTAACAGGCTGACCAAACTGATCTTCCTAAAGAAGAATTAGTTAATTAAATTAATTTGCATTTTGAGGCTTACGGAACAGTTTCTGTGCCAACTCTGTTTATAATGATGTTGTACAGCTGGAAGGTTTGGTGTTCACTTGATGATTTATTGGTGTGAGCACCTACACAGTGTTGCCACCAGCTCACCAGTTTGTATATTGATAAGTGCAAATGTAACTTTCCTTTTTGTGTTTTTAGCTCCATAGGTGTTGTATATTATTTGAGTACATATGTATAATATATGTTCTGTAAAATATTTCTTATGTGTCATATTGAAAAAACTCTTTTACAAAATGTCTTCTCCTGTCGTTTCATTTTAAGTCTGAGTAGAAGCTGAACTGAGGTTTCCAAAATCTGAATGAACTTTATTTTTCTGCCATGAAACAGGGTTGTAACCACTTGAGAGTTGGGTTAGATTATAGTGAATTTTGCATTGTGAATCTCTGCTTTGATTCAGTAAAGGAATCAGTCTTGAGAGCGACTCTGGAGCCACTCAAGACGTTTGCTTTCTTCATCCCCTCAAAATCAGGCTGGTTGAGTACCAGGGTTCTCAGCTCAAGTACATTTGGTTAATGTCTAAAGTACTGCCCTTTTCTTTCATCTGTGTTATCCCAAGTAGTATAAGTGCAGCTTGCTAATTTTTGTCAAGAGAAACAGATCTTCAAAACCCTGATTCTATTTTTTCAACAGGAGAAACTCCATGCATTAAAAATTCCTCCAAGTGGATATGTTTCAAGATGTGGCCCTAACATACAATGAGTATTATAATTTTTCTGTGAAGCTACCTTCAAAAAGGTGTTGGAAATATTATTTCCACTTATGCTGGAAAGGCTGTGTACATCCCAAAGAAGCAATAGCCAGGAAGACAAGGCCTCTTGTTAGCTGGGTACTGTTTGGAGTTTGTGGAAGCTGCATTCCTGTCAGACTGGAGGTGCTGCCAGAAGCTTCATTTCACTTGAGAAAGATGCCAGGGTTCTTAAGAGTGTGTGTGATGTGTGTAAATGTATTTAAAGGGGCTCATAGCAGAATCCTTTAGGATATACTGAATGTTTTACAGTTACTGGTCCTGAGATCAGTTTTCCCTCAGGATTGGTGTTTGGTTGAGGAAACACAGAATCATGTCATGGAAGACTTGCAGCATCACAGGTGTTTGTTATACCCTGTGTTGTGAAAGTATTTAACCAAACTATGCACACTTTTGACATTCAAATACACAGGCTGGGCACTTAGAAGTGCAGAACTACAGCAACAGGGCAGATAACTTGATTTTATTGTCAGGTTGTTTTTTATGGGTTGTTTGTTAGTTTTGCTGGATGGACAAGATGCCTGTTTAAAATCCATCCCATGAAGCAAAAATGTGCCTGGTATTACTGGGCACCAGAGATGACTTTTAGCCTCTTTATGCTGTGGTAACTTTTCTTTTTTGACATTTGAATATTATTCTTCTCTTTTTCCCCCTCTAACTATCTGAGTAGTATTTCACTTGAGTGCAAGAATGGCCCTTTTAGGGAGGAATGTGCTACTGTATCTTTTTTATTTTCTTATCTTTTTTCCCCTGCTTGCTCTTTGCATTTGAATCATCACAGCAAATTTTGCAGACCATTTTCTCTTAAAAGCATGTGCTCAAAGACTTGGCTGACCAAAGCTGCTCTGAGGACTAAAATGGACACAGTCAAGACCCATCCATTTCCTGGTAAGTGACAAATGAGTGATTTACCTCTCATGCCTATTTCTGCCATTGTCAGGTAGGTGGACACTATGAAATTGTAGCAGAAACAACAGTGCTGGGTGTTATCACAAGGCTTCTGCAGGCTTTTGATTTAGGGGTTTTGTAACATCATAAACAGGCCATGCCAGTGGCCATTTCAGTTTAACTGCATCCTGTGGCATTGCTAGTAGCTTTTTATCTGATTTCAAAAAGTGAGGCCTCTCCCTTTGGAAAAATCTGAGTGGGTATTAAATAGGATTTCAAGGTACTGGGCCAGAAGCCGGTCTGGGGTAAGCAGCCACAGCTCCACTGATTTCTAATGGGTCTGTGTGGAGTTGCACCAGCTGAACATCTGGTCCCCAGTTCACACAACCAAAGCCATTAACCCCTCCCCGTCAGGCACAGTGAGCATTATGCATCTGAAAATCCAAATGCCTTGGGCTAGAGTGAATCTGAATTATTCTTCTGAAGCCATGTTTGCTTTGTGTTTCTGTTCATTATTTTGATTTTGTGGTGGGAGGCTCGTTTGTGCATCTTTATGCATCAGAGTCTACTGCCCTTTCAGAGAGAGCTTGCTCTGAAAGAGTTAATAATTTCAACCTGTTTTCAGCTGGAATGAAGAAACTGGTTCCTCTGTATCCCTGCTTTCTATTCTTTTGTTGGCCTACTTCCCTCTGCTTGCATTTTGCATTCCTAATGCCATGAATAAATCAGGACCCAAGGATTTAGAAGGTGGTACAGCTGTAACCACTCAGAAAATGGAATCTCTGAGGCTTGTACTGCAGCTCTAACAACTGCCAATATGGGTGCTCCTGAACTCTTCTAATAACATTTAACTGCTACCAAAATAAAATTCACTTTGCCTTTTTTTGATACAATCTTTGAGATTTTTGTGCCTCTACCCAGTGTCTCCTCACTTGGTTACCTTTGTCTTTTAGGCAAAGCTCAGTTGTAAGGCCTCTGGGGCAGGGTAATCACCTCCTGGCTGCTGGGACAAAATGGCTTATCACAAATCTGTGCACAGTGGACACAGGAGCAGGGAAAACTGTGGGGTCTGACCTGGCAAAGGGTTCATTTTCTCCATAGAATCACAGCACAGTGAAACTCCTGCCTGGCTGTTGTCCTAGATCTTCTGATAACTTGTCATTAATAATACACACTGGGCTGATTTGTAGCTCCATGGCTCCTGAGAGAGTGTGTGAGGGAGCTCTTTATGTGCTCTTTAGTCAGAGGCTGCATCTAGTCTGGATGAAAAATGACAGAGATTGGTAAAAATCGTGCTCTGGATTATGAAAGAACAAAGTCTTCAAGTATTTTCTTCCAGGAAAGATGACTTATGTTGCACCAATGGGTTTCCCTCATTACAGCTCTGCTTTTTAAAATGGAAGCAACAATTATGTTCTGATGAAGATTGGATGCCACCAAACCTTGCTTTTGACCAAGAATGCCTTTTATGTCCTTAGCATTTGGTGATGTGGTTTTGGGCACAGGATTCCTGAGAGAACTGTAGGTAGCTGTTAGACCTGTCCAAGTAATTATAGTTGGCAAGGGAGGTGTTGAAGTACACAAATAACATCCTGCAAGGTGTGTGTGTACCTTGTGAGGATGCCTCTCTGCCTCTCAGCTTCCTGTCTTGTAGGAGTAAAAAGTCTGCATAACAGAGGGTAAGATTTTTTTTTTTTAATAAAGGCTTTAATCTCCAGGCTCGCTCTTGCACAAATGTAGAAACCAAAACAGTTGATCTTAAAAAAATACCAAAAAAACCCTGCAGGTACCTACACAGGCTCTAAATACCATTTTAACCTTGACAGTGTTTAGAAATCTGTGGGCTGAGGCGTGATCCCCTTCTGCAGTGGAATGAGTGAACATGCATCAGACAAGCTGTGGTACCTGCCAGAAACGTGACACAGGATGGGCTGTTCCAGCACAGCCTCACTCATGGGATATTTAAGTCACTGTAATGTGACTGAGCTCCTGAGCTTCAGGCACTGGGTTTAGGCTGCAAATTGCAACAGATACTTTGAAAAATTTTACTCTCTGCCCAAATCCTTTGGGCTCTTCCTTGCAAGAATTAAGGGATAAGCTTCTGCTGTGAACATATATTTTATGTGCAGCTGTATCCCTGTGCAGCCTGACTTGCTCTGCTCCAGTGTCTGTGCTGCCAGTGTGATCTCTGCAGGAAGAGGCTGCTCTCTGCAGGTTTCCTGCCAGCCCTCTCTCTCATCTCTGGGCCTGTACCATCCCCATCATGGTTTGTTGTGCACGGATCACTAAGCAGTTTCCTTTCTCTTAGGGCACCTCTGCTCTGTGTCCAAGTGAATCTTCAGCATCTCCTGTGTGATTGCTTTCCTGCTCCTTTGAGTGCACGGCCCAGTAAATAAGGAGGGGGATGGAAAGCACATTGTAAATGTGTTGACAGCTTTTGAAGAACAAAACAGCCCCTGAAATCTGCCTTGTCTGCCTTACCCTCCTCTTCTGCATGCTTTTGCTTTCTTTTCTACCATTTTATCTTTTCTTCATCTCTTCTCCCAAATTATTTTACATTCTTTTGATACCCACTCTTTTCTTTTGGCACTTGCTGCTCTGAAAAGATTTCCTTCCTCCCTTATAGTCTCCATTTCTCGTTTGGGGGGATTGTTTCAAGGCCTGTGTGGGAACAAATGAAAAGGGGGATTAATTCTGTTTCTGAGTGCATGGCTTGCATCAGTTCTCTGCCCATTCTTCTCTCTCACCCCAGGTACCATGTGTTTAGAAAGTACCCTGCTGTTTTTCTAAATGCTTTCAGCAGGGTAGAATCTGCTCTGGGAAGGTTTTTGTGCTTATTGATGCTAGCAAAAGAGGTACAGTTATTTATTTTATATCAGTTATTTAAACAAAACAAGAAAAAAAGCCCCCAGGATGTTAAAATATCCAGTCAACTAAATTATTTTCTTAGGGCCCAAATTCTAGTTTTGTTCCTTCTTGTTGAAGGGAGGCTCTTTGTGCTCTGCTCCCAACCTGCTGGCCTGTCTAATGTACTGGAATTGATGGGCAGGTCTGTCCCTTTGTGCAAGATTGTTCCTCTGGCTTCCCCTTCCCAGGCAGGAACAGCACAACCACTGAGATCAATGATCCTGAATCAAAACAGAGCTGCAGCTGTTTGGGTGTGGGCAGCTGTGAGAGAGCACAGTGCTGTCTGATGCTTTAATGAGGAGCAGACTCAGGTGAGGGAGCCCTGTGTCTCAGGAAAACAGGGATTTGTAGGCTCTTGGGGAGAAACTGGAGTTCTCCAAGCCATAAGGGACCTTGTCCTGGCTCACAAGCCTCTCACTAGACTCTTCTTCAGCAGATGGATCCACAAGGACTGTGGGTGTATGGCTCTAGGAAAAGTGCTCTGCTTGGTGTCTGCCTGTATTCTCCTTTTAACAAGGATAAGTCTACATTCTGTTCCTGGCTAAAGCATCTTTCTCCAAAACACTTTAATTGGGATAAATGGATAAAGTTTTACTCTGAAAGGGAAAGAATGTACCAAAGTTTCCAAAGGATGGTAACAATACTTTCTCTTCTGTACCAGAGAGATGAACTTTCAGGAGATGTGATGTTTCAGAGGAGGGAAGAGACACTGCACATTTTGGGAACCCTGTGACAAGGACTATTTTAGAAGATAAAGTTAATTGGTGGGAACTTATGGGAAGAAAAATGTAGAAGTAATAGCCTTTAATTATATTGAACCCTCAAGTTTTATGTTGAAAATGTGAATGCCAGAATTTTAGGTAATGTTTTTGGTTGGTAATGCAAGAATAGTTAGTGTTATGGATATTCCAGCTTGCAAGTGATTAATAATAATGGCTTTAATAATAATAATAAATATGGAGAATGTAATACAGAATTTAGGCTGAAAGCAAGCACAGCCCTTATTTCTAGCTTTTAAAAATTTCAAACTAAAAATATTTTCTGTGTGTGTGTGTCTATGTCAATTTTATGTTCAAGCCTTATAAAACCTGTCCCAATTTTTACCTATTGTATGATTGTACACTCTATTTAGCATTGTGCATATTGAGATATCCCTGTTGGGAGGGAGGACATTGTTAGTTTTCCTAAAAAGGTACATATTTGCTGTTTCATAAACCAGAAAATGTCTGAAATGTTTCATTAAGGGAATACATAAAGTAAGTACCACTGTATCTTCTGGAAGCTCAGCTCTTGGAGCTCCTTGGGAGATTTTTTTGGCTTAAGTTCTCTTCAGAACTCAAAGTACACCAAATTTAGCCTCTCATCTCAGAAACCTTCCCATACACTTAAAAAAGTTGTAGTGCTTATGTGGAAGCTGCGATTATGACACATCCGAGCTGGTCTCCCTCCTTCCCCTTGAGTTCTGAATTCCTCCTCTCCTTGCCCTAATTTTATCCTTAAAACAGAAAGTATTGGAGGACTTGGGAAGATGTTCCCAGCCCTGGAAGCAGCTCTCCCAGCAGAGATTCTGGTTTGCCTCATAATTTAAACTAAGCTGACACAAGAGATTTTTTTCCTCTTCTGCATTTAAGCAATCAATAATTTAGGATGCTTGTACAGGAAAGCACCTTGTTTTTGAGGTTCATGCTGTCTGTTCACATCTCTGTGCTGATGTCTGTCTTGTGTGCATGTGTAAATTGGCTTGATATGTTTATCCATGTTGTCATGTCCCTTGCAGCTGCTGGTGCTGACAGACACATGCTGCCATCGGGTTTGCTCGTGTCTCTCTGGAGAATGGTGTCTCTGGAGTTGCCTGGACAGCCCTTCCAGACTCTGCTGTTATTTCTCCCCTCACTCTCCTTATTTAACCCAAGATTTCTTATTTGTGTGTGTGGACAAAAATAGCCCAGCAGAGTCTCTGCTCATTTTTGTCTTCTGATCCATATCTGGTTTTTTTGGTCTAAGTACAGCTTTCCAGGAGGGATTTTATTGCATCAGTACAGCTGTTGTGGAAGCAGGAGCTATTGAAGAAGCTTTTAAGAGCAGAAGGTGTGGAGTGAATAAGTATTCTTGGGTTGGTACTCCAAGTATTCAGTGTTGCTCCTTTTGGAACCAACGATGAGGAGGTTGCTATTTAAAAATCTCCTTTCAGTGCAGTTGCAGGAGTTCTCTGTGCCTCAGTGTGCTCTGCTCCTGACTCCTGGTGCACCCATCTGGGATGAAGGAGAACTTCCTCAGGGTCAGCCACCCACCTGCTGCAGCTTCTAGCTGGTACCACCCCAAGGAGCTCACTGCTTCTTGAGGACTCTGTCAAGCATATTTTACACAAAATCAACTATGCTTTGAGTTTTAAACCTTCTCCATGTTTAAATTGGTGACCTAGAAAAGCTTTTGATCTGTTTGCATCCCCATGGAGTGGAATTAAAGTTTTTGCTCTGTAAGGTGCCCAACTGGCTGAAAGGTGTGGTGGGCTCCCCACCCTGCTGGGCACAGCCCTGGCCTGGGCACTGTCCCTCTGTGCTGCATCCTCTGCCCATTGTCCATAAACCCACAGGAAGCCCTGTGATGCTGCAGAGAGTTTGCCAGTTGTTATTTCCAGTGCTGCCTTGACCAGGAATGATTTTTCAAGACTATGTTGGAGTTGCGAAGCTGTTCTATTCCTGGGTCTGAGTGAACCTGCGTTTTGGAATACACCTGAGATAGGGAATAAATGTATAGAAATGGAAAATGTTTACAAACAGCACTGATATTTCAGGATAACATGACTCTGTGAGCAGAAAAGTAACATCTTTAGTCTGTCAACTCTGGGGAAAAATGGGCTAAGACTCACTAAAGACTGTTCTGACAAGGACCAGGAAGATTGTATTTTCTGACTTTTAATTTTCCTATGGAGAGGCTGAGACAGTCTAGTGCTTAAAACAGAGAGCTGGGATTACATTTGAATCCTCTTTCTCACCAAGTAATTTAATTCTGTTTCTTTTTGTGTTATATGAACATAACATCACTTGGTGGCTTGAGCAATTTGAAATCCTTGGGTGGAATGATCTGAAGAACTGTAAACTGTTATCTGTGGACCAAAATCCCAGCTCTGGGTCTGTTTGTGTCCTCATCCAAGCTAGCAGCTCAAATCCTCCTGTTTCTTGTGAGCTGAGACTAGATACCCTGACATTTAAAAGATCTCCCCAGCCTGGAGAAATGCCTCCTTCCTTTACTTATTTTTCTTTTCTAAGAAGAACGGGACACACATCCGAAATTAAATGATAAATCCTATTTTTGCTCCTTTAATTTTAAAACGGGCTATTCTTAAATTGTAAAAATCTTGTGTCAGATACCCAAATTGCGCTTAAGGAAGCAGTCGAATGTGTCTGGCATTTTCCAGCACCCGCCTGGCCCTGTCTAACCTAAAATGAGAGCCGCGCGTCCCGAGGGGCGGTGGGAGATGCCGGCGGGCAGCGTGTCTGAGCCCAGCAGCCCGTGCCAGGTCTCCAGAGGTCAGAGCACGGCTCTTTCAGAGTGTGCATCCCCCCTCCTCCCTCCCCTGTCCCCTCTCGGTGTGTATTTTGTCTCCTCCTCCCGTGCGTGCCCGTCTTTGCCTCCCCGCTGCTCTCCCTCCGCTGCCGGCCCCGCTCGCCGCCCGGGCTCTCGGGGCCGCCGCTTGCTGGGCTCGTCCTTGCTCCCCGCCGCGTTTTGCCGAGTCAAGGGGATCTCTCCGGAGCCGGGCGAGCTGCCGGCGGCGGTGATGTGATCGCATAGCAACACAGCAGCCGGGGCGGTGGAGGAGGAGAGGCAGCGGTGCTGAGGCTCAGCATGCATCCCTGTCACAGGGATCCTCTGCTGATTCACACAGCCCCGCTGCCCCCGCGCCTCGGACCCGGCCGGCTCGGAAGGTAGGCCATGGCAACGCTTGTTTCCCACTCCTGCCCGGGCTGGAAAAGGGAGGATGTGGAGGGATGGTTCAAGGTGGGAAATGCGCTCTTTGGGGGTGTGCGTGTCCCTCGGCAGCAGCGCTGCCCATGCATGTGCGGCTGAGGAAACTTGCGGAGAAGAAAGGAAGGGTGTCGGGGTGAGAGCCGGAGAGGCGGCCGAGAGCATTTCCACGAGGGAGAGGCTGGGGAGCAGCCAGGGATGCGGGTCCGGGCAGCAGCCGCCTCCCGCACGCCGCTGTGATGCTCCGCTCATTGAAGGTTTATTTACCCGGGCCGAAGGGCTGCTCCGGGCAGGGAGCGTGGTGGCCTTCTAGCACCTTCCTGGGAGCATCAGGCAGCAGGGCAAGGCAGGCACCCAGATATTCCTCACGTAGCGAGCCAGGATCAGCCCCGGCTCTGCCCTTTCCATTCAGCACCTTACGCGGGCCAGCCTTGCTCCTTCGTGTGTCCGCCCTCCCCTCCCCCAGCTTCTCCCCAGCTCCTTCCACTCATCGTTCCTCCTCCTCCTCCCCTCCCAAGGGCTCCTATTGCCAGCACTGACCTTCCCCTGGATGAGCCCTGGCCGGCTGCAGGATGGCCTGCAGCAAGCACAGGACCTTTCCTGCTCCCAGGGCTCAGCGCTCTGCCTCCCTCTCCCTGCCATGCAGCACAGCCTGGGCTGTGGTGTCTCAAGGTTTAGTGCCACAGATTATTACAGGTGCCCAGTCCAGCCTGGTTCCTTCAGCCTTCCCTCCAGCACAGCAGCACAGCCGTGGAGATCCACTGGTGGAAGTGCCAGCATTGTATTTGTGGGGTTTCAATGCTGAGGTTGCCCGTGTGCAGTGACAGGGGTGGGGAGCAGTTATTCCCATACCCTTAAATGCCACACTTTCTCTGGGAGAAAGCAGTGTTTGTTTGTATTTTGAGTTTTAGTGATGGAAAAAAAAAAAGTCTAGTCAGTTTTTTGTCAGTTTGTTTCCCTGTGCCCTAATCCAAGGTCCCTCACATCTCTCCGGCTGCTGCTCACCTCTCTGTCTTGGATCTGGGAGAGTTCTTGTTTGGTTATTCCCATTAATGGCCTTTCCTGCCTGACCACGGTGCCCTTGTTGAGGAAGCTGTGTGAGGTCCCAGCCACCAGCTTCACCTGTGCTGGGGGTTTTCCTCTCTCCTGGCACTCACGTGTGGCTCTGGTGCCATCTCACACCCTCCCCTGCCAGCTCCTGTGCTGAAAGCTCTTTCTCTGCTGCTGTGGAGCTGTCCAGGCAGGGTTTTGGAGTCAGCAAGGATGTGGTGCCACTCTGGAAAGGAACGGGACCACAGTCTCATTTAGCAGCTGTGTCCAGGAGTGTGGGAGCCTGGGGTGCAGGGAGGGGAGGTGTTGGAGGGTTGCTGTGATTGATGCTGTGCTCAGGTCCTCTCTGTCAGCTGAAGGGGCTGAGATGGGATGAGGATCATGTCTCTGGATTAATGCCTGAGTCAGATCAATGCTGCTCTCTAAAACTGGCCGGGCTGTAACTGTGAATGGGCTGCTCAGGTTGGAGTGGCTCTTTGCAAAACCAAACAAAGTGAGACAGGGAAGGGATTAAATGAATGGGTTGAAACAAAGTCCTGAGTTCTGGAGACATATGGTGAATTTATGAATATAATCATGTTTTGAGAAATACATTCAAGGCTTCCACTTCAGCCTGGATGTCTGTGATAAAACCATAACAGAGGAATTATGAGTCTCGTGAAATAAGACATACTGACCAGAAAGAACTCAGTCTTCAAAAAACTCATTTTCATAGGTGTATGAAGATGAAACCAATCTTTTCAGAATTGAGCCAAAATTGCTCCATCCCATTTGCCTTTGCTGTTTCCCTTTGCATAAGAATAAGGTCACTCTGACACATCTCAAGTAGGGGAAGGAAATGTGACTCCATGGGGCACACAGCCTGGTCATAAAATTCATGGCCTCAGAAGGCCAGGGAGCCTTGTGCTTTGGCAGGGAGTTTATTGTAAAAACGACCTTGGGGGCAAGGCAGAGTATTCAGTTTAGAGAAGGAGGTGCCAGGTTTACAGTGAGAATGAGAAGCAAAGTGCCAAGGCAGCCAGAGTCAGCAGCATTGCCTTGGCCATCAGAACTGAGTGTGGGTGTGCTCTTCCCACTGCTGTTGATCAGTTACACAGCGTGGCAATTGGGTGATGTGCTTTTCACAATGCAGCAAAACTTGTTTGCTGCTTCCAGCAGCAGGGAAGGGAAGGTTCAGGTGCTTAGAGGAGAAAGGCTTGAGGTTTTACTGGTTTAAACTGGCAGGTTTCAGGGCTCCAGGAGCCACGTTTCTGAAGGAATGTCTTCAATTTTTATGCTCAGTGCAACCTTCTTTCAGTCATTAAGCAAGTGGTTTGCCCCCTATTCTGCTGTCCCTTTTGGGAGGTTGCTGCTTGCTCTTCTCCTGCCCCTTCTGTCTGTCAGGTCCAGCAGGCAGCAGCTCCTCTGTGTCCAGCCCAGCAGGGCTGTGGGCTCACAGCTGGCTCCTCTGCCTGCTCCACTCATTATTTCAGTACTTTAAGCTGCTAAGAGATGGGAAGAGTTCCTAGGAAAAGTGAGCTTTAGAGGGAGCAACTTAAAACCCAGCTGGGAGTCTGAAACGACACACAAAGGAAATTGAGGTTTTTCAATCTTCCTTTAAAAAATCCCCCAAGTTATTTTTGAGCAGAGAGAGGGGTAGTCAGTTTTGCATGACCGTGTTGTGGGCATACACCCACACTCACCTGGTGAGGTGGGGACATCATCATCACCACAGTTTCCTAGTGCAAAGCCAACTGGTGAGATTTTTCAGTTTGAGGTTGTGTGAGTGTGTATATTCTGTTGCTTAGGAAGATGGAGAGTGAGTGAGCCAGGGGAAAGGATGCTGCTTCCTTATTAAGATGTGTGGCACCTGTTTATCCATTGAATTAAAATAACATTTTGGTTATGAACTCCAAGTCCGAGTGGCCATTTAAGAAAGGAGCTCATTAGATGTGAGTCCCCACTTCACCCACCCTCGGTGAATAACACAGCTTCTGCTGCTTGCTCACTGCCAGGTACAGCCAAGGTTTTATGCTACTTCTCATGGACAGGTGCTTAATTGAAGCACCCTTCATTTTAATTGATAAAGGGGAGCTGGTTCTTTGGTGGAAGTGCAGTGTGAAGCCCAGTGGCTGCTTTGGCCTCTGGGATTTTTAGCCCTCAGATGCTGGGGTTGGAAATGCTCCCACATGTGGAAGATTGCTGGCAGTCTCCTTCCAGGGTGCATGGGAGCACATAGCAGCCAGGAGAATGTTGGGATGATTTTTGTGGGAGTGTGTTTGGGTGTCTGTTCTGGGTTTGTAAAGAGATGGAGATGAAGGGCCCGTGCTCTGAGAGGGAACTGTGTTGTTTTTTGTTGATCCCAGTGGGACAAAGGTTGCTTTTCTCTCACCAAACCTTGACCAGTGGGGTCTTGGGAATTAGGTCGTCTGGCCTGCGATCTCAGGCTTAAATTATTTACTTACAAGTGCAGAAAATAATTTTTTGCTGAAACAGGATGTGTTGTTAAGCTGTCTAGGGAGTCCTGCTGTCTGCCAGCCTGGGAACGCTGCCTTTGTTAGCATCTACATGGGAGCTGAACTCTGAAATATCCACAAGCCTCCCACCTTTCCCCTGAAAGGACACTGAACATGCTGAGCTGAAATGTTATTACTTCTCCGTACAGTAAGTTAAACAACAACAAAGTCATTAACATTTCCAGCAGCAGGGAACATGTTTGTATTTCCACTCTCCTCATGGGATAAAGGCTGAGCTGAGCTGCCTTGCCTCAAGATGTTCCCATATTTTTTTCCTTATAGGCCAAGATCTGAAGTGGAAAGTTTCAGGGAAGAATGTTTAGGAGGAAATTAGGAATTCAAAGCATAGACCGTGTGAGTGAGAGACCTCTTGACCTGTATGCTGTGTTTGCTGCTGTTATGTGTGGTAGGGAGCTGGAAATTCAGCATTACACTCTACTGCCTGTGACAGGTTTCTAATCTTGGGGGCTGGCTGCAGGCACTGGGTCAGCTGCAGTGTGAATTCCCTCAGTGCTTGGGTATGGGTTTCTATCAGGAGGGTTTTAAACAAATGCAGCAGAATTGGAGAATTCTGTGCACCATGTGCCCTGGTGGCCAGCTGTCACCTTCCTTTTGGCTGGGGTGGAGAAGAGGTGCTGCAGGAGCTGGGACAGCCCCTCAGCCAGCAGGGATGCTCTGCAGCAGGTCTGGAAAGCAGAGAGAGCACAGAGGTCCCTGAGGGGTGCAGTGAGTTGTGTGACAGAGCTGAAACAGGACTGCTTGAGCCAAGGCTCTCCAGCTGCCTTTGTCAGACTGCCTGGAAAGAAGGGAGTGGGACAGGCTCTCCAGGGCTGAATTTGTAACAGCTCATGGAGGAAGAGAAAAAAAGGCAATTATTTTGGTTTTAATACCTTTAATGCCCAGGCATTCAACTGTTGAAAAGCAACATCCAGATTTTTGGCTCTCTCATTTTTCAACTGGAAGATCATCCAGGTCTCACCTCGGTAGTGGTTTGGGTGCTGAAGTGTTTGGAAGCTCTAGCACAGCACTGTGGAACATTTCTGCTCCATCTCTCAGGGTGCTCTGAGAGCAGAGGCAAGTGTTGGGTGCTTTGCTTGGGGGAGGATGCAAAGCAGCACCAGGTAAGAAGGTTGTACCTGGTGCCTCTGAGGGCTGATGTGACACCTTTGTGCCTGCACAGACAGCTGAGGCACACCAGAGGAAGAGGTTTCCCTCCTTGCTGTCTCCACTGTGTGAGTGCAGTGCCCCAGTGCTCCATGGTGACTCTGCCACTGCTTCTTGCAGTGTCCACCTGTGGAAATTCTCACCTGCTTCTGCTCACCTGAGCCTTGATGTTTGTTTTGTGCCCAGGGGACCAAGCTCACTTTATATCTGTTTGAACAGCCTGACCACGTTGTTCCCTGAGTCCTCCAAAGGAGAATCTCAACTCTTTTCAATCAGAGGCTTGCAGTGGGCTGTGGGGATGATAGTTTTTGTTTGCATTTCAGTCTGGTTTGTACGGTGTTGAACCTTGGCTGTCGTGTGCTGGGTCTCCAGCACCAGCCTGAAGCAGAGTGCAGAGGGTGAATGGTGGTGTGGGAGAGGCAAAGTGGGTCCCAGGTTTGGCTCTTGACAGGCACAGGCATCAGGCAAGAGGAATTCAGCCAGGAAGCATCCACAAAATCTCTGCTCCACATGCTGCAGTGCCCAGCCCCAGAGCTGTATGGAAGCACTGAAGTAGGAGTGCCAGAACTGGAGCTGTTTTGTGTGCCTCAGCAGAGAAGCAGAGCAGATCCAAGAGCATTTCTCCTTGCTTGGTTCCAGTAATAGCAGGGAATTTGGCAAGGGGTCACATGGAGCTGTTGGCTTGCCTGCAGACGTGCCTCTCAGTCTGGTTGTCTCTCTCTCCCCAAATGTGCTCCTTTGTGCTGGCTGCTGAGAGCTCAGGCAGTTCCACACTACCTGGGTTCTCTACCCCTGGGCTTTGCCTTTGCTGTTGCAGAGTGGCAAAGGGCAGCTGAGCCCCTGCCCTCCACCCTGCTCTAGTGCTCCTGGCAGCAAGGGGCTGCACAGGACATGACAGGGTAGTGCCCTTTGCTTGGCACTCAGCTTGTTCTGACTGCTGCCTTGGGCAGGCTTTAGTTCCCTGTGCCATCTGTGTCCTGATGGGCTTTGCCATCCCTGGAGGAGTTCAAGGAGCCAGCCCTCAGGAGGGCAGCAATGGCTGTCCTTATTCCCACGATGCTGGCAGGGAGCGTGGGCACCTGCAGGACCAGGGCTGCCCACCCCATCTCAGAGCTGCACCTGCCCCGTGCATGCACGTCTGGCACTCAGCAAAGTGCAGTCAGAGCACCGTGAGCTGCCCACCACTGCTCCTGTTCTCTGTGCTGCTGGCAGGAGCTGGGGCCAGGCTGTGCTGGGAGGATGAAGAGCAGAGAGCCCCTGGGTGTGCTGTTGGAGGGCTGGCTGAACTCCTCTGGCCAGCACACATCCCTGCAGCTTCACTGCACTGTGCCACAGAAAAACCCAGGCCTCGGGATGGCAACTCCAGGGATACATCACAGAACCCCTCTGCAAAAGCCATGGATTTCTTAGTCCTGGGGAAGAGCTCAGCGGCATTCCTCTATCGGGGGCTTTGAGGAAAAATAACTTTTCACACCCTGAGAATTGTATCTTGGCTACATTGAGTGTCATCCAGAGGTCATATAGAGGAACAGAGCCCAAATGGCACAAGCACTGGAGGGAAAGGAGGTGCTGTTACCTTCTGTCAGAAATCTTCTGTACCCTTGGGGCTGGGTGTGGTGAATTTGCACCGAGAGGCTGGAGGGCTTTGAAGACCCTGGAATTTATAATGATTAGTGTGGGTCTCATAATCCCCTCATAATCCCCTGGCTGCATGGGGAGAGGAGCAGGGATGCACAGCCTGCAGCCTTCATTGGTGCTAATGGGCAGGAGAGGGAGAGGACGAGACCTTGGACTGTCAGCCTGCTGGAGAGCTCAGCACAGGCTGTTCTGCTGGAAAGGGAGCGAATTATGGCTGTAAAAATCACTAAGAGATTAAAAAAAATCACAGGATAATCTCTTAATGTGTGTAATTGAGGGCAGAGAGGCAGTGAGGGCTGTGAGGGTGCCAGAGCTGGGCAGTGTGCACGGGGCCGGGGGGCTCTCCTCAGCTGTCACTGCAGGATGTGCTGCCTCTCCTGCTCCTGCTCCTGCCCTGCCAGGAGGGCTCCCCCAGCTGTCCAGCTGAGCTGGGTGTGAAGGAGCCAGCAGCCTTCTTCCATCAGCATCACTCAAAGCAGCCTCATCTCCAGGCAGATGTGAGCTCTGTCTGCTGGAGAAGGTGATTTTTACCTTCTCAAAGTAGGAAAGCAGTCACCAAGTTATCTCTGAGCTTCATTTCTCGTGGCTTTCCATAAAGCTGAGATGGTGCTGGCAATGAAATGAATCCCTGTTTTAGCTCGTTTAGAGTCCAAACAACAAATCCCAGCAGCACTGTGACCAGGGGTTGCATTTCTGATCTATAGAATAGTCAAGGGGCCACTGCTAACTGGCTTTACAGGTCATGCAGTTCAAAAATGGGGATAATGAAGGGAATTTTATAGCTCATAATGAGCAAAAACTCATAAAAAGCTAGCTCACAGTATGAGATACATGAAGCTGGGGCTCTAGGCAATTTGCCTTCTGAATATAAAAGGAAAAAATATGTTTGAAAATGTTGTCTGTTACAGGGATATGTCTGTTCTGTCTAAACATAAGTTGTTCTGGATTAAAAACCATACTGTACCACCTGCTAGGAAGAAAGTGAATGTTATCTCAACCAAACTATAACAATGGCCATGACAGTGAGATCCTCTCTCCCTTTCTTTAAACCACGGGCATCTTGTACAGCTCAAGAAACCCAACTCTTTCTAAAAGTGCAGTGTAGTCTGTGGGACTCACTAACAGCAAATTGCATAACCAGGTGGAAGAAAAGAGTTGGATGCTTAGATGAAACAAGACTGCAACACTAGCAGAAGCACATTAAATTAAAAAAGGTTTCGTTTTAGTCTGCCATGGAGGCAGCGCTGCCGGCAGCTGGGAGGGGGGTCAGCTCCGTGAGGAGGTGCAAGCTGACCCGGGGACTCTAACACTGCCTTTCAGGTGCTCCATGCCCGTGAGCAGCAGCTCTGATGCAGCCCCTGGTGATGCAGGAATGGCTCCATGTCCTCCCTCCCTGTGCTGAGTGGCGCCCGCCGGCCCCGGCTGCCCGCCCGCTCTCCCAGGTAAGAGCTGCCTCGGGGAGCCTCCTCCGGCTCCTTGGTGCAGAGCTGGCGGCTTTCTGTGGGGCAGACAGGCCCTCTGTGCCTGCGGAAGGAGGGCTGCCAGCTCCTGCCCCCATGGCTGAAGGAGAGCGTGTGCTCTGCTCTGGCACTCCTGCTGCACAGCGTTCCCCAGAGCAGGGCAGAGAGCACCTGCAGGGCTGGACTCCGAGCCTCTCCCACAGTAAAGAACCAGAGGTTAACTGCTCTTATGTATTTGGTTGGGCTTTTTTTTTTTTTTTTCCCTGGAAACTTGGAAGAATGTCAGCTTTTGGTGAAAACGTAGGTTTTCTACTCTTCCTGGTTGCAGAGAAGAGCTGGGAAATAAACCCCTGGTGGATGCTGTAAGGCAGAGGAGGAATCTGACCTCTTACTAATCTAATTATCTTGAGGCACAGACCTTGGTGTCCCTCCTCCTTCCCCCAGGGTCTTGGAGCCCCAGGGCAGGCTCCTCACCAGAGGGGCAGGAAGGTCTCTGGGGAGCCCTGGGTGAATGGCGGAGCAGACTGAAAAACAGAAAGGTGCTGGCAACTGTCTGCAAAGCTGCCTGTGCTCTGCACTGAGCTGGCATGAGGTGGTTGAGCACCCCTGGAGTGGGCTCTGCCAGGCTGTGGATCCCTGTTTGCCTGTAGCTCTTGGTCCCAGGGTACCTCTCACCTGTCTGGACAGTGCCAAAGGTTCCCTTGGGCACTGGCAGTGTTCTTGCCAGGACAAACCAGGTCTCAGCTCTGCCTTTTCCTTTTCTGTCATGCTTCAAGAGAAGCAAGGGCTGAGCCTGGGGTTTCTCCCTACTGTGGCTGACCACCAGCCTGGGCCTGTTTGCCCCGGGGGCTGGGATCTGCAGGGGGAAGGCAGAGCTGTCTCTGGAGAGGCTCCAGCCTGCAGGAATGAGGCAGGGGCAGGCTCTTGGTGTCCGGGTTTCTTGGCCCCAGGGTGGCTGGTGCCATGCTGTGTGGGCCAGTGCACAGTGGTTATAAACAGCCTGGCAAATGAAGTGAGGAGGGAGAGGGACAGAACAGGATGAGCAGGGAAAAGCCTTCCTGACCTGCCTGAGCAGCCCAAGCCTCTGTGAGGGGATCAGAGCTCTGTGGGATTTGCTGGGAGAGAGGAGGGGAGCAGGAGCAGGGTTAATGACAGCTCCCTGTTAGAGGAGGCTGCTGTTGGCTCCTGGGGAACAGCCTCCCTGTCCTGTCCTTGCTGGTCCTGAAAGCTCTGGGCAGGCTGCACAGCCCGTCCTTAGCTGTGCCTCCCTGAAGCCCCCTCCTCCAGTCTGGGAGCTGCCCTCCCATCTGTTGGACCCGAGGGTGCTGGGGAGAGGAGCTGGCTGGTCCCAGGGGGAGGGCCAGCACCCATCAGATGTGCAGGCAGAGAGGAGAGGGAGAGATACTGGGAGCTTTTCTTTCCCTCCCTGTAGGTGGAAGAGAGCATGATAAAAATTCAGGGCGTCAGGACTGTGGGGGACACAAGAAGCCAGCCCAGAGCTTTTTGGCAAAAAGAAACTATTTGCACTTGGTCCAAGCTGGCATGAACATCTGCTGGTACCCAACACCGTGCTGGGGCACAACAAGGGCATCTTTGACTTTTTTTGGGATTAGATCTCAAGAACCCATTTACCTCCTGGGTCACTGAGCCTTGATGGGATGATTTCCTGGCTAAATGCCTTTCCTGGCAAGCACCCCTGTGTGCTCCAGCATGGGGGCCAAGGTCTCTGCTGGTCATGGCAGAGCATCCCCTGCCCTGGCCTCGCAGGGACGGCTCTTCAGCTGCTGTCCCACCGCTGCTGTCCCACCTGGGCTGCCCTGCGGCGGGCACATCCCTGCCCTCCGGTGCTGGGAGGGCAGCCGCGGGGTTAGGGCGGCTCGGAGGCTGCTGGAATGCCGCTGGACAAAGCTGGGATTGAGGCTGGCCGTGTGGCCGCCGCCCCCCGCGCATTCCTGGGGGGTCAGTGCCCGCTGGCACGGCGGCGGCAGCGATGCCGCTCCTCGGGCCGGGCCGGGCTGAGCGCGGCCAGCGGCGCTTGCCACAGCAGCGTGAGTCCCAAAATAACCCTGCTGCAGGGTGACGGGGGGTGAGGGTCCGGGCTGCCGCTGCCGGGCTCTGGGGAAGGGATGCTGAGGGGTGCTCGGAGGGAAAGCGCTGATTTCTGCCTCTGCTCGCCTGCAGGGGTTTCGCACCGGGAAGCTGGTGTTCGGCACCTGCTCTCTGCTTGGTCACTGCTATGAGATTATCTGCGAGGCTTGGGAGCTGCAGGCGTGGTGGGCTTTTAACTTATGGAGTAAGGCTGAGTTGTCTGCAGAGCTGTGCTGCAGGTGCCCCCAGGCAGAGCTGATCCCTTCCTTTGGTGTCCCCTGGGACAGAGGGGAGGGCTGGAGCGTTCCCTGGGACTGACCTACTTCAGTGCCACGAGCACCTGCACATGCAGAGCACTGGTTTTAATGTGTGCAAGCAGCAGTTTGAGCTTCAGTGGATCATTAGCTGTGGCCCCAAGAACGCTGTGAACTCTGTGGGTGATGGTTTTCTCTGTTTTCTTGGTGTTTCTGGAGTGGCAGGATGGGGAGGCAGAGAACAGCCTGTTGGATGTTTTTAGATGAATCAAACTTAGCACCAGTCTTGGCGATCGTTTGATTTTTCTCTGAGAACTGGTGTGGAGGGGGTATTTTTAGCTGTACAGCCAAATTCCTTGTCTGGTTGTTTTCTCCTGCCTGTTGTTTCCCTCGGCTTGGCTGCATCCCTTCTCCAGACACCTCCAGGAGCCCTTGGACAGCACAAGTGACAAGTATGTGCACATTCCCCTTGAAAGAGCTGCTGCTTTTCCCCCAAGGCTGCTGCCCTTATCTGGCCTGTTGTACGCTGCTTAGAAAGTACTAACACATTTAATTATGGTTGATTAAGCACCTGGGGATAATTACCTCTCTAATATCAAAGCAGCATTCGATCGAAATGCTGCCATTTCTCCAACACAGCTCATTGATGTCTCACTTATGGGAAAGTGTCCATGTGTTTTGCTTGACAAACTGTGGTTTTTGGAGAGAAAATCCCCTCTCACTCACGGAGTCCTGCGTGAGGGGCTTTTGATCCTGTGTGTTGCTGTCACCAGCACATGCAGCAGAGTGTGTTGTGATACAGTGCTGAAGGCTCAGGAGAGGATTCCAGCAAGGATTTGCTGTCCAGGGATCAGAACCCAGTTTTTCCAGCTGGATGTGCTTCCCTTGCCTGGCTGGGTTGGGATTTGCTGTCTTCTCTCCGTGGCCTTTTGCAGCACCCTTCCCACGGCTGCTCATTCTGGAGAGCTGCGGAGGAGAAGCAGCATCTGTGGAGGAGAAGTGGCTTCTCAGATTTGCCATGCAGGCAGGGAATATCCTGGAGCCTCTGTAGAGGAGCAGGTGGCAAGTGCCAGCATTGGGGATGGCATAAAGGATGTTGGCAGATCCCCTTGGTCCCTAGGAACAGCAGGATCAGCCTCCTCTCGAAGCACAGCAGCTCTGTATAACACGGGAAAAATCATCATTGGCCCTGCAGGCACTGTGACACACAAGGACCAGCGCTGGCTTAACAGCTCTCAGCAAGATAAGCTCATTGCTGGGTGGCTGAGGAGAAAGGAGATGTGCAGCAAACCCTCCCTTCAACCTTTGCTCTGGGTGCTGCTGGAGCTGGCACTGCAGCCTTCTTGCAGAGACAGCCAGGAGTTTCCTGGGAGCTGCTAACAAACCACTTAAGGAACAGAGCAGCCTCACTGAGGGTCAAAAAACCAGTCAGGGTTGGGGCAGAGCTGGGTGGGTGTCTCCAGGCAGGATCCCAAAGCACCAGGCAGCACTCTCTGGATGCAGTGTGGTTCTGTTTCTGCCCAGGTTGAAGCCTCACAGGATGGTGCAGGACCTTCGAGTGTAACCCCCCGGGCTCCAAGCAGTGCTGCCGGGCCCCAGGCCCCTCTGGAGATGAATCTTTGCTGGAACGAGATCAAAAAAAAATCCCACAGCCTTCGGTAAGAGTCCTGCCTGCAGCAGCTCCAGGCTGGCCTGGCCCTCCAGCCTTGCCTGCTGCTTGTGATTGTCAGGAGGTTTTTGAACTTTTTTGCTTGATGAGCCACATGAATTCACAGTGACCTTGGCTCAGCTCCCCCTCTGGTACACAGATGTCCTTTTGCTGGAAAGCATCTCCTCCATTTCTACCCATCCCAACCTCTCCTCCCTCCCCTCCTTCCCTCCTGCTTTCTGCTGCTCTCTCTCTCCTCTGCCACCTCTGCAGCTGTCTCTTTTTGCCCCGTGGCTTTGCCTGCACCTCCTCTGTGCCCATCCCTTCATGGGGAGCCATCCCCACTGTGTGAGGGGAACATGCCTTCCAGACTGTCAGAGTCTGCAGCTCCACAGCCAGCATGACAGAGAGCTTAACTGGGGCGTGTTAATTGTTTCCTGCCTTAATCCAAGGCTCCTGGAAGCTGCCCAGACATGTAAATGCCATTCCAAGCCCCCCTTGCTAGCCAGAGCAGTTCTGACCCACAGGCAAGCACAGAATGACTGTCCTCCACTCTGGGCTCCAGGGTGAGGGATGGCTTCACTTTCTTGTCCCCAGTGCCCCCGTGCCTCACCCCACCTGGCAGTGTAGGCTCTCTGCTGGCTGGGGCTGTGCACAGCCCGTGCTGAGCTGTGCTGCCATCCCTGGGGGGTCCTGGGGCTCAGCCCCCAGCTGTGGTGCTGTGCTTCCCCTGCTCTGGGAACCTGCTCCTCTCCTGTCTGTCTGTCTGTCTGTCTGTCTGTTGTCTCACTGTCCTTGCTCTCCCGCCAGGGCTCGGCTGGAGGCCTTCTCTGACCACAGTGGGAAGCTGCAGGTGCCTCTGCAGGAGATCATTGACTGGCTGGGGCAGAAGGATGAGGAGCTGTCGGCCCAGCTGCCCCTGCGGGGCGATGTGCTGCTGGTGCAGCAGGAGAAGGAGACACACGCGGTGCGTTCCTGCTGCTGCCCTGCTCCTGCTCCGGGGCTCTGCGTGGGCAGCCCTGCCTCCTGCCACTGCCCTGCACAGCCAGTCCCTCAGGGTCTCCATCTCTGCTCTGAGAAAAGGCAGAGCCCGTCTGGTTTTAGACAACAAACCCACATTACAGCCTCCAGTCACCTGCAGCTGGTGATGAACCCTGTCCTTTGTAGTGGCTTCCCTGTCCTACCTCTCACTGGCCTCTGCTTTTGGGATCCTGGAGCCTGGGAAGGCTGGTCTAGGGGCAGTCCTGTGGCTGGGACATGAGTGCTGCCTGCAGGAACATGTTATCATCATTCCTGAAACTGGGATACACCCAGGCAGATCAGAGTTTCCTGCTCCCAGGTTCACAGCATTTTCCTCTCACTGCCAGTGGCTGTTGGGCTTTGGTTGTTTTTACCTTGGAAACAAAATTAAGATGTTTGCTGCTGCTGTCCCTCATCCTTGCTGGGGTTCCCTGGTGCACAAACAGCCCATCCAGCAGACAGCACTGGTGTGGGAGGGGAGGAGAGGACATACTAGACCAGCGTGCCTCTGAAGCCTTCCCTGGCAGATGTGCTGCTTTGGGGCATCCTGCTGTTCCTCTCCTTGCTCCTGCAGCAGCTGGACCTGTTGCTGAGCAGCTGCTGGAAGGGTTGTTAGCGTGGCCATGCACAAGTGCAGAGCATCTCCAAGCAGTGCCTCTGAAGGCACCATAAATAAAACAGCTCCTGTTGTGCAGCCCTGGCTCAACACTGTTCTGGGCTTGCTGTTCTGCCTGCCCACTCCAGCAAAGCTGCAGGAGCCACCTCCTGCCAGGTGGTCATTGCTTCCCTGAACTGAACAAATATTTCCCTTAACACTGACTTCTCTCTGTGCCTCCAGGGAGGTTTGGGCCTTGGGGTGAATAAATCACTGCAGCATTTGGCAAGGGGGCAGCCAGGGCACAGCTTTGTGGCTCAGCCTGCTGTCTCATCTCTGTGCTCTACTCTGCAGGCTTTCATGGAAGAAGTGAAGTCTCGGGGGCCATACATTTACTCTGTCCTGGAGTCAGCACAGGCTTTCCTTTCTCAGCACCCATTTGAGGAATTAGAAGAACCAAGTTTGGAAAGCAAAGGTCTGTGCAGCTGCCCCCTTTTTGTTCTCTGGTTTCACAGCTCCTCCTGGGCTGGCCCGCACAGGGTGGAGTGGAGGTGGCTGCGGTGACACAAAGCAGCACATCAGTGCCCTGCCTCACACCTCGGTGCCCAGGCTGTGCCCAGTCCTTGGGCCAAAGCTCACACTGGCACAGAGCAGTGTCACTGTCCAGGAAAAGGCAGAGGCTCCTGGTGCAGTCCATGGTGGGGGCACCTCATGGGGCAGCACCAGATGTGCTCTGGGGCAGCTTTTTAAAAGCAGCACAGCCTGTGAGGATGTAGAGGCTGCATACCTCGAGGAGCTGGTGCAGAGATGGATACTATTATCACTTGTTTTCCTTCCCTTTTCCCAGTTTTCCCTAGATTATTTTATCTCCAATTTCCCTGCTGTCCCTCCACCCCTTGACCCTCTCTCCTCGGGTTGGGCTCTCATTTTTACCCTGTTCCCCCACTTTCCTTCCCAGATGTGTCTCGGCGGCACCGGATCCAGAACATCCTAGATTATTTTTATCTCCAATTTCCCTGCCCTCTCTCCTCAGGTTGGGCTCTCATTTTTTCCCCATTTCCCCCTCTTTCCCTCCCCAGATGTGTCTCCACGGCACCGGATCCAGAACATCAGCCGCTTTGTGTGGAAGCAGGCCAACGTGGCCAGCGAGCTGTGGGAGAAGCTCACGGCCCGCTGCGTGGACCAGCACCGCCACATCGAGCGCACCCTGGAGCAGCTGCTGGAGATTAAAGGGGCCATGGAGGAGCTCAGCACCACCCTGGACCAGGCTGAGAGCGTGCGGGACACCTGGGAGCCCATCGGGGACCTCTTCATCGACTCCTTGCCGGAGCACATCCAGTCCACCAAGGTACGGCTGGCTCGGGGAGGCTCAGCCTTGGCCGTGGAGGTGGTGAGGTGCTCCTGGGATCATCAGCCTCATCAGTGGGATCTCAGGGCCAGGGCCTCCTTCCCACAGCCCCCCTGCTTCGTGAGGGGGGTTTGGCCAGCAGTGTCCTGAGCAACTGGCCATGCTGAGCACCTTGTCATGGCACAGACCTTACACAGGTACAGTGGCTCAGCACTGTCAAGCCATTGTCCCCTTTTCATTTATCAGGAGTAATCTGCAGCCCCCATTTCATTTATCAGGAGTAATCTGCAGCCCCCATTTAATTTATCAGGAGTAACCTCCCATTTCATTTATCAGGAGTAATCTGCAGCCTAGTTCGTTTGGTTGGGTATTTTTTTCCCCTGCTAAGGTGCCCCGTGGGAGGGTTAGTCAGCTAGTAAGTGGCTTGGTAGTCACTAACCCACCCTAGCTTGTAGCAAAGGAATCACATCCAAGTCCTGGCTGCTCACCTGCTTGTTTTCCTTCTTCCCCTGCTCTGTGCCTGTGTCCCCTCCCCACTGGACTCAGCTGTTCAAAGAGGAGCTCTCCCCCATGAAGGACGGGGTGAAAGTGGTCAATGATCTTGCACACCAGCTCGCCATCTCAGATGTCCACCTGTGCATGGAGAACTCCCGGACCCTGGAGCAGATCAACACCCGCTGGAAGCAGCTGCAGGTGGGAAGGAGTCAGGAGCAAGCACTGCAGATAAACCCTGGGCAGGAGGGTGCTGGGAAGGGCTGTCACTGCTGACCTTCAAGGATGATAAAGTAAGGTTTGGCTCAGCAGGACGTTGTAGCTGGTGTTCCTGGAAGAGAAGAGCATCAGTTCAGGGTGGGGAAAGAGTCTGGTAAGTCTGCAGATTTGGTCAGGAGAAGGCAGTGTGAGGAACAAAGGGAGAATCAGGATGTGTTGGAGGGGGTCAGTGCCAGCTGTGGCTGCTTTGATGCCTGTGGGAGTATGGATGCAGGTGAGCTGGAGATGTGGCTGTGCTGCCCCGGGAGGAGGAGGTGTAGAGGGCTTAGCAGGCTGGAGGAGGACACAAACACCAAGACAGGAGAGGAAGGAGGGGCATCTGTGTGCTGGGGCATGTCTGAGTCCACCCACAGGCCTTCCTGAATGGGTCATCAATCCAAAATGCCTGCTGGACTGGCAGTGAATTATTTTTCAATTCCCCAGGCCTCCATAAACGAACGCCTGAAGCAGCTCCAAGACGCGCACCGGGACTTCGGACCAGGCTCCCAGCACTTCCTCTCCTGTACGTGAGTGGGTCCCCCTGCTTCTGTGTTTTGTTGTGGCACAGCAAAACAGGGTGCAAAGTCCTTTTTCCTGAGGCTGGAAAAGTGCCCAGGCTGGTGCCTGGTGCACGGGAGCTGGAGGCATCTCCCAGGCTGGCACTGTGCTGCCTCACCTTTGGGACCAAAGCAGGAGGCATCTCCCAGGCTGGCACTGTGCTGCCTCACCTTTGGGACCGATGTGAGTGTGGTTTCCCTTCAGAGCACAGAGCTGTGACACTCACAGCAGCAGCAGCTCCCAGGGGACACTGGGACTGTGTCAGCCTCAGAGCAAGACAACAGATGGCAGGAAAAGGCAGTCCCTCATAGCCCGTGTTAGTTATTTGGAGGCTAAAAATGTGCCTTTTCGGGAGGTTTTCATTCATGTGGCGAGGCAGAGGGATGCTGGTTTTACAGATCAGAGCTGTTGGCTGACAGCTCTCAGGCCTGCAAAGGCTGGGCAGCAGTTGTGCTCCAGAGCCTGGGGTCCATCCTTGGAAGTGCTGAGCCCTGCAGTCTCTGGATGTCAGTGGATTTGTTGGCCTGTGCTGCTCTGCAGACTGAATACTCCTATCTGAAAGGAAGAATGACTTTTCCAGTTGCTGGAATTGATACTCTACCTGTGAAAAAGGCAAATATCCAAGGGTCATGCCTTGGCTTCCATCCTCTTATGTAACACAGGGTGGCAGGCAGCTGGTGTGGGACAAATCCTCATCTTCCCAAGGTACTGCAGCTGGCACACAGAGCAGGAACACCAGATGCTTTGGGTGTCTGAGCCTGGTCATAACAGGCAGTGCTGTGTCTGTGTGCCCAAATCCCATCTGCTATGAGCCCTGCCCACTGGTCACCACAAGGTTGCTTTGGGCATCATCCAAAACATCAGGAAATGCCTCTTCCTGAGTTCTGAGCTCAGCCAGATACAAAGCTCCTGGCTCAAGAGGCAAGATGTCTCTAACAAGACCAGCAGTCTTGAGCCTTTTTTATGGGCAGCATCCCCTTGCCTGCCCCAACACCTCCAGCTGGTGATTTGGGAAGATGCAGCCTTTTCAGAGGCACCCACCTGCTGGCACAGTCCTGCCGTGCCAGGGCTGGCATCAGAAACAGCAGCAGCTTAGGGGAGCATTTGGTGTTGAACTGACACGTGTTTCTCTCCCTGCAGCCTCTGTCCAGGTCCCCTGGGAGCGAGCCATTTCCCCCAACAAAGTGCCATACTACATCAAGTGAGTGTGCTCCCAGACACAGCCCGAGGTCCTCTCTGGCCTGGAGGGGTCAGGAATTGGGCAATTAGGAGGGGGGGGCACACTGGAGTGAGAACTCTCCTGCAGTGAAGCAGGGCTTCCTCAGCCTGGCAGATCCAGGCTTTCCCTGGCTGCTGGGATCCCAAGATGAGAGGAAACCCCAGCTGGAAGGAGAAGGGCTGGCAGCAAGTGGGGGTATCCTGCTGTGGGCATCCTTCATGCTGCTGTGGCTGGGGACTGTGCTCCGGGGCATGCAGCAGTGTCTGCAGACACTGAAACACTTGCTCCCAGCACTAGCCAGGTCCTTTTTTTGGTCCTTTTTTTAAATTTCTCACTGCAGCTTTTGGTTACCACATTGACTCTTGGTCTCCATCTCTTTTGCTTCCAGCCACCAGGCCCAGACGACGTGCTGGGACCACCCAAAGATGACAGAGTTGTACCAGACGCTGGGTAAGGAGGCTGTCACAGAACCTTTGGAGCAGTACCTGCCTTTTTGGGTGCCTGTGAGATTCCCCCAGGCCACCTGCTCCCCTCTGTGCCTCAGGGTCCCCCAGAGCAGCGGGGTGTGACCCCTGCCCGGCTCTGCTCCTCACTGTCCTTCCTGCACGTGCTCTGCTGGGCTCTGAGGGCTGCAGCTGCTGCTTCCTGCCCTGGAGATAAGGAAGTTGTGCTGTGGTTTTATTCTGTTTTCCTGTGTCCCTGCAGCGGATCTGAACAACATCAAGTTCTCGGCGTACCGGACAGCCATGAAGCTGCGGCGGGTGCAAAAAGCCCTTCGATGTGAGTGAGGCACGGGCTCCCTCCTGCTGGCTCTCCCTCAGTGAAGGCTGAAACCAACACAAGCTCTTATCAGCACATCAAAGGCAGCAGGCACCAGGGGATAGGTAGCTGAGGCGAGAAACCAGGAAGATGAGCCTGGGAAGCTGAGCAAATGCACCAGGCTGTGTCAGTGCCTTCCTCACAGCTTGGGGTGGAGGTGACCCAAGGGCAGGTGCTGTCCAAAGGGATGTGAGAACAAAGTGCTCCAGCTCGGGGTTACAAAGCTGCAGCACCAGGCAGGAGCTCACCAAGCAGCTCCAAAGGAGCATGGAGGAGGCGTGGATGTAACTGAGAGATGAAACCAGACTCACTGTCAGGGACAGAGAGGGCTGCACTGCTTAAAGAGGAGGAAGGGAGCTAATAAAGCTGACTTCTGCACTCTTGGTGAAAACTGGAGGATTCATAGCCAGGTGAATATGATACAACAGGAGTTCACACATCTCTTCAAGAGGTAGCTGCTCCCTGGAAATGGAAGGGAGGAGTTTCTGGTGGAACTGGCAAGCAGGCAGGTGGGAATCCGATAGATGCAGCGTCCTTGGCTGCCCACAGCTTTTGACAAAGCCTCTCACCTAAGGCTCTGTCAAAATTAAGCAGCAGCAGGATGAAGGAAATCCTCCTCCTGAAATAATTGTTCATGAAGGGGAGCAGCAGTGGGGCCCAGGCAGAGCTGTGCTCCTTGACATCCTGTGAAAGGGCTGGAAGGAGGCAGTGAGTCAGGGGAGGAGGAGTTTGGGTTCTCAGTGGAGTCAAACCCTGGCTGTGGAGTATTTTCATAACACTGTGGTGATCAGGCTGTCCTGTCCCAGGGACATTCAGGGATGATGTAAATCAAATGGAAGAAAGCTTTTGCCACCCTGTTAAGGTGTCCATGCAGCAGCAGGCAAGGTGTGGAGAGGAAACAAGGGCTAAGAGCAAAGGAGAACTCTCCGTGTGCTGCTTGTGCATCTTTGGTTGTGCATCTCTTGCACCTCACATGCTGCACTGTCACCTTCTTTCCACTCCAGAAATTACTTGGATAAGTGCTCTTTATTCCAGATATACTTGAGAAAAGGGCAAGGAGGTTGCCAAGGCAGCTTTCCCATCATGAGAAGTTTGGTAGAGTGGCTGTGTAGGAAAGAGGCAGTGAGGGATAGATCAGAGCCATATGCAGTCGTGGGCAGTGTGGACACGAGGGTGGGCAGGAGTGATACTCCCTGGCATGGAAACTGGGGCTTCCCAGTGCAAGTGTAGCAGCTTTGACAGGAGAAGGGAGGATTTATCCCCAGAGTGAAGTTACAGTGTGGAAAAGGCACACAGTCCCCTGGGTACTGTGAATATTAAAGGTCTCAAAGATGGAAAGACTTTCAGGAAAGAAATATTGCTGGTTGCTAACACAGTAGCACGTACAACCTGCAGCCACAGAAATCTGAAAGCCGGGCAGCTCACACTGTCCTAGCCCTGTTTTGGGTTTGTGCCTTAATTCCCTCACCCTGTCAGAGCTGGAGACAGGACTGACCCATCTCTGGGCAGTTGCTTGTAGGGTCTATGTGGGTCTGTGCCCCTCACCTCCCCACAGCAGCCCCACAGGGACCTGGTCCATGCTGAGGGGCCAGCCCTGGGCTCTGCACAGAGCCCTCCATGGGGGGCATTTTCATGGCCATGGCTGGACACAGAAATGAGGGAGGAAGGTCACAGAGAATGGCGGCTCAAGGTGGAGATGTGGTATTTTGGGAGAAGCTCACAGGCAGGAGAGAAATTCTAGCAGCTGCACCCATCCTTTCCAGCATCTTTCCCAACACAGTGGGACTAACACTGCCCCAGGCTAGGGCAGGACAGCATCTCCCTCCTCTTGCTTCTCACCTCTCTCATTTCCCCTCTGTTCCCTCTGCCTGCGCTTTCTGTGCAGTGGACATGGTCACCTTGGGCACGGCTTTGGAAATCTTCAACGAGCACGACCTGCAGCCCGGGGACCGGGCGATGGACGTGGTGGAGGTGATCCACTGCCTGACCGCCCTGTACGAGCGGCTGGAGGAGGAGCGCGGCATCCTGGTCAACGTGCCCCTCTGCGTGGACATGAGCCTCAACTGGCTGCTGAACGTCTTCGACAGGTACCTCTCGGTGTCCCCTGAGCTGTGGGGCTGCCAGGCCTGGGAGGAAACCCCTGTGTGGCATTTATGTTCTCTGAAAAATCCCTTTGCTCAGGATTTTTCTCCTGGGAAGCTGAGAAGCCTCAGAGAAAAAAACCCCAACAATTATTACCTCATTTGCTTCTCCTGTGTTTTGCTCCTTTGGAGTATGTTTGGAGATTGTTTACCCACAGCTGGTTGTTTCATTGGGTTTCTGGTGTGAGTTCTTTTTCACTCTTTGGCCAATCAGGGCCAAGCTGTGTCAGGACCTTGGAGAGAGTCACAAGTTTTCATTATTATCTTTTTAGCATTGAGTAAGAATACTTTCTGTATTCTTTAGTATAGTTTAGTATAGTATTCTTTAATATAATATAGTACCATAAAATAATAAATTAGCCTTCTGAGCACATGGAGTCAGATGCATCATTCCTCCCTGCCATGAGGGTCCCTGCAAATAAAATACCCCCGTGCTGCTCTTCCAGCTGGCAGTGCTGCACAAAGGTTCTGGCTGCCAGCAAGGGAGGCTGCCTGCTGTGTGCTTGCCTTGATGACCCCCCTGCCAAAAAACCCCACTCTGGAGCATTTTCAGACCTGTGCAATGTCTTGTCCTGCAGTGGCCGCAGTGGGAAGATGAGGGCTCTCTCCTTCAAGACGGGCATCGCGTGTCTGTGCGGGACAGAGGTCAAGGAGAAGTTCCAGTGTGAGTCCCTTGTCTGCCTCCCCTAGAACCTGCTGTGAATTCACCTTGGAAAACAGGAGTGGTTTTGTTTCCTGGCTTAGACCCTCTTTGCCCAGGAAGAGCACAGAGACAGCTTTCCTGCAGTGACTAAGCTGCTTGCATCATCACCTCTCCCTCCCTCCCCAGGCCTACGCCACCAAAATTAGGAGGTGTTTCTGTAGAGTGACTGGTGCTGCAGTGATCTTGCTGCATGGCACTGTAAGGAACAGTGCAGAGAAGGCACACAGGAAAGTTATCCAGTGCTTTCCATTAGGAAAATACCAGGGGATGCATGGCTGGGGGAAGTAGGTTTCAGGCAATTTGCTTTCCTCACTGCATTTTAACCATGGAATATTGTGGAGGGGAATCTTGTGTAGCACAGGGAGCACCAAGGGGTTAAATGAAGGGATTAGGCTGATTCATAGAGGACAGGCTAGCTGGGGCTGTTTAATAAATGATGTATGTAACCCCTGTCCAAAGACACTAAACTGGTTGTTAGGAGCTGGAAGGACACTGGTAAAAGTAATTTAATCGTAGCTCAGGTTTTTACTCATATTTGAGCTCTGTGCTGGGGGTGGGCAGTGGGGTCCCTGGTGTCCCCACACTCCTGCCCTTTGCTGGGCTCTCAGCTGTGTGTGTGTGCCCGCAGATCTCTTCAGCCAGGTGGCCAACGCCGGGGGCCTGTGTGACCAGCGGCACCTGGGCGTCCTGCTCCACGAGGCCATCCAGGTGCCTCGCCAGCTGGGGGAGGTGGCAGCGTTCGGGGGCAGCAACGTGGAGCCCAGCATCCGCAGCTGCTTCCGCTTTGTGAGTGCGGGGCCGCGGCGCTCACACTGTGTCTGTGCTGGGGACAGGCTCCCCGGCTGGCAGGGGGGCTGCTCCCCACGGCAGCCAGCTCCCAGCTCTGAGCAGCCCCTGCCTGTCCCCCCAGAGTAACGGGAAGTCTGCCATCGAGGCGTCCCAGTTCCTGGAGTGGGCCAACCTGGAGCCGCAGTCCATGGTGTGGCTGGCCGTGCTGCACCGGGTGACCATGGCCGAGCAGGTGAAGCACCAGACCAAGTGCTCCGTGTGCCGGCAGTGCCCCATCAAGGGCTTCAGGTGAGGGCTGTGGCACGGGACCCCGGCCCCAGGGGAGAGTGTGCTGTCCTGCAGGACAGGGCTGAGCTGCTCTGTGCTCCTGGGGGAGCCTGGAGCTCTGCAGCCAGCAGTGTTCCTGGCAGGGCAGAGCAGGTGCCAGCCAAGGGGAAGGAGCAGAGTGCCTTCCTGGGGAGTGCAGCCATCAGCACTGTGGGTTCACTGGGGTGTTAGAGCGACACAGGCCACCTCTGTCCCCTCCCACTGACACTTTCTTGGGCTTTAAACGCGTGTTTTGATGACTTCCAGTGCTTCCCTATGGCCTCTTGACCTCCCCAGGTATCGCAGCCTGAAGCAGTTCAATGTGGATATCTGCCAGACCTGCTTCCTCACGGGGAGAGCCAGCAAGGGCAACAAGCTGCACTACCCCATCATGGAGTACTACACGCCGGTACAGGGCTGGGCTGGGCTGGGGGGGCCCTGGTGCAGAGCAGGGCCCACTGGTGGCAGCAGCCTCGTGGTGTTGAGGCTGGTGCAGCCCCACAGGTGGATCCCTTGTGTAGTTTTGCACCCTGTGCATGCTGTGTCCCTGTTCTGGGGCTCGTGGTGAGCAGGATGCATGGCCCCAGTGCCCAGCTTGGCCTGTGCCAGGCCCCCTGGCAGGCTCACAGAGCTGCTGTGTGCCCTCCTTGCTTCCTCAGTTTCATCTGCCTCTTCCCCCATGGAGCTCATGCCCATCCTGAGGGGATATCTTACTGAGGGTGCTGAGCTGTGGTCCCCCACTCTTCACCAAACAGGCGCCCGTGTCCCATTTGTGTCTCTGCAGACCACATCCAGCGAGAACATGAGAGACTTTGCCACGACACTGAAGAACAAGTTCCGCTCCAAGCAGTACTTCAGCAAGCACCCACAGAGAGGTTACCTGCCCGTCCAGTCTGTGCTCGAGGCTGACTTCTCTGAGACGTGAGTTGCAGGGCCCTGGCTTATGTCTTTGGGCCCAGAGTGAGACATGAGTTCTGTGGATGGAAAGAGCATCTCAGCTCATGCAGGGCTCCTGGGGGAGGGCTGGAGGAGCACTTGCTCTGGGGGTGATATGCCACCTTGTTCTTGGAGGAACAGAGATTTCAGTCTCTCTGTCCAGCCCCTCCCTGGCTCTTCCCAGCCAGGTGGGGTCAGTCTGTGCCCAGCCTCTGACCCGTGTGCATCTCTTGCAGCCCAGCCTCGTCCCCGATGTTGCCACACGCTGACACACACTCCAGGATCGAGCACTTTGCCAGCAGGTACCCCCATGGGCTCTGCTGTCCTGCAGGGGCACAGAGCACGGCCCTGCTGGGTGTGGGGGGGCTTTGGGGCACACAGGTGCTCACAGACCCCTCCACCTGCCCCAACACTCTGCACAGCCAGGCAAACCTGCCTGGGACGTGGTGGTGCTGTGTAAATTGGCAGCAAACACCTCACAGCAGATGTCTCACCATGCAGCAGCCTCCATGTGCTGTCCTGCTCTCCCCAGGATGAGCTGCTGGGTGGGCTCTCAGCAGGCACATCCCTCAGTGTCTTGTTCTGCTCTGTGTCCTCACCAGAGCTGTTTGCCAGCTTCCCACTGCTGCTGCCTTGGGGTTTGTGGCGCCTCTGCCCTGGCTGTGGGGACTCAGGGGTTACAGGGAGCTGTACTTGTAGCTCAGGTCCTAGGCTGGACATGGAATTCTTACATCCCATTCCTTTGCTTGTGAGAGAGGAGGCTGAGCCAACTGCACAGCAGCAGCTCTTTATTCTAGAGACTTATACCCAGAGCAGCAGTGTATTTTGGTTTTTAAAAAGGCAAAACTCTCTAGAGCCTGTGCAGGACAGATTGGTGCAGGCCAGGTGGGAAGCCCTGCAGAGAGGGTCTTGCAGGGCCTGCTGCAAGTAGCTGAGCAAACATTGAGGGTGTCTCTGACCATATCTCAACCTTTTTCTCTTCCCTCCAGGCTTGCAGAGATGGAAAGCCAGAACTGTTCCTTCTTCAGTGATAGCCTGTCCCCCGATGACAGCCTGTGAGTTCTCCTTTCCCTTCTCCTCACCTCCTGATGGGTCAGGGCTCCTGTGGCTCTAACCATGCCTAGCCAGGGTACAGAAATGCTTTCCTTCCCAGTCCCATTGAGTGAGAGGCTCTTGGGCACCCCCAACAACAAACGTCAGGGATGCTGAGCCCCTTCTGAGCTCTGGAGCAGCCAGGAGCTCCCCTGTGAAACTGCCTCCCTCATGCTGTCCTTCCCCAAGGGCACACAAACCCCCTGATTTTCCTAATGAAGGTGTTTCTCCTCCTGCTGGAACAGGGATGAGGACCAGTACCTGCTGCGCCATTCCAGCCCCATCACGGACAGAGAGCCTGGGGGCAGCCAGCAGCTTCCAGGAGGCCTCAACATGGACGACAAGGGAGAGCTGGAGAGAGTCCTGGCCCACTTGGAGGATGAAAACAGGTAGAGACATGGGCAGCCCTGAAAGTGGGGGTTGTAGACTGAGACAGGGGAAGGGACTGGAGAAGCCTTGCAGAGCTCAGAGTGCAGGCAGGGGATGCTGCTGGGTCTGGAGGTGGGGATTGCAGGTGCTGAGAGGGCAGTTTTGGAGGGTGGCTAAGCTGAGCACTAAAACTCAGTGAGAGTCTGCTCTCAAGGAAAGGAGAAGACTCTGCTCCCCAAAACATTCCTTCCTACATCTACAGAACCTGCTCCCTCCTGAACTCCAAATGTGTTCACGTGAGTCCAGGGCACTCTGTCTTGTCCCTGAGCCCCTCATGAACAGTGGTATTGCTGCTGGACCAGGGTGAGGCTCTAGGCAGGGCACACCAGCTCAGGAGGAGCTGATGCTTTCCCTGCCCTTGTTTTCAGCCTCTTGGGAAGTGGTTGCATATCTGTGAACCCCCTGTGTGGGGCAGAACCACAGACAGGCCACTCTGCAGTGCAGCATCCTGGCCCTGAGGCTTCACAAATGGCAAAGCTTTGTCTGAGTTGTGGCCACCCCCAGCGTGCAGCTCCCGGGGGCTTCCAGCAGCCTCTAGGCAGGATGGAGGGGATGCTGACCTGGGCTGTCCTGCAGGATCCTCCAGGGAGAGCTGAGACGTTTGAAATGGCAGCATGACGAGGCAGTGGAGTCTCCAAGCTTGGCCACAGGCTCTCCTGAGTCAGTGCAGGACCCACGTAACGAGGAGCTGCTGGCAGAAGCACGGATCCTCCGGCAGCACAAGAGCCGCCTGGAGACACGGATGCAGATCCTGGAGGACCACAACAAGCAGCTGGAGTCACAGCTGCACAGGCTGAGGGAGCTGCTGCTGCAGGTGTGCTCAGGGCAAGGCTGGGGCGGGCTGTGCCACAGCAGAGCTGGGACAGTGGCAGAGAAGGGGAAGCCAAGGACAGAGGGTCATGACAACCTTCTCACAAAAACTCTTCTCGCTCCAGCCTCCAGCAGAGTCAGAAGGCAATGGTTCAGCAGCCTCCTCCTTGGCTTCATCTCCACATCAGTCAGAAGGCAGCCAGGCAAAGGAGAAAGAGCACAACACCCCTGACACTGAAACTGCAGGTGAGCTTTGTGCTCGGGCTGGGCTCCCAGCCCTGCTCCCTTGCTCCCATGCTGCAGGAGGCTGCCTGCACCCTGCCATCCTGCAGGGATGCTGGCAGCCAAGTGGATGCCCAGAGAGCCTTTTCCTACCCAGCTGCCCTCCTTGCCCCTGCAGATGAGGTGGAAGCCAAAACGCAGGAAGTCAGCATGTGCCTGGAAGACATCATGGAGAAGCTGCGGAGCGCCTTCCCCAGCTCCCGAGGTACTTGAGTGAAATCCTCCTCTCTTTCCTTGCTGCTCCACCAGGTGAGGCTTGCCCCACAGAGCCCTGGCCCTGTCCCAGCTTCCCTGCAACAGCTGACGACCTGCAGTGCTTCAGCCAAGAGCTTTGCTGCTGCAGTGCTGCTGGGACGGGCGTGTGGCCTGGCAGCAGAGGAGGAGGAGGAGGAGGCTTCACACCTGCAAGGAGAGGCCATCAGAGCTGCCAAGAGCACAGACCAAACAGATCCCTGTGATGAGCTGCAAGGCAGCCTCTGCCCTGCTCAGGACCTGCACCCCACGGGGTTCCACCGTGAGGATGGACAGAGCTGCCAGCACCACCAGCTTTGAGCCCCTCCTGCCTTCATCCCTGCCCAGACCCCTCTGCAGGAGAGGTCGTGGCCCCAGAGGCCTGTGAGATGGAGGCAATGGTGCAGGCTCTCCTGGCTGCTCGTGGACAGCTCTCCCCAGCAGGGATGGAGGGCACTCCTCTCAGTGGGTTTTGGTCTTGGTCATTCTGCTCCTTCCCTCTGTGCTCAGTGCAGGGGCAGCACTTGGTCTCTTGCCCAGGCTGCCAGAGGGAGACATTGCTTGGTGCCAGCACTAACACGAGGTGGTGTGTGCCCATGCAGACTCTTGCCCACTTTCTGCCATCCCTGAGCAGGATCCTCCTGGCTCTGCAGCAGCCCCCTTCTAACCAGGTGGCTCTGGGTCCTGTTTTCCTGACCTGTCTATTTCTCTTTCAGGTATGACCTCCCTTATCTAACACCTCCTGTGAGCCAGAGGCTTTTCCTAACCAGCTACCTGGCTGCTTTCCTCCCCTCTGTCCCTGCCATGCTCCCTGTGCTGCAGCAGACCTCACACAGACTCCCTCAGAGCTGGTGGTGCAGGATGCTTGCCAGCTCCAGAAGATCTCAGGGGAACATAGGTCATGCAGGGGTGGGACTGTGGGCTCCCCAGGAGGCTGGTTTGGTCACTGGCCACAGTGTCCAAGCCTGGGTGGGGTGGTTGAAAAGAAAGAACTGAAGCCATGAAAACTGCCAGTGTCCCCTGGCACCCAGGGGCTGCTGCCTTTGCCTGTAGCCCTCGGGGGATGCAGAGCTCAGCATCCCACTCTTCATCTGTGCCCGCGAGCCTCCAGGTCTATGGGCACCAAAACACTCCTGGAGCCACACAATTTTTAAAATAACTCTTTATAACAGCGACCAGCTGCCAGCCTTATGTTTGAACTCTGCCACCCCAGGCTCTGCAGCCAGCCAGGCACACACCACCAGGAGAGAGTGTGTGAGGTTTATGGAGTAGGGATTGAGTCCATGTTAGAGCTTCAGCCCAGCTAGTAGCCTTATATTGAGAGGGTCTTTATAACAGAGCCTTATTGTTTAATTTGCATATATTTCTATATATTATATATATATATATATACTGTACTTAAATGCTCTCATGGACTCACTCTATTAAACTCTAATACCTTAAGTGTAGCTGCCCTTCACTCCCAGCCCAGCCCAGGGGAAGCAGCTCCTTCCCTGCTGCTGGTGCTGCCTTGCAGGGCTGCTGTGAGGGAGCTCACTGAGGCTGTGCCCACAGCAGCTCCTTCACCCTGCCTGCTGTCCTGGCGATCTGTGCCGTGGCAGAGCCTGCACAGAGCCAGCTCCGTGCCTGGGGAGCCCCAGCTCCTGCAGGGAGGGTTTCCCCAGCCCTGAGCCCACCCTGGTGTGGTGCAAGTGCCTGGCAGTGCGGGTGGCAGCAGGACAGGCAGGGCAGCTCCTGCTGTCCCCAGGAGCTGGGGCTGGGGCAGAGCAGGGGGGCTGCCAGGGCAGCCTGGGCTGGCTCCTGTACCCAGGGTCCCGCGGGCTGGCTGTCTTGGGCTGAGTTATGTCGAGAGAGGCAGAGTCAGGTGCTGCAGGGTGGCCCAGAGCCGGGGCTGCCATGGCCCTGCTGCTCTTGGGCCAGAGGGTGTGGGGAGAGGAGAGGCTGGAGCCCTCGGGCAGGGCAGGGCTGTGCAGCAGGGTGAGACACCCCAGTTAGTGGGGTGAGACACCCCAGTTAGAGGGGTGAGACACCCCAGTTAGTGGGGTGAGACACCCCAGTTAGCGGGGTGAGATCCCAGTCAGTGGGGTGAGATCCCAGTTAGCGGGGTGAGACACCCCAGTTAGCGGGGTGAGACACCCCAGTTAGCGGGGTGAGATCCCAGTTAGTGGGGTGAGATCCCAGTTAGCGGGGTGAGACACCCCAGTTAGCGGGGTGAGACACCCCAGTCAGCGGGGTGAGATCCCAGTTAGTGGGGTGAGATCCCAGTCAGCGGGGCTGGCAGGGACAGGGCCGGGCTGCTGCTGCTGCCTGGGGTGGGACACGGGCTGAGCTGCCCGGGACCTTGTGAGCAGGGCTCTGGGCTGGCTCTGGGCTGCTGGCAGAGGTGAGGAGCAGTGCCCACGCCAGGGACAGGCGGTGTGAGCCTTACAGCCAGGGCTGTTCAGCGTGTAGTGCTCCAGTGTGGGTGGCTGTCCTTGCTGTCCCCTGTGCCAGCCAGGTGAGTGGCAGGAGGGCAGTGTGGTGGCATTAGGGTGGCTTTGGGCATGCTGTGTCAGGCTGTGGTGAGAGGGAGCCCGGGCCAGCCTGTGAGACCCAGCTGGAGCCCTCTGCTCTCCCAGGGGCAGGGTGGGAGCAGCGTGGGGAGCAGCAGGGTGAGGCTTGGCCTGAGGGTGTGATCAGGAGTATCCAGCCCTGGGGGGCACTGGAGGAAGGAAAAGGGCAGGATTCTCTGGGAGCAGGGCTGCTGGCCCCAGTGGCAGGTGTGGGGAGCAGAGGTGGCCAGGCTGGGTGCTTGGGCTGTGTTTGGGAGCCAGGATGTGTCAGGGAGGGGAGCAGGCTGGCTAATGCTCTGGTAACCATGTACTCTGGTGCTGCTGTCCTCACTGCTTTGTGGCATCTCTGCTCTGGAAAGAGAATAAATTTGTATTTATACTGATTCCTGGACGGTGCTCTGGCCTCTTCTCTCTGTGTGTCTCTGCTGAGCCAGCCCCCGTGGCTGTGCCATGCTGCCACTGCTCCTGCACTGGGGACAGCCTGTACTGTCACCCTGGCTGCCCACAGCACTTGAGGCAGAGCAGGAGCTGTGAGCAGAGCCCCAGGATCCCCAGACACAGCCTGGCCCCCAGCCACCATCCTCATCCTCTTCCAGGTCTGTCCAGGCCATGTGGCTGCTGGGGGGTGGGACAGGGGCTCTGTGGGGACAGACCCCATTCCCCCAGGAACTTCGGCTGTGGGAAACCCTTCAGCCCCAGGAAGGAGGCAGACAGCAGTGGGGTGCTGGGTGGGCAAGGCTGTCCTCTCCCTCCTTTCTCCCTGGAGCTCCAGGAAGTTTTCAGTGCCCAGAGGTGTCTGGATGCCCCAGCCCCGAGTGCTGCCCGTGTTTGCTGTGCCCGTGTGGCACAGTAAGGGATTCAGAGAGGAATAGTTCAGGGTGAGGGATTCAGAGAGGAATAGTTCAGGGTGAGGCCAGGGACACTCGGGCTCTCTCCCCTGCCCAGACTTGGCTGACGGTGAAGCCTGCCCAGGACAGAGTTTTTGGGCTGGAGCTGCTCTCACCCTGCCTGGCAGGGCTGGCAGCGCTGGGCAAGGCCTGACACGGTGCCACTGCAGGGCAGGCTGGGGACACTCCCACAGGAGAGATTCAGGAGCTTAGGGGATGAAATGCAGCCTCCTTGACTGCAGAGGAGCAGCACAACCTGCCCCATGCGTGTGCCACGGGCTCAGGGCGAGGCAGGAGCTGTGGGATGTGCTCAGGGAAGCTGCTCACGCTCAGGAACAAATCCAGCCCACGGTGCCAGGGAAGAGCTTTTATTTCTCAGCCAGCAGAGCTCGGTGGCACCAGCTGAAAGGCGCTGGAGCCGCCGAGTCGGGCAGGGCGTGCCCGGCGGTGGCAGGGTCAGGACAGCATTGTTCCCGTGTCACTGCTGGGCCAGTCCCCGGCCCCGGGGCTCCTCTCCGGGTACAGGAGCCCTGCTGCCTTTGTCAGTGGCCTGGCAGCTGTCCCCCCGGGCAGGGATGCTGACCCTGCTCAGGGCTGGGCACTGCCCTGCTCTTTGCTGCACTGCTCCAGGGGTGCAGCACCCCCTTCTCTGGCTGTGATGGGGCACGGGGGTATTTCTGCCCCTCCAGCCAGCTCCTCGCCTTCCCCAGGGCTGAAGCTCTCTGGGGGGATGCTGCCTTCCCCAGCATTTTCTTGTCCCCTGCCTGCTCCCTGCTCCCTGCAGCTCACCTCTCCCAGAGCCTCCCCAGATGTTTTATCCTCCAGCCCTGGGGTGCCCTCGCTGGGAGGCCCCAGATGTGGGGCTCTCTTTGGCTGAGCCTGGGCCCCACTGCCTGTGCCAGCTCCCTCTGCCCTGCTGGCTCCTTGCCCCAAGCCCTGCAGTAGCCCAGCTGCCTTTGTCTCCCCTGTTGTCCTGCATTGCCCAGCTTCAGGCTGTTCCATTTTTGCTGGTAGACACTCTTTCTCTTTGTCCTTCTCCTCTTTTCCTTTCACTACTGCCTCCTCCTCCCTCTCTTTTTCTTTGTTTTCTTCTTCCTTCTCTACTTCTTCACCCTCTTTTAATTTCTCATCTTCTTTCTCTGCTCTCCTCTCCATCTTCTCTCCCCCCTCCACTTTGTCTTCCTTTTCTTTCTTGTCTACCTCCTCCTTTTCCTCCTCCAATTTTCCATCTTCTTCCTCTGCTGCCCGCTCTACCTTTACCTCTTTGCTCTCCTCTTTTTCTTCCTCTTTCTTCTCCTCTTCCCCCTCTTCTTCCTCTTTCCCCTCCTCCTTTTTCTCATCTCCCTCCTCTGTTCCCAGGCTCTCTGGCTTTGCCCCACAGGTGCCCAAGTTTTCCTCTTTCCCCACTGCTGTGTGATCCCTCCTTTCCACCTCTTCTCCCACAGGCTCTCCCCGGGCTTCTTCTCCTCCTGGTGCTGCCCCTTCACCCCCAGCCCTGGGGGTCCCTTGTTCTGCCTGGGGAGCCCTGGGCTGTGCTGTGGCTCCGGTCTCAGCCCCCTGCTCCCCCTGCCCGGGGCTCTCCCGGACCCCAGCCACCCGCTGAGGTGCCCCATCACCCACCTCCCTGCTCTCACGGCCCTTCACACCCTGGGATGACTGGAAGAGGCCCTGGTAGCGCTTCCGATCCTCCACGTGCTTCTTCCTCATCCTCTCCCCCAGCTGCTTCAGCTCCTTCTTCACCGCGGCCGCCATGGAGGGGTCGAGGTGAGCCACGCGCTGGAAGTCCTCCCGTGCCTCCCTCTCGTTCCAGACAGCAGCGTGGGCCTTTGCCCGCTTGAAATAGGCCTTGGCATTGTCTGCCAGGAGAGAAGAGCCCTCAGAGGGCGTCCTGCAGCTCAGAGCCACCAGCCACGGGAGCTGGAGACCTGGGGACCAGGGGACATCAAGCACACGTGGAGTGTGGGGTGGACAAACCTGCAGGGAGGGCAGGGACACCTGGGCTGTGCAGTGCCAATGTGGGCAGCAGGGCACAGGGAGTGCAGGGATCATTGTGGGAAGGGGAAGGATGGTGGTGGGTGGGGGCAAACTGGGACACAGGGATCCAGATGACACAGGCACTATCACAGGCAGAGGGACACAGGATGAGCATTGTCAGGGTGGGGGATTCAGAGGATGGAGTCCCTGGGAGCCATGGGCACAGCAGGGGTAGGATGCAGGGCACAGGTACCATTGTGCTTCTGGAGAAGCTCCGTGGTGTGCTCCAGCACTTCGTAGTACTCGCCGAGCTCCAGCTGGCACTGGCAGTAGTTGAGCACCAGCGGCGTGACCAGGCTCTCCAGCTTCAGCCAGCCATCCTCCCACGGCTTCTCCTGCCCCCCGAGCAACCAGGGCAGCTCACGGCTGTGTCCATCCCCTCCCAGGCACCGAGGCACATGGGGAAGGGCTTTGAGGTGCGGCCCAGGCAGGGCTGGGGAGGTGTGGGTGCTGCTCACCTTGGCCTGGAGGTTCCTGAGGCAGATGACAGCCTCCTGGTACTTGGCGGCCGCCTGCGCGAACTCCCTGCGCAGCACCAGCCGGTTGCCCTCGCTGTGCAGCACGGGCACTGCTGCCAGCTTCTCCTCCTTGCTCATGGCCCAGGTGTCACGTTTGTACGCTGAGGGGTCCTCCACCTGCCCAAGCAGGAGGGGCTGAGTGGCTGTCCCGCTGTTCCCGCTCCGGCAGCCATCCCCAGCACGCCCTTACCCGGAACAGCTCCATGATGAAGATGAGGGGCTGTGGCGTCCGCTGCAGCTCGTCCAGGTCCTCGTAGCCCGTGCTGTGGTAGTCAAACATGTTGCCCATGCCACAGCGGTGCTTCTGCCCTTCCAGGGGGTCCCGGCCCTCCGCGATCCTCCGCATGCCCCTGGACACCAGGGCGTACATGCCTGTGTGCTGCAAGGAGGGAGCACCCTGCTCAGCCCTGGGGGGCTGCACCCCCTTGTCAGGGCAGCCCCCCCAGTGCTGAGGCCAAGTGACAGGCTGTGTTTGCACCAGACAAGGCCAGAGCATCTCTGGGATGCGTGGCTGTGTGTCCTGGCTGTGCAGGAAGGAGGGAAGTGGGCATCTCTGGGCCCCTCACTCACAATGGCGTCGCACCAGAACTCTGCCACCTCCCCAATCCTCATGGAGCTGAGCAGCGTCTCCCAGATCTCCAGCTTGAACATCTTGCCCACGATGATCTCCATGGGCATGCCGGCTTCCCGGCTGTCATCGATCACCATCCGCTCAAAGTCATCCTTCAGCGTCTGGAAGTGGAAGGTGAACTGGCCCAGAGAGGGCCCAGGGGTGAGACCGCCCTTGGCAGCCACCACGACCTCAGCTGTGGGGTCAAGCCTGCTCCCAGCACTGTGCTGCTCTGACTGGCAGCTCTCCCTCCACAGCAGATTGTGCCTCTTGCCTGCTTGAGACAGCAAGCAGATGGTGGAATGTCCTAACATCCATCCATGCTGTAGCTCCTTTCTCCCTTTGGATCCCCTTTATGGCCCCGTGCAGAGAGAGCTCTCACAGTGTGCTCCAGGGCCTGGTGGAACCCACAGTCATCAGAGGCTGGGGAATCTCCCAGGAATAACCCATTGGCACATGGCAGGAAAGACAGATTTCAGCAACCCACCGAGGCTGCTGAGCTCTGAGGGTGCCAGGGGGAGGGGGTGTCCCAGGCCCACTGCAAGGTGAGGCCGTGGGCACTGCCAGATGTCACTGTGAGAAATGTGGCTGCCTGTGCCCAAACCAGCCCCTCCTACACCCCTGGGAGGGCTCTCACTCTTCCCAGAACTGGAGCTGGGCTCGTGAACCATAATGGGCAGGGATGTCAGACCCACTCCCTCTCCCAGGGCTCTGGAGGAACAACCCAGACCATTTACCTTGCTCCCATCCTGCAACTTCGGCAGTTCCCCTTGGCCTCCATGCAGAATCTTCTTTCTGACCCCTTCCACATTCAGCAGGTAGGTTTCTTCCATGGCCGCTCACAGGTCACACGCACCCCAGCACACTCTGGCCCTTCTGGAGCTCCACGTCTTCCTTAGGTGTCTCTTTCTGGATTATCTGGACATACACATCTTCCAGGGCTCCTGCTGCCCTTTTCCTTTCTGTGCTGGGGCAGAGCCTTCTTCCCTGCCCTTGGGTTGTGAGGGGTGTCCCTTCCTAGCACACACTTGCTGAAGCCCCCGGTGTCCTCTGTTGCTTTCTGTAACCGCCCTTCTAATCCTCTTCCCACCCTGTCAGGTTAATCTGGGATTTGCCTGCATAGTCTGTGAGGAATTACAGGAACTCCCTGATCAGGAGGGCCTCCTTCCTCCCACAGAGTGCCAGCACTTTTGACCCAGCTCCACGAAGAGCACTTTGGGGAAGGAGCCCAGCAGGGCCCCACCAAAGGTGCCCAGGCATGGCTCCCTGCCAGGGGCTGTGTGGGTGGGAGACCACAAAGGAGCAGACCAGGGCTGAAAGGGAAACTTTATTGAGTTTGGTTTGCAGACAAACACTCCTCAAACACAAGAACAAACTCTTACCAGGCCACAGCCCACCAAACCCAAGATTCAGTAAGATGCAGAAACCAGCACCATGCTGTCCTGGCCAGTGCTGACTCTTGACAAGTAAATCTGTTGTTTTGGCTGCTCTCACAGGCATAGTCCAATTCTTTAGCTCCAGCAGCCAAACCCAGCACAGTGGATGTGAAATCTGGACAGGGACCCTGTAGCACTGCCCAGCAGCACGTGGCAGCAGCAGTGTGTGACTAAAACAAGGACTTCAGTGTGGCAGGTGACCACCACTCCCAGCTCTGCTCACAGACCCAGGCCCACTGCTCACTTCTCCATGAGGGACTCCAGCTGCTCCTGCAGGGATGCCATCTGGGAAGAGAGAGAGATGTTACAGTAAGGCACCTCTGGGACCCCAGGCAGCCCCAGTAGTTTTGTTCTTGCACATCTTCTACCCACACCAGTGGCTGCTCTCCCTGGGTGTTGCCTGGAGCTGTGCTTGGGCTCCTCTGGGACAGGACTGGCACTGCCCACAGGGATCTGAGAGGGAGAACCTCCTGCCTTGGTACCAGGCTGGAACAGAGCTGCCCAGGCAGGAAATCTGCCACAACCCTCCAGCCACTGCCTTCCTTCTACAGGGGTGCTAACAGGTTTGTGTGCTGTGTTTTACCCCAGGAAGCAATCCTGAGAGCTCTGGACTGCTGACTGGGCATGGTTTGGCTCCTCCAGAAGGTGGGCTGCAGTCAACCCTACTCCTTGTATCTCCTTCTGCCTTGGGAAGCTCCATGCAACTACAGATACAACCCCACCTGAGGTACAGATACAACCCCACCTGGAGTTCAGAGCAGCTGCTGTGCTAGAAGACTCAGGGAACTCTGCCAGACCAAGCCTAGAGCAGTGTTGTGCCCCAGTACCTCCCACTCCACTGGGGGAGTTTCCTCACCTGCTGCTTCTCTCTCTCTTCTTGCTGCTTGAACTCATCCAGCACGGCCTGGAGACGGGTCTGCAGACACAAACATGGAGACCACAGCTACCAGTGTGCTCTCAGCAGAATGGTGCTGCTACCACACGTCACATGGTGCAGTGACAACCACCCCCCAGTCTCCTCCAGTTTCACAGATTACTTTGCCTCCACAGGGAAACGCTGGAGTGTGTACGGCCACAGCACAACTATTTTTAACCCAGCAGGCAAAGGCTCCTGGCTTCTCCAAATCAGCCTGCTGGATCTAATGGCAAGCCAGTGTTAAGCAGGTTTGAAGAGACCCCAGGACAGCTCTCACCTTGAGGGCAAGGTTCTCCACTTTCATGATGAGATCTTCCTGGCGCTTCCTCCTGTCTTGAGTCTCTTGGAGTTTGCTTTTCAGGTTGTCAATCTGTTTCTGGATGCCCATGGCTGGAAGGGAGAGCGAGCTCAGGCCCAGAGCAGCAGCAGAGCTGGGAAGCACAGCCTGCCCAGCATCCCAACAATTCTGCCATGCTCTGCTGGCCACTCACCAATCTGGTTGGACCCCTCATTCTCCTGCTGCTGCCCATCAGACTCGTTCAGCTTGTCCTGCAGTTGTCTCTCCAAGTCTTCCTCAGTGTCCATGATGTTCAGGTCTTCATCATCATGATGATCCCTCTCATCTTCATCCTCGCTGCTGCTGCTGATGTCATTAAATATCTCCCGCAGCTCATCGTGTTCTAGTTGGGGGCAAAAGAGTTAAAACACAGCTGATGACCTGCCAGTGCCCTTTGCCTGCCAGGGACCAGACCTAGAAATAAAACAGCCCTCCCCACTGCACCTGAGGAGCCATGGCCTTGCTTATGCCCCGATATCCCTGGGGAGGAGATGTCCAGGCTGGTGAGTGACCCATGGTTGTCCACTTCTTTTGTTTCATCTTCAGCAATGACTTCCCAGCCTGATAGCAGGAACAGGTGAGTCAAGGGAAAAAGAGGAACTTGGAAGATGCAGTTGTGATGGAAGAGGCTAAAAATGGCAGATCACTGCCACTCCAACCAGTGTGGCCTTGTACCTATAGATCCCCAGGATGAAACATCCCAGACCTCTTTTCTAATGACTTCTCCTCCACTATTTCAGTTCCTTCTCACTACAACAGCACAGTCCACAAGAAAGGTCACCCTGAGGAAACATTTAACTTTGAGCAAGGCAAAGATGAAGCTCCAAAACTTTGGTGCCTCTTGTGTGTTTATGTCCCAGTGCCCCACACCCATGCACAGCTCAGCTTGCTCCTCCCAGAACCCCCAGGTCACACACATGCCCTTGTCCTCCTCCTGAGCTTTTTTCCTCACCGGAAGGATACGGACACTGACAGCCTCAGCATCAGTGCTCAGGAGACGTTTCACCTCTTTTTCCACATCAGGAGACTCGATATACTGGGCCAGAGAGGGGAAAGAGAACAGACACACTGTTAAATGCCTTGTGCATGCTGCTGGTGCTGGCCAACTACAGGGATCCACCTCTGGATAGAGCACTGTTTCAAGGCTTTCTTATCTTCTGATTTCTGCACAGAATTTCCTCAGATTTAACTGTGAAGTAATTTATGCACCCCCCACAAAAACAATCCCTCTTTTTTGTACCTTGGTAGGTTGAGTGCTCTCACTTTTCTGTTTATACTACGTATTTCATAAGACTTTCTGTGTCTATGCAGAAAGCCCTTGAGGTGTTGACGGTCAACTCAACTGAACTCAACTGAACTCAAATCCTTCCCATCCCACTTAAAAAAAGACTTCATTTTTCACTTTTAAATTAGTCAGGAATTTTACTGCAGTGATATCAAATCTCTCCTGTGGGCTACAAGAATGTCTCAAGTAATTTGCTTCCCAAATGTCATGCAAAATCACACTCAACCCTGTTCTCAGAAACTGCAAAGGAGAGAAGAACAAGTCTTCCCAGCCTCAGGGTGCTGCATCTCCCCAACACCTTGCCTGGCTTGTGCATATGCACAGAGACAGTCTCTGAGCTCCATCTGTTGTCACTCCCCCAGCTGAAGTGACAGTGGTACTATTTGGGGAAGGGAATGGGCCATGCATAAAGAGAAGATTTAAGCTGGGAAAGCAGGAATGAGTGAAGCCTCATTTCCATGTGAGTCTTTCTTCCTTTTTTCTCTATGAGCAGGAAGAGATGTGGTTTGGCAAGGCAGCCACAGGAATGAGGTCCAGCAGTACCCTGAACCCAAGACTTTCCCCTAAGGAGCATCTTGGAAAATACAGAGGAAGCACCCAAAGAAGTGTTTAAAACTACTATCCTACCCTCATCTTCATCTCAGGCAAGGAAAAGTGAACAAATGTTATAAAACACATGACTTTTGGACCAATCACAGTTACAGCTCTAATGTCTCTGCTCTCCTAACCCTTGGGTATTTCATCTGCATCTGGGTGAGAAGCAACTCACCTTCTTCTTAGCTGTCTTCCGGAATCGCCGCTTCCGGACATTTTTCAGGGGAAGAGTGACTGTGACAGAGGAAACAGATTTCATGTGTCAGGCAGATGGCCCAGTGAGAGAAGCACATGTCAGAAGGGAGAAGATCCCTTCTGCAACAGAGAGAGCTGTGGAAAGAAGCAGCAGCACTGCCAGTACCTGGCTCAGATGTGGGGTGCTGGGGTGGAGGGGTGTGCACAGCCTCTACTCACTGCCATGGTTCCATATGAATTTCTTCTCTCTGTCCTTGTCCTTCTTCTTGTTTGCCTTGGGGTCAGTGGTCACTGTTTGCTCTTCCAAAGGCGGGTACAGATCACCATCCACGGTGCAAACAAGCATCTGGAATCCCCACAAGAACACAGGGATGTGAAGGAACAGTGACTGCCCACTGCACGTTGTCAGCCAAGGGGATTCAGGGGCACAGGGTGTGGGAAACACAGCTGCACCCCAGCTCAGCTGGACACAGCAGCAGCTAAGCTGTCACAAGGACAATCACATTTCACGCTTCAGGAATGAAGTTTCTAAAAACCAAGTGGAATGGGGAATTTTAAACTGCTAATACTGTGAGATACAGGAATTGGGTATGTTATAATGGGTGTCCAACTGCCAAAGTGTACAGGGGTTTTCCTGGGGAGGGGAGCAGTGAATTAAGCAAGAAGGACAGCTCATACCTGGCAAATATCCGCTGTCTTGTAGAAGGTTTTCTTGTCAATGGTTTTTAAGCTCTCGATGATGCAGGGCAGATCCACCAGCTTGGCTGCCAGTGGCACTCTGTCCACACGGACAATCCCATGGCGCCCGTCCGCTGCGGAGAACCAGGGGCAGGTCAGGGCTGTGCCTCAGCAGCCACCCCGGGAAATACAGCCCAGGGCAGCAGGAACTTCACAGGACAACACGTGCAGGTGGCACAGCTTCAGCTGTGGACAGGGCTGGAGCGGATGCCCTGGTGCTGCTCACTCACCGTGCAGCTCAATGGTGAGCCTGTCCTTCAGGTTGACATTCCCAGACTGGACTGCTCGCCGCACAGTCGAGGCATATTCCTGAGAAGGGAATTCTTCAGGAGCTGGTGTGCCTCCTCCAAGAGTTACCAAAGGCTTCTGCCCAAGCTACCCAGCTTTAAACACTGCCATCCACATGCTGGACACCAACCACAGGACCCATGGTGAACAGCAGCCTCCTCCCAACACCACGTTAATGTGGCTCTGCTATTCCCAGTGCTCTCCATGCCCCTGGCACAACACAGCTGTGACAGTGGTGTGAGGTCCCTGACAGAGACACCTGCCAGAGCTCCATAGCACTGTGAGCAGTTAGAGCTCCTCACAGAATCCCAGAATAACTGGGGGTGGAAAAAGAGATTATCCAGTCCAACCCCCCTGCCAAGGCAGGGTCACCTGGAGAAAGTGATACACTGACACATCCGGGTGGGTTTGGGATGTGTCCAGACAGGGAGATTCCACAGCCTCCCTGGCCACCGTTTCAATGCTCTGCTACTCTCAATGGTTTCTCATGGTGAGGTGGAACTTGTGCTTTAGCTTATCATCCAGTCACTGGACACAAAAAGAGCCTCAGCTTTACACACATAACAAACAGCAGCAAGGGGATGTACAGCCACTGCAACTAAAGAGCCAGCACTGGTTAAACCCTCACAGAAAGGTCCTCCCAAACCCTCTAGGCTGTCTCTGAGCCTCCTGCTCTGAGCGGCAAGAGCAGCTCCCTAGGGAATGCCGTGGAAAATCCGTTCAAAAGGGTGGGAAGGGCTACCCAGGCCCCAAAGCACCCAGCCTGTTCCCCACCCCAGAGCCGCAGCTTCCCCGGCCTTGCTCCCGCCTCCGGCAGCCGGTGCTGGCCGGGCCGAGCCCGGTGTGCCGCGAGGGCCGGCCCGGAGCGAGCTCTTACCGGGGGCAGCCGCAGCACGAACTGGCTCTCGAGCTCGTGCGGAGCATCGTCCTTGCCCTTGCTCATGCCGCCGCCTCCTCCAGCGCCGCCACAAACACGCCGTCACCTCGCCCGGGGAAGGCTGCTGCCCGGCGGCCCGAGCCCAGGCCGGCTCCCGGAGCCGCTCCCGGAGCCCCCTCAGCCGCGCTCCCGGACCCCCTCAGCCGCGCTCCCGGCCCGGCCGGTGCCGCCCCGCGGAAGCCGGGCCCGGCGCGCCGCCCCTTCCGCTCCCTGCCCGCTCCCTGCCCCGCTCCGCCGGGGGTGCCGCCGGCCATGGGGGCCGGGTTCGGCGCGGGGCTGGCGCTCGCCCTGGCCTCCAGCGCCTTCATCGGTGGCAGCTTCGTCCTGAAGAAGAAGGGGCTGCTCCGGCTGTGCGGCCGCGCCCGGGCAGGTACGGCCGCTGCCGGGCGCTGCTCCCGCTGGATCCCCCGAGGGTTGTGAACAGAATGTTTGGTTTCATCTGAGGTTTCTCGTTTGTTTCCTCCGCACCCAGGGCAAGGAGGGCACGCGTACCTGCGAGAGTGGCTTTGGTGGGCAGGGCTGCTGTGCAGTAAGTACCGCGCTCGGACTGTGTCTCCACGCTTACCGTGGGGTCACGGAGTGGTTTGGGATGGTGGACACCTTCAAGATCATCTCGTTCCATCCCATCCCGTAGGAACACCCACCATCCCAGGCTGCTCCGAGCCCCAGTGTCCAACCTGGCCTTGAGCACTTCCCGGGATGGGGCAGCCACAGCTTCTCTGACAGACACATCCGGGTGGGTTTGGGATGTCTCCAGACAGGGAGATTCCACAGCCTCCCTTTCCACGGTTTCAGTGCTCTGCCATTCTCAATGGAAAGTTGTTCCTCATGGTGAGGTGGAACTTGTGTTTTAGTCTATCATCCAGTCACTTTACACAAAAAGAGCCTCAGCTTTACGCACATAACAAACAGCAGCAAGGGGATGTACAGCCACTGCAACTTAAGAGCCAGCACTGGTTAAACCCTTACAGAAAGTCCTACCGAACCCTCTAGGCTGTCTCTGAGCCTCCTGCTCTGAGCAGCACGAGCAGCTCCCTAGGGAAGGAGCCAGGGACCCTGTGCCAGGGCTTCACCACCCTCACAGGGAACAATTCCTGGCATCTTATCTAAACCTACTCTCACTCAGTTTCAGCCCATTCCCCCTTGTCCTGTCACTACATGCCCTTGTAAAAAGTATCTCTCTCTTTCTTGTAGGTTCCCTTTGCATACTGGCAGGCCACAATTAGGTCACTCCAGAGCCTTCCCTTTTAAGAGTGGTTGTGGTTGTTTCCAGTCACTTTCATGTTTTATTAGTACCATTTTTGTTCGATTGCTTGAGTTTTATCCAGGTTTCTGATGATGATGTTGGTCTCGTTGTAATTAAACTATTCTAAAGTCTCGTGCATTACCAAGTTTCTCTGCTAAGCAGGAGCTGAGGAGCTGGTTTGGCTGGTTTGGGTTAAGTGCTTCTGAAGTGGCCTGCCCTGAGGATGTAGTGATAATGGCACATCCAGCACCACGTACAGCAATTTCAGCAGCTTTACTTTACACTTTCCAATGTTAAGAACCAACTGTAACTGATTTACCCTTTAAAAAGCTGTAAAAGCTGTTCCAGGAAAAGGAGAGGTGCCTTTCAGCTTTGTGGACATTATGGAAATACTTTGGTGTGGTTGCTGCTCACTGTAGAGGCACATGTGACTAAGGATCACTGTGCATAACACTGAGCCTTCTCTTCCCAAGAGAACCTGTGTGGGCCTTCTGCTTGTTCCTGCTGGTGCTGTTCTTCCCTGCTTGCTCAACATACCTCAGAGAAACAGCATGCTCAGGAGGAAGCTGAGGCTTTTCTGACTACACTCAAACTTGTATTGTGGTGAGTTGCTGCCACTTTGATGCTCACAGGAGTTTCTTTTGCAGTGGGAGTTGGAGAAGCTGCAAACTTTGCTGCCTATGCCTTTGCCCCTGCAACACTGGTAACTCCACTGGGTGCTCTGAGTGTCCTTGTTAGGTAAGCAGCCCCAGAAACAGCCTCACTTCACCTACCTTAGTGATGAAAGCAGTTGCTCTGCTCTCTTCCTTCAGGTATCCATTTCTTGTCCTAAATGGTTTTGGATTTTTTTTTCTTTTTCAGCGCAGTTCTGTCTTCCATCTTCCTGAATGAGCAGCTGAATGTTCATGGGAAGATTGGCTGCATCCTGAGTATGCTGGGCTCCACTGTCATGGTGATCCATGCTCCACAGGAAGAAGAGGTTTCCAGCCTGGAGTCAATGGCAGAGAAGCTGAAAGATCCAGGTACTAAAATAAAAGGATTTCTGTTGACTTCAGGCTAATGACAGTAGGAGGTGGGACACAACTTGGATAGATTGGAAAAGACTGAACTGAATGGCAATTGAGCTGTTTCTTGTTCTGCACACCCCACTGGAATCATTACTGGTTACCAGGTGGGCTGGTTTTTTACTGTCTGTGAGGTATAGATGCAAAAAAGTGAGGAGCAGGGAAATGAGGTGCAGCTGTCAGCAGAAGGGATTGGCCTGTGGCAGTGCCAGGAATTGCAGAGGGAATTCCTGTACATAAGGGTGGTAGTGGTGTGGCTGAGAGGAGACAGAGGAGGAAATTCAGTCAGAAGAATTCAACGCAAAAGAATTCAAGGAGTTGTGTCCAAGATCAGGTAGTCTTGGTATTTATGTTAGAGGATGAATCAAGTCACAAGGATATGATGTAGGCAATAGCACAAATGGCAGAATAAGTCAAAAGAGATGGAGGAAAGCAGCATAAGGAGAGGATCAAAGCAGACTACACCAGCCAGGTACAACAGGTAGATGTTGCTGCTCATTAGGAGGAGCACTGGCAGGGCATTCCTGTGATGTGGCACTTTCCTTTTTATCCCACCAGTCTGCAGCGTTCAGCCACAGCTTCCCAAGCCTTCTGTCACCTTCTTGGCCTGCTGCTGGACTGGTCAAAAGCCCCCCAGCTCTGGTAGTGCTGTGGAGCCTGGCTGTGCCCCTGCCACTCCCAGCAGAGTGTATCCCCAACAACCTGACTTGTGATCACACTGTAATGAGCTGCTGTTGTCTCTGCAGCTTTGCTCAGGCTTGCCAACCCTGTTCCCTTCAGATGGAGGCCAGAAAGGCTGATGGGGCACTTACCTGCCTGTCCTCCATTTCTACTTGCTGTTCGGTCATATCTGTCACTGGTGCTGCTGTGTTCTGATGGAGTTCTTGAATTCTTCTTTCCCCAAGGATTCATTGTGTTTGCTGTGTGCGTCCTGGTGAGCTCCCTTCTGCTCATCTTTGTGGCTGGACCCCGTTATGGGCAGAGCAACGTCCTGGTTTATGTTTTGGTCTGCTCTGCCATTGGCTCGCTGTCCGTATCCTGTGTCAAAGGCCTGGGGATTGCCCTGAAAGAACTGTTCTCTGGGAAGCCAGTGCTGAAGGAACCCCTGGGCTGGGTGCTCCTGGTGTGCCTGGTGATCTGCATCAGCATCCAGATCAACTACCTGAACAAAGCCCTGGACATTTTCAACACCTCTGTGGTCACACCCATTTACTACGTGCTGTTCACCACGGCCGTCATGACGTGCTCTGCCATCCTCTTCAAGGAGTGGCAGCACATGGTGCTGGACAACATCGTCGGCTCCATCAGCGGCTTCCTCACCATCGTGTCCGGCATCTTCCTCCTGCACGCCTTCAGGGACATGCCCTTCACCCCCAGCCTGCTGCCCCTCTCCCTGCAGCCAGCCAGGGCAGAGCCACGCCCGCCCTGGAGCAGTGCAGACAGACATCACTCCTGCCAGCACCAGCCGCTGCTGCCCGCAGAGGACAAGGGCTCTCAGAGTGCAGAGGAGGAGGAGGAGGAGAAGTGAAAGCAGGTGAGGAAGCATCTGATCTGCTGGCTTCCTGCCCCCACTGCTGAGGCTGAATGTGCTGCTGCAGGAGCTGTGTTAGCCTCTGCCTGCCCCAGGCACCACCACGCTGACAGGAGGCTGGCAGAGCAGCAGGGAAGGAGCCTGGGAACTGCCCAGTTCCTGGTGTCCTGTGCCTCTTCACTCTTCTTTTATGTGAGGAATTAATCTGCCCTCATCAGGGCAGAGAGAGGCCTGCAGCACTAACGCAGTGCTAACCCTGACTCCGTGGCAGATCACACATCTGGGGAGGCTCACACTGTTTTTTAAAACCCAGAATTAACAGTTACAGAATGATCTAACATGGTGCTAAGGTTGCACAGAGAGAAGATGGATGTCTGGCTTTAAAGGTGACATTCAAAGAGTATTAATGCAAAAATTCCTCTGTCAAGTACTTGATTTTGCTCACTCTGCTAGAATTTATTTACAGATTCACATCCAAAAACAGAATACAGCCCAAACTGGGAAACTTCAGTGGTGCTGCCACATGCTGCTGTGGCTCTTACAGAGGGACCAACCTCTTTGTGCAATGTCTGCAATGCAGGTTGATGAAGCTTCCTGTGTTCTATTAAAGACTGATCTGTTCAGTTATCCAGTGGTGAGTGATACATTTATACCAAGAGCTGGGTGAACACTGGAAGGCATGGAGGATCGCAGGGGTAGGTAGAACTCTGAGTGCTCCAGAGAAACTCAGGTTAGGACAGGAGAGGAAACCACCTACTCTGGGAACCTAGTCCTTAGCTACTGAGGTAAGTTTCTGACAGGTAACTGGACAGCTGTGTCCTCACTGACATGGGTTTACATCTGCATAGCTGCTGAACACACCCTGAGGTTGTTCCCAGGAAGGCTGCTGGCTCCAAGCCACCCACGTTAGGAGCTCCCACGCTCTGTCCAGCAGCCCCTGCAGTGGGTTGTGTGCAGCACTGCTTCACCAGGCTCCTGTGTAGAGCTCCAGACCACTGCCAGGGTCACTCCAGGCTTCCCAGAGCCCTGCAGCATATGAGCACTGCTGAAATGCTGCTGCCTTCCCAGAGAGCTGATCAGTACTTGGTTGTTTTTCCAGTTTGAAGCTCCTCTTGGTGTCCTGGGGGCAGAGGTCCAGAAGACACACCCACAGGCCTCGGGCCAGTGACCTCCACAGGTGAAGGTGCACGAGGTTATAAAGCAGCTAGTTAGTTATTCCCTGCAGTTAGTCTCTTTAAAGAAACTACTCTCCAGGACAGCAGGAGCTGTTAACGTTTTGGGGAAGAAGAGGAAAGGGCACAGCCTCTCCCAGAAACAAGTCTGATTCAGGAGAACAGATTAATTGAGCAACAAATCAGAATTCAGAAAAGGCCTTCTAGCCAGAAGACAGTTATGTCTCCTTCCTACTAATTTTGCCATAAATAGGATAACTGGGAAGGAGGGGGAGTGACAAGAAGGCCAGATTTTCCATTCTTAGTAGTCATCTTTCTGAAAAAAGGAGAATCTCATATTAAAAATTGACCCAGTTAATATTTATTACATTTACCCAGGGAAAGCAGTTAATGGAGCAAGTCAGCATCGACAGAGTTGTGCTGCAGTGTGAAAATTGGTCACTTGGCCGTATGAACGATCTACCTATGGAAGCCTGGAAGTATTTTCCAGCAGTGGCACTGCCTGGGATGGTCACTGTTCCCAACATGCTCTTCTTGCTCAGCGTGCCTGTCCCAGCCTGCAGAGCGATGGGTGAGGATGTGCCCAGGAGGGCTGCTTTGTGCAGCACTGTTTAAGGCAGGCTGGCCTCACCCAGAGCTGGGAGCATCCAGTGAAACGAGCATCAGCACCCCCCTGCCCAGCCGAGGGTTCCAAACGCTCCCTGCGTGGCACCGGCTCCCGGCACAAAGGCGGCCGCCCGGAGCAGCACAGCACCCCACCGCGGAGCGTCCTCGTGTCTGGTGCGGGCTCTCATCTGGCTGCGACTTCCCCGAGACTGGCATTTAATCAAATCCTACCCCCGGGCTGATCCTGGCTCCCTGGGGCAGCGGAGTGACCAGGGGTGGGCATGGGCGAGGGCCGGGCCCGCGGGGCTGGGTCCGGCTCAGTCGGACAGGCTCTCCGAGAAGGCCGACTTGGACTTCTGCGTCTGCTCCAGCCGGTTCAGGATGAACTGGCTGGTGTCGATGAAGCGCTCCACGCAGTTCACGAAGCACGTCTCAGCCCGGCTGTCCAGCTTGGGGCCCGGCTTGTCCATGCACTTCTCCTGCACACAGCGGGGTCCCGTTGGTACCGCAGCCCGATCCCCCCACCGGGGCCGCGCCTCCAGGCCTCTCCCGCCACCTCGGGGTCCCGGTGCCCCCGGGACCCCTGGGGCGCAGCCGAGCGCTGCCCACGCCTGGCTCCCGGAGAGCCGCCCGCTCCCGCCCCGTGCTCACCGGAGCTGGGGCTGCTCCCACGGCGGCTCCATTTTGTCCCCATCAGCCTCCTCCCCCCGGGGACAAAGGTCTGCGCGGCCTCCCAGCCCGCCTTGCCCCACCATCGCCACCGGGTCACCGGAGCCGGCGGCCCTGCCCGCCGCCCGTACCCAGCACAGCTCGGTCATCTGGTGCACCAGCTGCTGGAAGCGCTGCTTCTGCGTCTCCACCTCGATGAAGCGCTGGAGCTGGGGGTCGGCCCCGCCCAGCCCGGCGGCGGACGGCGGGTCCATGGCGCTGCCGCTGTGCCCCGCTCCCCGCCGGCGCCGCCGCGCCGCGACCTTCACGTGCCGCCGGTGCCGCGCCCGCCCCTTCCGCCCGCGCCGCGCCTGCGCGCCCGCCCGCCGCGCGCCCCCTGCCGGCACGGCGGAGCGGCCGCAGCCGGGGAGGCCGTGCAGCCCTTCATTGTCCGGGAGCGGAGCGACCGGGTGTGATGGAGCCCCGGGGCGTGACGGAGCTCCAAGATGGTGATGGAGCCACGGGAATGCGATGGAGTTCTGGGGATGTGATGGAGTCCTGGGGATGTGATGGAGTTCTGGGATGATGATGGAACTCTGAGCACATGATGGAGCTCCGGGGATGTGATGGAGTCCTGGGGATGTGATGGAGTCCTGGGGTGATGATGGAGTTCTGGGGTGATGATGGAGCTCTGAGCACGTGATGGAGCTCCAGGGATGTGAAGGAGCTCCAGGGATGCGATGGAGCTCCAAGATGGTGATGGAGCTCCGGGGATGCAATGGAACTCCAGGCATGCAATGGAGCTCCGGAGCTGTGATGGAGCTCCAAGACGATGATGGAGCTCCCGGGCAGTGATGGAGCTCTGGGGACACAATGGAGCTCCAGGCATGCGATGGAGCTCCGAGGCTGCGATGGAGCTCCAAGATGGTGATGGAGCTCCGGGGATGCGATGGAGTTCTGGGGTGGTGATGGAGCTCCAGGGATGTGATGAAGCTCTGAGCATGTGGTGGAGCCGTGGCACGGCCGTGGGTGTCCCCCAGGCTCCTGCACTCCCCGGTGTGCGGGCGTGTCCCGCCGGGCAGGGTCAGCGGGCAGTCCCCGCGGTCAGCACTCCTCGTCGGCGATGTCCAGGATGCTGCTCAGCAGCACGGTGAAGGTGGGGCGCTCCTCAGGCTTCTGTGGGGCGAGAGGGGAGCGTGGCTGGAGCCCGTGTGTGCCCCAGGCACGCCCTGGGGAGCCCCGTCACCCCGCCAGGGCTGTCTCCGGGGTGCAGGCCGCTCACCTCGTGCCAGCAGCTGTACATGATGGCATAGACCCGCTCCGAGGCCGCCTGCGGCCGGTACAGGCGCAGCCCCTGGATGACGTGCTCGGTTGTCTCGCTGTTGTTAAACCTCTCGTAAGGCATCTTCCCCAGGGAGTAAACTTCCCACATCAGGACTCCTGTTGGGGGAACAGCACGGAGAGCTCATGGCACTGGAGCAGCTGTGCCTGCAGCTGGTTTGCAGAGGGGTTCCCAGCCTCCAAATCAGCAATGCTGGGCCCTTACCAAAGGACCAGACGTCAGACTTGCTGCTGAACTTGCTGTACAGCAGCACTTCAGGAGGAGACCACCGCACTGGAAACTTGGACCCCATGGAGCTTGTGTACTCATCATCTAGCACGTACCTGCAGCAGGAAAATGGATCAGGGTGCCTCACCTGCATTTCACATTTCCCTCCTCCACACAACTGACCAAGCTCAAAAGGAATGGCAGCTCAGAATGACCAGAGGCTGCAGCAATGCATGGGTTTCAGCAGTACATGCGTGTTAGCCAGGACTGCAGAAGAGATTTGCTGACAAATGCTGACAATTTGCTGGAAGCACAGCAAAAAGGGGATGTGGAGAGAAAGCTGCAGCCAGGAGAATTGGGGGTGAGAAAGAAGATACAGAGGGAGGTGGGGAAAGGGCCAGGGAAAGTAAGAAAGGGATGATGGAAAGTGGAGAGGCAGAAGGTTGAGCCAAGCAGATGAAATGGGAAGACAATGGTAAAGCAGAGCTGGACGGTGGTGGGGACAAAGATCAAAGTGTAGAATTGATGGAAGGAGGAGATGGGGTACTGAGACAGAAAAGTGACACAAACACATCCACCAGACCTGGAAAGACCAAAATCTGACACTTTCACAATGCCTTGGTCATTCACCAAACAGTTTCGAGCAGCCTGTGAAGGGAGAGGTGCAGGCAGTTACTTCTCCCTGCTCTTGTCTCTCCCATCCCCCTGTAGCAGGTGAACTTCATCTCATCCCCACCCACCAAACACTTCACCTCACTTTGTCCTGCAAGTTCACCTGGACTGGGGCAAGCTAGAAAACCCTCAACAGAGAGCAACTGAGGCCTCCAAGCATCCTGTTTATCTATGTAGGGGCGACTTCCCCAGCAGGATTTTGCCTGAACAAAGCAGCCAGAGCCCTACCAGGTCTCTGTGCAGGAACTGCTTGGATTCCAGGTACTCCATAGCTTCACAGACATCCTTGCACATCTCCAGCAGCTCGGCAGGCTGGAAGCGCTGCCGTGTTTCCCTCAGGAAGTTCAGGAGGCAGCCGTTGGCCATGTACTCGGTGATGATGAAGATGGGACGCTGCTTAGTGCAGACCCCGTAGAGCTGCACCAGCTTCTCGTGGGACAGGTTCCTGTGTTGGGGACAAAGGCAATTCTGAGCATCTAGAAAGCCAGGGAGCAAAGAAGTACCTGTGAATAAGGAGAGTTTGGGAAGGGAAGGTGCTTCTGGCCCAGCTGACAGTGGAAAACCTCACTGAGGAATCATCACAAAACGAGTGGGATCTTGGATGCATTTTGCAGAGTATGGGACTGCCCAAGAGTGTCCCTCCACACCTCCCAGGAGTGCAGCCATTCTGGCAAGGAGCACCCAGCACTGCCCTGCATGGTGCTCACCACTTACATCATGACTTTGGCTTCGTCAATGAACTCGTCCTCTGACATGGAGCCCTCCCTGATCATCTTGATGGCAACGTTGTACTGGCCTCTCCATTTCCCGTACTTCACCACGCCAAACTGCCCCGTCCCCAGTTCCTTCAGGAAGGTCAGATCCTTGGGGTCGATCTCCCACGAGCCTAGGACAAGAGTGTGAGTGTACTGTGGGTACAGGTGACCTCCCTGCCTGGTGCTCCCAGTCATCCCATCTAGCAAGCCCAAGAAAAGCTCACAAGCATCTGCTGCCTGATAAATCATCCACAAAATCCACAAAGTCTGAGACCTGTAACTCCAGGCATCCCCTGGCTTGCTAGGAGCAAGGTAGCTTGTGGAGTCTTTTGGTCAATACTGTCACCAGAGGGCAGTTGGGAAGTGGTTCCTGGGAAGGCTAAGAGCCATGGGACAGCCAGGATGCCAGCCTGGGAAGGCTGCTGCCAGCAGAAACAAACCCTGTAACCAGGGAACTGCAAGGTAGCCCAGGCTGGCTTACCATAGCCAAGGCCAGCTGTGGAAGGAGCACTTTTCTTGTGCTGAGACACGGGGTACTTCAGTCTGGATATGAGCCCTGAAACACAGCAGCAGAGATTGCCACTCTAGGCTTACCTGCCACATTCCAGCAGGGAACACAACCCCTGCCTTTGGCACAGGAAGGTGGGGATGCTGTGGTGCCAGTGCAAACACTGCTGGCTTCACTCTGCCTCCTGAACACTGACCTGCAGAGTTGTGCTGGTGGTAGGTGATGAGCTCTGGGATGCTGTTGAACAGGTGCTTTTCTGCCAGGTAATACTGATTCTGGGGGGTGCAGCAGACAACGTAGTGGCGGATTGTGCCTTGGGGATCTCTGGAGAGGGAGAACATGTGGTCAGTGCCATGGGGAGGAGAGGCAGAGGGTGAGAGGTGCCTGGAGGGGCCCTCTGAGGGAGGAACAAGCTGTTCTTAGAGCCACTTACACGGAGGACTTGGCATAGACAGAGACAGTGTATTTCCCTGTCTTGCTGGTGGAATCTCGGACAATGAAGCCGCCTTCCTTACCCTAAAACAGAAAGGGGAAAGGGCACTGGGTGTTTGTGGGGACTGTGTGTGACTCTAACAGGTAAAACTTGAAGTGAGTGAAGATCACAGCATGGCTGGAGAGGATGCACTGAGTCAGAAGAATCCTATTTTCAGTCCCTGCACGGGAGGCTACCTCCTGAAGTGGCTGCCTGGAGGAGCTCACACTGGGATAGGGAAGGTTCCTGGGGCTGTTGGGGCAACACTCCTCTCCCAGAAAAGCCAGGGTTGGTCCCATGCTGGACACAATGTGAGAACAGCCCATGGAGGGCTGGTGTAGAACAGACCCAGCCTCAGGAGGTAACACTTACCTCCTGTTTCAGCAGTTGCTCTGCTTGGCTCCGAGTGATATTCTTTGAGTACCACCTGGAACAGGGACACAGGCATCAGGGATATCTCCACAGCCACCTCTGTCCCCAGCCCAGGCTGACCCTGGCCCAGCCAGGACAGGCAGTGCAGAGAGCAGGGCAGGGAGGCTGCCGGGGGCTGGAGGCTGTCAGGATGTGGAAGAGGGAGAATAACCCAGCCAGGCTGGGCTCATGGGCTGTGTAGGGTAGAAACCAGATGGCAAATGTCTCCAACCAAGTACAACTCGCCAGGTGCCCATGCCCTCTCTTACTCAAAGATCTCCAGGGAATTTCTGGTTTCAGTGACGTAGTTGCTGGGGATGTATCCTTCCCTCCTGCAGAGAAAAGGGCTGGTCACACTGATGGAGGAGGCCAAGGGGAAAGAATATTCCTGTCTCAGGAGGCTGATAGAAATGGGCTCAAAGCTTTGGTGCAAACCCATCTGGGAAGGGCTGACACCACAGCTGGTTTCAGCCTCCTCCCCAGGGCAGCCCACAGCTGGGCAGGCAGGCTGCCCTCCCCTGTGGGTGCCCAAGGGGTGTGTTTGCCCCCCAGTGCCTGAGCAGCAGGGCAGGGCAGCGCTGCAGAGCCATGGGCATGGCCATGGGAGCTCTCACCCGTTCTTGTCCAGGGCTTTCCACCAGGGCAGGTGGCTCTCCTCCAGGATGAAGTACTCCTCGCCCTTGTGCAGCTGCAGGTCCTGTGCATTCATCGGCTCGTAGTTGTAGAGGGCCACCACCTTCTTCATCTCCCCTGCTGTGCTGGGGGCTGGCTCGCGGGGCAGAGGCTTCATCACCATCTTCCCACAGGGACAGAGGGAGAGCATGGGACACAGTCAGGCTGGCACACACACGAGACCCTTCCCAGGCTGAGAGGGCAGTGGTCTCAGGCAAAGTCAGTGCAGTGTTTGTCTCAGCTCCCATGTGTATCTCTACCAGAACACCCATTTCCTCTCCCTGGACTTTTTATCCAAATATTTTCCCCCATCTCCACAAAAAGGTAACTGTTTTCTCTTTACCTTTTGGCTTAACCTGTGACTCTTCCAGCCTACATCAGAGCTTTAATCTCTCAGGGAAACCTTAGAGTTGATAATTTGACTTCCCTATAGGCCTTTGGGCTCCATCCCCTGCTTCAAGCTCCTTCTCCCTTATGTCACCATCTTGACCTCCCTCCCCAGAGCAGAGTCTGGCCTGTACATCTCTGAGCAGTCATTGAACATGTTGGCTTTCTCCAAGTAGATCTTTTCTCCAACACTTTGGAGCAAACCCTGACATTGGCCTTTACCTGGTCCTCCTCAGGAGTTGGGGGAAGGGGCTTCTTTGTCTTGCGATGCGACCGCCCGACTTTTAAACCTTCAGAACAGAGGAGGGGCTAAGGTGAGAAAAGAGCCCTGGCTCTGTGCTGCAGTGGTCCCCAGGGCAGGGGGACGAGGCAGTGGGAGGGTGCCTGGTGTCTTACTGCCATTCCTGCTCTCCAGAATCTGGCAGCCCATGGCGTTCTTGGCTGTCTGGGAGCAGCACAGGTACTGGCCGTCGATCCAGAAGCAGGGGTGGTACTTCTGGACCAGGTCGCTGTTGTACCGAATCACTGTGGCAGGAGGGAAGATGTGTGTGACCCAGGGCTTGTCCCCAGCCTGCTGCAAGAGCTCTCAGCTCCCTGAGTGCAAGTGGTCAGCTGCACTAAATCATTTCCTCTCAGCTGTGCTGCTGTCCCCTGAGCCTTGATGTTCAGGTTTCCCTCAGCTTACCACTCTTGTTTCAGTGCTGTGGCCATGCAAGCCCCGTGCCACAGGGAAGGGCCAGGCTTGGCTCTCAGATCTGATTCAAGCTTTTGAGCAGCTCTGCAAAGGGGCAGCATGAGCATGCCTGGAGCCAGTCACAGAAGGACCTGGCCCTCCTGCCAGCCAAAATATCCAATAACCCCCAGGCTGCTCCAGCCCATGGTTCACAGCTCTTTTGAGCCCTTTTTTTTTTTCCCAGAAGTGGTGTGGGAGGCCAATGCTGTGCCTGGCTTTTCCATGGGAAGAGGAGGGCACTGCCACCACCCTGTGCCCGCTCAGAGACTTCCCTTGCAGGGAGAATATTCCCTTGCCAGGCAGGCTGACCAGCTTCCTCATACTTCTCTAGAGGGAAGAGAAAACTGGATCTGCCTAAACACTGTCAACAGCCTGGGGCTGGCCCACAGCAGCTGCATGGGGTGCAGAGAGCCCGTTCTTTGGTGGAGTAAGAGGACAACCTGTCAGCAAAAAGGCAGCATTTTCTCTCCTTTCCTTGTGGATTCTACACTGGCTGGAGCTGCCACAGAAACTCTCCTCCCTCAGCAGGGAAGTGGGACAGGACTGGCTGCTCTGCTGGGGCTCTTGTGAGATAACCGACTTCCCCGTTATCAGCCTGCCCCTCTTCCGCCTCGCTCGAGCCAACTTCCCCGTGTCAACTCAAGCAGCTAATCCCACCCTGCCAGCACAAAGCCACAGAAAGACACACACACATGTGCCAGGAGGCACACACAGCCAGCTCCAGGAGATTCTGGGTGGTTGGAGCCCCTTGGCACAGTGCTGCTGCAACACACTGCCAGCTCGAGGAGGGAGCACCCACCCAGCTCTGGGCATTAGCACTGAGCAAGGCTTGAGGTGGTTTGGGGAATATTCCCTGGCTCCCAGCAGGCTTGTGGTCCATGTTTCCTAAAGCACTGGGCACCCAACCCTCACATGCCAAGGCAGCACAGCTGTATGGCCACATCTGCTATTTCCTCTTGCCCTCAATGATTTCTGAGCCTGCTTGATCTACTTTGGAGCAGGTTTGTGAGGAGGCAAGGAGCCTCACTGAGGCAGCTGTGGTGCTGCAGAGGGTGACAGCATCCACCTGCCCCGGGCAGGAGCAGCTCGCTCTCCCTCAGACACAGGACAGGTCACCATGAGCCAGCGAGCCCTGGGAGCCTGCACTGTGGGTGAGGCACAGGCACAGCTGAGCCCGGGCTGGCTTCCCAAGGGAGCTGCGAGCCCAGCACTCACCGCTCTTCAGCTGATGGATCCAGCGCTTGCGCAGCTCCTCCGTCGGGGAGAAGATGTAGAGGGGCCCCTCGTCATAGACCACCTGCAGGAACACTCACCTCAGTGCGGCGGGCAGGGCTCTCAGGGCAGGCACGGGCGGAGCCGAGCCCTGCGGCCACCCCGAGCCAGCCCTGCCGCTGTCTGCCGGCCCCGCACGGTGCTCGCGGACCGTGACACAGAGGTTAAAAATAAGCCCCCTCCCCCGAGACTTTCCACTTCCTTCTCTAACTTTCGGTGTGCCGGGGGTGCACTGGGTGCCAGCAGGGCAGGCAGCTGGGCTGGGGGCTGAGTGTGCAGCCAGCATCCCTACAGCATCACCCCGGGGACTGCAAGGGGCAGGACAGAGCTCAGAAGCAGGTTCCCATCTTAAACAGAGCTGGCTCGGGGCTCAGAGAGGCTCACTGCTGTCCCATGCAGTGTGGACAGCAGCAGAGTGCCTCCAAGCAGCTGAGTGACACCTGGCACTGGGGCAGTGATGCCATGTTTGATCCCAGGCCCCTGTGGGGTCCTTCCCTCAGGACCTGCCACCAGGCAGAGTGGACCAGCAAAGAGGGTGAAGTGAAAACTCACCTGGAAGGGGTAGGGGAACCGTTCGATGATTGAGATCTGCTCCATGTTGTTGTAATCCTCCCCTTTCCTCTGCAAGAGAGAGGCAGAGATGGATGCTGGCATCCTGTTACTCAGCTGCTGGCATCTCCTCTGGAGCAGGCCCACAGCTTTTGGCATCCCCCAGCTCTGCATCAAGCTGGACCCCTGGTATGGTGTGGACAGAGCCCCCCATGCCAAGCAGGGTTGTCCCCCACTGCCACCACCCCAGGAACTCTTCCTACTCCCCCAGCAAGGGGACAGAGGGACAGATGCAGGGACCCTGGGACTCTCCTACCGGGACCTGTCGCTCAGGGGGAGGGTTGTTTTCAGGTGCCACTGTCTCCACACAGGTGATCTTCTCAATGTCCACGGAGCCCTTCTTACTGCCCCGACGCTGCAAGAGACAGTCTTGGTTCAAATGGTCACCAAGTGGAGACCTGGAGAGACTCAAACCAGCCCCTCTCCCTGTCCAACCACCCCTTGGGCTACGTGCTGGCAAGGGACAGCTGGTGACCCCTGGACACTGGCATGGCACTGCCCCTGGGGCTGCACTCACCCCTCGCTCAAAGTCATACTCGTAGTAGGACAGCTTGCTCTCTGTCAGCAGGAACAGCCGCTTCTTGAAGTTGAGGGGAGATGTTTTCTTCTTCTGCTGCGAGCGCTTCAAGAAGATGCTCTCCAGGATGACACTGGCCATGTCAGCCCCTGGTGTCCCCCGAGCTGTGCTCACCGGCTTGCTGTGGGCAAGACAATGCTGGCACGGCGCTCGCTCAGCCCAAAACCTGCTGGACCTCACTCAGTGCACTCTCCCCCTTGCCCCAGGGGCAGACAGGGGGTGCTGGGACCCCCACAGGGGGGGAGCAGCTGCAGAGGGGTGAGGACAGGTCAGTGTGGGTTGTTTGTGATGTGATCTCCCCCACACCAGGCTGCAGACCAAGCCACCACCCAGATGGCTCCTTCTCCTGCTGAAGAGGCCCCCAGGATATGCAAGATGGACAGAGAGCTGGAGAAAGAGAGAAACGGGGGAAGCTTGGAGCGCGGGGAGGAGCACAAAGCCAGCTGTGACACCCCACATGCTCCTCCCCTCGGCTCTGTGCATGTGAGCCTGTGTGGGCTGTTTCCTCCTGCCCCACCGCAGCCTCTTCGTGCTGGGGACGTGCTGACTTGGCAGCGTGCAAGGGCTGGTCACGGGAGACCAATCCCTAAAAAGCTGTGGGTAGGGCCTGGCCCTGAAAAGTCACAGTGCTGCCAGGAGCACGGAGTAGCCCCAAAGTCATCCTTCCCCTGTGTGTCCACAGGGCCTGCAGGAGTGCAGGATGGAGCTCAACTCCCCTCTGAGCAGCACTTGTCAATGTCCAGGCAGCAGGCAGAGGGGTTAAATCCTCCCCCAGCCATCAGGAAATCTCCCCATGGCCTCTCCAGGGAAGGGCAGTGCGGGAAAGGGCTCATGAGAGCCCTGCATCCAGCGGCTGCCCAGCCTTTAGGGACTGGAAATTGCCCTGGCCCATCTCTTGGAGCAGCCTGTGCATCTCACCCCATCCCTCCATGCTGTACCCAGGAACTGTGACCCCCAGGTGGGCCCAGCAGCCCCAGAGCCACGTGGCTGGAGCTGTGGGCTGTGACCAGCAGCTGACTGCAGTCTGGGAGCTGATGAGTGAGCTGTGTGGGGCCCTGCTGACCTGTGAGCCCCCGGAGCCCAGCTCCCTGTCTCCTGCCTGACCACCTACAGTCCCTGCTTCCCCTTCACCCTCACCTTGTTCCCTTTTTTCCTCCTATAAGCACAGCTTTGGAAAGTAACCTGGGAGAAGCTGTTTTTCTCCCCTGCTCCCCACAGCCCATCTCCTCAGGGGGAGGCTCAGAGGTAGACCAGAAACAGGGCTTCAGGCCCCCATTCCCCAGCTGAGTATTCATTCCCCACACACAGAAGATGGACATTGGATCACTCACAGCACAGACAGGTGGGGAACAATGATGCCAGGACCCAGTCCCACACACTGTGCCTCTCTCCAGGGCAAGCCCCAGCTTGGGGACAAGGAGCAGAGATGTCCTCCCATCTGTTGGCAATGCCCAGACCCTCCCAGCACAGCCCCTGCCCCTGCAGTACTGACCCTGCCCCACAGCCCCCACAGAGGCTGGGGACAAGCAGGATTCCCTCTCCTAGGCTTCCTTCTTCCCTCCTTGTGGCTCTTATGTCTCAGACCCTTCCAGCTTGTTGGGTGGTCAAAAAAAACTTAAACAACTTAAAATTAGTAATTAGAGTCTTTTGGAAAAAACAGCAGTGTGCTGATTGAAGCCTCAGGAGGAGGGATCTGGGGTCCCTGCAGGTGGCTGGTGTGGCCCCCCTGACTCCCAGACTGCTGGCAGGATGGTGGATGAGCCCACAGTGACCCCAGAACCACCCTGTAGCCTTGTGCCCTGTAGCCTTTTCCCTGTTTATCAAGTGTGGCTGCTGATCCTGTGTGCCAAGAGCAGGAGGGCTCCCACTGCCCTCCCTGGCAGTCACAGGGCTGAGCAGAGGGGCCCTGGGCTCCAGCCCATCCCAACTGCAGTGCTGGCTCCCTGGAGCTTTACCTGGAGTCACAGCAGCGGGGTCATGGCCAGCAGTGCCAGGCAGGTGGGACACGTCCTCACTGTGTGCTCTGGATGGAACTGCCAGAGGAGAAAGGACAATGAGTATCTCAGAGGGCTGTTGTGCCTCATCATGGCACAGCGTCCCTGTCCCCAGCCCTGCCACCAGACCCTCTGTGTCCCTGCCTGTCTCGGTGTGGTGGGCTCAGCCCCACAGCCAGCAGTGTGCTGTGACAGCAGTGACGAGTGGGTGTGCGCAGACACGTCCTGTGTCCCCCCTCCAGCAGTGTGACTTCCTGCCATGCTCACACCTCTGCCCAGCGTGCTCTGAGACCTCCACCAGGCTTGCCACATGCTGCTGGCCTCATGCCACTGCGCACTGTGTCCCACCATGGCCCCGGGGCCACCCTCTGCCACAGGCCAGCTCTGATGTGGGGCTGGCAGGGACCTCGCATGCCTGGGACAAGGGGAAGGGTGACAGAGTGACAAACTTCACAGCCCTCATGTCGCCGGCTGAGCCCCGAGGGTGTCGAAAACGATGGGTGTGAGGGACAGAGGTGCTAACCTCCTGCATGGGAGAGACTCCTGAGCGAACCCAGAGCTGCACCCAGCAGTGCCCACTGCGAAAGCACGGTGAGGAATGGCCAAAGACACGGGCAGAACCCAGCCCGGCTCCTGGCCACGCCGGCACCCTCACAGCGCTGCGATCCCCGCTCCGGCACAGCCCCTGGCAGCCCCTCCCCATCCCTGCCCGTGGCACCCCACAGCCCCACGGCCGGGTGACAGGCTCAGTGCCAGCTGCTTGGGCCCGGCCGGGCTGCGGGAGCAGCAGAGCTCCCGCCCGGCTCCCCGCCTGCCGCCCGAGCCCAGCGCGGCTGCCCTGCCCTCAGGAGCCCCGCAGAGGCGTGAGCCCTCCCGCGCAGCCCGCACGGAGCCTCCCGCCGCCCCGGCTGCCCACAGCCACCCCAGCAGGGCTCCACGATTCCCCGGGAGCCCCGAGGCAGCGCCGGCGCGGCCGCGGCCCCGGCAGAAGCTCCTCACTCACCGGGCTCCGCCGCTCGGCCAGCCGGGCCCGCCGCGCCCGGGGCGCCTCGGCGGCAGCGACGGCACGGGCGGCGGGCTGCGCGGGGAGGAAGGACGGGGCCGGCCAACCCCACCCTTTCGGTTCCCCTTTTTGCCTTCTGTGACTCAAAGGCAGCGCTTGTGTTTCCTCCTGCAGACAGCTGGGCCATTGCCGTGGGGTCACCGTGGCCGGAGCCTGCCCCGCGCTCTGGGCAGTGCCGGGTGTTGGCTGAGCTGGCTGGCCACCCTTGTGTTGTCCCAAAACGGGCTCTTTCACCCGATGGGGCTGACCCCCACACAGAACCGAGGTATTTTTATTTGGAGTTCTGTGTGGAAAGATGTTTTGGTGGCAAATTCACAAAGCCAGTAGAGTGACTATCAAAACTTTTCACTGTTTATACAATTTAGCAAATGAAAACATTAATCTTCATTGACTACATATTGCATAGTTCATTAATATTCTGTTTTATAGTGTTAAATTATTCCCTCACTTCTTAGGCCACACGTTCAGTGTTCCTCTTTGCTTGGGTCAGTGGGTTTCTTGGGTCGGTGGTCCAGGGCTGGTGCTGTGACCTGGAGTCTCTCTTACCCACTCAGAGCTGCTTCAGCGCAGTTGTTGAGTTAGCTTTGCTAGTGACATCCTTGTCTAGGGAGTTCTGCCAGCTGTTCCCGTGCTCCCAAACTCTGCACTCTCTGTGCCCGCTATCACTGGTAAATCCTTCTTCCCAAGCATTGTTTATTTCCAGCCAGGTCTGAGGTATCTGAAACATGTGAAGCCCTAAACCTTAACAAGGACCTCTGCTGACACACAATTTGTCTTTCACACACCTGGATGTGGCCTGCAGCCCGCGGTTCCCCGCCCCTCACAGCCCCCGTCCCACCCCGACCCGGCCTCCCCGCCATGGCCGCCGCCTGCGCTCCTCCCACCGCCAGGGGGCGCCGTGCCCCGCGCGCTCCTCTCTATGGTCCCCAGCTCACACTCACTTCCGCTTCCGGTCAGCTCCTTCTCTCCGGGCCGCCGCCGCCAAAATGGTGAGTGCTGGGGCTGGGCCGGGCTGCATCCGCCGGCATCCGCCCCGCGGCTGCGCCGGGCCGGGCTCCCTCCGCCGCCGTGGGTGCGTGCTGAGCGGCCAGGCCGGCGCGGGGGCTTCCCCATCCCCGGATGGCAGCGCAGGGCCCGAGGGAAGGGGAAGGGCGGGAGCGGGGCCTTCGGAGCGGGATGTGGCGTATGCGCAGCGGCCCTGACCGGCTCCCCTCCTTCTCCTCCAGGTGAACGTGCCGAAAACCCGCCGCACGTACTGCAAGAAGTGCGGGAAGCACCAGCCGCACAAGGTCACGCAGTACAAGAAGGGGAAGGACTCGCTGTACGCGCAGGGTGAGCACGGCTCGCTCCGGGTGTCCTGTGCCCGGGCTGGGGACATGGGGCTGGGGAGGACGGCTGGGCCGAAGGGATGTGCGGGGCACTAAAGGGAGCTGAAAAAATAAGATACAGGGAGAAAGACTAAGGACGTGTCAGCCCAAAGTAGTTTCAGATGGTTGTTGTATGGAGGTGTTTAGCTAGTTAGGGAATGTGCTCTGGGTGAACCTGGCTGGCTCTGAAAGCACAGCCGGAGCCCAGGCTGGCCAGCCCTGCTGTGGGTTTGAAATGTGCTGGGCCTTCAAGTTCAGGTGAAAGAAAGTGAATCCAGTGGTACTTCCACCAGCAGTGATGTGGATTAATCATGCAAATATCACCTGAACAGGACTGTATAAATATTTCCAGCCCTTTGTGTGCTGCCTTAGAGGATTTACCACGCAGCACGCTTCTCTGCACAGAGCCCTGAGTAAATCCAGTGCCTTGACCTTGTGTGTCTGTTGGGTGCACAGTGAGGGGAAGGTTCCACTTTTGGGGCCAGCACAGGAGCCGTGGCACTGGTTCTGCTGGGCTGTGCTGGGGTTTAGGCAGTGCCTTGGAGCACGCCCTGGGCTGCTGCCTGAGCAGAGCTGTTTCTCCCGCAGGAAAAAGGCGCTATGACCGGAAGCAGAGCGGCTACGGGGGCCAGACAAAGCCCATCTTCCGTAAAAAGGTGAGTGGTTTGCTCCTCAGGAGCAGGAAACGCCCTGGGCAGCCCCTGCCCAGCTGAGGGAGGGCTCCTCAGTGCCCTTTCCTGGCTGTGTTAGGGCAGTGCTGTGCTGGCTCAGCTCTCCCTTCATCACAAATGCCTTGGGTTGGAAGGGACAGTCTTGTTCCCGTCCCTTCCACTGTCCCAGGCTGTTCCAAGGCCCATCCAGCCTGGCCTTGGGCACTGCCAGGGATGGGACAGCCACAGCTTCTCTGGGCACCCTCTGCCAGGGCCACTCCACCCTCTCAGGGAAGAATTTCTTCCTACACTTTAAATCTCTGTCAGTGTGAAGCTGTTTCCCACTGCCCTGTCACTCTGTGCCCTTGTACAAAGTCATTCTCCCTTTCAAGCTCCCATCAAGAGCACTGCTCATCTCCTTGCTGTCCTGTCTCATGGAGAGGCTCCTCTTTTGCAGGGTGACTTGGTGTGTGTTTGCAGAGCAGGTTCTCATCCAGAGCTTGGATGCTGCAGGGCAGTGGGTTCTTTCTGGGAGGGATATTTGCAGTGAAGGGAACGTTTCCTTCACTGCTTGCCCAGGGGGAAGGCCTTGGCAAAGGGAAAGGAGCTGTCTGCTTGCTCGGTGTATTTACAGCAGGGAAGCAAACCCCAGTGGGTGGGTTTGTTGCTTGGTGTGAATTATTTAGTTATGCTGATAGAGCTGCTTGGCTTGTTGCTGGAAGCCCTGGTGTCCTGCTGGAGGTGCACAGGAAGCCTTCCAGCAAGAAGAAAAAAATGAGGCAGCAGGTTTTCCAGTTGAGTTTGTGCCAGGAAGTGGGGAGACCTCACAGAAAATGCTTCTGCAAGCAGGGTACACCAAGCAGCTGCATTGCTGGCACTCTCTGCCTGTACATTGCAATTCTCATTTCTGATTTTTCCCAGTCAGCATTGTATGGATGGTTGGCTGAGGTTTTTAGCTGGTGGTTACAGCCCTGTCCAGCTGCTACAGCAGCCTCCCAGCTTTGGATTCTTCCCTCTGCAGTCTTTCAGCTTTCATCCAGCTTCGGAGTAGCTGCAGGTCTGCACTGAGCCTGTTGTGTCACTGCTGTCACTGCTCCTTCAGAGAAAATTTGCCAGTGGTGTTGCTTCCAGGTGTTTCTTTTGCCCAATTTTCTTCTGGATTTCTCCTGAGCACTGCTGGTCTGTGCTTCCACACTAAAAGTGTGAGTTTCTTGCTCTGTTCAGTGGAACAGATTTCTCCAGCATGGCTGATCCTGCAGGAACCAGCCCTGCCCCACTGAATGCTTTTGCCAGCACCCTTTGTGTGAAGATACCAATCCACTTCAGTCCTCCTGATCCTTAAAGTGCTGCCTTCTTTTCAGTGGAGGGAGCCTAACTGTGTTTGTAGTCTGTCTATACTTTGAGAATAAACTGAATGTTCAGGAGAGCAGGGAACAAGCTCTCCCTGAGAGTTTGTCTGCTTGGGGATGTGTGTTTCATTGAAACACCCTGCTCCTCCTCCTTCCAGGCCAAGACCACCAAGAAGATTGTGCTGAGGCTGGAGTGTGTGGAGCCCAACTGCAGGTCCAAGAGGATGCTGGCAATTAAGAGGTGCAAGCACTTTGAGCTGGGAGGAGACAAGAAGAGAAAGGTGAGTTGGTATTCTGTGAGTGGCTGAGAAGGGGGGGCAATACTCAGTGGTGAATAAACTCACCCTTGTCTCTTGCTTCCTACAGGGCCAGGTGATCCAGTTCTGAGCATTGTCCTGATCATCGTTATGGACCACATTAAAGTAATTAGATTGATCCCTTGCTTTTCTTAATGTGTTTTCTCTTGGGGTGGCTGCTGTGAGTACATCAGCTCAGCAGGGAGGTGTTGCTTGCAGAACCATTTAACAGACCAGTTTTTGACCTGGCTTTTGGGAAATCCCTGTCAGTAGCTGGGATCTCTTTACTGTGTTTCCAGGAGGTGTTCTGTAATGGGTGCCAGTGACTTCTGTGCATGAGCATGGTGCAGGCTCGTTTATGAGCTCCCCTGAACAGCCCCTGCACTTGGCTCCAGGCCCCTTTTTACAGACAGCTGAGGAGCAGAGGCCTTGGAGCAGCCAGTGGGTTTGACACCTGCACCATTAGGCAGGTGCCATGAGCTGTGGCAGCTCACAGAGGTGAGGCACAGCTCCGGGCCTGTGGCTGCTCCTGGCACATGGTGTAACAGCCTCAGCTGACCTCCCCTGCTGTTGGCTCCTCTGCATTTTCCTTGAAGGAAGAAGGCCAAGCACAGCAGTGAAGTTTCAAATGGGCAGCAACCAGAGTGTGGGGACAGCCTCCAGGACAGCTTCCCCTTAGAGAGGAACATTTCTGTGAGTAGGAAGTCTGCTGTTAGCAGGTGCTGGGAAGGCAATGCAGAGTTCACCCTTACAGGCAACTTTCTTGTAGTAAAGTGGAGCTGGAGGATGGAGAGATCCTCTTCACATCTTCATCATGACTGAGAGCACTCAGTTACTGAATTGTAAGGGAATCTGTGGTTTTGCTTATTAAATATTGGCTGATGTGATGGCCTTTTCAGATTTGTGTAGGCAGTGGTGGCTTTGGCCTGTGGGGTGGACTGTATGGCTGTATTACATCAGCTTCACTGAGTGCTGTTTCTAGTAATCATGACAAATTTCACAAAAACTTACATGACTGGAACAAACTGGCCTGTTTCCTAAACCATTATTTAATTTCAGATACCATGCTGTACTCTTGTACACTGCCAGTAAGAAAAAGCATAGCCTTTTAAAGGGATTTTAATCAAAGTGCTTAATCACAGAAGAACAAAGAAATCCTGATTGCATTGTAATCAGAAGATAATATACTTGTACATGATGGTTGCTTAAGTGATTATCCATCTCCTGTCTTGGAGAGCCCATGTTATTGAACCTAAAGGCTGCTGCCAGCAGTGGGAAGCAAGCACTCAGAGATTTCTGGGAGGCAGGATTCATGGAGAAAGGGACTCCAGTGGCCATATGAAGGGGGGAAAGGGAATTATCATCTAAAGGGAAGTGACAGCCACTGGTGAGAGATTCCTGGAGTGAGGGGAAACCCTCAAAAACTCGAGTCCTAAGGCCTGATAGCAGCTGTCAAGGAAGTTGCTAAGAAGTGCAACGGTTCATGTCAGTCCCTGAGTTGTCAGAAGATGGAAGTGCATGTCCATGCTCTGAGTGAAGTGTTTGGTTTCCTTAGCGGGGGTGGGAGCAGCAATTCTTGGACTGTGTGTCCTGGTCTGGAAAAGAGAGCAAGGTGGCCAAGGCGTGTTTCCCTATTGTCCCTAAAGTGCTCAAGGACAGCTGTAAGATGCTGCCTGTGCATCCCTTGCCTTTCCTTGCTCGGTAGTGGCAGTGCCCTGCTGGAGCCCTTCGAGCCCCTTGGAGGAGGAGTTGGGTGAGGTGCCAGGGAAAGGGGCCCTGCTGTGCTGTTCACCCTTTCCCTGTCACCTCCTGATGATGGAGTGATGGCAATTTGTCACATTAGGCTGAAGGTTCAGATAATGAATGCCTGAGAATAAAGGCACCTGACTGGAAGAAGGAGATGAATTTCCTGCCACAAGTTCAGACGGAGCCTGAGGCTTAGGAAAAGATTGTCTTTGTGCTGCCTATAGTGGCAGGACTTTGAGCAGCACGGTGCCCGTGGGGTTCACCTCCACGCTGAGGGAGGAGAGCCAGCTGTACACGCCGCAGTCGCGGCTGGCCGGCAGCACCTGGCGGATGGAGCACGCCGGGTTGCAGGCCAGCCCATTGCCCAGCAAGGTGAGGGACAAGGTGAACTTCTGGGGTCCCCCAATCTCCTGCTGGTTCAGCACTGCCACAGCATAGGCTCGGTCAGACAGGGGCCGCTCCCACACCTGGAAGTTCTTGTCCTGCCAAGGAGAAAACAAACCCAGGGCTTAGGCTGTGCAAGGCTCACGTGGTGGTCTTTGTGCCTGTCTGTTCCAGCAGGCTTCAGGAACAAATGGGCTCCTGTTCCCAAACCCCGAGCACCTCTCCATCCCTCCCCTCTCCTGCTGTACCTTGAAGAGCTGGTATCCCTGCTTGCCCAGCGGGTCCTGGTTGATGGCAATCACCTCTTTGTTCTGGAGCAGCCACTTGGCCTCGGGGCTGATGTGCCGCAGGTCGTTGGACATGAACAGGGGAGCAGCCATGATGGCCCACATGGCCATCTGAGTCACCGACTGCTCCCAGCTCAGCCCAAAGTTTCCAATCACCAGCTACGACAAGCAAACAAAAAGTGCCTGGTAACACTAACTGCTGAGGACAAACTGGGCCACCAGTACCAGGAAATCACAGGGTGGGACCTCTCTGGAGCCTGGCTAGATAGGCTGAGGGCCAGGAGCAGGACAAGCCAGTTGGGAAAAGCAAGGCATGACTGGGTGGCAGTTTAGGATGAGTCCCTGGTGGAAGTGAAGAGAGCTCTTTAAGTGGCTAGGCAGTGTTTGAGAATGCTTTTGGATTGACTCTTGCAGTGCTGGCACCCAGGGGTTTTCACTCTGGTGGGACATCAGCACTTTGGAGACTGTCCTCTAATGCCACACCTGTGTCCTGAGCTGGTACTGCTTGTGGAGGCTGCATGACACAAAGATGGTGCTTCCTTGGTACTGCCATAGCTGCAGTTCTCTTTCCCTTTCTACCCTGGACCTTCTCACCAAGATCCTGATCCTAGGGTCCCATCAGAATCCCTCCCCTTAATGTTCCTCCCCCAGTTCTCTCCCTTCCCATTCTCAGCCTGCAGCTGAGGAAAGGTTTTGATGCTTCAGGTGGGGTGGGTGTTGCTGTACTTGCCATGTCAGGATCATTCCAGCCCCCTGGCCCAGCTATCTTCACAATGGTGTCCTGGTGAAGTGCTGTCCAGTCTAAGATACTCTTGATGCTGTTCCAGGAGTCATAGACATCATAGAAGTTCCTCCAGTGATTGCAGTACTGTTTGATCTCTGTGTAATTGGGCTGCCAGAACAGTGAGTGTGATTAGACAGAGTACCTGGCTGTACAACAGGAGTGTCAGCAAGGCTAGACTGGACCAAAGGTAGCTTGGGGGAGAACCAGGTAACACCTTCCATCACCAGCTCTCTGGATGATGCAGTGCATGTCGATTTTCTTGAGTGCTTTGTGCCCAGTAACTCCACTCTGATGTTCCAGAAAACACTATTGCTCCCCTTGGGAGAACAGTTGTGACCACCAGCTCTGTTACAAAATTCCTTCACAATTTTACTGAAGGTGTGACAAGGCCAGTGGGATTAAACTGTAATATCCCAGTAATTATTGCCATTTCTTGGGTTTACACCCTTTTGTGAGTAATACATTTAATTCTAGCTGTGGGTGGAGGGCAGTGTGTCAATCACAGACCCTGGCTGGCAGAAATCTGTCACTGAACAGTGTGGAGGATGTCACAAAGCCTCTCTCGTGGTCCCCAGAGCTGTCTGTAAGGCTGAGCCTGCAGCACTCTGTGTCCAGGAGGAATTGCACTGAGCTGTCTGCTGGGCTGTGTGTCTGCATTGCCAATGGTTTGCTGCTTGGCTCCTTGGAGGGAGGAAGCAGATGGATGTTGTGGTTTTTTTGGCACGCTCCATCTGGGCTGTGCCTTCATGCTGCAGAATCCTACTGAATCTATTTCAGCAGAGCAATGGTTCAGGGCTCTGGAAGAAAAGGTTTTTTCCTCCATTTTACAGCCTTGTTCTCTGTCAGAACAGAGAGCAGCAAGTTTCTCAGGGTGCTGTTTTGCAATGTTAAAATGTTTTTCTCTTCTTCCCACTTGAGCCCCAGGATAAACACTTCTTACCTGCTGCACAGGCCTCAAGTAGAAAGGCCACTCACAGGAGTACACAATGCTCCTTCCAGTCTTGTTCAGGGCCAGAGACATGCGCTTGTATCCTGCAGGAAGAGCACAGACAGAGGTTACACAACCTCCTTGGTCACACAGCAGAACTCAGCCAATGGCACAGGTTCAGGTTTCAGTTCAACTCTTACAAAACTAAGACTGAACACATTTTTGTGGTTGAGACACCACAGGGAGGACAGGGGAATTTGAAGTCTGCAGCTGGTCACCTGCCTCCCAGGGACAGGAGCTTTGCTTGGGCAGGCTGTCGCTCCAACACTGCAGATCCCTTTGTACATACAGCCAGGGGAAGAGCTTAAAAGCTTTCCTGTATGGCATTTTCCCTCTAGATCCCCAGGAAACACAAGTCAGTATCTATCAGGCAGTGCAGCTCTGCTGGGTGATGTAGGAGGAGGTTCTCGTGAGGCCCTTGCGCCATATGGACTGGGCAGGAATGCAAAAGCTCTGGTTTTTCCTGTCCTTGTCCCCAAACAGCCCTGTTAAGTCCCTTCCAATTGGCAGAGAGGGAATGAAAAGTCTGCTCTCTCCTCTGGAACTGCTTCAGTGCAACTGGATTGTATCTGGGTCACACATACGAGGCAGCAGGAGCTCTCAGCTCAGTGTCACTCAGGGAGCTGAGCTGTGCTCCTGTCTCTGGCAGCTGGCATATGCCCCACCATCTGGCTTCATGGCACTGTCACTTGGGCAGGTTCTCCCTGCCAGGCACAGACAGGGCTTTCTGCAGGACTCCTGCTGCCAAACGTGGTGGTGCTGACTGTGCCAGCAGCCAGAGAGCCCAGTCAAGAGAAAAAGCTTTCTAACTTAAAGTGCTCTTCCCATAAATCTACTCCTGTGGCACTGGGATTTGCCTGTGCTTCAAATGAGGCTGTAGCCAATCCCCTCAGCACAGGGAGCTGCTGAGCTTCCAGCTGCTGGCTCGCCAGCCTTTGTGCAAATAACTTCTGAAGTGGTATTTACACTGGTGTGCTTTAAGAGGAAAACCCCAGTAGGATTTTTATGCCATAATTGCCTTCATTTTTATCTGTTAAAAGCCCTCCTAACTGCTCTTTTCATGGCTGACACAAACTGTTCAGGCTGATTCATGCTGACGAGGCCCCACCAAAGGGATTAAGGGTTGAGTGTGTGAAATGCTCTGGGCTCTCCAGTACAGCCCCTGCAGAAGGGCAAAGCCTGTGCAGAGTTAAGAGCTGAGGGAGCACAGCCCCCCCCAGAGCACACAGCTGATGTGTCTGTGCTCAGCCTGATCCAGAAATGACTGAGAAAGGCCTGAGAGCTCCTTTCCTGAGCTGTGCTGGAAGGACAGCTCCAGGAGGCTGAACAGGTAAAAACTCTTAACACAGCAACACTCAGCACCTTGGGCTTGAGGACACAGCTTCAGATTTGCTTTTGTAAGCAAGTCCCTTAAATGAGTATGGTCAGGAAAAAGCGAGTCCCTGGAGCCTGATGCTGGGCCTGGAACTGCTGCTGCCTGCAGAATATTCCCACCCATGGGAATAGCTGCCTTGAGCCCATGCCTACCTTCTGCCAGCAGCTCCAGTGAGTCAGAGTTGCAGCCATCAAACTTGAGCAGGTCCACACCCCAGGAAGCAAATGTCTGGGCATCCAGGTCATAGTGGTTGTAGCTGCCAGGGAAGCCAGCACACGTCTTGCTCCCAACATCGCTGTAGATGCCCAGCTTCAGGCCCTTGGAGTGCACCTGTGTGTGCAGAGAAACAGAGCCTGGGATGGGGTAGCCCCAAGGCAGGAGGAGCAGGATTTGGAGCAGCAAGGGAAGCAAAGCCCCACTGCGGCAGGCAGGGCCACATCTCAGCAGTGATGCCCACCCCGCGCTGCCCCCGCTCCCAGTGCCATGTGGCACTCACGTAGTCGGCCAGCTTGCGGATGCCGCCCGGGAAGCGCGCGGGGTCCGCCTGCAGCCGTCCCTGCCCGTCCCGCGTCGGGGCCATCCAGCAGTCGTCGATGCAGATGAACTCGTAGCCGGCGTCCCTCCAGCCCTCGGCAGCCATCCTGTCAGCCATCTCCACGAACAGCTGCTCGCTGCGCACGGCCGGGGCGCGCCACCGGGAAAGGAAGCGGAGAACGGCCGCCGTGAGCAGCGGCACGGCCACGGGGCCGGGCGGGGAGGGCTCCCCGTGCCCCGCGCCGGTACCTGACGCAGCGGCGCGGCTCGGCGGCGCAGTCGGTGCCGCAGAGGAAGCGCTCCCAGTGCAGCCAGCCCATGGGCGGTGTCCGCGCCAGGCCGTTGTCCAGCGCCAGCGCCGCCGCCACCGCGGCCGCCGCCGCCGCGACCCAGCGCAGCATCCACCGTGCGGCCGCCATCGCCCCGCCGCGGCTCTGCCGCTGATTGACAGCTCGCCTGCCCAATCCTCGGGGAGCCGCCCGCCCCTCCGCCAATCGCGGGAGGCGAGGCGCGCATCGGCCCGCCCCCCGCGCGGTCACGTGTAGCTGTGTCACCTGAGCGGGTGCGGTGCCCATGGCAGCGGGGCCGTGAGGGGCACGGGCGGTGCGGGCAGCCGGGGCGGCACCGCCTGTGTGCCCGCCAGCAGCGCGCCCAGCCGCCCGACAGAGCGGGGGCACCTGGCCGGGACCGCAGTAGAGCGGCCAGCAGGACCAGGGCAGCGTTGTCCCCTGTGCTGAGGCCGCAGCCGTGTCCAGCCCCGCGCCCTCAGCTCAGGAAGGACGTGGAGCTGCTGGAGGAGCACAAACCCCGTGAGGAGAGGCTGAGGGAGGCTGGGGGCTCAGCCCGGAGGAAAGGGGGCTCAGGGGCCCTTGTCGCTCCCCACAGCTCCCGGCAGGGGCCAGGCTCTGCTCCGGGAACAGGGACGGGACCGCGGGACACAACCCCAGGCTGTGCCGGGGGAGGGTCGGGCTGCACATCAGCAGTAATTCCTTCACACAAAGGGTGGTTAGACATAGGAACGGGCTGCCCAGCAAATGGAGTCAGGGTCCCTGGAGGTGTTCAGGGCTGGACATGACAATCAGTGCCGTGCTCTGGTGATTGCTCACGGGTTAGACTCGATCTCAGGGATCTTTTCTGGCCTCAGTGATGGAGTGCTCAGCAGTGCTGGGGCTGCCTGGGGGGCTGGGGGCTGCTCTGAGTGCAGCGTGTGGCTCTGTGTGTTCTCTGTGTCAGCACAGGGTCCTGGGGAAGAGGGGCTTGTACCCCATGGGCTCAGCATGTGGCTTTGGCCCTGGGCTTTCAGCTCTGCCTCAAAAGCTCCGTGAGAAGCTCCTGAATGAGCCCCCCTCCCAAGCACCTCTCCCTGTGATCAGATCCTGCCTGATCCAGAGTGTGCATTATGGCCAGGCTGTTTGCTGCCTCTCTGCCTGCATGTGTGCACTCTGTGGTGTTTTATCCAGCCTGTCTCTGCTTGGGATGCTTGGGCCCATCCAGATCCCTGCACTCAAAGATTTTGGTCTCTCTTCAACAAGTTCAGCCACAGGAATAAGTCATGGTCACTGGGCATCACCCCATCTGCACCAGTTACATCTGACTGGCAGTTGAGATGAGAACCTGTGGAAAGGGCAGTGCTGGTGTCAGCAGGGCCTGGAGAGCTGGAAAGGGCACCCGTGTGCCAGGCAGCACTTCTGGGGTGAGCCCTGCATTGAATCCCTGTGTTTGCAGGAGAAACACAGCCTTGGTGGCACGTGTGGCCTCTCAAGGAGACTTGGAGGCAGCCGTGGGAAATGGGATGTGAGGAGCCAGGTCTGCCCTGTGCCTCTCCCCAGGGCTGGGCCGGCCCTGGAGCCCCCTGAGCTGTTGTTGTGGGCCCAGCAGGCAGCAGGGGCAGGATGGAAGCACAGCAGGCTCGGGTGCCACCGAGGCAGCTCGCTAGGTGTCCTCCCATCCCTGCTCTGGCACAGCCAGGGAACAAAAGCTCCTCAGAGCCCGTGGGCTGATAATCACTCCTTGTTTCATGCTGGGGCCCTCCCCCTGTCCCCTGGGGAGCTGAGGCGCAGAGATCTCTCAAAGTGGGGCAAAACAAGACGCTCTGGAGGCTGAAAAACCTCACGGCTTTGTTTTCTCTTGTGCCAAGTGACACTCCAGAGCCGGGCAGTTGTCCCCTGTTGCCAGCGCTTTGGATGCTGCAGGGCTGATCCCTGCTGCTCTCTGTGCTCCAGCTCTCCCTCTGCTGCTCCCCAGGTGTCCTGCCTGTCCCCAGCAGTACCTGGCACCCCCACAGCCCTCGGGATGGGGAGCTCTGGGGTGCAGTGGGGCCTGCATGTACTGGCTGGTGTCCCCAGAGTGGGACAGGCTGGTCCCCAGGCCATGCTGTGGGGATGTGGCCGTGGTGGTGGGGGTTTGGCAGGCTGGGGTGCAGCCTCAGAGCAGGTGGAGGTGACAGCTGTGGTGTGATGCCACAGCTTGAGTGGCAGGGGATGCCCCGGGGTGCAGGGGATGCTCTGATGGGGGGACAGCTCTTGCAGGGCTGTGCTGAGGCTGTGCATCCTGCACCTGGAGCTTCCCTGTGCCAGCAGGCTCCTGGCCCCATGGAGGTCCTGTGCCCGTGGCATGGCCGATCCCAGCAGGGCACAAAGCCAGTCCAGCTCCTTTCCTCTTGTGTCCATTTTCCCTCTTGTAAAGGGGCAGCCCTGGCCTGCTCAGGACTGCCTGGCTGACTTTTGGAGCTTGCTGTTTTCTTTGAAAGAATTCTGTGCTCAGGCCGTGTGCAGAGGTTGCTCAGAGCCCCAGAAGAGCTGTCACCTGTGGCTGTGGCATTGCAGTGCCCTGGGCTGGGGTCAGTGGGGACAGGCTGTCCTGCAGGCACTGCTTTGTGTGCACAGCTTTGCTCAGCCTCTGGCACTGGGAGTGGCCCCACAGGAGCTCCAGGCTGTGGATGTGGGGACAGGCCCTGGTGGGGGAGCGGGGGAAGAGGGGAAGGTTTGACACCCTGATGCTGCCAGGGACAGCAGCAGAGCTCAGTGCCAGCAGGGTCAGGCCCTCTGTGGTTGGTGGGGCAGGGGCCAGGCTGGCATGTCACTGCATGTTTCCTTGGCCTCACACATTTCCTTGGCCCCCCAAGGAGCCCTTGGGGCTGGCAAGGGGCTGTGCTGTCCCCAACCTGTGTGTGCTCCTGGCCCTGGGCGTGCTGCAAGCAGGGCTTGGGAATCTGCCAGTGCTGATGATGCTCATTTTACTGTCTGGAATTCCATTAACCTGGTGTTAACTTCATTAACTTCCTTTAAAACCAGCAATTAACTTGGCCATGGCTGTTGGTCCTGTGCCCACAGCTGCTGTCTGTGGTGGCTGGGATGCACCCACTGCACAGCCTGGAACAGGAAATAAAAAACTGATTCTGTCCAAAGACTGTGGGCTTTGCTGAGGGGCTGAGCCACCTGGGCTGGTCCCTGGCCATGCTGTGAGAGGGCATGGAGCTCAGAACCCCCATCCCAAGATGTGAGGGACCCTCTGGAGCTTTGTGCTGGAGGGCAGTGGCAGCCCTGCCGCTCTGAGGGTGTCCCAGTGGCTCCCAGTTCAAACTGGGCTGCTGGGAGTACCAAGGGCAGGGCCTGAGTGCTGCTCCCAACTCTGAAACTGCCCCCAGGGGCACCTGAACCACAAAACCTGCAGAGCCATGGGGCAGTTTGACTTCCTTAAGCCTTTTCAAATGTGATGCCAGAAATGAGCTGCCCACCTTGCTGTGAGCAGTGCCTGGGACCTGGGGGCTTTGGCTTGGGAGGGATATGTTGGGTTTTTACATTTTTCTTTTCTTTGGTAGTGTGTTGTTTCCTGGAGCTGAATGGCTCAGGGCTGACTGCAGTGCTTGTCTCCAAACAGACACAGAGTGCCCAGACGTGATGTCCTGACTCCAGAGCAGGGAGTGAAGGAACTGGGGGTACCATACTGCTGTGAAATGCCTCCCAGCTCTCCCCTTGGCTGCATCCTCTCTCAGTTTGGGGTGGGGACAGCAGCAAGACCCCGGGGAAGCTTCGTTTGTCCCACCTAAAGAACAACCCCAGCCCCAAGTGGGGTGGGTGCAGCTTGCTTTCCCTCTTCCCTGCCTCTGAAGGCCCTCGGTGGGGCCGGGCGGGCGATGGGGCTGCGAGGTACCAACAGAGCTGCTCTGTGACACTTGGCCGGGAGCACAGAGGGAGATTGATGTTTGCTCGGGCGCTCAGCCCTCAGCTGCGGGCTCTGCCCACCCCTGCGCCAGCTGGGGACAAAAGCCCCGGCCCCGGGTGGCACTGCAGGGCTGGCGTAAGCCCCCAGGACAGCTGGCAGCTCTGTAAGCTTGGCGCCCGCCCAGCGAGCCGGAGTGAAGGGGCTGCGGGGCCGCGCAGGGAGGTTTGCCCTGGGGATGCTGCATGCTCGGGTGTCTGAGCTCCACCCCCGAGCTGGCACCCCCCGGCCCCAGCTCCGCCTCATCCTCGGTCCTTCCTGTCCCCTGGGTGGGTGAAAAGGGCTGGGGTGGCTCTGGGGAGCACCCCACAGAGCTGGCTGGGGAGAGAAGGTGATGAGGTTTGGGGCTCCTGCCCAGCCCTCCTGGCATCTCCCACGTGGGAGTTAAATGTGACAGTCACCAGTTGTGTCAGAAAAGTCACCCGTGGAAAGGTAATGATATCTGTGTGGGTACAATGGTGGGTCAGGGCTCCTGTCCCCACAGGGCAGTTGTGCCCTTGTCCCCTCCCCACGCCGTGAGTGGGAGCTGGCTGCAGTGTTCTTGGCAGAGACAAATCCCCAGCACACAGCACTGAAAATCCCAGAAAGCTTTATTTGCGTAGGAAGGTCGATGCTCTTTAAAAACCCACCACTGCAGGAGGCTGGCGTGGCTGCCCAGTGCCTGTGGTGCTGCTCAGACACTGGCACCTCCCTGTTTGGCACTGCCTCGGGTGCTGGGGAGCCAAGGGTGCCTCCAAATGGGGCCTCCCCTAAAGCAAGTTGGCCTGGACACACAGTGGGGCCCCATGGGGAGCCCCACAGCAGGGAGGCATGCACAGGGCTGCAATGGGATGGAGCTGGCTCAGCCTGGCCCTGTGGGTCCCTCAGTCCCCTCATGGGGTGGCCTGGGGCCAGTTCTCTGCTTGCCCCACCTGTGGCTGAGCACTCTGTGGGGCTCAGGGGGCTCAGAGGATGATGCTGCCAGTCAGTCCTGCGAGGAAGAGGGGGATGAGTGGTGCCTGAGGAGCCAGACCAGGGATCGTAGCAGGGGTTTCTGCCTGGCTCTGCTTTCAGAAGGCAGTGCTGGCTCCTGGCATGTCCCCCTGCCCTGCAGGGTCCATTCTGCCATGGCAGGTGGGTCACTGGAGCACTCACTGTGCCTCAAGAAAAAGGGTGAATCTGATTTCCATCCTGCCCTGCCTGGAAGACTCTGGGCCCTCTCCTGCACCCATGGCCCTGGGCCCTGCTGGGCTGCAACCTTCTCCAGGCTGACTGTGGGCAGAGGGAAAGGAGAGCATCACCACACTCCTCTCTGGAGGACTTAAGCATCACCTGCTGCTTTTATTTCCTGCAAAGCATGGAGGGTATCCAGGTCTGGAGGGCTGGAAGCCTTGCTGAGCTTGTCCTGTTGGGGTTCCAGTTGCTCTCCTCTCCAGTGGAAGAGTATTATGGATGAAGTTGCCCAGGGGATGCTGTACCCAGATGCTGGGCTGAGGAATGGGGCAATTCTCACCTCCATCTCTCTGGCACCGTGGTGCTGTGGGAATGCAGCAGTCTGGGGATGCCACCACTCACTCTGCTCCTCCAAACAGACTGGCCAAGCTTTCCCCACTGCTTTCATCCCAAGAGATCTTGCTTGGAAGGTGGGCTGTGGGCCCTACCCTGCTGATAATGCAGTGCCATCTCCCCAGTGCTAAGTGACTCCATCTGGGCCCCTTCAGCAGGACTGAGCTTGCCTGCTGCCTGCCTCAGGGCTGGCCTTTCCTTGGAGCTGCCCACTGTCCCTGCCACAGTCCTGCCTGCAGCCCTGGGCCTCAGGGGCAGCTCTGAGCTCTGCAGGGAGGGCAGCAGCCCCACCCTGCTGCTTTGCTGTGTGTTGGAGCTGGCTGGGGCTGCAGGGCCCTGTCATTGATGGCCAGGGGGCTGTGGGGCCATAGCCTGCACCCTGTACAGTGCAGGTGCAGGCAGGGGTGCTGCCTGCTCTTCCCTGCAGCCAGGCTCCAGGCCAGAGGAGAGGGCTGCACCTAATCCCTGGCTGCTCGGGGCACACAGCTCAGTGATGCTGCCTGGAGAAGCAGCAGTCTGACATGGTAGGTGTGGAGAAGGGGAGGGTAGTTTTCTGGAAGGTGATGTTTTCTGGCTGTGCCAGAGTACCTGGGGCTCTCCTGTGCCCCTGGCTACCCAAGGCATCCCCAGCAGCTCAGCATTCCTGGGGAGCCGTTGTTTCCCTGTGCCCTGACAGCACAGCATCCCGGGGGACCTGGGGTGACACCATGCAGGAAGCAGGAGGGGTCCCTCTCTCCAGCTGACCACGGGGACCTGTGATTGTTGATCCCCCACTCTGTGCCACGGGATCCAGTGGGGCACGGGGGCTGCCACATGCCCAGGCTCTGCGGCCCAGCCCAGCTCCGGGACAGAGGGAATGCAGTTCTGGCCGAGCTTGTGGCACCTGGGCTCGCTGCGGGGGTCACACCAAGAGGCAGCCGTACTTTTCCAGCCTCAGGGCACCAAGTGGATGTCCTCGGAGCGCAGCACTTTGTAAACGACCCAGTAGAAGATATTGAAGAGCAGGAAGGTGAAGGGGAAGACGGCTCTGGAGATGGTGTCGATGCGCTTGGCGCGGTCGATGTAGCGCCGGCGGAGGCTCTCCCCCTCTCGCAGCACGGCGGGGGCTGCCGGGGGGCTGTACACGCCGGGACCCTCCCCAGCCCCCTCCTTGGGCTGCAGGCAGTGGCCCAGCCCGTAGCCCCGCAGGTAGAAGCGGCTCTCGCGGCTGAGCTCTTCCTCCTGGCGAGGGAAAGGCGCTCAGCCGGGGCACGGCGGGTGCTGCGGGGTGAGCTGCACGTCCCGCACACCCTCGGTGCTGGGTGGCCAGTGCCCGTGCCAGGCTGTCAGATAGCCCCGGCCATGCAGGCAGGAGCACGGGCTGCCAGGGCTGTGCACGGGGCAGGGCAGAGCACCCAGCCCCTCATTCTCGTCCAGCGCGTGTTTCAGGGTGCAACCCCACCCTGGCAGCCCGACACAGCCCCCCGGCTTCCTCCCAGCTCCAGCCTGGCTCCGGCAGCCAGAGGGATGGGGGGTGAACTGGTGGAGGGGGGCACCCAGGGGTGCAGGGAGCTGAGGTGTGCAGGCGCTGCTGTGAGTGTGCTGTGTTTGCTGGGGGGTGGAAGTGTGACTGTGATGGTGGATGGGAGGGGACAGGCAGCTTGCTGGGGCAGAGCAGGACAGGGATGCAGGAAGCTGGCTACCACCAGGGCTTGCAGGGCACCCCAGTCCCTCCAAGAACCAGGGCCTCATTTCTCCCCATGGCTGCTTGGCAGAGATTGCCTGGGGCAGCAGAGGAGGGAGGCTGAGAGAGCTGGACTCCTTGCTGGTCTCTCTGCCCTTGCTCACCCTCTCCCTCCCCTTGCTGCAGAGGGGGCAGCGTGCCCACGGAGTTGCATGTTCATGATCAAGGCTGCAAAACTGCCGCGAGAGTGTCTGGCCGCAGCCCACTGCCACTGTTCACCGATTGGGTGCCTCAGGGGCTGGCCGGCAGTGCCTGCCCTCCTCCCCATCCACAGCTGTGCACTGTTAGCCACTTGCCTTGTTTTAGCCTTGGAGAGGGTTATGTGTGCAGAGATTTGATGAGGGATGGGCATGTGCAAGCACAGGCTGCACATCTGGCTTTTTGCTGAGCCCCTGGACTCATTTGGTCTCTGTGGCTGAGCTCAGCTCCCCTCTGCCTTTGCTGGTGCTGTATCTGGCTGTGGTGGGTCCTTCCTTCCAGGGCCTGCTGCAGGTCAGTGCCTCACTTTGTGTCTGGGTGCTGCTTGGGATCCCAAACACCATCTCTGGCCGGCACTGCCCTCCAGGACACAGGGGCTGCTTGCTGAGGTCAGCCCCTGCAGGCACTCGGCTGGCACGGGGGCTCTCATGCAGAGAGTTTGTACCCTGGCATCTTTATTTAACTCAGCAATCCACCAGCTAAGCAAGATTTTACAGTGGGAAGAGCAGCAGTGGCTGAGATTGCTGAGGTTAGTTCTCATTTGCAATACAGTTTTATTTCCCTGCCTCAGGCTGAGTCCTGCAGCCTCTCTGGATGGGGGACCTGGGTGCTCTGTGTGCTCTGGGGACCAGCAGCTGCTCCCCCAGCCCGGGGAGCCAGCAGGCCCAGCCTGTTCCTGAGCCTGGATTTGGGTGGTCTGTGGGAGGGATTTGCCCTCAGGCTGTGAAACCCAGGCACAGGAGCTGTAGCAGGGCTCTGCTCTCATCTCTCACTGAGCAGCACCCCAGGGTGCTCCTGGCTGCATCCAGTGCTGTGCCAGCAGCACCCCGGGGTGCTCTGCAGCCTCCACCTCAGGGCAGCTGCACTTTGGTCTGTTCTGAGCCAGCACATGGTCCTTGGGCTGGACAGAGCCTCCCCCTCCCTGTCCTGGCTGGGTGTTGATCTCCAGGAGTCATCTGTGAAGGGCAGGGTGCAAAGATGCCTCTCCTGGCATCCAAGGGCTGATGATGGTGTAGAGGAGGTGAGGCTGAGCAGGCCTGATCTCCTCCCTGGAGCTGTGGTTGATCCCCTGCATCTCCCCAACATCCTGGGAGCTTGTCCTGCCCCACACTTCTCCCTGTGCCTCAAAGTGCTCGCGTTCCCTGAGCAGCTGCCTGTGCAGGAGTGACTGCAGGCAGCTGGCAGTGCCTGGAACCTGCAGGGAGGCAGAGCCCTCACCCTGCCAGAGCTGTGGGCACGGCTGGGGAGCTGGCAGCAGCCATCAGTTCACCCTCAGCAAAGGGGACTGTGCCCGTGCTGCTTTCCAGAAGGGCAACCCAAGACATGGAGTGGGGGTGTCCACAGGGAAATCTACTCCGTCCCTCTCAACACTTCTGAGCCCAGGCACTGTCAGCCACATCCTACGGGCACATATTCTGTGTGAATCACTGGCCTGCTCCTTCCACAGGCCCTGCTGGGCTCCTGGGGGCTCCTTTGGGGAGGGGAGGGTGAGGCTGCTGGGGAAGCACGGGGGCTGCAGGGTCGTGCTTTACCCGGGAGCTGGAGAGCTGCGAGAGCGTCGCGTAGGTGTGCTCGCTGCTGTGCCGGCTGCTCAGCTGCCGCAGGGACTCCAGGCTGGCCGTGCCGCTGCTCAGGCCCTTGTGGCATCCAGCAGTGTGCACCAAACAGAAACAGGACAGCGGGTGACCCAGGGCTCTTCCCTGGCCCCGGGGCAGTGGCTCTGGGCGCCAGGATGGGGATGGTGGGGAGATGGGGCTCTGTGTGTTGGGGGGAAAAGCCCCGCAGTGTGCCCTGGCACTGGGGTCTGTCTTCAGCACATGGTGAAGTGATTTGGTTGCATGAGATGTACTGAGCCTGTGGTGTGTGTGTGTGCATTCGTGTCTTCTGTGGAGATCTGGTGCCTAACATTATTTAAAATGAGAGTGGGGCAGCCCATGCCTTCCCCAAGCTCCATACAGGCCTGATGCCTGTGTTGATGGGCTGACAGAGGGGAGGACAATTTCCATGAGTGAGTGATCCTGCCTCTCCAGTCCTGCTGTGCTCCCATCTGCAGCCCAGACCTGTCCCTGGGTGCCACCATGTCCCTCCCTGACACAGCAGCGAGTCCCTGTCACTGCCAAAGGGCCCAGGTTTGGGTAAGGGGAAAGGCTGGTTTCCCCCATCCTCACTGTTTCTTTTTCTGCAGCCTGAGGATGTCCCAGCAGGAGAAGGACAGCACCCTAAGCAGGGCCTGAAGCACCCATGGGTGCTGAGCCCTGTGCTGCTGTGCCCGTGGGTCCCCGGGGTGCTGGAGGAGCCATCTGCTGCTGTGGAACGCAGCCCTGCCCTGGGGGCTGCTGAGAAACTGTCCCTGCAGCCCTGGGGTGTCCCCTCAGGGGCTGAGGACGAGCAGATGTCACAAGAGGGGGACTCACCATCCTCTGGCGGCGCTGGCGGCGGCGCAGGCGCATGAACTCCTTGTGCTGGCGGGAGACAAAGTTGACGGCTGCGTACTCCAGCAAGGCGGCGAAGACGAAGAGCAGGCACACGGCCATCCAGATGTCAATGGCCTTCACGTAGGACACCTGCTGGGGTGACAGGGGCTCAGGGACCCACTGCCCCCCACCTTGCTCGTCCCCCCCACTGCCAGCTTCCAAGAAGCGTGGCAGCCCTCTCAGCCTGGGCACTGGCCAGAGCAGCCAGCGTTTCCCCTCAGCACGTGTGCTGCCCCAGCTGATGAGGCTCCAAAGCCAAGCCATTCCCAGGAAAAGGCTCTCCCTGCCCCTGGGGTGCTGCGGGGCAGCCAGGCAGGCAGGCAGGCAGTGCTGACCTTGGGCAGGGAGGCGCGGGAGCCGGCGCTCTGCGTGGTCATGGTGAGCACCGTGGTGATGCCCAGGCCCACCCGGGCTGGCGCCGCATCCATGTTGATCCAGAAGGAGACCCAGGAGAGGATGACGATGAGGAGGCTGGGGATGTACATCTGGATCAGGTAGTAACCCATCTGCCTCTCCAGGTGGAACTTCACCTCGATGCAGGTGAATTTTCCTGCAGGGAAAGGCGGCCCCAGTGGGTGAGAGGGACCCCTGGGCCATGGCAGGGGGTGGCAGCAGGTCCCTGGGGTGCTCACCTGTGTTGTAGTACTTGGTACAATAGCCCAGGTCCTTCTCATCCCTGAGGATGAACTGTGGGAGTGTCAAGCCCTCTGCCACCTGCACGGCCTCCTGCTCCTCCAGCCACTCGAAGATGAGGTCGTTCATAGTGTAGCCAACTGGAGGGGATGTAGGGAGCCATGGGATGGGGACACGTACCCCGTTCAACCCCACCCTGAACAACTTCCTGAACAACTGCTTCTTCCTGCTCATGTCCCTCAGAAAAAGTGAGCTGACACCTTTTGGGATGGCATGGAATGGGAGGGGATGGGATGGGAAGAGGGAAATGAAGCACAGCTTGAACCCCCCGAGGTACTCACAACTCTCCAGCTGCATGGTGCATGTCTGGATGTCCATGGGGAAGTTCTTGAGGTCCATGGGGCAGGACAGGATCAGTGTCAGCCTGGAGGAGGCAGAGGAAAGGAGGGAGTTGTTAGAGCTGGGGCAGTCAGTGGGGGAAAGTCACCACATGAAAGGCAAGAGGAAAGCTTTGCCTCCCCACTCAGGCACTGCACCAGAGGGGAAGGTTCTACCTAATGCTGTAGAGCACGTTGCCATTCTTGAAGATGCGCAGGAGCTTGTTGTCAGTGGTGACCTCGTGGAAATTGGCCCCTTTCTCGTTGGCAAAGAACAAGTCTGGCTTCCAGATGGAGTCGAGCATGGAGGGGTCGAGGTCGAGGGAGTCGTCGGGGTACTCGCGGTAAGCCAGGCGGGGGTCGTTCCACTGCTGCCGCAGGAACACGTTCACCCGGTAGTCCTGGGACACGGGGCACCGCCTCAGCTGAGAGCACCGGCGTGCCCGGGGAGGAGCAGGAGGAGCAGGAGGAGGAGGAGGAGGAGGAGGAGGAGGAGGAGGAGGAAGGGCTGCCTCTGTTGAGGCTCAGCCCTGCTGTTGCTGCGTGCCTGCCACTAATAAAGCAGGGAGCCGGGGCAGCTCAGGAGCCTTCCCATGCTGTCAGCAGCCAGGGGAAATTAAAAAGCCAAGGCCACAGCAGCTGAGAGAAGGAGGAGGAGGTGGGAGACCAGTAAGTGTTGCCTGCAGCATTCTGCACAGGCTCTGTGGGCCTGTTGATAGTATTAAGGCTTTAGCAGAAGCACCAATAGGAAATTTTTGCCCTGGGACTTCCTCTGAGGTGTTCCTCATGCACCCAAGGAGGGTCTGGATGGCAAGGGGTTACATCCATCTGCCCCACTGTTACCCTTTGGGGGGTCTTTCTTCCGGCTCAGGCACTGGGAATGTGACCCACATAGCCAAGCTTGTGTTAGCTGACCCCAGGAAAGCCACAGCCATGTGCTATGGCTTTGCATGTCCCCAGCATGGTGCCAGGGATGGCTCCAGAGGAGTGACAGGAACCCCTGTGAGCACAGCCTTGGGCACTGGGACCCACATGCTGCCCAGCACAGCCACTGCCAGCCCCCAGGCACGGGACAGGCTGGCCAAACGCTCACCATGGTGGTCTCGGTGACGGAGCCAAAGCTGTTGATGAAGATGTTGCAGGTGACGTTGACGGGCGGACCTGGAAAACAGCGTGAAGCCTCCTCTTGCTGCCGGCTGCGGAGACACGTGCGGGCACACGCGGGGACACCGGGGACACGCTGCGTGCCTGAAGGCACACAGGCGTCCCCTCCTGCTGGGGCCACCCCGGGGCTGGGGGTAACCCCAGCACGCCCCGCAGCCGCCCTGCTGCCAGGCAAAGCGAGCACACAGGGCTGGCCGGAGCAGCCGGGGCTCTGGGGAGGGTCTTGGGATGGGGATATGGTCAGGGTCCTGCCCCAAAGCCCCTGGGTTTGGGCAGTCATCAGCGTGGATCTGCCAGCTTTGGAACCCTCACATCTCCCCTCTTACCTTTGAAGTTGGGTCGGATGCGGGCGTCGTACCCTGAGGTTCGTCCCATGAGCTTGTCCAGGAAATCAGAGGGTGACATGGGCTGGGCTGAGCTTCGGGAGCCAGCTTTAATCTCCTCCCGCCCTGAGACCAGCCTGCGGGGCAGGGGAGGCAGGTCAGCTGCTGCCAGGGGTCTGCAGGCACATTTTGGCCTCCCCTGGGGACACTCAGCTGCCAGGGCAGGTGGCTGTGCCTGTGCCTGTGCTGCATCCACTCCAGTGCCCGCTCAGCATGGTGGGAGCATCCCTTCCTTCTGCTGGGATCCCGGTGGCTTTTCCCCTCACCTGCAACAGCCTGAGTGTCACATGCCCACATTTTGCCTGTCCCTGCCCCACCACTTCCCTTGGCATGAGGGCCAGTGTCTCCTGGCTCCAGGGCTGTGGTGGGGACAGGGCACAACCAGTGCTGGAGGGGAAAGCAGGGAAGCTCCTTCTCAGGTTCCACCTACAGCTCCAGCTTGAGTTGCTGAGCAAACAATCACCCAGTGCCTGTCATGGACTCACATCCTGGCAGGACTGGGGGTTCACAAGGGCCCTGCCTGAGTGAGGGGTGTCCAGAGCACAGCTGGCTTCTGACACCCTGCCAGGGGCCAGGGAGGTGTGGCAGCAGAGGAGCAGCAAAGCCCACCTCCACACCAGCCCTGGTGATGAGCTCTCCCACACAGCGCTCCGAATGACGATGGAGATTTATTCAAACTGACTCTGGAGGGGATATTTTTGTGAATGCATCTTAGCCTGCCAGCTTGTCTCCTCCTGTCAGTCTATAATGATAATTTCAAGGAACAATGCGAGAGATGTTCACTCACCACATTGCCAGGCATGTGGCTGCGATGGAAAGGAATTAGCCAGAGATCTCTGGACACAAAAGGAGCTTTGAGCAGGCTGCTGGTGCTGCTGCATGATGCCTTGTAGCTCCACCAGGTCTGTGCCCAGGTGGATCTCACTCCTGCTTGGAGCTACAACGCCATCACTATAAGAAGAGGATGATGCTGGGAACCCTGTGGTCCTTCTTCCTACCTCTTTTCAAGGGGGTGAAATTCATCCTAGAGGGGTTTATATGCACCTTACCAGCTAGAAATGGCCGTGAACAAAATGTTCTAGTGGGGCAGGTTTTCCTTGAATTGGAGAAGGGCAACAGAGGGTACCTGAGATTCATCCTGATCAAGAGCAAAAGGCTGAGGGAAATTCCCCTCCAGGAGGTGCACGAGCAAGGTGTGGTGCCTTTGGGAGGAGGCTGCAAGAGGCTAACAAGGAGTTAAGTGAGGCTTCTGCCTGCCACACAGCTGTGAACCATGTCCTCCTCCTCAGCAGGACAGGACAGGGAGGGTTCTCCCCTGGAGCACGTGGGAGGGAGGCCCCCGGGCTCCCTTGGCAGGTAGCTCCTTGGAGAGGCTCAGATAACTGAGCCACAGCAGATCCGCAGCCCCGGGGATGCTCAGACCTGCGTGGGGGATGCCAAAATGCCCAGAGTGCAGCCCTGGCAGGGCCGTGCTGGAACGTAGCCCTTGGGCACAGCCTTGGGGCACTGCCTGCCCTGGGGCCTCTGCCCCGACCCGGGCTGGCACCGCAGGGCCCTGGCTCTCAGCACCTCTGTGCATGGTAGGGCTGGAAAACGCTGATGTCTGCCTAAAACGCTGCCCTGAGACAAGCAGTTTCTGCACGTGAAGCAATTCTGCCATAAATGTTGCAAATCCCCCCATGGCGCTCCAGCCGCACTGGCAGAGTGGTGGGATTGGGACTGGGACCAGGCTCAGCCTGGAGTCCTGCAGCCCCCAACCCCTCCCTTCCTGACCCCCTGTCCCCTGCATCCCACCTTGTCCCAGATAACACCCAGGCGGACAGAGGTGGGAAAAGGGACCTGGGGGCTTTAGATTTTCCACCCAAGTGGGCCAAGAGCTGTTCCTGCACCCACGGGACCTGGGGCACCCACCCACTGTCCCGAGTGACCCAGGGTCTGGGTCAGGGTCCATCCTGAGCTCTCCTCTCCCAAACACCAGCAGCCAGGAGAGGATCTGGACATCTCAGGGGCTTTGCAGCTGCGGGGAAGGCTGTCTGGGCTGTCCCCGGGCTAGCTCGCCCTTTCTCCCATGGGGGCAAGGCTCTCCCGCTGGCCCGGGGACCCCCGGGGGCTGCCGGGGACAGGCAGGGTGCAGAGGGGGACTGCGGGGGGAAGGCTGCTGGGTGCCCGGGGTGCTGGGTCAGGGTGCTGGGGAAGGGGAGCGAGGCCGGGTTTGCGGGAGGTCCAGGTAGGAGCTGTTCTGTCCGGGGCATCAGGCCCGGAGCCAGGTCCGGACTGGGGGCCGGGATAGGGGTCCCGGGGCTCGCCCGGGTCTGAAGGGGATGCCCGCGATCTGTCTCCGAGAGGGGGGATGGCCGTGTGCCGGAGGGGCATCGCGGCTCCCGGGGGAGGGCTCCGGGTGCCGGGGAGCGGCTCGGAGAGCAGCGGTCCCGCAGCCCCGAGCACCCGCGCCGTGCGCTCACCTGAGCGGGCCGCGCCGGGGCAGGAGGCAGCCGAGGAGGAGGAGGAGGAGGAAGGCGAGGGCACCGGCCCGGAGCGCGCCCATCCCGCCGCAGCCCCGGGCGCACGGGCATGACCCGGCCGGCGGCGGCGGCGTCCCCGCTCCCGCTCCCGCCGCACCGGGGCCGCTGCCGCCGCCGCTGCCGCCGCCCCCCGCCCGCTCCCGCTCCTCATAGTCCGGGCGCCGGCCGGCTGCGGGCCCCGGGAGCCGGGCGGAGCTTCGCCCGCCGCGGCGGGGAGGAGGCGGCGCGGCGCCGGGGGCTCCCGTGCCCGCCCCCTCCCCGTGCCCTCGGGGCCGCTGCCGCCCAGCCCGGGCCCGCGGCCCCCGGGGGCTCCTGGGCGCCGCAGGGAGCGAGCCCTGCGCGGTTTGGGGCGTCTCGGGGCGCACCGGGGTCAGGGGTGCGCGGGGGCTCGGGACGTGGCAGCGGGATGGATGGCGGGGGACCCTCGGAGGACGGGGACCGAGCCGGGATCAGGGACGTGCGGGGCTCAGGGACGTGCGGGATGAGGGATGTGCGGGATGAGGGATGTGCGGGATGAGGGATGTGCGGGATGAGGGATGCCCCACAGGAACTGCCGGTCGGATGGGGGGCGCGCCTGGGGAAAACCGGGCTCCTAAACCCTTCTGCCCGGCCTTGGGGCCGCAGCTCGGGTTCCTCCTGCTGGGACCCTGCCCGTGCCTTTCCCCGAGGCTCGGCAGAGGGACAGGGCTGTCCTGGGCGAGCTCGACAGTCATGTCTGCGAGATGCCGGAGCTGCTGCGGCCGCCAGGGAGAGGGAAACCGAGGCAGAGGGAGGGAGCTGCCTGTTAACCAGAGCCCGGGCCGGCACTCGGGCTGCTCGGCCGCCTTTGCCCTGTCCCCTGAGGCCACCCGGCCAAGCCGCAGAGTCGCCTCTGGTCCAAGGCAATCTGTGATTAATTTGCAAGGAAGTAAACAGTATTTAAAAAAGATAAAAGCGCAGAATAAATGATTCCTGGCAGATATGTCAGTCAGGTTTCTGTTCACTCCGCTGTGGCTGGCTCATCTCATTTATTTGTATTAATTGCAGTCTGGTAGTGGCTGGGAGCTGCTGTACAGAGCCATTGCTGCAGGGGGGCACAGGGGAGGATCTCAGGGGGAAGGAGAGCACGGTGCCCCCTGTGCCTGCTCTCCCAGGGCAGGCAGGGGCTGCGCAGGGCTTGGAGAGGTCCCAGTGGCTTGGCGTGGGTGAGGCTGTGTGGAGCTGCCCCGGGCGCTGCTCAGGGCACCGGGGGCTGGTGGGCAGCGGGCACATGGCTCGAGGTGCTGTGCAGGGCCCCTCGTGCCCAGTGACCGGCTCTCCCAGCAGCAGGAGCTGGTGAAGTCTCCTCTGATTACCGTTGCCATTAATGTTCGCGGTGCCGCGGTGCTGGGAGGCGCAGGGCACAACGCGGAGCCCCGGGGAGCAGAGCAAGCGCACGCTGTGTGACAGCTCCTCGCCCAGACACTGTCCGAGCTAAGCAGAACTGACACTGCGGGGAGGAGGGGAGCCACGGCACCCTCTCTGCTCTCTGGGGAAACTGAGGCACGGGCACGGTGTCCCTGCAGCAGCTGAGGGGGCTGAGGATGGTCAGAGCGGCTGTGGGGCCAGCGAGTCGGGTGGCCACGAGCATGGGAGCTCAAGGAAAGGGGCAAGAAGCCATGAGTGCCCATGCTGTGCTCGGCAGGGCGCTGGGGCCGGCTAACAGGGCTCTTGGAGAGGCTGCTGGAGCCAGCGTGGCTCCCTGGTGGGCAGCACCGAGGGGGCTGCTCAGGCACAGCCCCCCTGCCCGCCCTGCAGGCAGCCAGCACCGCGAGGAGAGCTGAAAGCAGCGCTGAAGATAAGCTCTGAGCGAACGAAGGCAGCCAGCATCCCAGCAGGAGGGCCAAGGCACTGCTGATTTGCTGCTGCCGGGCCGGGGATGCAGCAGGAGCTGCACAGCCCCAGCCCCAGCGGTGCCCAGGGGATGCAGGGTGGTGCCTCTCCTGAGCAGGATTTTTGGGAGTGACAAGGATAGGCTTATCCCCCACGTCCCTCCAATCAAAGCTGGAGGTGGTTTTTGTGCAAAGAGCCCAGGCTGCAGGCAGCAGGCAGCGCTGGGCTCCAGGCAGCCAGCCCCAGAGGCAGCCAGGCTGGCCAGGGCAGGGGGCAAAGCCCACGCTCTGATCCAGGCCTGGTGCAGCCCCCCGGGGATCCCCCTGTCCCTGTCACCGTGCCAGCTCTGCCCACAGGAGACACGCAGGCAACAGGGGCTGGGTTTGCTCAGAGGGGGAGAAAAGTGGGATCTCTTTTGTCCCTTTCCCTCCACGGTCTCTGAGTTCACATCAAACTGCTTCTTTGAGGCCAGACACTTCCCTGCCTCACATCTGCCTGGCTCCAGAGCCTGGAGATGGCTGTGCCAGTCCTGTACCCCAGCCCCTCTCTGCTGCTCAGCCCTGCACGGCCACATCCATGGATGGAATCCTGTCTGATAAAGGAAACCCTGAGGTGCACTTGCAGACAACACCATTGCGAGGTGGGGCTGAGTCATTCAACCCCTTGAAAACAGGTTTGGGCTTTTTTCCAGAGAAAAGGTTCAGGTGCTTAAGCTCAGTTTCAGGATAAGGACCAGCCCTGTGCTATTTGTGTTGAGGGGTGAGGGAGAGCAAGGACAGCAGGCAAAGGAGGGCACTCTGCTCTTCATGGAGGAGCACAAAGTCATCCTGCTGCTTCCCACTCCTCCTTGGTCCCTCCTTTGGAGTGAGCACAGGTTTGCCTTTGCCCTGGAGCCAGGAAGACCTGAAGCATCAGGAGGGACACAGGTTTGTGGTGGGCTTTGAGCAACCTGCTGCAGCAGCCCCCCACCAGCAGGCTTGGAGGCTCAGTTGCTCTGGGGAGGGCTTGGGAGCAGCTCAGAGGCAGCTCCTGCTCTGGGGGCATTGCTTGCTCTGCATCCTTCAGCCCCAGACCCAGTGAAGGGCAGGGCAGGGTAACAGCCCTGCAATTCATCAGGCACAGAGTCTGATGCTCTGGGAGGCTGTGCTTGCTGTAATTAGAGCACACCACATCACAGGCACCTCCATCCTCTCTCTTAATTCTCTCCTGACTTCCTCCCCCTCTCCCAAGGCTCCCAGCCAGCCCAGCCAGCTCTGGACATCCTCCTTTCCCCCCAGGACTGGGATTTTCTTTTGCAGAAGCCAAGGTGTGAAACAGAGCTGCAGAGGGCTCTGCCAGGCAGCGTGCAAGGGCTGCTGTGCACGCTCTGGACCAACTGCTTAAATGCTTAATGAGCCCTGGGGAGCAAAGCAGTCCTTGTGAAAGATTCAGGTTCTCTGCTGCCTTCAGTTTAGGGCCATGTCAGCTCTCCTTCCCCTTTTTTAATCCTCTGACAAGAGAAAATAAGGGAGAGCAGGCACAGTCTCCTCACTGTTTCTAAGGAAAGCAGCAAAACAAAGAGGAAACCCCATGTGCCTGCTCTGGGGGAGAGAACATCCCCTCACCCAGGCAGACTCCCCCAAAGCAAACATTCTGAGGCACTTAATGGGGTGTGAAATGAATGCTGGAGAAAACACATCCTGCTGGGTGTGGGTGGCTGTGCCCTGCTGCAGCCTGCAGCTCTCCACGCTGCCTGGTGTGAGCCTGGTTTGGGCACCGTGCTGTCACCTAATGTCACTGCTTTTCCAGAGTCCTGCTGCTCCCTGCCTCTCCTGGAGAGGCTGTGTAATAGGCTGTGGGTGCTTTCCTTCCCCAGCAGGAGCAAAAATCATCTCATTGCAATAAGCAGTGAGGGGATGAGCAGCTGTAGTGGTGCTCTGGTGGAGGGACAGGGCCCCACGGGCACCAGGGCGTGGGCAGAGAGCCCAAACATGTCCCTGCTCCTTAGCAGGACAAACAGGCCCTGGGTTCAGGGGGACAGGGCAGGGTGTCCCTCTCTGGGGCCTGGAAGGTCACAGGTTGTGTGGATGTTTGGAGCTGCTCCCAAAGGAAGGTGGCACCCTGGTGTTGAGCAGGGGACAGGTGGCCCTGGGGACCCCAGGGGGGGCTCGGTGTTGGTGTGGCAGTGCCAGCAGGGCCCTGTGCCTCACCAAGCAGGGCAGGGTGACCCAGAGAGGATTGCAAGGTGAACGGAGACATCGGTCCCAACTCCAGCAAATGTTGCTCTCTGATTTTGTGGCACTTTTCCAGGCTAAAAATACCCCTGCTGCTGGTGCTGGGGTGGGCTGTGCGTGCACAGGCTGCCAGGGGATGCTCTGTGCTGTGGCACTGGCCAAGGGCAGCAGGACCAGGCGGCTGTGCCAGCCCTGCCAGCAGCCACGGGGCTGCCCCCGTGCTCTGGGAGCAGCCAGGCACAAAGGTCACCTCTCCTCCCGCTCCAAGTGACCTGGCTCCTCTCTCCAGGGCTCTCCAGGACGCAGCTGCTCATCCATCAGTCCCCAAAATACTGTGTGGGGGCAGAGCACCCTCGGCGAGCACTCTGAGCTGTGTTTCAGGCCAGCACGGGGTCTCTGCTGATCCCAGAGGGTCCCTTTGGCTCATCTCAGGGGTGGGATGCTGTGACTGGGCTCATTTTCCCAGCGAGGCACAGTGAGGTGAGCCCTGAGGACTCAGCCCATCACTGTGGGGGAAATGTTCCCCAGAGCCTCCATTCAGCTGTGGGGGACATCCCTGGGCTGGGAGGGCACTTCCCTGTCCCTGTGTGTCCCCTGAGCTGCTGGGGAGCTGGGTTTGGGGTCCAGAGTGGCTGCTGGAGCCTCTCTGGGGCTGGGATGCAATCCCAGTGGGGCAGGATCCTGCTGGGCCAGCCCCATCCCACCCAGTGCCCTCCTGGGAGCAGCGTGGGAGCAGCTCAGTGCTGCTCCTCTCTGCCTTCCCCGGCAGAGCACTCAGAGCATCCTGGAGCCCCTGAGCCCCTTCCCTGCAGGCTGGGAGGGCTTTCAGCTGTTCTGAAGGCCACCAAAGAAAGGAGAGTCCAGTGCTTGTTCTTCAAAACCGCCCCCTCACCAACAGGTGCTTATCCTCATCTAACATATTCTGTTATTTTATGGCAGGTCCTCAAGGAATTATTTTGTGTACATCCCACCCATCATATCCAGCTGAGAGGAGCAGCAGATTTGTCTTTACAAACAGGCTGTGGGTCTGCTGGTAAATAAAACCAGCACTGGGAGATAAAAGAAACAACGGGAGGATTCCACTGATTGACAAATGGAAAAAGACATTTGCTTTTACAAATAAACTTTAGGTGTGCTGATAAATGAAATTAGGCATTGAAAGATGAAAGAAACAATGGGGAAGAAAAACCCCTAAACTCTGTAAGAATTAAAAATTTAAAGGAGGAGTTATACATTAGAGGGAAATCTTTGGTATCAGGTGTTTTGGGAAGTCTGAACCTCTCAAGTACCTCAGCCAATGGGGAAAGAGAGAAGGGAAATGTGGCCGGGAAATTGGGATAAAAGGGAGGCTGCGTCCTCCAAAAATTTGAGAGATCCCAGGGTGATGCCCCATGGCCTCTCCCTTTATTTGAATAAAGTCACAAAGGACTCCTCTGTCTCCTTTTGGGACACAAACCTCTGGTGTTTGTGGGTTAATTTTCCCAACACAACCAAGTGGCTCCCACCCTGGCCTGAAGCATGGCCTGGAAGGTCCAAGTTTCCTCTGCCTGTCCACGGGCTGCAGACCTCGTGTCTGTGCCCTGGAGCTGCTCTGCTTTGGGGGACCCTGTGGGTTGTACCTGCAGACAGAGCTGCAGACAGAGGCAAGGCTGAGCAATGGCACTGCCTGATCCCCTGACCTTGGCAAGCCAGCAGGATGAACAGGGAGATTTAATTTAGATAAGTGTCAGGCAAGGCTCTTTGGGACAGCAGCAAAGCCTGGCACAGATCCCAAAACCCACAGAGGGGGTGCTTCCCCAGGGTGCTGCCCTGACCCCTGCTCTGCTTGCCTCCAGCACTTCCAATGTCCCTGGAGAAAATCCATGGACTCTGACAGTGCCGGACCCTCAGCCCTAAGCTCTGCCTCCCCTCGGCCCTAAACTCTGCCTCCCCCAGCCCTAAGCTCTGCCTCCCCTGAGCCCTAAGCTCTGCCTGCCCTGAGCCCTAAGCTCTGCCTGCCCTCAGCCCTAAGCTCTGCCTCCCCTCAGCCCTAAGCTCTGCCTCCCCCAGCCCTAAGCTCTGCCTCCCCCAGCCCTAAGCTCTGCCTCCCCCAGCCCTAAGCTCTGCCTCCCCTCGGCCCTAAGCTCTGCCTGCCCCTGAGCCCTAAGCTGTGCCTCCCCCAGCCCTAAGCTCTGCCTCCCCCAGCCCTAAGCTGTGCCTCCCCTCAGCCCTAAGCTCTGCCTCCCCTCGGCCCTAAGCTCTGCCTCCCCTGAGCCCTAAGCTCTGCCTTCCCTCAGCCCTAAGCTCTGCCTCCCCCCAGCCCTAAGCTCTGCCTCCCCCCAGCCCTAAGCTCTGCCTCCCCTCAGCCCTAAGCTCTGCCTGCCCTCAGCCCTAAGCTCTGCCTCCCCCAGCCCTAAGCTCTGCCTCCCCCAGCCCTAAGCTCTGCCTCCCCTCAGCCCTAAGCTCTGCCTCCCCTCAGCCCTAAGCTCTGCCTCCCCCAGCCCTAAGCTGTGCCCTGCCCGGCAGGGGAAGGAGCAGCTGCTGTGCCAGCCAGAGCCTCGGCAAGGCTGGCTCGGGGTGGCACTGGGGATGGGGACAGGCTCAGCGTGGTCCCCAGTTTGGGGTGCCCGGCTCTGTGCATCCCTGGCCACGGTTGCCATGGCGATGCACATCTCTCCCTGCAGCAGGAGCGCTGGGGTTTGCTGAGCTCTGTGCACTGCTCTGGCTTCCACAGCTCCCCTGCCCTCAGCCCTGCAGTCTCCAAGCAGCAAAGCAGAAGGATGTCGCTCTGATTTTTTGAGTTTTTCTAAGCCTTCTGATGTTTACATTCTTGTAGCAAACTTTCTCACACACTTTCTGTAAATAACTCATTGTTTTACATTCTGTTATGGAGGAGGAGAAATTTGATGGACTGTTGGTTTGTCCAGTGTCACTTTCACCTTCCAATATACTATCACCTTTAGAAATCTATAAATGTTGGAGTCAGAAACTAAACTTCCCTTTTTTACCTCAAGAACAGCAGCGTGTTTGTGTCGTGGTTTTTGTGTCCCGTAGTGACATCAGGAGATGACCAGGAGCAGACCTGGGGTGGCTCTGTGCCATTCCCTGCAGGCTGCCTGCCCCACCTCACTGGATGGGACTGGCTTTGGTTTTGCCTTCAACTGGAGACCCCCAGGAGGGACAATTTGGAAAATGGAACATTGCACATCAGGTGGCAAATGCAGGGAGGAAAGAATAGGAAAGAATAAGAAAGAATAAGAAAGAACAAGAAAGAAGAAGAAATAAGAAAGTATAAGAAAGAATAAGAAAGAAGAAAGAATAAGAAAGAACAAGAAAGAATAAGAAAGAATAAGAAAGAATAAGACAGAAGAAAGAATAAGAAAGAACAAGAAAAAACAAGAATGAATAAGAAAGAATAAGAAATAAGAAAGTATAAGAAAGAATAAGAAAGAATAAGAAAGAATAAGAAAGAATAACCAGGCCCTGTGCCCCGTGCCCCTGCTGCTCCCCTCCCTGCCCAGCACGGTCTCTGTGGTGGAGATGGAGGATTTATTCCAAATGCTCCCACTGCTGACAGATAAAACAGCAGCTGCTTCCAGGGGGATATTGGCTGTGGGAGTCAGAGTGCAGAGCTGCCACGGTGGCACCTGCATGCCACGGAGCTGGGAGATGTCACTGTGCCAGGGAGGGCATGGCTGGAGGGGCAGCACGCTGGTGCCACTCGGCTGGTGCTGGTGTGGCTGCAGAGGATGGTGCCATGAGGAGCCCCCTGGGATCCTGGGTTCATCCCCCTGTCCTCTGCTTCCCTCTGCTTTGGGCTCTGGGCTGTCTGTCCTGGGGTCCTGCTGCAGTGGCATCTTGGCAAAGCATTCCTGTGTCCCCGTGTCACCTCCTCGCCATGCCAGGTGCCATGCCCTGGCACAGGAGGGCTGCACAGGGACAGGGATGCCTGCAGCCACAAAGGAGCCCCCCAGGCCCTTGTGGGGTCCAAGGGCTGTTCCTGCCTGGAGGGGGCACAGAGGGCTCATGGCTGCTGTCCCCAGCGCCTCTCTGGGCAGTGCCTGGGTCTGCAGCCCTGGGCACGGGCCGTGGGTGCCAGCTGGGGAATGCCTGCCCCTCTCACAGCCACCTCCTGCCCCTGCCCTTGGCTCTGCTCTCCAGGAAATGCCACAGCACCGTCTCTGTGGCTCAGGCACAGGGAGCTGTGACAGCAATGCCACCCTGGGGCTGTCACTGTCCGCCCAGCCATCCCCTCCCAGTGCTCCCTTGCTCATCCTTGAGGAGAGCCCTGCAGCAGCTGGCACTGCTGGGCACCCTGCCAGCCTGGGCAGAGGGCTCACAGTGCCTGGGCACTGTCCCCTGCTCCTGAGAGGGGCACCAACCACCCTGGCAGGTGTGGGGACGGGGGCTGGCACGGGGACACCCCCTGGGCTCGGGGGCAGTGCAGGACAGGCTCTGTGCGTGCAGCAACCCAGGGCTGAGCCCTGCAGGCACAGCTCTGTGCTCAGGGGCTGCTCTGGCTGACCCAGCCCTCCCTCAGCATCCCTGGGCCCCGTGGGCCAAGCTAACACCTCCCTGGCTCTGGGAGCACAGGAATTCACCCGAGCCTCTGCAGGTGGGTCCCCAGGGCAGCAAGAAGCAAACGGGGACACACAGAGCTGAGGCTGTGCTGGCATTGCCTGCAGCCTCCCTCCACTGCAGCTTCAGGGGGCACAGCAATCCTGGGCTGTGTTTGCTGCTGGCTGCCATCCCCCTCAAGCAGCCAGCATGACATTTGTCTTTCCTTGCAGGATTTTCTGAAAAGTAAATGAGAGCAGTTCAAGAATGTGACCCCACGGATGGCAGAGTGGGAGAGTGATGAACAGCCTGGAAAACATCAGAGTGAGGCATCTGTTTACCTTCCAGCAGGAAGAAAATCAAGGAGAAAGGCAGTGGATGTGAAAGGCAAATCTGCTGGAAAAGGAGCCAGGGGAAAAGAAATCACCTTCTCCACAGACCTGTAATTAATCTGAGGGACTCACTGCACCGAGTGAGAAGCTTTGTGGGGATTTCTTTCGAAATTAGAAACCAGACTCAGAAAATTGTTTGCACCACTGTATTATCCCCGGTTTCTGCAGTAAATAACAGGGATGTTTGGTGGGTAAAAGGAGCAGTGAGAAGCCAGGAAATGTTCCAGTGCCTGGGCCCTGGGTGAGGGCACTGCAGGTGCCACTGCTGGCACCTCCGGGGTGTACCCTGGGTTCTGCTGCCAGCAGCTGACCCCCCCAGGCACAAACACAGCCTGAGCACCCGCACCCACATGGGTGACACAGCCTGTGGGGACAGCAGGGAGGCTCCTGCAGTGTCACCCTGCCCCTGGTGGTCGTGCTGCCCCAGGCACGGTGCACGGGCTGGGCAAGGTCTTCCAAACTGAAAAATTTAGTATGTTTAAAAAGTCAGGCTCCTGCACAGAGAAACATCAGCCAGAGACACCAAACCAGAAGGGCAGACATCTGCTCAGCTCCTCTGGAGGGTGACTGCGTGGAGGTGAGCTCAGCTCGGTGCCATCCCTGCTGGCCAGCACCTCCTGGCTGCCCCTGTGGTCCCAGGTGAAGTCTGGGCAGCAGGAGGTGAGTGCTGGTGCCAGGGAGGGCTCTGGCCCCGGTTATCCAGCTGGGCTTTGCTGCACTGCCTGCAGCCCTGCTTGCTGGGGAGGGTCCTGAGAGCTCCAGAGCATCCCTGGGGGGCTCAGGGTGCAGGGTCCCACCCTGTGCTCAGCCCTTGCTGAGCCTCACAAGGGTTTAGCCCTTCCTCTCCTCTCCTCTCCTCTCCTCTCCTCTCCTCTCCTCTCCTCTCCTCTCCTCTCCTCTCCTCTCCTCTCCTCTCCTCTCCTCTCCTCTCCTCTCCTCTCCTCTCCTCTCCTCTCCTCTCCTCTCCTCTCCTCTCCTCTCCTCTCCTCTCCTCTCCTCTCCTCTCCTCTCCTCTCCTCTCCTCTCCTCTCCTCTCCTCTCCTCTCCTCTCCTCTCCTCTCCTCTCCTCTCCTCTCCTCTCCTCTCCTCTCCTCTCCTCTCCTCTCCTCTCCCCTGTCTGTCTGTCTGTCTGTCCTTCAGCGCACCTCCCTTGTCCTCTGACAGCCTCCACCAGCTCTTCCTTTTTTAATTTAATTTTTATTAGCACATTCTGCAGCCTTGCAGCGAGCCGGGAATACCAACAGGACGGTGAGGACAGCCAGGCGGGCAGCGGGAGCGGGGCTGGCTCCGGAGGGACGGACAGACGGACAGACGGACAGATCTGCAGCCAGCACAGCCTCTGCCTCCTCTTGATTCGAGCGGAGCCACCTGGATATAAAGATCTCCTGGAGGCAGGTCTCATAAGCTCCTGGAGATCTGTGTCACACCCAAGACAGCTCAGCCACCTCCGGTGGCACCAAATCAGCAGGACGGCTCCTGGGGCAGTGCTGGAAAGGAAAAGTTTTCATAAAAGGCAAAATAGCAAAGCTCTTTACAGAGAAAAACCAAGCCTCTTGCCCCTGGTAAAACACCTCACAAAAGCCATCACTTCCTTTGCTCTCTTCTTTTTCTACTGAATTTTTGGCTCCTGTCCAATTGGCTATCCTTAAATTTGAGATGAAGTTCCTAAGGTCCTATAAATTGTATTTTTACCTAATTAAAGAGAGAAACTTCTAGGCTTTTTTTTTTCCTTTGCAAAGAGACAAAAGATAATTTTGTCACTCAGTCAACAAGGGATACATTCCTACATCCCCTGGGAAATCAGAGGAGTGCGGGGCAGGAAAATCCCCCTGCTCGGGTGGGTGAGACGGGGCAGGGAGCTGCTCCAGAGCAGAGTTAAAATCAGCAGCAGATGACGAGAAATTCATCCTGACTGGGGAAGTGAGTGGCTAAAAATAGCAGCAAGGTTCTGAGCTGTGACAAGATGGGCTGGGAATTCTCCTGCTGACAGATGCAAAATGGATCAGGAACTGCACAATGTATCAGGGACTGCACAATGGATCAGGGACTGCACAATGGATCAGGGCACTGCTGCTGCCTCTTGGGGTACCCAGGGCTGTGCCTGCCTTTTGGGGAGCACAGTGGAGGTGCTGGCTGGGTTTTGCAGGGTCAGCACACACTGATTTGGGCATCTTTGAAAGCCCAGCCCCGTGCCCAGGGGAGTGCAGAAAATGAGGAGTGCAGCCCCTGCGGGGCTGTAAGCAAATAAATCAGTTAGCAGGGAATACAAATCCTCCCAGAAAGTGCAGGAAAAGCCCTTCTGGCAGCTGGGCTCCTGCCTCAGCCCTGGGAGGGCTGCCTGCCCGCCCAGCCTGTGCTGGGAGTGGGGAGGCTGTGCTGTGCCACCAGAGTGATGGGACAGGTGACAGCGTGTGGTGACTGTGGCTGCACACACAGGGACAGGACAGGGACAGGACAGGGACAGGGACAGGACGGGCACAGGGACAGGACAGGCACAGGGACAGGGACAGGGACAGGCACAGGGACAGGCACAGGGACAGGGACAGGGACAGGGACAGGCACAGGGACAGGCACAGGGACAGGACAGGCACAGGGACAGGGACAGGGACAGGACAGGCACAGGGACAGGGACAGGGACAGGGACAGGGACAGGCACAGGGACAGGCACAGGGACAGGCACAGGGACAGGACAGGCACAGGGACAGGGACAGGGACAGGACAGGCACAGGGACAGGGACAGGGACAGGGACAGGGACAGGGACAGGGACAGGGACAGGCACAGGGACAGGCACAGGGACAGGGGCTGCTCTGGTCCCCTGCCCCACGTGCTCCTACTTGCTCTTCCATCTCTGCTCTGCCCTAAGGCAGTGGAGTGGCATGAGCCAGTGCTGCCTGTGTGGCTGTCCCTTTGCCATTGGTGTCCCCTGCTTGTCCCCCCAGCCCCAGGGCCCAGGGGGAGTCTGAGCTGCAGCTGCTGAGAGAAAATCCCCCCGAGATTCCAGGGAGTCCTTTCCACGTGGGGAGCGTGTTTAGGATGTGTGTGTGCCCATCCAGACCCTTCACTTTGCTGCAGCCCTTTGCAGCACTGGGGGTGCTGGGGAGGAAAATCCCCTCCCAGCCCTGCCCTGCCAGCCCCCAGCACACCTGGAAGGGGCAGTGTGGCAGTGCCAGGCTCTGTTAGTGAGGGCTCCTGACCAAACCCTTCATTTCCCGGGGGTGGGGCCAGTTTTGGATGCAGTTGGTCACTGCCCAAGGGTCAGAACAAATTGCAAGGTGATCCATATTGATTTATAAGCATGTTTATTTTTACCAGGCTGGCGTGTTCCCCACCTGGGAAGCAGCAGTGCTTTCTCTGGCAGGGACGAGCAGCAGGAGAGCTTTGATGTGGGCTGGCAGGCTCCCTGCAGCTCCCCTGGGGCTCATCCAGGAGGGGCTGAGCTGCACCATTGCTCTGAGCAGGCAGAAATGCACGGCTGCCTTTGCAGCAGGGGCACTCCCGAGCTGTCCAGCTGAAGTGCAAAGGCAGAGGGATGCAGGAAGGGTTTTCCATCACCCCCGTGGCCACAGGTGCCCCCGGGGCAGCGCAGGCATGGGCAGTGCTTGGGCTGGGCTGTGGGTGCCCACCCAGCTCCTGGGGCAGGGTACCCCCAATGCTGCCATGGGAAAGGCAACTCCAACATTTTCCTGCACATTTTCTTCTCCCTCAAGCCTTAGAAGTCCCAGGAGGGGGATTTCTCCCTTTTCCCTGTCCTCAGTCCTGCTCTGGAACATCATAGAGCACTGCCAGGAGGTGGTGGCTGGTCCCCACTGCCACTAATGACAGGGCCAAGGGGTTTCCATCCCACTCTTTGTCATCCACCTGCTCACTAAAAGTGCCCAATAACCAAGAATTTCTGCAGAATCAGGAATCACAGTCCCTCTTAGCTGCTCCCCTTGTGCCCAGTGGTAAAATTCCCACTTCCCTCCAGAGTGTTCAGAAATGGCAGAGCCAGAAGCCTGGGATTTCCGTGGAAACAAAAAGAGGGGCTGGTATCTTTTTGCCTCATGCCATATTTTATTCTTTTCCTGTTGTTCTTTTCCTGTTGAATTTTATATGTTTTATTTATGGGGGACTTTTTATGTAATACTTTTTCCTCCTGGTGGCAGGGGGCCCCTCTGGGCTTCCCTGGGATGCAGGCAGGGCTCTGCTGGTTTCCAGTGGCTGGAGGGGTTCTGCTTATTTCCAAAGGGGTGTTGCAAGTCTGTCACCTTCCCGTGGCCATTTCAAGGCCATCATGGCCAGGTGACATCTCTGCCAGGCCACCTGGGTGCCACCTTGGGAGCTAAGGGAGGTGCCACAGTGGTGGCAGAGGCTGCCCCTGCTCTGTTGTCCCCTCCCATTCCACATCTGGCTGGGGACACCAGGCAGCCCCTCTGCCATCCTGCAGGGAGGGGTGCTGTGGGGCCAGGGGCTGTGCCCTGCTGCTGTCGGGTGCAGCTGGCCACCACAACGCCCTGGCACAGGTGCCCAAGTGGTGTTTGCCCCCAGCCCACCTGTGGGCAAGGCAAGGTTTTTGGGTTTTTGGAGAAGGGTCCCCACAGGGTGGCCCACCCTGGTCCTGGCCTGCCACAGCCCAGCAGTGTCCCCGAGCCCAGGAAGAGCCAGGCCCTGCCACCTCGCTGCCTGGCACACAGAGGGGCATTGAGGGACACAGCAGGGCTTTGTCCCCTGTGCTGCCGGGAAGGGGCCGGTTGCCCTCTGCAGGCTCCCTGGGCTGCCTCCACAGCTGCAGGGCACAGGGCCACCCATGGGAACCCTGGCACCCATGGGATGGGGGGCACCCAAGGGAGCAGGCTGCACCTGCCACAGCCCTGAGGCCACGGGGACCCACGAGTGTCCCCACCAGAACGCCACTGCCCCATGGGGGTCACGGGGCTGGGGGAAGTAGCTGCAAGATTCCCAGCAAAAAGGGAAAGCTTCCCGTTTGGAGCCCCCAAAGCTGAGAGCAGCTTCCTGGGATGGGAACCCCTCTTCCCTGCTGCAGATGCTGGGAATCAGGGAGGTGACAGGTGACATCGCTGCTGTCCCACAGGGCCAGACTCACACACTGCCTCTATGGGCAGCTTGGACAAACACAGCCCGGTGGGGCTGGGGGATGTCCCCAGAGCCACCAATACGGGGGGACAACCCCCTTCCCTGCCCCCAGGCTGCTCTGTCACTTTTGCAGAAGCCTTTTCCCCCAGGAGGCTGCGGGGGCCGCTGGCAGCGCTGCCCGGGCATCGCCGGGCACCCGGGAGCTGGCAGCCAAGGGGTGCTGGGGGGGCCGGGCAGGGCGGGCCCGCTCCTTTAAGGGGGGTGGCTGTCACTCAGAGAGCCCTTTTCTTTGCTGGAGAGCGGGACAGGCACCCAGAGGGGGAGTCCAGGGCGTGGGAGCCTGGCAGGGAGGCTCGCACAGCACCGGAGCAGCAGAGCCACCGCGGGACGTGACCAAGTCCAGCACCATGGGTGAGTATGGGGTGAGGGTGGGGGACACCTGGAGAGCTGCTGCTGCTGGCTCTGGGACCTTATCCACAGCAGAGCCCACTGAAAGTTTCCTCTGGCACTGGTGAGGTCCTGGTGACCCCACCGTGCCCGTGCTGGCTGTTGGAGCTGCCGAGGGAGGATGCCTTGGCACGGCAGCGATGATGTTTTCTTTCCCAAGGCGGTTTTCTGTCCCCATGTGCTCCTGTGCTGTCTGTGAGGGCAGCTGCCATCCCCACAGCCTGTCCCAGCCCAGCCCTCACCCCGTGGGCTGGAGAGATGAGAGCTCCAGCCTGGGGCTGGCAGGAGCTGGGCACTGAGCCCGTCACAGCTCGTGCCACTTCTGTGCCAGCAGCCTTGGGAAAACAGAGGCACACCTGGTGCCTCAGTTTCCCTACTGATACAGCAGAGCTAATACTCGCCAGTGTACCCCTGGGGTTTTAGGGCTGCTCTGTTCCCAGGGGTGCCCTGTTCTGCTGCCCCCCTGCCTTCTCCTCCTGTCTGCAGCACGTTGTTTGGCGCTGGCAGCAGCGGAGCCTGGGCACAAGGCTCAGGATTGTGTGGCACAAGGGCTCTTTCTCCCCTCCTTTCCCCTCCCCAGGCTTCCCCCCTGCAGCTTCCCAAAGCAGGGGCTGTGGCAGGGAGCCTGCCGGGCCCTGTTGCATCCTGCAGTCCCCTGGGAATGGAGCTGCTCACTGCCCCAGCGCGGGCACCTCCGTGCCACTCCCGGCTGGCCAAAAACCCAACCAGAACAGGCAAGTTTGGCCCAGCGAGGGGCCAGACCCTGTGGGTCCCAGCGAGGCTGGGAGCAGCGCTGGCCAGGATGAACGAGGCCCCCCTGGATCTGCTGTGTCCAAGGCAAACAAGAGGGAGGGGTCCCAGCACTCCCCTATAGCGCTGCCTTTGTTCCCTGTTTGCTCTTGGCGTGGGGCAGCACTGGGGTGGCAGTGCCAGGACAATCCCCCATTGTCCTCGGTGCCACTGCGCAACCTTGCTCCCCGTGGGGAGGGGAGAGCTGGCCAGGACCCCACGGCTTTCTTGTCCTGCTGGGGAGGAGAGAAGCACTGTGGGGTTTGTGGAGGGAGCGTGGGTTTGCTGTGGGTGCCTTTTTGGCATTCAAGGCAGAAATTCTATGCCCAGATGGGATGTGCCCAGGGAGCCACTGTGCCCTGGGCAGTGGGGTGCCAGAGCCCGCGTCCTGGGGAAGGGGAGCGGCTTCCCCAGGTGCCACAGAGCCAGGGCAGCAGCTTGTCCCAGCTTGCCTGGAGCCAAATGCTGGTGGGTGCAAACCCACCTGGCTGCCTGCTCCCAGAGCAGGCAGGACACAGCTGGCTGGCACCTCCAGAGCCAGCCCACTGGGGAGCTGAGCCCATGTTAGGAACTGGCTGGCACCTCCAGAGCCAGCCCACTGGGGAGCTGAGCCAGCACTCCTGCACGGAGAGCCCTGACGTGCAGAAGGAGCAGGTGCCCATGGCCTCACTCCTGAAAAAATCCAGCATTTAGGCACTCCAAGCAGCACACTGCTGTGTGTCCTTGCTTTCCCTGCCCTCACGCAGCTCCTGGAGGACTAAACCTATTACACAAGTGTTGTCATTTGTGGAGCTAGCACGGCTCTTTCCTACCAGCACGTCTGCCTGCACAAAGGGGTGGCTGCAGCCCGAGCTGCCTGCGGGGTGCCAGGCAAGGGAGCAGTGCCCACAGTGCCACCTGGAAGTGCAGAGTGCTCAGGGTGTGTGCTGGCTCCTGCTGTGCTGCCCCAAGCAGGGCCACCTTGCTGGATCTTCCCTGGGGTTCGATTCTGTGGAGGTGCTGGCTTCCCCTCCATCTTCAGTGGCAAAGCAGAACTGCAGGCAGCCGTGGTGGCCGCTGTGGTGGCAGTGGGGAGCCCATTAGCAGCTTGTTTGCCAGGTCCCACTGGCATTACGCTATGTCACGCTCTATTTCCATCTGTTTGTCACGGGTCAGCATGGCTGGCTCCTCACAGCCCCTGTGCCCCACGCTGCCGCCATCCCTGGGCACCCTTGGGTGGGCTCCTGAGCTGCTGGGAGAGCTCTCAGGGGAGCTGCTGGGTTTGGCTCTACAGCACTGCAATGGGTTGTTTCTGGGGTTTTCCTTCCACCTGTTTCCCTCCTCCTGGCAGGCACCTGTCTCCCACTGTGCTCGTGCTCCTGAGCTGCAGGCTCCAAGCAATCCTTGTCCCAGCAGTCCCGCGCCACCTCTCCTCTTTTCTCCACAGGTTTACTCGAGTGCTGTGCCAGATGTCTCATTGGGGCACCCTTTGCTTCCTTGGTTGCCACTGGCCTGTGCTTCTTTGGGGTAGCGCTGTTTTGTGGCTGTGGGCACGAAGCCCTCACAGGCACCGAGCAGCTCATCGAGACCTACTTCTCCAAAAACTACCAGGACTATGAGTTCCTCATCGATGTGTAAGTACCCTGCTGCAGAGCACCGCCTCACACCGGGGCCCCTCACAGCTGTGTCCTGCTCCGTGCCAGCCTGAGGTGCCTGGCTGGGCTGGCCGGGGCCAAGCTCTCACCCGGGCACCAGGAGACCCCCAGCTGCCTTTGCCCACGGCTGCATGGCAGGGTCCGAGTGGCCACTCGTTTTATTTCACACCAGTTTTTATCTGACCCTTGCTAGGTGTCCTGGGTAGAGCTGGACCTCTGCACGGGGTAGGTATGGAGGAGCTGGGGGTGTCGGCGGCAGCCTTGCTCACCACAGCTTTGTCCCAGCTTGCTCCTCCTGTGGCTTCACCCTGTGTTTGGTCCCCTTGGGGCAGCGTGGGGAGGGGAAGCAGCAGCGGCCGGGCTGCCACACGCAGGGCTGAGCTCTCCAGCACCTGAGCAGCCCTGCCCACTCCTGTCCCCCACAGCATCCACGGCTTTCAGTACTTCATCTACGGCACAGCTGCCTTCTTCTTCCTCTATGGAGCCCTGCTGCTGGCCGAAGGCTTCTACACCACCGGCGCCGTCCGGCAAATCTTTGGGGACTACAGGACCACCATCTGCGGCAAGGGCCTCAGCGCAACGGTAACTGGGGGCCCGAAAGGGAGGGGAGCGCGAGGCCCCCAGCGAGCTCACTCGTGGCAGCGGGTGTGTCATTGTTTGGGAAAGTGGCTAGGACATCCTGACAAGGTGATCTTAACCGGGGTTTGGCACCCCTTCGCGCGCCCCAGCGGGTTCACCAGAGGGCAGGAGACGGCGGCCGTCCGGGTTCTGGGATGTCCCAAAGGGAAGCACAGCCCTGCTGTCCTCCCCCAGGCCTGCCGTGTTTCCTGGGGACCAATGCAGCCTAAATGGCTACGTTTAAATAAACTGCTTCATGTTTAAACATGGGCAGGGAGAACCCGAGCATCCCTGCAGTGCTGGCAGCTCAAAGCCCTGTGGCACCTGGTACCCCTGGGGTCGTCCACTCCCCTGTGCTTGGGAACTGTGACAAAGTGCTGGCAAAGGCATCCTGTGCCCTGGGGGAGCAGAGGGGCACGGCTGTGGTTCCCTCGGGGGCTGGTTGGGGTGGCACCATGGAGGGAGGGCAGGAGAGCCACGTTGACACCCAAGGCAGCTTTTGCAGCTGCCCTCCCGCAGAGATCAAACCCTGCTTGGCCGTGGCCACGGTTACCCCTCCCCAAAGGTGGCAGCATTCCTGCTGCTGCCAGTCACCCCCATGCACACAGCCGGGCGTGGATCTGGGACTGGCACTGCTCCCGTGAGCCGCAGGAGCCCCCAGCCTGGGCTGCTGTCCTGTGCTGCCTGCCTGGGGACACGCTGCCTCTGGCCAGCAGTGCAGAGCTGGGCGCAGGCAGCACCGCACTCCCCACCTGCCCCACGCCCTCCCCTGCCTGGGGAACCTCGCGCTCCCCTGTCCGTGGCCTGGGCCGCTTGGTAACCGCGGCTGTGCCCGGCTTTGTCCTGCCCCCTGCAGTTTGTGGGCATTACCTACGTCCTGACCATCATCTGGCTCCTGGTGTTCGCCTGCTCCGCGGTGCCTGTCTACATCTATTTTAACACTTGGACCACCTGCCAGTCCATTGGCAACCCCACCAAGACCTCGGCCAGCATTGGCACCCTGTGTGCGGATGCCAGGATGTACGGTGAGTGCCGGGTTCCCCACCCAGGAGCCAGGCTCAGGGCAGAGGAGGGGGGATGGAGGGCAGGGCCCAGGCACGTTGGGTGGGATAAAGCAGGGCAGGTGCTGAAGAGCCCCAAAATGCTGGGCGGTGTGTGACAGGTGGCTGCAGGAAGCTGAGCAAGGAAGCCAGCTGCCAGCCATGCCCCACTCACCTGGCTCCCACATCTCCACAGGTGTCCTGCCCTGGAATGCTTTCCCTGGCAAGGTGTGCGGCTCCAACCTGCTCTCCATCTGCAAGACCAGCGAGGTGAGTAACCCCTGCCACCTCACGTGTGCTCCCCTCGGTGGGACACCTCGGCTCTGGCCTCCCCAGGCAGCACAGGGGACCCCGTGAGCTCACCCTCCTGTTCCCTTGCAGTTCCAGATGACTTTCCACCTCTTCATCGCAGCCTTCGTGGGGGCAGCTGCCACGCTGGTCTCACTGGTGAGTCAGTGCTCCCCCTGCCCAGCCGTTCTTCTCCGCCTGGCAAAGATGTGGGGGAAAAGGACAGCGAAGGTGGTGGGCATGGATGGGACAGAGCCTGTGCTCGTGTCGTTTTCTGGCACGTAAGTGCAGATGGTGAGTCCAGGCCATAAGGTAGAGGTGGCTGCAGGAGGGGATCTGGAGAGGCTTTAGCAGACCGCCAGGGAGAGGTCCCAATGCACGGAGTGCCCTGCCTTTCCCCGGTGCTCCTCCTGTTTACACCAGCGACACGGCACCGCGGTGGCACTGCGGTGTCCCGGGGCTGCGGGGCTCTGCAGGGCACTGCTCTGTGTGTGGGGGTGTGGGGCTGGGGGCTGCCCCCTCGCTCACTGTCCTCCCACCCACAGGTCACCTTCATCATCGCCACCACCTACAACTTCGCAGTCCTCAGGCTGATGGGCCGAGGCACCAAGTTCTAGCCCACGAGGCGGAGCCCAGCCAGACCAAACGCCCTTCTTTGTCTAACCCCGAGGCTTTAACACTGCAGCCACCTGACACCAGGTCTCCTGCGTTAACTCTGCCTTCGCTGATGACTCCCCTCCTCTTCCTCCCTCGCATCCATTGAGCTGAGCGTGACCAGGAAGGAGAGCCTCCCACCAATGGACGCCTCTTTATGCACTTTTCTCTCGTTGCTCATCCGTAGCCGGCTCGCTCTAGAGCCAAGCCCAACAAAACCAGAGAAGAGGAGGGACTTTCTCCAATGTCCCAGTGTTGCCTAGGGATGAGCAAAGGCCTTCAAGCTCCTGGGAGGAAGAAATCCATGTAGGTTGCTCCATGAGTAGCAAGAGGCTACCTAGAGAGAAAAGGAAGTTGGCCCAGTCCTGGTACCATTGCTAAAGACTCTCCTGGAGCTGTCTGCTGTCACCACCCATGGATGGAGAATAAGAGAAGGATTTTTTTCCCTTAGCAGAGAAAGATGAATTTAACCTAAATCGCCAGCTGCAGCCACGGCAAAGGGAGTTCAGGGCAAGGATCTTCCCAGTGTGGAGAAGAGAGTGCTGATCCCAATGCCGATAAAGCCCTAACCCAGCTGCTCCTATTAAAGCCTAAAGGAGTTTGGTGTCTCTGTAGACAAGGGGGACCCTTGGCTTTACCCTCCAGGCAGCAGAGAGGCAGCAAATAGGTTTGACGGAGGAGGGGACACCTCTGCAGCAAGCCCTGGGAGCGTAAAGCCAGAGCCATCCCTCCGTAGGCAGGGGATAACCCTCGGGACCGCGTGCCTCACCTGCCCTGCCAGTGCCCTTCACAATGGTGCTCTTCTCTGGGGTGATGTCTGCTTCTCTAACCTCCACTGTGCCAGAGAGCTCGGCTCGCTTCCCCCCCTTTTCAAATGTAACCACCCCTCCTTCTGTCCCTCTCGCCCCCTCACTTTTTTTCCTGCAAGTCAGGACAGCTGCCTTGTGCCTGCCAGGGTGGGAGGGACTGGCAGCATCTTGCTTCCAGGTGACACCCATGAAGGAATTGAGGAGGGAAGGAAAGGTGGCGGTTTGGGGGTCCCAGGGTGCAAACACAGCCCGTCTCTGCAATCCAGATCCTTACTGGTGCCAGTCTTTTCCCATGGAGAGGGATGGGGGGCAAGGGGTTGGGTGGAGACCTCTTCTCCATGACTGTTCTCCAGCTGGAGGAAAGCCCTCTGGCTGGGTAGCATGGATCCAGCCAGACCTGCAGAAGTGCTGTTTCCAGTCATCCCTGACAACTGGTGATTTGTTTTGCTCTCCCTGCCTCTCTCCTTAGTGCTAATCTTTGTGTTTATTTATTGGAGAAACTAATTTCAGTGGCAGACTGAAGCTCCATCTTGCATGGATTCTTTTCTCTTTTTTTTTCATGTCTGTATTGTTGTTATATATATTTTTAAGTGCTGGTTTCAGCAGGGGCAAGGATAAGGAGGCAGATCTGCTGAGCAGTGCATTTGAAGGATCCTTGCTGCCAGGAATGCTGAAATAGGTTGGCCAGGCTACCAACGCACACGGGATGGGGAGGGGGGAGATGCCAGCAGGGGTGGCAGGGTGGGGAGAAACCAGTCAAGATCTGGAAATTCACATCAGTGCTATCTCTCTTGGGGGTTTGCTGGGGTTTTTTTTCATATCCATTTAACAAAGAATAACCAGGTCCTCCTTCCCACCCTTGTCCCCAGACCCCACACACGCACACACACATACACACACACATACACACGCAAAAAGAGTTAATCAACTGAAAGTGTTTCCTTCATTTCTGATCTAGAATTTCAACTTGTTAACCAGCAATAAAAAGGAGCAAGTTTTTAAAGACTTATCTTACAGGATGTATTTTATAAAAATTAAAGAAAATACATTAAAATTAAGAACATTCTGAACAAGATGTACGTCTGCCTGTCCTTTTGTTGTGCTGGCTTTCCCACCTTCTTCCCCCACAAGAAAAAAAAAAAAAAAAAAGGGGGAGGCTCTGCAGGGAAAGGGAGGCTGCAGAAGAGAAGGTCTCAGAGGAGCAGTACTTGCTGACCCATGTGTGGGCCAGCAGCCCCTGCATGACTCTGCCCACTCCAGCCACGAGGTTCATAACTCTGACTTCAAAATCATTGTTCCCAGCTGGTGGGGGGGCCCTTAAAACCTCTTATTTCTCCTCCAGCCACCCTGAAGAAAGCTGGGGTCTTGCAGCAGCTGCTTGCTTGTGTTTGGTGCTGCTGCTGCCCTTTAACACTCGGCCCACGTGCTGACAGCCTCTGCTATGTCTCCTCATGTAGCACAACAAAACCACAGCAAAACTAACAGGACATCTCAAGCCAAGCTGGCTGGCACTAAGGCAGCATGTGTGGGATGGACATGGCCAGAGCCATGCAGGGTGGGCGATTGTCTCGCTTGCAGGGAGCCCTGTGTGGAACAGGATGGTCTTGTTTAGGCACAGAGGCACACTGGACAGTCACAGAGCCCTACATGTCCTGTCTGTGGCTCTGTGGTGCCATTTGCTGCAGGACTGTTTACCATGTCCACAGTGCTGGTGTGTGGGAGGGCATCGGCTGCTGCCTTTCTGCCCCAGAAAACCTTAGGTGCATTTTTCCACAGCAGATGCTCAAAAATTATTGATTTAAATATTGTTTCTCTTGGAAATCTCCCCAGAAGCTGTGCCCAGGGGCCTCTGGGGAGTGAGGCCACAGAGGGATGCTCCCAGCCCCACAGGTCTGCCAAAAATGCAGATTTCAGGCACAGCCACTGGAAGTGGCAGGGTGGGACCTTCACTACTCTTCCTAGATAGGACCCTAGCCCAAATCCCACTCCCCCTTCTCTTCCCTGGCTTCAGCCCCCTCCAAACAGGCAGCAAAGCTGCCCATGCAGCCCGGCCAGGGGAGGTTTAGCTCATGCACTGCTGCTGCCCCAGCTCAGTGGCACAGCTCGGCCTTGCCCTGGCTGACAGAAACCCATGGGGCTGCAGCCAGCATCAACAGGGCCCTTTGTTCCCTGCGTTCCCAGATGCCATCACCCTCCTCTCCCCATGCTGAAAGGGTCCTGTGTGTGCACAATCAGCCTCTGGGCAGGAGCGAGCTGGGGAACAAAACACCATCTCTTTCCCCTGGCAGAGACTGGTGCCCCCCCGGCCGGGCTGCGGGCTGGGGACAGCAAGTGCGAGGTGGCATGTGAGAGCAGCCAGCGAGGCCAGGCTGCTGGGCAAGGCCCAGGGCCAGATGTAGCCCCATCAGGTGTGCCTGTGGCCATGCCCCGCTGCCACCCCACCTGGGGACATTGGAAGTGCCCTCAGAGCTCCTTTCCTGGGCACCCAGCGCCCTCCAGGAACTGGCTGAGAAAACACAGGGAATAAGCTCTGCCTCATGCAAACCCCATCTCTGTAAAAAACTAAACCAAACCAAACCAAACCAAACCACACCACATCTTGGTCCATCAGGAAAGCTCCAAGCAGAGGACACAGTGCAATCACCTGCGGCTAAAATGCGGCAGCACTGTGCTCCCGCAAAGGCTGGACCACAGAAAGGGACCCTGGAGCAAGTGCCATGGGCTGCTTGCTGGCAAGAAGGCAACTCCCATCCCTCCATCCTGTGCCCTGCCGCCCCGGGAGAGGGCCCTGTCTGCCTTGGGGAGGGGAAAAGAGAGGGGAGGCGATGGCGGCTCGCAGGGGGTGTTGGTGATGAGCATGGGCACCCAGCCCTGCGCTCAGACAGCCCCCAAGGGCGAAGGGCCGCCGGGCTGGTGGCCTCCTCCGCATCCCGAGCCTCCGGGCGCGCATCCCCGGTCCTGCGGCTCCTCCCCGCGGCCGCGGGATGCAGCGGCTCCTCGGGCAGCGAGCCCCGGTTCCCCCCGCAGCCCCGGTCCCCCTCCCTACGCTGCCCGGACCCTCCCCCGAGCCCCCGGGACACAGAGAGCCCACCAGGACACACCATGAACACACCAAAGGCTCATTTCTCTCAGCATGGATTCGGACTCAGCCCTGGAAAGGCTGTGCAGATGATGTGCTGGTTTCAGCTAGGGCAGTTTTCTCCACAGGGGCTAGTACGGAGCTGTGTTTTGGATAAGCCATGCCTGGCCAGCAGCTCTGCCTGCCAAGGCAGTACCGTGCCAGTGGCATGGTGCTGACACCCACCTGCCATGGCTGAAGTCCTCACCTGCACCTGATCGAGCACACAGCTGCTTTCTCTCCCTCTGCATGGTCCAGCTCTGCCAGGAGTGTCTGTCTGAAGATGAGGAGGGAATAGTTAAGTGGAAAGTCACAGAATCACAGAATGGCCTGGGTTCAAAGGGACCTTAACAATCATCCAGCTTTCACCGCCTGCCACAGGCAGGGACAACTTCCACTAGAGCAGGTTGCTCAGAGCTCCGTTCTCCCTGGACTTCAATCCCAGTTAACTCCCAGGGATGGGGCAGCCACAGCTTCTCCAAGCAACGTGTTCCAGAAGTCCTGTACCTGCACGTGGCCACGTGCATCAGCCCCCAGAGGACCCCAGGAAGTCATAAGGAAAGAGCTCCTGCAGCAGCCATGCAAGCACTGGGCCAGGGGCTATATCTGTCCATCTCTGATTGCTTTTGCATGAGCAATCACTTCAGCAGGCTATCCACCATTTACAGATTAGCCCAATCTCTCTGTCAAGGGACTCTGACTCACCTGTGCCCTTCAGATAACCACTGATGGAGCTGCCATCACCTCCCACTTGGGCAGTGCCGAGTGCTCCCAGTGTCAGAGCTCCCCAAGCCTCTGTTTGGAGCTGGAGCTTGGAGTAGGGTTCAGAGGTTCCTAAAGGGGCATTTTTAACTCTTTATTCATTCTGCTTAACCTCAGCTTCACACAAGAATATGCTGTATCCAGAGATCCATGAATCTCCTCAGAGTTTATTGCCTTGAGGAGCAGGCCCAGAGCTGAGGAGGAGCTGCACTCAGGGAACACCCCTGGTCACCAGAGAGCAGCCCCAGGGCATCTGCAGCCACCGGTGCTCCTCAGAGTGGCTCTTGAGGAGAACCCAGTTCCCTTAGCCCACCACCAAGCAGCTGCATGGCTCTTCAGGAGCACTACCCAGCCAGAGCAGCAGAATCCTCAAGAGGGCAGTGGGAGAGAAAGATGAATGGGATCAGGACACTCCTCACGCCTCCTCTTCTCCAAACACACTGGGATATGCTACAGCATCTGTCCCACACAGAAGCAGCTCACTGCCTTCCTTTGGAAACACTCCTTTGCCCTCAGGGATCCTTCCTCTCCCCATGCCATGACAAAACCTACTGAGCCCTCTGCCACAGCTGACAGAGGGAAAGTGGGGAATAAGGGAATGGCCTCTCTATGGCTCCTGCCTCTGTCTGCACTTCCCTACAAACACCTCACACCAGGGGAGTCAGCAGCTTCTGGTGCTTTCAGACAGACCCTTCCTGATGTGATGCAGCCTCACCCAAACCCCACAACCCCACCATGCCAGAGCCATCTCCCACCAGTGCTGACTGTGTTTTCAGCTGCCTTTTGAATAGCTGAAGTAGTTGGAGGACCCCAGACACTCCAGTCCACATTTAAAATGCATGGTTTCCAAGGACTTTGAACCCTATGCTGCCTCCTGGAATCATGGATAGCGCAAGCAGACCAGGGAGAAAAATAAATTAAAACATTCTGCCAAAAGAAACAGCAGGCACAGGCTCTGCAAACACAGAGAAAGTCTCCCAAAATAAGCAGCCATCCTGGCAGGACAGCGAAAGAGAACAGTCCCCATATGCTGATTTCCTTGTCAGCATCCTATGGAAATCATGCCTGGCTAAAACCCCCTCGAGCCCGAGGAACCAGTTCCAAGATCACTGGAAGAATTCACAGGAAATTACTGGACTTGCTGCTGAGAGCCCAGGCTGAGAATTTAAGATGTAGTGACAGAAGGAAGCCATGTGGAAGATTTCTGTTCTGAAACTGTTTTCTGATTCTACTGAAAAGGAAATCTGCTCACTGGAGTCAGCTGTTGAGTTCTGATCCTTCAGCTCCTGGTCCAGGCAGGTACATGAAGGAATATCCCTCCGATCCCTTAGTGACTTCTCTCTGCCAGATGCTGTAACTAACCAGTCCTCAGAACAAAAACTGACTTCAACATTGATAAACCAAGAAGGCAGCCACTTCCCAAACTCACTTGAATACATCCATGTTTTATTTGCTTAAATAAAGGTAGAATCTTGGTTTTACAATTCCAGTTCTGTAGCAATAGCAACAACCGCAGCAGCACGAGGGGACACGGGAAGGGATGGCTGTTGGCACTGGCCTTGCAACAGAGTTCAAAATCCTGGCTCCTTTGGGAATTGTGCGTTTCATTTAAAATAAATTAAACAACTGAAATATATTATACTCTACCTTAAAAAAAAAAACCAAAACATGTAAGCGTAGTATAATGGTGGGGGGGGGTAATATAAAAAAAGTCAATGGTCCAATGTCTGTTAGAAATAAAAGGTGCTGTGTAACACGTGCACAACAAGGCTCTTCAGCTTTATCCACAAGGGTGCTACAAACAGCTGCACATGAGCCTCCTGCACTGTGGCATGCTGAATCTCTGCCCTCTTCCGTAGTCCTCACACAGATCCCAGGAGATCCATGGGAAAGTGGCAGTTTCACCTGCAGGGAGCTCCCTCAGCAGCCCCCCTGCCGGGGGCCAGCATACAGGGACTTGAGTCTGTCCTCACCCTGAGCCCCTGCACAAACCAGCTCCAGGGAATGAGCCTGTTCAGGGATGGAAACTGGAACCACAGGTCACAGAGCCTGGGACCTTGGAGGAAATATCAAGCAGTGCTAATGAAGAAAAATCCAGAGGCCTCAGGAGGTCAGACACAGTTAAATAAACAGTAACAATAATATCCTGTAAAAATTTCACCTACAGAGGCAGAACCTTCTCCTTCAGGGAGCTGCCTAAATAGCATTCACTCCCCATGAATACAAGTGTTCAGGCCTGTTTAGAAATTAGACCCCCCTAAAGCATTAATACTCCAGTCCCTTCCACACACGGTTGCCCTGCAGACAAGGGCAAGATCTCCGTGGGTTACCCCAGAAGAAATGGGGGAAAATGCTCATGCTCTGCATGCTCAGAGACTGTGCCTTGATGGGGACAAGCTGCCAGCACAGGGCAGAGACTGCCCTGCTCTAAAGCACAGCTTAAGGGAGGGTTGCTTGATTTGAGCTCTAAAATTTACCATCCAGCAGCTGATGACAGCGGGGATCACCCGGCAGCCAGTGGATACGTGCTCGGGGCAGGCTCCTACGTGCCTGCGGGCAGCCACAGCTTTGGCCAAATGCTTGCACGGGAGGTTGCAGGGCACGAGGTTTGAATGGCAAAGACAGCAGTCAGCAAGCTCATCTCTGCACACAGCCAGCCTGGGACTAACACCTAGCAGAGGGCAGGAGGTGGGAGCAAAGCCTGGCATCCCTTCTAGAAGGCTCCTTGGGCCCCCATGCCCGTTTTTCAGCCACCTTGAACAGAGAAAGCAGTGCAGCTTTCTCCCCACTGGGCTGAACACAGCAGTCAGTTCCAGCAGACACTTGAGCAGTCTGTCACAGGAATTACAGATAAAGCATCCTGGATTTCCTATGAGGGATGGAGGGCCAGGCCAATGGCAGGGGCTAACTGTGCCTGCAGCACCGTGCCTGACACAGCTGGATGTGCCTGACACAGCAGGTGGATGGCTCCATGCTGCAGCATTCACTTGGGAACATCCACGCTGGAGCAACTGAAGGCGAGGCTGTGCCAGCTAATGAGGCACAGGGGGCACTGGTGGGTTTAACAGCTGACCATGCATGAGGCCCCCAGCCACCTGCACACCTAGGAGACAGCCCACCCACCTGCCATCTGGTCTGCTAGAGCACATCACCTGAACACAGTGATTATTTGTGACAGAAACCAGCTGAAGTGTCACACTCCAGATCTCCTGAGTAACCCTTTGACATGACCCAGTGAGCAGTCACATCAGTGTTTTCACCCAGGGCTTCAAGGCTGAGCTTCCACAAGAGACAAGGAAACATGTATTAAACAACAAGCAGACAGTCTCTCCAAAAAATAACACTCACACAAGACAAAGTTAGAGGTGAGGAAAAACAGACCAGAAATAGGCAGCTATGAAGAAACAATACTGTCACATTCAAACACAGGCCCATGTCTCCTTCATATGTAGCTTCAGGTCAGAGCTCTAACAATTCTCATCACAATTCAGCCTCAGGACACAACACACTTATCCCAAACAACAGACACACATCCCAGCCACTCCAGTATTTGGCTTTCTCACATGGGCCAGAGTCTTTATGACAGGTTTTGTTCAGTATGTCGAGTGGGATTTCCTTTGGCAGTATGGTCATGAGTGGGTCTAATTTTTTTTTTTTAATTTTAGGACTAAAATACTTCAGTGTCTAAGATGCTCTCAGCTTTGCTCTGCAGGCAGTTCTTGGTAAAGAACAAATCCCTACTGTCTTCAGGGAATTTAAAGGGCTTTACCTCAGCCCTTTAAACCTGCTAAAACAGGCAGAGATGGAAGCAAGACTATGCTCACATGCTCTGTAAACAGCTCCCTCCTGCAGATACATGCTCTGTGCCTGAGAACTCCAGGCAGGATTCAGATGGTGAGGCTGCAGCTCCCCAGTGAGCAAACCACCTCTTGTCCTTGTGGCCACTCTCCTCAGAGTGGCCCAGGGCTGCCCAGGTGTGTTTGATCCGGCTCGAGCGCCGCTCCCAAAGCAGCAGCCACTCTCAGCAACAGGACGAGCCCGATTTGGAGCTGGAGTTCAGGTCAATGGTGTGGCCCAGCATGCAGTGCTCCAGCTGCTCCTCCACCGCCAGCACCTGTCGCACGGCTTCCTCGAAGGCCACGGTCACGTTGGTGTCATCCTTGGCACTAGTCTCCAGGTACGGGTAGTTACCGTTTTCCATGCACCACGCCCGGGCCTCCTCTGTGCTCACCTGTCTCTCCAGTTTGTCTATCTTGTTGCCCAGGACTACAAATGGGAAGTGCTCAGGGTCCTTCACATCAGCATAATAGATAAACTCCTTCTGCCAGTTACTGAGGTTCTCAAAGCTCTGCCTGTCATCCACGCTGAAGGTCAGCAGGCAGCAGTCTGCTCCCCGGTAAAAGGGCGTCCGCAGGCTCTTGAACCTCTCCTGTCCCGCAGTGTCCCAGATCTGGAGGGTCACAAACCGCCCGTCCACCTCCAGGTCCCGGTTCAGGAACTCCACCCCAATGGTGTGGAACGCCTGCGAGTCAAACTTGTTGGTGACGTAGCGATTCATGAGGGAGCTCTTCCCAACTCCACCATCTCCAAGGAGAATGACCTTCAGGAGCAAGGACTTGCCGCTCATTGCAGCGGGATGGAGGGGCAGGGTACCAAGGCAATCTGCAGCGTTCAGAAATAGTACAAAACAGCCGTTTCTTGTGGGTTCTGCAGAAGAACAGAATATGGTATTTCCATCCCCTTTTCTGAAGTTTTGTATATAGGAGGTGATGTCTGTTTTTAGAGAGATCTTACTGTCCTAATCTCTCTTATTAAGGAGTTTAGAGCTAGGAACTGGACAAACTTTCAGGCACTCAAGTCTTCCATCAGGTCCAAAATGGATGCAGCACATGACCCCTTAAGTGCAAGGCAAAAACAACTGTTGAGAGTTTAGTATCAATTACACTACTTTTGGTGAAAACTCTGTATCAGAAAGCTTGTCCAGTTTTTCCAAACACATCATCACTACTTCAAACATCTCTCCGGGCCTGCATCCTGTGAGGCCATCACAGAAACAGCAAAATCACCAGGGGTGACCATCACCAGGCCTTCCCTTGCACTGTACCATCACCAGCTAAGTAATTTCTCCTCTCTGACTTGCTCTACTGGAAGGATGCACTAGATGTGCAGGTCTAATACCAATACAAGTAATTTGTCAAGCCAGTTGTTAATCACCCTGAGGATGCTGACTCACCTTGCCAGCGCAGCTGCGCGTGATCTCCGTGGCTCGGAAGGGGTTTCCCAGGCACAGGAGCAGCTGCTCTTTGCTGGCTGTCACAGCCCAGTGTGCTCAGCCTCAGCTGCAGGTTCACATTGCAACAACCCAGACACCACAGGTTCCTTAGTCAGCACCCTCAAGGCCAAGTGCCAACACATGCTCCCCCTCCCAGGGACACTCTGCAGGGTAGGGTAAAGGCCTGACATGAAATAAGAGGTTTGTTGGGTTGTTGTACTGTACCTGCTCTGTCTCCAGGACTGTCCAGGGAACACCTTCCTCCAGCGTTTCAGTCACTAAAAAACAAACATCAGTCATCAAGGTTACCAGAGCTGCCCTTGTCGTCTTTCAGTTTGTGATGCTGACTGAGGATGGAAGGACAACAGCAGAGCTCTAGGAACCTGCATGTGCAGTACAGATGGCTGGAGTAAAACAGCAAGAACAAAGCACTGAGCAGTTTCCCTTGCCCTGAGTGAAATGGAACAGAGCCCAGTTCTGGCCAGGGCAGAGCGAGTACAATGGGCATGCTGAACCCCAGGTAAGAACAGAACAAACTGAAGGAGCTCTGACATGAGAGCAAAGGCTGTGCAACCTGTGTCTCCCCTCAGTCCAGGGGATGATAACAACTGTGATCTGCTTCCCCTGCCTACTCACACACCCTGGAATCTGATTAGAGGATTGAACACACAACTGAATCTACTAACTAGGATAGTGAGCCAGCAGGGAACAGCCGGGGATGAAAAGACAAGGAGCTTGCTTACACCTGCTACCAACATTCCTGGGAAGGGTGTGGATGAGTAGTGCTGCTTAGTGATGACATCTCCAACCCACTGAAGCAGGAGTGTGTGGCACTGCTCAGATCAGCACTCCTGCTCCTTCCAGGCCAAACCCTGCTTTCTGCCTTAACCTCGGGGGGCCCTGTTCAACCTTGATTCTGCTCTTTTTGCAGCCCTTTCAAACAGTGCTTACCACAAAGCCAAAAGCAGAAACTTCTGCTTTAAGTGAGTTTCTGCACTTTCTGCACAAAAGGCTCACAAATTTCACTTCCCTGCACAGAAACACCTCAAACCAAGTCCAGCTGAGCTAATCTGATGGGCTATTTGAGGAGCAGTGTGTGACCCAGTATTTCTAAAGCAAAGACCAAAATGCAAATGTCAGAAGAGACAAACAGGAACTGCAGCACAGGTCCCCAGGGCCCATGGCTTAAGGGAAATCCTGCCCCATGAGCAGGTGAGCTGTTCAATAGCCTTGTTCCTTTCCAAACCTTCCTGAGGGATGCTTAAGACAGTCACTGCCACCAAAGCCCCTCCTGGCACAGGCCACCAGCACCGAGCAGAATTTCTGCTTAGAAATGCTCTGTGAGCAAGTGACTCTTTTTAAAAATGACTAATAGGTTCTGTCGGGCTGCTGCAGAGCCTGCAGGACTCAGAAGCAGGGCTCAGCTCAGCACGCTGCCGTGACACAGCCTTGACACCGCTGGTCCCGTTGCGAGCTCCGGAGGCTGAGCCCCACCGCAGCAGGGCCGACCCGCTCTCGCAGGGCGCCGGCACCAACAGCGGGCTGGGCACGCCGGGTCCGACTCCCCCCTGCTCCCCAGGCCCCGGCGCGGCGGAGGCGAGACCCTCCGGCGGGTGCCATCCCGCCCCACGGGAGCGGCCAGGGAGGAGCCCGCAGCCGCGAGGGGTCCCCTCGGCACGGGCCGGGGTAAAGGGGCGGCTCTCCGGGCCCCCCTCCGCAGGTGCCCGGGCCAGGGGCGGCGGCGCCGGGCCCGCCCTTACCTCACCCTCACCGGCCTCCGGCCGCCGCCGCCGCCCGGCCCGCGGGGCGCAGGTGCCGCTCAGCCCCGCGCCTGCGCCGCGCACGCGCCTCCCGCCGGCCGGCACGGCCCGCCCTCGGCCGGCGGGACCCGCCCCGAGCCCCTCAGGGTGCCGCGGTCACTCTCCTCACGGCTCCGCGTGTTCTCCCTGTGCTTCCTCGGCCCCCTCATGGCTCCGCATTCTCCCTTTTGCCTCCTCACGGCCCCGCATGTCCCCCTGTGCCTCCTCACCGTTCCGCATGTCCCCCCTGTGCCGCCTCAGCCCCTCACAGTCCCCCTGTGTAGCTATGATATTTTATGAAAAATCTTTTCTTAAGATTTTTTCCCCTCCTGAGAGCTGAGTGCCTCAGGAAAGAAATGTAAACAATAACTGTCTGCTGCTGTGGAATGCAACAGGTGCATCTTCCATTAATTCATGTAGATTGTTTTTAATTAGTGACCAATCACAGCCACTTGTGCCAAGGCTGTGAGCAGTCACAAGATTTTGTTATGTATTCTATTCTATTCTATTCTATTCTTGTTTTTGTAGCCTTCTGATTCCTCCTCTCTCTCTGTTCTTTTAGTATAGTTTTAATGTAGTATTTTAATATAATATATAACATAATAAATCAGTCTTCTGAGAAAAATGGAGTCAAGTCTCGTGTCCTCACACTTGGGGCATTCACCGCAAGACCCCTGTCACTCCCCTCACGGCCCCGCATGTCCCCACTGTGGCCGGCAGCCCCGCACTGCTCGCCCCCGGCACTCCCCTCACAGTCCCGCCTGTGCCCCTTCACAGTCCCCTCTGTCACTCCCCTCACAGTCCTGCCTGTGCCCCCTCACAGTCCCCTCTGTCACTCCCCTCACAGTCCCCTCTGTCACTCCCCTCACAGTCCCACCTGTGCCCCCTCACAGTCCCCTCTGTCACTCCCCTCACAGTCCCCGCATGTCCCCTGCCCCCCGCAGCCTCCTTAATGCCAGTCCCTGTCACTCCCCGGTCTCCTGTCTCCTCACGGTCCCACATGTCGCAGCCCCTCACCGCCCTTCCCTGTCACTCCCCTCACAGTCCTGCCTGTGCCCCTCTCTGCCTGCCCCTGTCACTCCTCTCAGAGTCCACCCGTCCCCACTTTGTCACTTCAGTGACAGCTGCCCAAAAGAGCAAGACTCCCCCATCCTCACAATTGCTCATGGGTCAAGGAGCGAGAATGTCTTTAAGGAGGTTTCCGGGGAAGAACAGCTAATACAAACATTACTTTGAAGGGGAAAATTGTGGCCAGCCTTGCCCAGACTGCGAGAGCAGGGGGAGAGGGAAACCAGCCCCCCAGGTGGCTGCAGAGGGGTTTTGGGGAGCAGCAGCCACTTGTGTGTTCCCCTGTGATTGGTATCACCAACTCTTCTTCCTAATAGTGCCTGGTGCTCACCGAGATACACCTTTGAAACTTGGGGACACATCTCACTGGGGCTGCAACATGCCTTGGACACCTTCTCCAGGGGGGAAGAGCAGGAACCTCTGGTATGGACATCCAGGGCTTTTGGCCATCTGGGTCCTGTGTCAGCTCCAGGGCTGAGTGGCTGCCACAAAAGTGCATCAATTCCCTTCTCCCCCCGGGAAAGCATGAGATGGGAGGAGGATTTAAATTAAGCCAGGGATTATATTAATACTGGCCTCAGTGATCTGTCAGAAGAGATGGGGAACAAGGAAAGCCTAGCGGGGTGAGGAGGGGGAGGGCAGCACAAGGGCCCAAGGTCGAGGCTGTTGGCAGTAGGGGACCAGGGCAGCCTGGGGAAAATGTGGGAGCTCCAGGGGTGTGCATTTGGGGCACATCCCTGTACACAGCAGCACCAGAAGTGCAGGATGCTGCTGGTACCAGTGACAGACACAGCCTGCACCAGCCACTGGGAGATCCCTCCAAACCAGTCCAGATCCCCATGCCAGCTCTGTCAGGACCATGCATTGCTGGAGTGAGCCTCTGAGCATGCCCCTGCCAAGTTCCCTTTGCCTGGCAGCCATTCAATCTTGTTATTTGCCAGTATTTATTGATTAGGAATCTGATTTAACATGTAAGGGGTGAGCCCTGATTATGAACACGAAAGAGCCTCTACGGCAGATCCTGCCAAGGCAGCGGAGGCATGATGCTCTGCTGCAGCACTGTGCCATGCTCTGCCTTCCTGCACCGCCCCTGTCAGGCCTGGCAGACACCTAATCCTCAGGGGAGGGTTTAGGGAGGGCAGCACATCCCGGCAGCTCAGCCAAAGATGCCACATGGCCAGTGACCCCAGCTGACCATGCTTGAGCTCAGGGTACCCTGTGTACCTCCAGGGTAATCTGTGGGTGCTGGCAGCTGGTGGAGTCTCTTGGCTACCTGAGCAGGGATGTGCCTGGTCTGATTTGGCTCCCAGTGGCTGTGCAGTCTGGTTGTCTTGCTGAGCTGGATAACAACCTGTTTGGCACCTGTGGTGGACACCAGTTACCCACCAAGGTGCTCTAGCGCTCTCTTCCTCAGCAAATAGGGCAGGGAGAAAGTAAGATGGAAAAGAACTTGTGGCTCAAGGTAAAGGCAGATTAATAAAGCAAAAGCTGCATGCAGAAGCTAAGGAAAGCTCTACTTCCCATCAGCAGGTGATGTCCAGTGGCTTTTGGGGAAGTAGGGCTTAAGCACCCTACTGTGCTGAGCGCTGTGCTGAGCTCATACTCTGCACCATAGTAGTTGCCTTCTTGTGTCTCTACAGCAATCATGTTGGCATATATATTCTTCTTTTTGGAATTTCCTCCTATTAATAGCTCTCTTCCCTCTCATGTCTCACACATGGGCTTTCTGCTTAAAGCTGGGTTCACCATCCCACTGCTTGTTTTCGTCCCCTGTTCAGGCAAGAAGAAACAGAGTACAGCACATGCATCTAGAGCTCACTGTCCCTCTGAGCAGGGCAGGAGGGGACTGACTTCTTGGGGTGTCCCTCACAGCCAAGGCACTGGCTTATAGGCATGAGGAGGGACAGATATTTCATCAAAGTTCTGGAGCCAAGAAGGTGTTTTCTTCAAAGCTGTTTTCATATCTGGGTGATAACATTGCTGCCAAGCTGCCAGAATGACACTGGGGCACACTGAATCATCTTCCTCCACACAACTTCTGTGCACTGCACACCCTCTGCATCTCTGGAGACATCATCATTGTCTAGGTCACTAGGTCACAATGACCTCCAGCATTATTTAATTCTCTCAGGTGCTGCATGCCTTCACCTGTGCTGGTCCGCTTTCCTGAGCAGTTCACAAGGTCTTTCCTGGATGGATATCTTGCCCTCACACTTGAGAGGAACTACCTGCAGAGACTGTAAATTGCTGCCACAAAGCCCCAGTTGTTAATTAGTAGTTTTAAACAGCCCGTGTAAGGGTGAGCAGGGACCTCTTGAGCCTGCACAATAAAGCCACCCACATCAGTCCTGGGTAAGGAGAGGGAGATGTATTCCCTGATCCTCTCCACAAGGCAGCTCCCCCAGCAGAGCAAGGCCATCAGTGCCAGGGCAAAGCACAGAGCCCTGGTTTGTACTAACACGTTCCCAAAGCCCAGCAAAGCAAAGAGATAAGAAATGCAGCCAACAAACTCTGTGACCCAACAGGAGCTGCCTGCTTAGTAACTACTATGGCTAAAGCACACTTAGCACAAGTTAAGGAATGGGCTTATCTGGGCATGACCTTGTGCTGCTGAGAGCAGCACTGCCCTGGCCCCATGGCCAGGAGGGGACCTCGCCTGTGGGTCCTGGGCACCAGGGGGATTTGTCTGGAGATGGGGATGCGTCCCAGGAGCCATGTGCTGGGCAAGCAGTACCAGGGGCTTTCACTGGGGCAGGGACTCTGCAGGGTGCAGGGCTCCTTCAGCATGAGAGGTTTTACTCCCCTGGCTCAGCTGCATCCCTGCCCAGAGAGGCTGCAGCAATTGTATGGCTGCCTTGGCTCTCACTGCCAGCTCTGGGAGTTAGAGCAAACAACAGGAAACTGGTGCCAAGGTGAGGAGCCCTGATCCAGCTTCGACCCCCTGCCAGCCTGTGGTCACACAATGCTGCTAGCTCATGCCTCGATTAATTCATCACACGTCCCGTGCTGCAGCTGGGGCTTGGGCCTCTGCTTTTGTTCCAGCCCCGGTGCACGGCTCTGCAGCTGCTTCTCCAAGACGTGTACCCAGCAGCAGCTCCAGCCTGTGGCATCTGCTCTGGAACAATTTCCAGCACAGGAACCTCCTGAGCAGTCTTGCCACCCCTAGCTTTAGCCACCTCATTTGCCCTGAGCCTACAGCTCTGAGCAAGTTGTTAGGTACATCATCCATTTATCTCCCCAGGAAGGAGCTCCATAGGTGGAGCAAAGCTGGGGAAGACCCCGTGATTCATCCCCTGTACCCCACACAGCTCAACCTGCCCTAAAAAAAGTGACCTATCTTGTTTTTGTGAGCTGGTCTGAGGCAGCAGGGAGGGGGACATGCCTGGGCTGCAGAGCTGCCTCAGCAGACACAACACTGCAGGCAGGGGCTTGTCCCAGCTTCAGTGCAGCCGCAGGCCTGGCAGTGGCTCAGCCACGCACCACTGCCCTCACCTCCCCGCCCAGCCCCTGCTCTTCCCAAGAACCCTTGGCTGGTTTTTAGGGACGTGTTAGATGACAAGGTGGCAGAGGGAGGCAGCACCAGACATAGTTCTGCCCTGATGTAGGTGCACAGACAGGATGGGCCTTTGGCAAACAGCACAAGGCATCTGTTGCAACACGCATATCTACTGCCCATGGCTCCGGAGCTGGTTCCTGGAAAACCACAGAGGAGTCTGCCAGGCTGGGCAGGGGGGAGTTCAGCCTGTGCTGCCACGGACTCTGCTCTGGGACCCACAGGAAAGGCACACAGCAGCAGGGGCAGAGGAGGGGGACAGGGAGCACATGGTATCCCGGCTGTCACTTGGCAAGGAAAGTGCATGGACAGAGGGAAGGAGAGAAGCTGCTCCTGCTGCGGCTCTGGAGGTGCCTCTGTCCTGCCTGAAGGTGATTCTGGGGGGAGTGCAAATGATCACATTCCCAAGCTGACCCTCAGTTTGCACCCTGCACCCCACCCACTGTGCTGAGCTCGTACCCTGCACCATGCTGTGCCCAGCCAGGCCCCAGGTTCCCCGTGGGCAGCAGGAGATTCCCATACAGGCTCATCCAGGCAGGTTTGGGGCTGTGATGCCGCAGGAGGCATGTGGGGGCACACAGGCTTGGGGATAGCAGCGTCCCAGCAGAGGACACTGATCTCTGCCCTGGCCAGAGTGAGGTACATTTCCTTACCCACCCCTCACATCATAAAGGTGTACGAGCGGTCTCAGGCACTGCTGGCAAACTCCTGCCAGCTGTGCCATGACTTGGGCATTGGGTGCATCCCTGCTGCCATCACTGCCATGGGTTTGAGCCCCCACCTTCTTTCCCCCTCCACTTCCTGGGATGTCATACCCCAGCTGTTGCCCGTGGAGAGGAATAAATCATGGAGAGGGGCCTATGCATTTGGAACAGGGGAACAAAATGGCTTTTCATGCCATAATCCTTTGTAATAAAACACCAGAGGCAGGAAAGATGCTAAACAATGTCTCCTGTGTGAGCCAGCTGCTTCCTAAAATAAAGCGCTCCTCTGCCCCGTCAGCTGGCCCGGCTCGGGCGCAAGTGCGGGCGCTGCCGCGGACACCGAGCCGCGCTCCGCCGGAGCGCATGGTGCCGCAGCCCCGGCACGGCCCCTCGGGCCCGCGGGAATCTGCAGAATGCAGCCGGGGGGCCACAAGGCAGCACTGCCTGTCAGGAGCGGCTGGCAGCCCCCGAAGGGCTCGAATCCCCGGCGCCAGCCCGGCCGCTCCCAGCCGCGCCTCGGGCCGCCGCAGCCCCGGCAGATGCGGGCAGCGCCAATGCGGGAGCGGCAGGGGCGCTCCGAGCCTGACTGCCCGGCTTTGCCTAGAGCCGGGTCCTGAGCAGGAAGCTCTGCGTGCTCCCGGTTCATCACTACTCATGCTGAGCCCTCCTTGGCAGGGGATGAGTAAGCTCCTGCTGGTAAACCTGACCTCCAGGGTATTATTTCAAGAGCAGCAATAACTTTTGCACTGCTGGGAAGGTGTTGGGTTGTGCTGAGTGTGTGCAGCCCACAGGCCAGTTTCCCAGCACAGGTGTCCAAAGGTTTCTGGTTCGCTGTGTGGGTGCCTTTGTGGGTGCAAAGGGACAGTGGCTTTCCCTCCTCATGGCCATGGGAGTTCTTCAGCACAGTGCTCCTCCCCACCACAGGATGGGGACAGCTTGTCTGTCCATCCTTCCCAGGTCCCCAGGTGGCCCCATCACACACAGCTCTCACACACCATGGTAGCCTACCATCAACTCCTTTGCCAAAGGACTGTGGTCACTAGCCCACACACCACTTTCATTTCCCCACTATTGCTCCTTCTCTTCTGCCTTCCTCTTTTACAGCCACGTGCTTTCCTCTTTAACTATCCCCATGTACAGATCCTCCCCAAGCAGTCCCAGCAGAGGTTTCCCCTGGCAGCTCATGCTTGCTGCCCCTTGTTCCCCTCTCAACCTCAGCCACTATGGGGTGGTTTGAGCTCTGTGCTTGGCAATGTGTCTGTGCAGGCAGCAGAGACATGGCAGGAAAAGGCCAACCCAAGTGACACAGAGGTGGTGACATGTTTTCCCCAGGGATGCAGGGAACAGGGAGGTGGGGGTGGGCAGGATCCACCATTGGGGAGCTGCAGCATTCACCTGTCTGTACAGCCTGGCTTCACCTCACCCTGTTTGCTCTGGTGCCAAACACATACCTTAAAGGAGGTTTGCTTGGACTATCCACAGTTCAGGTTGAGGTTGGCAATCTCCTGCCATCCAGGAGCTGCCTTAGGCCTTGATCACTGATCTTGGCTCTCACCACTTTCTGCTGCAGTTCTGGGAGCTGCCAGATGGCGAGTGACAAATGGAAAACCCTGGAGTGCAAAAGGCTCCCTTGCCCTGGGTGAGTTGTGCTACAAACCAGTGTGGTGCTGCGGGACATCAGGAAGGTGCCACAGGCTGGCAGGGAGCCATGGGGCACAGGGGAGCCCAGCACAGGGCAATGCACAGGCTGGCTCAGGCACCCCAGAGATGGGGTTGTGATCCTCCACAGGTGTGTGTTGGGCTAAATCCTCTCCTGAGTCAGAGAGGATGGAGCAGTGGCAGGGACAGACACCCATCGCAGCCACAAGCCCTGATCTGAACTCACCTCATGCTGCTGGTCACCAGGTATTTGCCCAAATTCCTCCTGATGGTGACTCAGCCTCTTCCTCCCTCCTCTGCAGTGAGGCCACAGCTCACCATCTCATTGAGCATGGGAGGAAACCTCCCCAAAGCAGCAGGATGGGCCCTGGATGGGAGAGGCATGGATTACATTCTCCTGGCATTGCCAAGGGGGGCTGACATGAGGGATTCACCTGGTGCCCAGCAAGGGAAGAGTCACAGAGCCCTGCCAGGAAGGCCCAGCTCCTGGAATGTCACCCACCCTCTGTGCGTGGGTGCCTGCTGGGGCACCTCATGCTGCTCAAGCCACCACATTTCTAGGGGACATCAGTCTGGCAGGTGTCCTGGCCTCCCGCAGCACTGGCAGCTGTGGGCCCGTGTGTGCCAGGGTGAAAAGGTGAAGGTCTGGGATAGGGAAGGAAAGTGCTGATGGAAAAGGCTCTTCTGTAATGGTTCTCCCCTTACTGGCTCATGCTCTGCTGGCAACAGGGACATTTTGGACACCGGTTAGCAAAACAGGTAACTCTTTACCCTCAGTCTTGAGGACAGGGCATTTAGGCAATGTGTTCTGGTACTTCCTGTGCACCATTCTGGCAGGGATGTGGTTGGGGAAAGTGCCTGGACTGCCCTCACTTTAGGTGAACACAGGACACTGGCCATAAAACACACAGAGATGTGTTTGCTGGGGTGCTGCTCCCAGCTCCAGCTGATGGCCCTGGGTCCAGGCTGGGACTACCAGCCCCTGGGGTGACTCCCTTGGGGCACAGACCTGGCTGTGCCAGCACTTAACCCCATGTCTAAATCTGTATTGCTACATGCTGGGCTTGGCTGCAGTGAAAGAGCAGCCCAAACCCAGACGCATCAACAACTCTATGGCTCCCCAGGATGCATGGGGGTGCCATGGCCGCTTCCACAGGCTCAGGGTCAGTGCTGGAGCTCTGCCAGCTTCTGGCACCAGCCACCCTGCCACGTGGAGCAACCCACAGCCCTGGCCCCGGCTGGCAAACCAGCTGGCTCTGTAGGACTGGGGTGCCCAGAGCCCCGGGCAGGCTCTGCTGCCTGTGTGCACAGCACAGGGCGAGGGGGAAGTTATTGTTATTTGTGCCAGGGAGGGGACACTCCTGCTGTGGCCTTGCAGACGTCCATGTGACTCAGGGAGAGATAAGTACCCTGGTGCTTTTCCATGCCCGCAGAGGGGCCCGTTGCAGCATGTCCTAGGGAGAGGCACTGGGGTGGTGCCAGCAGCCAAGGTGCTCTGGGCAGCCACTGGGACCTCCCTACCCCAAAAGTGGAACCGAGGAGGGGAGATCAGCCCTGCCACTTTGTGTTTCTGTCCCAAAAGCTTCTCTTGGTTCAACTCAGCCTCTGGCTCTCAGGGATGGGAAAAGGTTCAGGCTGGCTTTACCTGCCTGCCTCTGCTCCATGAGAAAAACCACCCCTGAGCAGGGACACATTGTCACCCTGACAAACCACCCTGAGTGCTGGCACTGGGAAAAGATTCCCATGTCCAGAATAGGGTTCTGTCCTGGGGACGTCAGGGTGCTGAAGGGGCACAGCCATCCTTCCCAGTGCTCAGCCCAACAGAGCAGCAGCTCCAGCTGCGCCTCTGCATTGCTCCCCACCCCATGGAAAACCCCACACTGCCCTGACAGTGCACAAGCACCAAACTCTTACCTGCAGCTCTTTCAGTTCTGCTTTTTAAGGGGTGGCGGCAGTGGCAACCACACAGGCAGTGTTATTTGCAGTCCTTGGCAGGGAGTGTGGGTGGAGGCACCAGGCTGATAGATAGGCACCATGTCCAGACAGGCACAACAGCCCCGTGTTTGTCCCCAGCTGACCAGGCTCCTCAGGAACACTGACCAAAACTGTCAGCTGGCAAGTTTTGGCTAGTCTGCCTCTACCTCCTGTATAAGTGGGCTGGTGTGTTCAGTGACCCTGCGGGCCAGGTGGAGGTGAGGAAGTCCTGGCAGTAGCCAGGAAGCCTCAGCATAAACCTGGGGGCACTGTCAGAGCTCACACACACTGTGCTGGCAGCCAACTGCAGGACCCAGGGATCCCCACCCCTGCAAGGCAGGGCTGGGATCAGCCCAGAGGGTACCCAAGGGATTTACTGCATTCAAACCCATCCTTACAGGGCTGAAAACCACCTTCAGTCAAGGGCAGGGGTGGAGGTTGGCTCAAGGGGAACAGAAAGGCAGTGCCATGCAGTGATGGGAGAGCTGTGCTCCAGGAACTGGGTGGGCAGAGCTGGCCTGGCCACACCAGCACACCCAGGCCAGCATCTCCAGCCATGCTGGCAAGGCACCAGCCCAGCCCCACAAGGTTTGAGGCAGGGGACACCAAGTTTTCCAAGGCAGAAGGCTCAGCCCTCACATGGGCAGCAAGACCCCCTGCTTTCAGATGCACCAAGAAAGCACAGTGGTGGTGGAGCACGTGGTTCATGCCAGCAATGCTCCCAGCTCCCCCAGGAACCGAGCCCCAAACACCAAGCTGGATTCACCCTGCAGGGAACCATCCCACATCACCCTCTGAGCAACACTGAACCACCAGCACTGCTGCAGCACCAGGCACACCTCCCCACCCTCCAAGGGCAAGCCAAGCTACAGCCAGAACCTTTGTCAAGGAAGAAGCCACGAGCCGTAGGTAGATCATTACAATTTTTTATTTTATAATAAACTTCTCATTTTTCCCCAAGGAAGACAAAAAACTGTGAGTGAGGCTACAGAACACTGTCAGTGAAGAATATGCAAGACAGACCCAGGCTGGAGGTGAGGCCAGAAAGGTTCCCCACTCGCCCAGGCAGAAGGGGCCCATGCCCAGAAGCCTCCACAGCCCTTGCTCATCTCCCCACTGCATCAGAGCAAGATCAGTGCTGTCACAGGAGGCAGCTAAAGCAGCAGAGATGGCATCAGGTCAGGCTATGGATGGACTGAGAGGACCATGCTTTGTCCCCCCACCTGCCAAAGCTGCCAGTAGAGTGGGACAGTGTGTTAGGTGATACAGCTGTTTTCTATACATGTACATGATGTAAATTTAAAAAAACCCACATGATTCATTTCAAAGCAAAATAATTGAGTAGTCGCTCTTCCTGCCAGGCAATCTCTCTCTAGGAAGACTTCACACATTCCTTCTCCTGCTCAATAGCTGCAAGAGAATAGAGGCCCATTAGTCCCTAGTGCCTTTTTTTTTGTGGAAGCACGAACTGGAGAAGGTTTCAGAGGATTCACTCAGGCCCTGATGTCCAGTTTTGTGCTTTGATTCCAGATGGGGTGGTTTAACAGTCAGGTTAGAAGACGACATGCCACACGTGTGCACGGCAGCAAGTCGGGCACCTGTCTGCGTCTGTCCGCAGGAAAGTGATGCCCTGAGGGATCAGTTTGGCACGACAGCCCTGTCCGAGTGCCCGTGCCCGCTGCCCCGGGCTGCACACACCTGTGCCCGTGGCTGTCCCGGGCCAGAGCCCCGCCGCCCCAAAGCGCCCCTGTGCCCGGCGGTGAGCCCGGCCCGCGGGCACTGCCCGTGCCTCCCTCCCGCCCCGCCAGCCCCGGCCCCGCACTCACTCTCCTTGGAGGGCAGCGTGTTCTTCTCCTCCGTGTTGGTTTTCTTCAGCTTCTTCTTGTCGAATTTCTCCACCTCCGACAGGTCTGGTTTGTCGCACATTTTGCCTGCGAGACCCCCGCCGCAGTCAGCCGAGGATGGGGACGGGAAGACAAAGGCGGCCGCGGCCCCCCCCGGCCCCCGCCGCGGACAATAGCGCAGGGCGGGGCGCGCCGCCGCCCCGGGCACCGCGCCGCTCGCCGGGCCCGGGCAGCCGAGCGGGGCGGCTCCCGGTGCCCGCACACGCCGGGGAGCCCTCCCCGCAGCAGGCGGCCACGGCCCCCGGGACCCGCCGCGCCCGCAGCCCCCGCCCCGCGGCACCTCGGCGAGTCCCTGCTCGCAGCGGCGCTGCGCGGGGCCCCCCTCCGCGGCCCAGCCCGTACCTGCGGCGCTGTGGGGCGCGGTGCGCGGTGGCTGCGATGTGCGGTCGGTGCCGGTGCCGATCCGATCCCTGCGCGGCCAGGTGAGTCTGGAGCGCGCGCCGCGCGGGGCGGAGCCTTTTATACCCCGGCCGCCGCCCAGCCCGCGCGCCCATTGGCTGCCCGCCCGCAAGCGCGTGGCCCGCCAGGGGGCGCGAGCGAGACCGAGCGTGAGGGGCTGAGGGACAGCGAGGGAGGGAGACACCGAGCGAGGGGCACCGGGGACACGGCCCTCACAGCCCTCACGGACAGGCGTCACGCAGCCCCTCGCCCGCGCGGACACAGCTCCTGCTGCCCCCACGAACGGGCATGGCTCCCGCACGCACGCGGGTGCCAGGTGTGAGGGGCAGCAGGCCGGTCCCTTTGTGACCAGACGGCTCCAAAGCCACTGTCCCAGCCCCAACCCCGCCCCAAGAAGCAGGTGCCCCACAGCAAGGGAGGCAGCTGTGGCCCATGTGTGTGTGCAGGGATGCTCCCTGAACAAAGCAAGGGTTGGGCTAAAGCCAGCACCCTGTTGTCACGCCTGTGAGAGCTGCCTGACCACTGCCCTGCTCATGTCTACGCTGCCTCTGGCCACAGCACTTCCTGGGCAGGTCTGGTCACTAAAGCAGCAGCCTGGGTGGACAAGAAGCTGACCATTCTCACAGGCTCTTGTTTGGCGGCAGCAAGCCTGGGGAGCAGCCCAAACCGTGCAGATGGGCTGGTGTGCAAGTGGGAGAAAGACTTTTGGTGGAAAAAGCCAAGGGGCAGTGCAGGCAGCCTATCTGATCCCAGCAGGAAGGACAGTGGCAGTCTGGGGGGCACTTGCATGCTGGCCACCAGGATAGAGAGGGACAGAGGGCCAGGAGGGTCCTGTAGGTGCTGAAGGGAATGAGGGGATGGGGAGGAGGCAAAAGAAAAAGTATCCTGACTGCAGATGAGGCTTGCAAAACCCTTCTGCAGAGATCTTGGCACCATGGTGAACAGGAACCTGTTACACAGCACCAAGAGGTAGCAGCTGTGCTGCAGCAGCTCTCACCTCCTCCTGGCCTGCCAACCTCTGGGTTTTGCTCAGGGCTTATTGGAGATTTTGCAGAGAAAATCCCCAGCAATCCGGAGGGAACACTTGCTTTGTGTTCTTTAGCGAGACGACTGCCGTCTTGGCAGGAGGGACCGGTGCTATCCAGCGACAGCAGGTCACGGCCGGAGGTGGCCCTTTGCCGCAAACCCTGGGGCACCTTCTCACTCCTGCCAGAACACGGGCTCTGAATTCAAGAAACGCCAAGAGTTGGCAAGCGCTGAAAAGGCAAAGGCCAAGATCTAAGGCCAGGTTGCTCCTCCAAGAGGAGTCTGGATGAGAAGCAGCCTCCCGTTGCTGTGTCTGGGGGAGGGAGGGAGAGGCTGCAGGCACAGCTCCGGGCCAGGCTGCTCCCAGAGCAGCTCAGATTTGATGGTGCAGCCCCAGGCAGGGCTGCCTTCATGAGCATCCTTCAAACCCACCCTGCAGAGCCCGCACCACACAGCCCAGCCCCAGTGAGAAAAGGCTCATCTTTCCTACACAGCCAGCGAGAACCAACACATCCATTCAGTTTCAAAATGAATGCAGGAAATCCTTTTTGCCTTCATGCAAATAGTCAGACAAACGTTTTACCATGTGTTTACTCTCTGGCTGTGCTCACCTTCCCCTCAGCTTCCCCCTTTGCTTGCCTGTTCTCCACATGCTTCTCCTTTGTGGATGCTGCAGTCTGACGTAGCTTTTGTCCCTGGCAGGCAGCGAGTGCAAAAGAACCTGATCCCCACCCTGCCTGTGCACAGCCAGCACCAGCTGCACCCAAAAACCTGCTCACCATCCCTCAGCAGACCAGCTGTACCCGGCAGCAAGGCACAGCCCCTGGGCAGTGTGCTGCACCTCCTGATGCTGCAGCACTTTGGAAGCCCCGGGTCTTTGTCTGGGCACAAAGCCACCACGGTGGCCACGCAGGCAGGGGAAGGGGAGCTCCCCCTTCCTCAAGCCACACAGGCACCACCAGACTCGTACAAACCACGGTCAGAGCAGCTTTCAAGCCAACCCTGTGCACTGCCAGCAGGGGAGAGGTGGGGCTGCTGCTGGGGAGCTGCTAAAACCCATCTTGCACAAAGAACAAGAAAGGAGCTTATATCCCAGCAAGAGCTTTTCCCCGACAAATTAGCAAAGCCTCCTGCAACTGCAAAACCAGCTTCTTTCTTACGTCTTTCGGCATTTCTGCTTTCAATAATTTATAACAAAAGAAATGAGACATCAACAGATAGGGAGAAAGCAAAAACAGCCCTGACCTGAAATAGCACAGACTGCCTGCCAGCCATTTTAGATGGGTTTTAAATCTCGCACAGAACAAGACTGCCAGGGCTGATAGAGCCTCCCAATAGCCATTTCCAGGAATGCCTTATTCTCCTCTACAGGAAGGAGGCAGGAAGTTTTCTCGGATCAGAGGTTTTTCTCAGCCTCCTGACCCATCTGCCTGCAGGGCACCACCGTGACAGCTGCCAGCCTGAGCCACTCCACAGGGTGACAGCACCTTCTCCCATTTTCACCCAGCCTCCTGCCACAGCCCTTCACATCCATCAGGGCAGGAGCACATGCTGGGGAAGGCAGCAGCACACTGGGGCTGCTGTGTCTTACAGGAGGGCTCATTGCTCCTGTGGATGTTGATGCAATTCACAAAAGGGCTTGCTAACACCTTTTTCCCCCTGCCCAACAGCAGCAAGACAAGGTGCTGCTTTAAATCACAGAAACACCGACTCCAGGAGACCTCCTTACATCAGTAAGGCAAGAGGGAGGTGCCAGCAAATGATTTTGAGGTGTGTCTCATTGTGCTTTTAACAGTGGACACATCCTGCTACCTGCAAGGCACACCTGGCAAGCCCAGCTCCCCCCCCACCCGTGCATTCATTTCAGGTACCCAGGCAGGTGGGTGAGGCAGAGACAGGACTAGTGATGGATGTGTTCCTTGTTCTGCTGAATTAACAGCAGGCAGCAGACAGGCATGAGAGGCTACCAGCACCAAAACCAGCATCCTCACACCTGCAGCCACACTCTGGCTCTGCCTGTGGCAGAGGGAGCTGCTGGAGTCCTGCCCTGCTCCTCCAGACCTCGAGCTGCAGGAGCACAGCAATGACTCAGTTGAGATTTTCTCCTGGGAAATAATTTGTTTTGTACAGTAGTATCTCAGGCAGCTGTGAGGAAAGCCTAAGACACCCCACAGCTCACCTTCAGACTTTGGTAAAGTCTCCATCCCTTCTGATCTGAGGGTTTCAGAGCAGTGAACTTTACACGGGTATGAGAACTCTCCCAAGGAGGAATCTCCCATCCTCTGTAAGAGCTACAGTGTCACACAGCATATTAAGTCTGTGCTCTCCCAGCTCAAAACCCTGGTTTCATTAAAGTAACTAAGAAAACATTAAATACTCACTAATAGCAATGGTCTCCTGTGTACAAATGGCTGTAAAGCTCTGTTTCTGTTTTTTTTTTTTTATCAAAGCCAGGTTCTGCTACATAATCCTGGCAACAACCAGCACCTACCCTGCTATTTGGGGGAAAAACCACTTTTTTTTTCACTTATTCACTGTCCAGTACTGCAAGACATTTTAACAGATGGACGACAATTGTGATCCTCAGCAAATGTTTACTGGGGCCATGGTTCAGTCTAGGTCTGGAGGTCTACTTGTAATGCCAAGGACCTTTCTCTAGACCTGCCATCTCATCCTTCTGACTTCATACTTTGCCATCTCCAACACACAATGAGAAAGGATCAGGGTTAGTCAGAACAAGTGCTGCTCAGGACATAATCCTACTGCTGTCTCTGATCATCAGCTTTGTGCGAGACACTTACAAATTCTTCATTTGTACTTGTTAAAATATTCAAGCTTCCCCTACCTGAACATTATGTGAACAAATCTGCTCAGATACATAATTGAACAGTACTAGAGAAGCTGCATTACCACCTCTAACAATTCAATCCAGGAAATCAAACATGGACAGAAGGAATTACTCAGTACTTGGTCCCATGCTTTTCCTTCCATGCATTATGAGCAGAGCCAAGCTGAACCTCACAGCTGGCCACATGCACAAGGGTTACACCAGATGACCTTCCAAGGTCCCTTCTAAATAAAACTACTTCATGATCTACCCTTAAAATGACCCAACTCAGAAGATTCATGTCACTTAAGATATTTAGAAGTATTTACAGGCAGAGGCCGTGGTTTTTAAATAAAAGTTTAATTCCTTCATCAGGTCTTAACTTTAAACACAAATGCTGCTGAAAATCCTCCCAGCGCTGCTGTGCTGTCCTGGCCTTGGGCCCTCAGAGCAGCAGCAGGATGGCAGCAGGGGCTCCCGTACAGGAGGTGGATCACAGACTCTCAGGAGAGCTCAGTGCAGGATGCAAAGCAAAGAAGCAAGAGATGCACAGTTTCCAGACAAACACCAATTCTTATACAAAAAGAAAAGCTCTACACTAATAGAAGTGTTAATGTTGCCACAGGACAGGAGTTTAGGAAGGGAGAGAAGTCTTCAGTAAAAGGCACAACTAAAGAAGTACTTCCCTAGATTTTAACCTCATCTTTCAGTTAGTTCCCCATCTTTCACTTATACCCCAGCCCCCAGCCTCTCAAAGCCATGCTGGTTACTCTAGAAAGTAATTTCAAGTTCCTTCTTTTCCCTTTTTCCCTTCCTCCAGCTCAAAAACAAATAAAAAAGGAGTGCTTATTAAAAAAAAAGAAGAAAAAAAAAACCAAACAAAAAACCCAAACCAAAACAAAACCAGAATAAAACAGTTTGGTCTATAAACCGTAAGAGTTCAAGAGAGACTTAGCAGTTTACCTTACGATTGTCTGGTACGTTTTCAAAGTATTCAAGTTTCAGATGATACTTATTACATCCAAGAGCCTCAGCCAGCTCTAGTTTTGGTCTTTTTCTTTCAGGCACTTTGTGGCCTGTCAGGTTGGTGTTAAATCTGCAGTTCTGCTAGTATTATGTATCACCAGCCTCTTCAACCCATTGCCATAAACACTCCTGGCAAGCATCAGACCCACTCCAAGGGCTCCTTCAGGTTTTGTTGTCCTGCAACCTGCAGTGCTCCTTGGCTTTATGTATTTTGCAAGAAGCAAGGCTTTCAAGGAAAGGCAGACAGCGAGCAGGACAATGTGGCAGTAACTTCCAGGATAACAGGACTGTAACAGGCAGTGAGTGAGAGGCTGAGCCAGCTGGACACAAAGCTGTTGTGTTTCAGGTCACCCCAGCATCTGAGCAGGCACTTGCTATATGCAACAACCCTGCTGCTGTTGGATGGAGGCTCTGTTTACTACTGTACTGGTAAAAAAAGGGTCAGGGGGTTGCACGGCAGGTCAAGGTGCAGTGCAGCACATGACAGCAGTGCTCTAGTTAGCTAGCAAGGCTAACAGGAAGCTGTGAAATTGAGAAGCTGGTTTTAGCCTGCACTAGAAACCAAAACACACAACCACCACAAGTTCTGTATGTCAGAGCCTTCGGAAAAGAACATCCAGGATGCACCTTCCCCCCAAGCTAACTCAGCACTGCACAGACTCTGCTCTCACCCTCACTGTGCTGTGTAGTGCACTAAAGGGCATTTAATTTCACCAACAGTTAAGAGGAATTCAAGTTTGCAAGCTACACTGATCTCCTTCTATGGGAGGAAGCTGTAGCAGAACCACCCCCATGGTGTCTCCCAGGGCTTCAGCAAGGGTCAAGCTTGGCCAAGACATAAGCCTTCCCCACCACTCCCCAGGGGCTCTGTCAGGTACAGAGTGGTAAGACAGCCAGCAGTCTCTTGGGCTCTTGCTGTAGATCCAGATCAACATGTCCTAGGGAGCTCTACTTCCCAAACAATTTAGGGTGCACATGCCAGATCATCTAACCCTGCCCACAGACAAACCCTCTCCCTCCCCCCCTCAAAATAATTGTGGCAATTAGCCATGTGTCAGTCCTGCTCTCCACAGACCTGCAGAATGGAGTCAGTGCTACTGATCAGCTCCAGGCACGGGGTGCTGGTGGAGTTGCTGTTACAAAGATGAGCTTTCCCCCTCCAGCATCCCAGTGTTGGGAACAGAGCCAGTAAGACTGACTTAAGCAGGAGATGTGGAGAACTGCACTGGAACAAGCAGAGTCTTCTACTGAACTTTACAACAAGCTGAACAACTTTTGGTTTAAAAAAAAAAAAGCCATACAAGCAGCAGCTGACATCTGTTGTTATAAAGGGACATGGCTGAATAGGTAGGAAACAGATTCCCCATTATGAGTCCTCCTGATGGCCTCCGCAAGGATCATTGAGATGTCAATCACCTGGAAGGGAAGAAAGATGCATCAGTGCCATTGAGAAAAGGCATCAAGCCTGAAAGAGCTGCTGGGAAGTCAAGGACAACCTGAAGAATAAACTCATCACCCACATTTTAACATGCCAGATGCAGATAAATTACTTCTACAGAGGATTAGGATTTAATTACATCTAAGCCAGAAGATACCCTACAAATAGCACTGCAAATATTCTAGTTGGTCTGTAAGAGTTACAGTCTGCTGCTGCCTTGCTTTGCTCAGACTCCCTAGGCTCAATCTGTTTACCACAGGACTCCCTGATTCACTTTGTGCAGAGAAGTTAGGGCAGTCTAAATCACGATGAAATCACTTCCCTCGAGCCAAGAGGTTTTACCACTGCTGCCAGCAGTCTGAGAGATGAAGCTGCTGTGCTGCAGCTCCGCTCCCAGGCGCTGTGCTGGCTCCATCTGGTGGGGTCAGGAAGGTACCAGGAGGGAAAGCTGAGTCTCAGCCAAATCCCAGCTCTGAATGCCCACAGCTAAAGCATTTCAACATATGTAGTCGAGTAAGACTCACTTTATTCATGCTGCATTAAGGAAACCAAGTGAAAATCATAGCTAATATTTTTTTTATCTTCTAGGTAGTTTGTCTCTGAATGGAGGGAAAAATGAACAAGCTGCAGAGTAAAGCCTGAGACTTGTGACAAATCCTTCATCTGTGCTCCTCAGCATCAGACACCAGCGTGTAAATGTGAGGTATTAAAGGAGAGCCTGGAAAACTGCCCCACTGCAATCTCTGGCTACAGCTACTGACACAGAGGTTGCCAGTTTAACGTTCTGCCTACACTGGCTGCTGTGTGGAGCCTGGAAACAAGGTGAAACACCAGAGATGTTTTAGACGTTGCAGGAGGGTCATTCAGAAGTTAGTGCTGAAAGAAATGCAACCCAACAGCAGCCTGAATCAGCTTATAACATATTTCCTAAAGCAGCTTAAAATTGACTGCAGCTTCAACCAGTTCAGCTTCCCTGTCACCAGCAGCCCAGCAGTGGGGAAGCCTCTACACTCACACCACAGCACTGGCTGAGTGTGAGCAGTGCCAGAGCTCCTCCAAATGCTTGTGTCCTGGATATTGGTGCTGTGAAGACAAGGCCCATCTGGAATTAAATCTGGCAAAGGACATCAGGGACAACAAGAATGTTTTCCTTTTGTTATTGATGTATTTGGAAAAACCTAAGAATAAAGCAGGCCTGTTCCTAAAGGGAAAGGGGACCCTGGTGACAAAGGATGCAGAGAAGGCAGTTAGTGAGCACATTCTTTGCATCAGTCTGCACTGACAAACAGGAGACCTGGGTAAGGAAACGTTGGAAGGAGGACTCTTCCTTAGGGAGGATGGCTTAGAGGACACTTGGCCAGACTTGATATCCACAAGTCCATGGGCCCTGATGGGATTCATGAGTACTGAGAGAGCTGGCAGACCTCAGAGCCAGGCACTCAGGATCAGCTTTGAAAGGCTCTGCAGATCAGCAGAGGTGCCTGAGGACTGGAAAAAGGAAATACAACCCAGAATTACTGGCTGGTCAGTCTCACATCAGTCCTGGGCAGGTGACAGAGCCCTTCATTCTGGAGGCCATCTCTGTGCACATGGATGACAAGAACATGATCAGGAATAGTCAGCATGGATTCACCAAAGGCAAATCATGCTTCACCAACCTGATCACCTGTGAGGAAGCAACTACCTGGGTGGGTGAGGGGAGAGCAGTGGATATTGTCAACTTCAGCAAGGCTTCTGACACTGTCTGTCATGAAATCCTCACAGGCAAAACTCAAGAACTGTACACTGGATGAGAGGATTGAGAACTGGCTGAACAGCAGATTCTGGGGCTCATTATCAGCTTTTAGTTTTCATATGGATGGCAAAGGCTGGGCATAAAGTGACAGATACACCACAAAGCTGTCAGCACCTACATCAGAAGCTCCTGTCTACCTCTGTTTCAGCATTGCCCATCATCAGCACATCACTCCTCCAAAGGGCACACATCCAACTACTTGCCTACATCGTGGCCCCATTAAATCAGACACCTGATCTAGGCAAAACAAGCCTTGAGAAAAAAGCTCCTTTATGAACTGCTTGAAATGAGCTGCAACAGAAGCTGCTTTCTACCAGTGTAACATGTCTGTTACCCCACAGCAATAGGGCCAAGAGAATTAGGCAACACTGATGGCAGTACCAACAGAACCACTGTCAGCACTACACAGTATTGTGGGATTTTCACCCCAACAGCTGAACAGACAAGGCTACCACCCCCCAGGAGTGACAGAAAATAGATGCTCACCTGGATTTTAGGGCACTGCTTCATCTTGTCCTCCTGGGGTATTGTGTTTGTGACTACAACTGCCTCAAAACAGGCATTGTTGATCCGGGAAATTGCTGGCCCAGAAAAGATCCCATGAGTTAAGATGGCATAAACTTTGGTGGCTCCAGCTGACACGAGCCTGCAAGGGGGAGTAAAGGAGAAGGATGAGTAATTCTCAGCAAATATTAAGCTGACATATGAGCAGGGCACATGGTAAGCATGACTGGAGACAGCACCATGTGCTTAGGGAATGGGTTACCTTTGATTCCCCCACTCTACTGACTTGGGGAAAATAAACAGTTTTACAAGTACCATGAAATGCACCACAGGCAAAGCACACACTGAAAAAACCCCATTGTTCTTAGCTCTGGAATATTTGGAACAGATCATACAAATCACCCTTGTAATTTCTGCTTACACAAGGTAGCAGATATTAAATACTGTGTTAATACTTTAATACTGTATTTAATACAGTATGAAATACCGTGCTAATTTTTAGTACTGTACTTAACAGTTATCCCTCTTGCATATGTTGCTGTTTCTAGTGTAAAAGGCATGAATGATATCAAAGTTTGATATCATTCTAATACAAAACCAGCTGATGGACCAGACAACACTTAGTTGTACCTAGCATGGTGAGTGAAGGTCCATTTTCAGCTCAGGGAAAGAAAAGAGACACTATGGTCTTCTACCTATTCCCACTGCAAGAACTTTTACTGGGTTTTTTTCCTTATTTTGTATGACATGAACAATCAAGGAACTGCACAAGCCTTGTGAAACTTGTCATGCAAACACCCTGCTCAACCCATTACCCAGAGCTCACTGGGAGCAGGCTCCCGGGTTAGGAAGGCAGCAGTCAGCCCCACTCACTTGTCTGCAGCGTGGCAGATGGTGCCACACGTGTCTGCCATGTCATCCACCAGGATGGCCACCCTGTCCTTGACGTCCCCCACCAGCACCATGCGATCCACCTCGTTGGCCTTCTTGCGCTCCTTGTGAATGAGGGCAAAGTCTACGTTCAACCGATCTGCAATGGAGGTCACTCTGAAGAGAGAACAGTCCCCAAACAGCACTTAGCTCCACTCAGCAGCTCAGTCAAAGCTCTTTCCATATCAAACACGCTGCACTAAGAGGAGCTGTCACCACATCTGCTACTGTTCCCAAGCAATTAATAGAAGGCACTCTGCCACCTTGGTTTCCCTTCAAGCAGCTAAACTGCAACCTCTGATCTAATCTCTCTCAGTGACAGCAAATAGATCTCATCTTTCATCATGACCACTATAAACTAATTTGCATTTAAGCTGAAAACAAATCTTAACCAGCAAGGTCAGCAAATTTGAAGTGATCCAAACACTTGGAAAGCTGTCATCTTTGTAACACTACACTGGAAAGGCTTAAGTTGTGCTATGACAGGGCTGTACTGTCACTCCTGTAAGCACTCAATCATCATACACACAAGCACTGGCACAGGATTACACATCCAGGAAACTCTAATACACACCTCACATTTATTTCCATTAAAGTGACTGCAGAGCAACCTTACTAGAGGGATCTTAACCTTATATATTGATACTGATGAACAGTAAAGAGTTTAAAAGCATTAAGAGTGGAAGGAGTAACACACACATGCCCCCAATAAACTCATCACTTGAGGAAAGTAAGACTCTTAGCCCCACTACATCAGACTTATCCTGGTGGTCTTACACAAGACTGTTAAACTAAACTAAAGTATTTGGTTTTTTGTATCTCCAGAAAATACTGCACCAGCCAAGATCGACACATCTCAGTATAAGAGGCTTTTGAGCAGATTTTTTCATGAGTCAGATTATATCTGGCTGGTTTGGCACTTCATACACTGTGTTATGCAACAAGCTACAGAAATAGCTGAATGTACAGGAGGTCTTGCCCAATCCATGGACCACAGCAAAGCTACAGAAGACATACAGTGAGTGACCTACAGTGTCAGTGTCTCCTGGCTGTCTGCAACACATCACTTCAAACATTCTGAGATGTATGTCAATCAGAGCAGCACCCACCAACATTTTGGTGTGACAGCCCTGGATTAAAGAATACATCTGTGTCCCTCTACTGTTCACATGTAGCCCTCAGACAGAAGCATCAAGAACAGCCTAGTTTCTCCTAAAAAGCCTCTGAGAACATTCTGGGCTGCACACAAACTGGCATGTTTGTCTGCAGGGAGATGGGAGATTGTAAGGCTATCAAAATAGAAATGTGCTATAGCATATGCTGCTGCTTTTTGGAAAGGAACCATCTATCTTCCTCGTTCTCAGGGAACATGGAGAGGCAGCAGGCTTAAACCACAGCTAGATATTCAAATCCAGGGTAATAAAGTAAGAAGATGCCTCAACAGACTAAGTTTAATTCTGCAAAGAAAGCAGCCTGGATAAAAATTATCATTAATCATCATCAGTAAGCTTGCCTTGGCATAGGGGTGTAAGCTACACTGTTTCCTCCTTCAGTTGGCATAAACACCCTTGTACAAATTGCTTGAGTCCAAGGGAGGTAGCTGTTGTGCAATTCCTACCTATGCAGCTGTGATTCTAGAAGCTATTAAATCCTCCCTGTAGCCCAAGAAACACTCTAAACATTCCCTAGGAAAAATATGTGACCACTCTTCACCAGCTGTCCCAGACTGTCTGAGAGAAGGCAGACTGAAAGAAGGAACATGTTTTAAAAATAGAGTCACAAGTATTCTTAGGAACTGAAGGAGACACAGAAGCAGCATCTCAAGCTACCTGTCTGACAGCTCACCTCTTGGCTCCACCAGCATCTGGTGAAACAATGGTGCAGTTCTTCCACTCTGGAATATTCTCTTTGATCCATTTCAATACAGCAGGCTCGGCATATAAATTATCAACAGGGATATCAAAAAAACCCTGCAAGGAAGACAACAGGAACAGATGTAGCTCAAAGTCCCATTCCAGAAACAGTTGTAGGAAGCCTCCTGTATCATCAGGCATGGAGTCATCACCCTTCCACAGCTTTCAGCTTTCCTTTTTACTTCCCTTGATGTAAGGGCAGTAGTCTTTGGGATACACAGAATAGTAATGTAAGAAGTCTTCAGAGCCAGAAATAGCTCAGCAGCATAAATAACACTTTATATTTAACACCTCCACAAAATGAAACTAGTTCTGTCCTGGGGGCTGCAGAAAGCCTGCAGCAAATGCACTCATTTCCAGAGCAGCTGGCTGCCTGTTTACAGTCAGTCTTTAAAGCTCATTACCCAAACTGTTCACATCTACAAAACAGGCTGGAGTAACATCTGTCTTTAAACTAATGCAGCTGGTTCCATACCTTTCCAGTGACCCTGCAGATTTCTCCAAATCTCAGAGGTCACTAAATGCCAGAAGTTAACCCTGGAGTAAACAGGCAGGAGAGTGAGGGGCAGCTACTCCTGAGGAGTGCTTCAAGGTACAGGGTAGCAGACCCTTCTCACCATCATTCCTTCTGTGCTCAGCAACACAGCAGCTGCAGGAACCAGGCTGAAACCAGCCAGATGCTGGAAGCACATATGCACAAATGATCCCATTAAATCTCATCACTGCTGCTGGTGCCAGGTCAGCCCTTTCAGTCACACCAATTCCAAGCCCTGCAGGAAGAGGGGAGCTCCTTGGGTTCAGTTATTTCATGCTCTGAGCCTTCTCAGCTGTGCCCCTACAGATTTTTTTCATCCGAGACAGCATTTCTGGGCAAATCATACTGAAGTGTGAATGACTGCACTTCCAACTGTTAAGACAACAGCCAGCCCACTGACTTCAGCAGGCAGGAGCTACCTTACCCTTTGCAGCAATACAACAGACATCCTTCCCTCTGCCTCACCCCTCTGAGCTCTATGGGGCTGGTTTCTTGGTCTTGAGCACTTGCCCAAGGTAGGGAAAAACAAGATGAAATTGAGCTTGCAGCCTCTCCTCTCCCTGAGAAATATTCCTGCCAGCTTTCTTACACAGCCCAGTCAAGACTTTAGTTTGTCTGTGAGGTATTTTGTCCATAAGCCAACGAAGCCTATGAATGATTTTCAATTCACTACCAGCTTGGGAGAGAACCAAGTCCAGCCTGTGTGGGAGGGTGGCACTGAATGAATCCCACAAGTGGGAATGCCCATCTTGCCAGAGGCAGACTATCAGATCACTGTCTGAGCAACTAAACCCACAAAGGCAGCTGTGCCAGGACACCTGAGGGCAGAACTAACTGCTCACTGCTCCAAGACAACACACTAAGTACCAGAAAGCTCTGCTCAGAATTTAAAGACACTCTCCATCTCACATTCCTCCAAGGTCTAGTGAAGAACAAACAGTGTCACTGTGTGGCAACAGAGCTGTACTGATCATTTACTAGCTCACTTACCCAAGACTCAATACACTCAGTCTGAAGAAGAACAACTATACTTTCATCTACAGGTTAACCTGTTACCCACCTCCCCATCCAGTCCCAAATTCCCAAGCCTTGATCACTGCAGTATCCCAAAAAGCAGATGACTGGAAAGCTTGCAAAGCTGTCAAGAGGCTCAGACTGGAACTGGTTAAGCCCCTTCCTGATTTTTGCTCCTACCTGAATCTGAGATGCGTGCAGGTCCATGGTGATGATGTGATCTGCACCTGCCACAGACAGCATGTTTGCAACCAGCTTGGCAGAGATTGGAGCTCGACTCTGGTACAGGAAAAAAAAAGAGACAGTATAAGACAAGTTCAACTCCTTCATCAAGATGTCAGCCTTCTGCTTCCAGGCAGTGATTCACAAGCAGTTACTAAAAGGAGCACTCATTAACATTGCATCTTCTCATCAGCTAGTCATTAGACTTTAGTATATTTTCAAGAAGAACTAGATCTTTATGAAAATATCATTTTGCAGTCCAATATCCCGACGTTTAATAAACAGAAGGGAGATTGGATATTCAGAGGAGGCGCCAAAATTTCATTTAAATCCTCTCCAGCAGTCAAGACTTTCAAGGTGTGCATTCATCTTCCCTGCAGAAACCTTTACCACATCCCTTACCTTGTCCTTTTTGTCCTGCCGGGCATAAGGGAAGCAGGGGATGACAGCTGTGACTCTGCTGGCTGAGGCAATCTTACAGGCATTTATCATGATGAGGAGCTCCATCAGATTGTCATTGATCTCCCCACAGCCACTCTGCACAATGTAGACGTCCTCCCCACGAACACTCTCGCCTATTTCCACGCTGGAAACATGAGAAGAGAGTTGTAGCCAAGCACAAATTAAAGCACAGCCATTACCTGTGCCTGCAGAGCAACCAAAGCACTGCATCCCCAAGGTCCTGGGGGTGACAGTGCCACATAATCAAGGCTGCTGAGCAGGAACACTGCTGTTTATTTGCTCAGTGGCTATTTTACAGCGCTCACTCATCACATTTAATGGTCTAGGCAGTAAGGCTGAAAGCACTCAGCCTGTACTCTTGATCTCAACACAAGCTGGGCATGTAAACACCCCAGAGCAGGCCTTGTTCCCCTGGAACCACAAGCACAGCCACCTCTAAAAGAGGCAGTGCACAAAGGAGCAAGGAGCGTGGCCAGCCACCAGCCAGAGTGGGGTCAAACTGCTACCAAAGCAACACTGCAGCCAATTATCAGACTGAGATTTAACAGCCATCCCGGGCTCCAGCACTGCAGCACTCCAGCCCTCCACTCTGGAAAGGCTTCTGGGGTTAATGTTCTCCTGGATGCAGTGCACACTAATCCCTGCTGATGAAGGGCCTGAACACAAGCCAAAGGTCCTGTTTGCCAGCAGCACAATGCCAGCTCAGTGCACGTATGGAGACACCTGCACCAGAGTGGGAAAGAAACCACTGCATTTACAGAGCCCCTCAGGTAGAGCTCCAATTCTGACATTTCCTTCTCTGACCTTTCAGATCTCTTCTTCTAACTTTTTTTGATGACTGTTATCTGTTTAGATCTCACTGCTCAATATCCATCAGTGCACTGCTGTCATCTTTAGTACCCCCTGACTTACAGGATGCACCCATCTCTCATGGAGAGTTTCTGTCAATGAGAACCCTGCTGGGGAACTGTCTGATTATCAGCACTTAGCATCCAAGTGTCACCTCCAATATTAGGGTGATTTAAGATATTTGTGGTACAAAAAACCTAATTACTCTGTTGAAACACTCTTACTCTTCTGGGGAGGCACCTCTGTCAGTTTATTGGGGTAAATAAGATGTTTTTCAAGTCTTCAAGTCACATTACCTGCTGTCATGGGAACCTGCTGGCCAGCCAGCTACATGGATACGAGCAATTAATGAAGAACAATGAGAACAGTGCAAGGGCTGTAAATCAAACAGAACTTTTTATAACTCCTCTACAACTCTTTGTACTACCTCTGAGGTTTCACAGTCGATACCCATGGTAAGAGAAACACAATACTGTATGTCACATGTACATCCTGGATTTTCATGGAAAAAAAAATCTGCTTCCAGAAGGAGTGGGTTGGAGCAATCAGGGCTCTTTATATTCTACTCTGCGATGTATACTCGGGTAGTGTATTCTCTAAAGCAAGCTTAAGGAGCTCTGAACAAGTCTAAACCTCCTTTTTAGCTTTACGTAGGATGGCAGCTAGATTTTTAAAGCACAGACCCACAAAGCAAGGCGAACATTGGGTTTCAAAGCTGGAGGGAAACAGACTGCGTGACTGCAAATGCACCGTGGGACGCACGGAGCTGTGAGCCTCCTCTCCATCCTTAAGAATCCTAGCAGTACTTTCCAAGACTCCGAAGCTCCTCAGAGAAGTTTAAAGGTACCAGCTCCATGCTAAGCACAGAATTATCAAGCCTCAAGTCATCAGAGCTCAGATTTAAGCAGGAAAAAGCCTCATCAGTGTCAACTCCGAGATGCGCCGTCCCGTCAGCTCGCGGCTCCGGGGTGCAGGGGGCAAGGTCCGGGTGGCGAACTGCACGGCTCCAACACTCGCCACAGGGCCGGGCCACACACCCCCCAAGCCCAGGAGCCCCGGGTGCAGAGCGAGCCCCGGGTGCAGAGCGAGCCCCAAAGGCGGCGCGGGAGCCCAAAGGGGGCGGGGGAAGCCCGCGTGGGGCCCGCGTGGGGCCCGCGCCGTGAGGGGGGGACCGCTGCAGGCACGGCCCGGGCCGCGCACGGCTCCCGCGGCCCGGCCTCGTCCCGGCTCTGCCCGGGGGGACGTGCACGGTGCACCCGAGGGCTCCGGGGCAGCGGGGGCCCGGCGGGAGCGCTCCGGGGATGCCTCCGAGCGCAGCTCCGCAGCCGGGCCCGACCGCACGGCCCCCGAACTACAACCCCCATCACCCCCCGCGCGCAGGCCGCGCGGTACCCAGCGCCGCGGCGCCGCGCGGCCTGCCGGGAGCTGTAGTGCGGCCGCGCCCCGCCCCGCCTCACCATGTCTCCTGGTTGCTGAACTTCTTGGTGACCACCTTGCCCAGCTCCAGGCCCAAGCGATCGGCGATCTTCTGGGACAGGTCCTGGTGCGAGCTACCGCTGAAGATCTTGATGTTGGGCATGGCGGCGGCTGCGGCACCGGCGCCCTTTTTCTCCCCCTCCTCGTCGCTCCGCCACGCAGCGCCCGCGGCTGCCGCGCGGGGACCCGCCCGCCTCCTGCGAGGACGCGGCACGGTGGGCACAGGTCACACCAGTCGCCTCTACGCCGCCATCTTACCCTTTCGCGCCTACCGCCCCGACCCTTTATAGCCTCCCCGCCCCGAGGACACGCCCTCCGCCGCTTCCCATTGGCTGCGCGGCCGCAGGGGGCGGGGTTCCGCTCCCCGGCGCGGCAGCAGGGAGCGCGGCTTGACGCGCCTCGTTCCCCTTGAGGGCAAGGGGAGCTGCGCGCGCCCTCCAGCCGGGGGCGGGGCCTAGGGCAGGAGCCGGGCCGCGATTGGTCGCTGCGCGGCAGCCTGGGCCGCCATTGGCCAGGGCGGCGGCGGGCAGAGCGCGCGGCCGCGCGCGTGCAGCGGCCCCCCGGCGGCCATGATGGCGGCCCCGCGGCGGGGCTGGCTGTGGGCCCGGGCCCGGTGCCGCCCGTCCGCGCCGCGCCCGCGGCCCCCGCCCCGCGCCCGCCGCCGCTCGCGCCCCGAGCCCGGCCCCGCCGCGCCCGCCGCCGCCGGTACCTCAGCATGCCGCCGCGCCCGCGCCCGCCGCCTCCGTCCCACCGCCCTGCGCGGCGCTGCGCGGAGCTGGCGTCACCCGGCGGGCCGCGTGTGAGGCGGTACCGGCTGACACCGGGTGACACCGGGTGGCAGCGGGCCCGCTGCGGCACCGCCGGGCCCCGCCGAGGCCGCCGGCCGTGCCCTGCGAGGCTGGCTTTGGTTTCGGGTCAGGGCTGCAGCCCGCCTGGCGGCTGATTCATTCCTGAGGGGTTTTATGTTTATAGTCGGCATTTTGTACCCAATTCCATACCAGATTATATGTATTTATATATATATATCTATCTATATATATCTATCTAGATATCTATAAAATATATATAATGTTTATATTTAATATATATATTTATATTTAATATATATTGTATATATATTTCATATATATATTATATATATACACACTCACATATGGATGTATCTATATATATACACACATATATATGTATATATGTGTATATATATGTCTATATGCCTATATATCTGTGTACATATATGTATGTGTATATAGATGTATATATTATATATATATAAATGTATATATAAGATGGATACATATATGTGTATGTATATATCTATCTTATAAATCCATATAATTACGTATGTAACTAACTACAGACTAACACCAAATCAGTCTTCTGTGAATTATCGGTTTGTGTGTGACTGCATTATGCACATTAATTTATCTTTGGCGGAATTAAACATTGTGCTTAAGGGTTTTTACCCTTTAAATCTGGATTGTTAGCCTTTAAACCTGGCTATTATTTGATCATAGAATATCCTGGGTGGTGAGGGAATCACAAAGTCCTGACTCCTGGCCCTGCACAGGACACCCCCAAGAACCCCACCAAAGTGATTTTTATAGTGTTTTATTCTTCTAAATTTCTGATCCCATCTCCAGTTGTTAATAGGCCAATATAGTCCTGTCCTTTTCCTAAGACTTAATTATCTCAAATTACCTTTCACTACTTTGAAGGAAATGATACTCAAATTTTAGCTTGTATATATTATTACAAACCCCTTAAAAATAAAAAGGCCCTGTGGTTCCTCACAGAAAGTGCAGGAATTGATAATTGTTCATCTTTCTGTGTTTCTGTCAGACACAACACCAGCAAGTCCAGGGTAATGATGAGACCAAGCAGGGACTCTGCACTCCCTGTCTGTGCTTGTGATTTCCCCCACAAAGCAAAGGAGGACGACTGACACATTTATATAAATACAGAAAATGTATTTATCTGTATAAAATAAAGCACAGACAGCTTCTTCGGAATTTTCACGCAATTGTGCAATTCCTACTCGTGTTACCTGAATTCAGGAGAGGCAGTGAACTTCTGCAGTCAATTTGACATTGATTTGCTTCGAGTCCTTGAGAATTCAAGTAGAAAAAATCATCCACAAAGGGGGGGCGGGGCTGCCCATGTTTTCTTTATTTTCTTAAAACTCCTGGCCCCAGATGCTGCTGCCACCATCCCCAAAGACCCATAAATTAATGACTGCAATGCCATACTCGGAGGAGGCTTTCCAGAACACTCTGTACAGTGCCATTAAATTTGGAATTCATCTGCATAAAAATAGATGTCGATTCTCATGCTTGGCATCGATGGAACTGGAATATTAATATTGGTAATTTTGATTATTTTCTGGTGTAGCTGTAGCAGCGTTGAGGCAACAAATCCAGGGGAGGGGGAAGGACGAACACAGCCCTTTGCTTCTAATTTGTTGCTAATCATTGCTCATCTTAGCAAACAAAATTAATCTCAGCAGTGAAGAAAACTTCACCGGGGAGTGGCTGCCTGATGGGATTTGAGGACACCTCCCAGATTTCCAGCAGACACACTTCTGCCCCAAATCCACATCACTGCAGCCACTCGCTGCTGCCTCCAGGCCTTTGATGTGGGGCACACCTTGCTTTTGTGAATGAAGCATTTGCTTCATTTTTGTTTTAAATCCCGTGTAATTGAATACAGAACGAGGGTTTTCTGTGCCCCAACATCCCAGGCACGGAAAATAGAAATATCTCGGTTTATTTGTGACCCAGGCACGGGGCCCTGAGGCTGAAGGCAGCAGAGGGTTTATTTAAACATGCAAATGATGCCTCTCATTGATGAACCCGCCTGGGCTTCCCTCCACAGGAGTTTGGAGGCAGCTTTCCTATCAGGGTCCTCAGAGATCCATCTGGGGAGAGTGAAAAATCTGACAAAAAAAAAAAAACAAAACAAAACAAAAAAAGGAACTAAATCCTGAATCCTGAAACCAGGAACTGGCAACCTGTTCTGTGTAAAATCAAAGCTATTTTTGCCTTTCTGAGCCGGCGGCCAGGTGTGTTTTCACACCCACCCGCTTCCCTCCTCGCTCAGGCTCCTTTGTAGATCAGCCAGCGCTTTGTTCGGAGGACAAAAGTCCACCCGACTAACGACTCCCCGAGCTCGTGGAGCAGGAAAACCTCGGGGATTTGCTTAAAGAGAAGCTCCCCATGCACCAGAGTCTAAGTTAAACAAAGCCAAAAACTCGCTCGGGAGGTTCCTCAGCTGGGCTTTGAGCTTTGCCGTGCGGGGACGAGGAGGAGCAGCTTTGAGAGGTTTATCTGGTTCTTGGGATGAAAGGAGAGACTGTGCTTGCATCCATTGAAAACCAAATGTGCACTGGCTCCGGAGTCAGGATTTCTGTCAAAGGATGCTCAGGGAAATGGTCACAGATCATGAAAAAAGTGCATTGGAGCGTCTCAGCCCTTGTGTGGATGTCCTTATTCACCTTAAAGCACCTCACTGCAGCTGGTGAGCCTCGTTCTGAAAGCAAAATGCAAGAAATTGAATTATTTCCTTTCAATCTAAAGGATTTTATTCGATTTTCCTGTGGTTTACAGTACGGACAAGCACAAGCTGGCCTGGACAGGTAGAAAGAACAAGCTGATAGCCTGAGGTGCTGTGTTCCATCAAGTTCTGAAAATTGTGAATTAAATTAGCATCCAACTAAGGACAACCTGAAAACACACAAACAGCCGAAAAATCTGTTTTACTTGTCTGATTCGAAGGAGGTGCAATTAATCAGAAATAGCTTTGTGTGTCACGAGCTGAGAATGAAGTTCCCAGGAAGTTTCAAGCAGCACATTTACAGCATCAAATCTCATGGCGATGCCAACCAAGACAAGCAGCTCCCGTCCCCCTCCTGGCACTTTCCTGCATACAATTGCCACTCAATTACCACCAGCCACTAATCAAGAGCACATTTTCATGCAAAAAGCCTGTGGCTGAGGGTTGTTATTTCGCTCTGTTGCCTTGTGACTTCACTGCCTCACAGCCGGTTCTGTTAATGAAAGGCACTCGGTGGAAATAACACTGGGCTCTGCCCTTTTGCCTTGGTGGCTGAAAGCCGGGAAAAATTGGAGGTCAAAAAAAAAACTAAAGAAAAGTAGAGGTAGAGAAAAGGTTGGAGGATGGATAGGAAAGTAGAGATTGAGGAAAAAAAAAAAAACAAAAACAAAAAAAAAAAAAAAAAAAAAAAACCACCAACCACCAAAAAAACCCCAACAACAACAAACCACAAAAAAATTCCCAAAAAGTTTGGAAGGCTGAAAAGTAGAGGCTAAAAAGGGGAGGGAGGTTGAAACTTGATACCACAAAGGGGTGAGGGACTGACATGAGGGCAGGCAGAGAGGGGCAGAGTTTAGGAATGGTACTCGCCCTTAGCACTGTAAATATTCCCAGACTTACACAGGACATCGCTGGACCACACCCAGCAAGGAAAAGCACACCGATTATCGGGAAAAAGTGACAATTCTGGGAAACAAATGGTATTGCCACGTCTCCACTGGAACCCATACAGGCTTAGAGATCGTTTGTAAAGGATCCCTTTGTGATCCTGCTCTTTCCACTCGAGTTTTTTTGACTGTGCTTTTCTAAGAAGCCCAGGTAAAAGTATGAGGAATGAGCCGTCTTGCTTTAGGAAGAGGTGAATATTCATTAGATTTAGGAGTATTTCCAAGGTGCTTTTTGAAAGTGGGATTTAGTAAAGCATTTTAAAGCGTCCTGACCTAGTGCATGTCCCCAGCCCTTTCATCTGCTCACCAGCACTTGGCACAGGCAACAAACCTCAGAGGGGCAGCACTGGAATTTCTGCCGCTTTGGGCATGCTGTTTGCTTTTTAATAACTTGAATATTGCAGCTGCAGAACCCCCCTCCATCCAGTCTGTATGTGGGGGACAGGTGACAGCCAGGGGCTGGCCTGGGAGGTCGTGCAGCAATGGGATGAGGTGTCTGCTCTGACATGGGATTACAGAGCAGGACACAAAAACCTCTGGAAAAATTTCCTAATATTCACAAAACCAGACTGTTTTAGTGTATATGAGGCATGTTTGGGTGCATTAAATAGGCTGAGATGACTTTGCTCCCTGGCAGGCTTCTCCCATGTGCACAGAAAGCCATAGGTGTCCTGCCCAGCCCCACTGTGACTGCCCACGTGAGGAATTTATTAGGATATTTCACACAGGAGTCCAGACACTGTGCTTTAAATGAGGATAAAATTTAGACATTACTCACTTCCATTTGACTGCCAGCTCCCCTGGGCATGATGAAAGCAGCAGTGGGTCCCAGCTATTCATCTCACTCTGCTGTTGTATCTGGGGCTCCTGCAAGTCCTGTGTAGTGTTGCCAAGACCTTGGAGAGGATGGAAATCCTGACAGGAGAATGTGACTGCTCCACCATGGGGATTAGAGTTCAAAGTGCTCTCAGCCATGGTGCCCAGTTGTTGTCTCCAGCTGACAATGACCAGCGAAGTTCATGGAGACACAAAACCTATCCTGGGACTGCTGCTTGAGGCCTGCTGGTTTTCCAGCCTCTGCCTTTGTCACTTTAACCCCTGACAGCCAGGTAGTGAGGTTTAACCTCAGCTGGCAAAGCAGCACCACACAGCTGAACAGATAAAGCAAAAGCTGCACAAGCAAGCAAAGCTAAACAAGGAATCCATCCACTGCCTCCCATGGCAGGCAGGTGCTCCAGGAAGGCAGGGCTCCATCAATTACTTGGGAAGACAAACCCAGAATCCCCCCCTTCCTCCTTCTCCCCCAGCTTTGTGTGCTGGGGGTGATGCCACAAGGTCTGGGGTATCCCTGGGGTCAGCTGGGCTCAGCTGTCCTGGCTGTGTCCCCCCAGCTCCTCCCTGGTGAGGGTGAGGAGCAGGACAGGCCCTGGCTGTGTGCAACCCCTGCTCAGGGAGAGCTCCAGCATCCCTGGGTTATCAGCCCTGCTCCCAGCACACAACCTAACCCAGCTGCTCTACCCCAACCAAAACCAGCACACCAGATCCTCTGCTGGTCTCCTGAGCATGAGAGGGACCAGCCTGGCCCAAATTTTGTTCCTTTTCTGTCCACAGTCACTGGTAGAGCCTTGGTGAGAACTTCTTGAGAGCAGACATAGATTAGGGGAGATGAAGGCAGACTGTGGGGATGCAGGGACATCAGATGGCCGGGAGTGCATGCTGTGGCTGAACCTGGGAGCTGGGAAGGTCCTGGAGGAAATCTGCACCAGCCGTGAGGCTGCAGCAGAGCACTCAGGGGAAGGAACGTGAGAAGGGCAGGTACTGCTGGTTTGCTCTGAGAAGGTGCTGAAGGGCAGCAAACACAAACTGCCACCCTCAGGCAGATGGCTCCGGTGGGAGGGGATGCAGAAAAATTGGTTTATCACACAGTATTTTAACTTGCTTTGACTTCCCAGGGCACAGTGGCTTTGAGGTGCAGAGCTGTTGGTGCTAAGTGAGAACCAGGCACTCTGCAGGGAGATAAACTAGATGGGCAGTGAAATGGGAACTAGATTTGGGGGCAAAAAACCACTTTTCATTCTCTGTGCTGTGCTACTGTGATGCATTTTTTAAAAATAGCTGTGATTCAGAACCATTAACAAGACCGTTTTACCTGGATAATTTCCTTTGAGAGTATTTACAAGTCCCCAACAAGAGCAGGGACTGAACCTAAGAGAGGAGTGCAGCAATGTCCTCCTGCAGGGAATGTACCAGTCCAGCTCCTCTGCTCTCAGAGGGACATCTGGCTGCTCGTGGATAACATCCCTGTACAAATAACACCATGCTGATGCTGTGCTTCTTGCCCTCTAGATGGTACTAGGCACCGAGTCTGAAATCGCTCATTAAACTGCCTGCTGTCAATAACATTTTCAGGCTCTGGGGTTGTTAGAAAACCTCTTGGCTTTTCCATGGTTTTGATCCATATCCAGCTTTATAAATAGGTGGGTTTTGTGCCATTCAGTGTCACTGTTAGTTCAGCATGGGGAATGGTGAGATGCAGATTAAAATAACGAGCCTGGAGGCACAGAGAACGTGTGTGAGTCTCCAGTGCTGCCGCCTTTGCTTTAGACAACACTTCAACCCCCGTATAGAGAATGACCCAGTTCCTATAGGGCTTTTTTTGTGCTGGATCCTTATTAGACTTGGCTTTTATAATTCCTGGAGGCTTTGGGGTGTGTAGAGGGAACACACATCAACGCCTTCCTCCCTGATAAACAGAGAGCAGCTATGGTGCCAGGCAAAGACGTGCACATTGGATATCATCTGTAGCTAGGAAATTGTCTGCCTGGCTCTGAATTCTGCCCTGGTCTGGCATTCTGCTTTGCCGGGCTTTCCCTGCAGGCACACCAGAGAGTCCCAGAGGGCAGCAGAGCCATCAGGCCACTGATGGCAGGGCCACACTGTCACCTCTTCCCAGGCAGAGGAGCTGGGAAAGGCTTGGGTGAAAACACAGACTGGAGCTGGTCAGTGGAAGCTCACCTGGAAGGAATCAGGCAGGGCTTTCTTAAATCCCCCCTTTCTCCCCAGCTTTAGGGCAGGAGGGTGTCCCAGCACAGCCACAGTGCCCAGTGCCAGCTGCAGGGGTGACTGCTGCTGCCTTCCCCTTCTGGGGGAGAATTAAACTAGAACAGCCATCAGCAAAACAGAAGTGACCTTGGCAAGTCAAACAGTTCATTTCAAACCTGTCTGTGATACCTGCATTTCTATAGCAACACAAATAGGAGGTTTTGCTTACAGTGTCTTGGTCATCTAAGAATAGCCACGTTTCCACAAAGTTCTTAAAAAAAGACACAAATGCTAGTTTGGATATTAAGATTAATATATTTAATCTTTCTTGTTTGTAAAACAAGACATAAATTTGTGTATAGATATAACATATATTTTTTTATTTATATATAATATATACAGACAATAAAAAAATTTTCCTCTGTATTAGACTGAGAGATTTATGGAGGAATGATATAGGCATAACGGGGAGCTTTGAAGAAACTCAGAGTTTCATACTAGGTAATTCCCAGGGAAAAGGAAAACACGTCTCCCTGTCAGCCTTCAGCACTGTAACAGGCCTTGCCCACCATGGACTGAAGTCCCAGTTGGCTCTTCCACTGGATATTTGCTACATGGTTCTTGAAATCAGGAGGCTGCCCCAGAGCAGGGTGCTCCGTGCCTTGCTGGCAGCCACGGGCCAGGGGAGGTTATTGCACTCCGAGGATGCGCACGTTAAAAGCACATTTGTGCATTTCCATAGCTCCTATGGAAGAACGAGACATTTCCAATGTGCATATTTATCAGAAATAATAGAGATGGGAAGCGACGGATCCCTGATCATCCCCAGGGGCTGGGGCGAGCTGCCTGGGCTGTGCCCTGCTGCCCAGCCAGAGGGGGTGACAGGGACAGGCACCGGGATCCCGGCGGGACGAGAATGCAGAGGGTGGCAGCGTGAGGGCAATGCCATGTGTGACCTTGCATTTCTCTCCTTGCTCTGTGTCGGAGGGTGGGTGGCTGCAGGGAAACACCAGTTAAGGCTGTCTCATTGATTGTGTCTGTTACTAGACTGGGAGGAGGAGGGGAACCTTGGATAGGGAGGAACACAACTAGGAATCATTTTACCATTCACCTAGGAGTGAAGACAAAAAGCCCAAAGCAATCAAAAAACCCCAACTCCAAGTAAATAACTACCTCAGAGAATTAAATAATGCTTCTCATGGCAGTCAGCCTGGTGAAGACAGAAAAAGAACCCAATACCCTGGCAAGGAGGACAGCCCTGCCTGACTCACGGTCAGAGCTGATCCAGGGCTCCTCTCTGATGGTCACAGTGAAAAGAAATAGGAGAGGGTTTGGGCTGAGCCTTGGGGGCATGAACCTAACCTCTGGAGAATGGTGTGACAGTGGTCTCCCCCCATGGAGCTGCTGGCCCACCTTCTGGCTTGCAGTGGTCACAGATCAATCAGTCTGGGTTCCTTGCAGGGTCTCTAGCATGGATTCAGCCATCCAGAAGAGGAATGCAGAATTGTTATGGTTGGAAAAGACATCTAAGATTATTGAGTGCAACCACTCCCCCAGCACTGCCAAGGGCATCACTAAACCATCTCCCCAAATGGCACAACTAAAGGTCTTTTAAACACCTCCAGGGATGGTGACTCCACCACTTCCCTAGGCAGCTTCTTCCAAAGCCTGACCACCATCAGTGAAAAAATTTTTCTTACATCCAATCTAAACTTCCCCTGGCACAACATGAAGCCTCTTATTCTGTCTCTTGCTACCTGGGGGAACAGACCGATCCCCACCTGGCTGCTCCCTCCTGCCAGGGAGTGGTGCAGAGCCAGAAGGTCCCCCCTGAGCCTTCTTTTCTCCATGCTGAGCCCCTTCCCAGCTCCCTCAGCTGCTCCTCATGAGACTTGTGTTCCAGACCCTTCCCCAGCTCTGTTCCCTTCTCTGGACACGCTGCAGCCCCTCAGGGTCTGTCTTGTCCTGAGGGGCCCAGATCTGGGCACAGGATTTGAGGAGTGGCTCAGCAGGGCCCATCAGGGGACAGTCACTGTCCTGGTCCTGCTGGCCACCCCATGGCTGGGACAGGCCAGGTGCCAGTGGCCTCTTGCCCACCTGGGCACACCTGGCTCCTGCTGAGCTGCTGCTGAGCAGCACCCCCAGGGCCTTTCCCTCCAGGCACTTTCCAGCCCCTCTGCCCAGCTGGAGCTGCAGGGGGTTGCTGTGACCCAGGACAGGACCTGGCTGACCCTCACACAACTGGCCTCAGCCCGTGGACCCAGCCTGGCCAGATCCCTCTGCAGAGCCCTCCTGCCCTGTAGCACAACGCTCCCACCAAACTGGTGTCACCTGCACACTGACTGAGGGTGTCCTCAAAAGATACTAAACAGGACAGGCCCCAGCACTGAGCCCTGGGGAACACCACTGGTGGTGGCCCCAGCTGGATTTAACTCCATTCCCCACCACTCAATGGGTCCATGCATCCATCCATGCATCCACCCATCCATGCATCCATCCATCCATCCATCCAGCCATCCATCCATCCATCCATCCATCCATCCATCCATCCATCCATCATCCATCCATCATCCATCCATCCATCCATCCATCCATCCATCCATCCATCCATCCATCCATCCAGCTTCTCCAGGAGAATGCTGAAGAACACAGTGAAGAACACAGTGTTAGATTTTTTACTAAATCTAGGCAGACAACATCCACAGCCTTTCCTTCACCCACAGAGAGTCACCCTGTCATAGAAGGAGTCCAGGCTGGCCAGGCAGCACCTGCCTTTCCCCTGTGCTGGCTGGGCCTGATCCCCAGGTCCTGTGTGTGCCATGGGATGGCACTCAAGATCATCTGCTCCGTGACCTTCTGGGCACCGAGGTCGCTCTGACAGTCCTGTAGCTCTGGATTGTCCCCACCTGCAGGCATGAAGCCCTTGCCTTTGAGGCAGTGCCTGTGCTCAGGACCAGAGCACTGGGGCCTAGGCTGGGAGAGCAGAGCCCAGGAGGGTGCCCTAGCTCTGTGCCAGCATTCTGGCAACCTGCCCCTGCTGGGCCTGCTTCCCAAGCCCTAGCACAGCAGCAGGGGCTTGCACCCCAGAGATCCCTTCTGCTGCTAATTATGTTGTGTTTGTGGGCCAGGAAGATCCTGGAGGCAGAAGAGTTGTTTACGTGGCAAGACACTGGTTTGGTTCCAGACTGCCCAAATGAAGCCAGGAGATCTCAGCTCTGCTCCTGATAGCTCACTGGCCCACCACAAACTGTGACAAAGGTCTGCAAGGTTCTGGTCTCTGCAAGGTCCAGAACCCCATGGAACCAAACTGGTGTGGAGATGGGGTGCCTGTAGCTCCCAAGTACTGTCACCAACAAGCCAGTGTGGGACAACAAGCAGAGAAGCTGCTTGAGCCCCTGGACCCGCTGATGGCACAGATTGTGACAGGGCACGAATTCACCCTTCAAACCCATCACCAACACCACCATGCATTCTGCAGAGATCAAAGAGTGTCTTGGCTACTGCAAACCCCGGTCAACGTGGGCCTGCAGGCATCGCATCCTCACCAGACCTGTGAGATTTGAGAGCATGGCCTGGCACACACTGCCTTGTTGGTCTTCACAGCTGGCTTTACTTATTGATCAGCGTCTTCAGGGAGCGTGTGAGGGTGCTCATGACCGTGGCGACCGTGGCTGACTGGCGGGCGAGCTGCTCCACAGTCTGCTGGTGGCTCAGCGTTCTGGCCGTGGACTCCTCGGCAGCCTTCAGGAGGAAGGTGTAGTTTCTCACCACCTCCTCCACCTTCATCAGCAGCTCTTGGCGCTGGGACTCCGAGCGCACGACGTACACCAGCCTCACAAAGGTCTCGATGAGGCTGCTTAGCACCTGGAAGCTGCTCGTGATGGCGGAGAGCATGTGGGTGGGACTCTTGTCGACGGCGGCCACGCGGCGGCAGGACGCCCGGAACTCCTTGAACTTGAGGGCCAGCTCCTGCTTGTACTCAGCCAGCTGGGAGATGTAGGGTTTGCAGTCCCGGACCTCAGGGCTCAGCACACACTGCCTCAGGATGGTCAGGAGCTCGTTGGTGTCCAGCTGCACCTGCAGAAACCCGTTGGGGAAGCTGTAGGCATGGCCTCGAAGGGTGTTGATCTTTGCCAAGCTCCCCTCAAAACTGGAGGTCCTTAAATCTATCTCCTGGGTCTGGCTCTCATTGGGACTGCTGCAGGCTGTTGCGTCAAGGACCTGAAGAGTCCTGCTCATGACTGGGACCATCTGATTGTCCAGCTTCATTCCCGGGAGTATCTGCATGGGGATGGAATAGGACAGCTCATCCTTCTCGCTCCCATCATCTGCAACATCGCATTTTCTGTAGTAGAAGCAGTACCGGATGGAGCAGCACTTCTCATCCTCCACGTCTTCATCCCGCAGCTCAGCTGGACTTGGGTACATCTCCTCCTGGACAGAGAACACTGCCGAACCCTTCTGGTTCTTTTTGTCCTGTGCTATCTGGACGTAGGAGGGGTCAGCCACTCCAGAGGCCTCCTGGATTTTGCTCTTCAGAACAGGACAGAGGATGCTGGGCTCAGGCTCTTTCTGGGGGCCTTTCTGCTTGGTTGTGTAGATGTTCTGGTAGACGTCAGAGGACAAGGATGTCCTTTCATTCTTATCTATTTCACTGACACTGTAGCGACGCAAGAGCTTCCTGTACTGGGGTGCACCCATGCACTCCCCGCGGGAGGTGCAGGTTGTCAAACAGGACATGCCGTTCTCTGGATCTGACCGGTTCTCTCGGGACTCTAAACTTGTGGATCGTATCCGTTTGCCTTTGGAAGGGCTGCTCATGCTGGTCAGCCTAATGGCTTCTACCTGCTTCTGGTCATCTGCGACTTTATCCCTGCCTCTCCTCTCCACCTCTGGTACCACCAGCTGGTTGGGGGGTGGCCTCATTCCCCTGCAGATCCGCTTGCAGTCACAGCTACGCCTTTGCTCCCTGGACATCCCTGGGACTTTCTGCACGGGACTGCTCCTCAGCTGGCAGCTGCAGCGCCCAGGGGCAGGCGGGTGCAGGTACTCCTGTGGCGGGAGGTCACCTTTGCTCTTTGGCTTGAGCAGCTCTTCAAGGAATTCCAGCTCATACTGCTTCACCTTCTGCAGCTGGGCCTGCCGCTCGTCCGTCTCCTTCTTCAGCCGCGTGGGAAATGTGGCAGAGAACAGGTTCCTAAGCCTGAAGGGAGCTTTGGGGGCTTTGGGTTTAGCTGGGACATCAGCATCTTGTTGGGTTACCTCCAGGACTTTCTCTACTTTTTTGGAAGGCACAGTGCTAATCTGCAGGCTCTCGGATCTGGGCACCAGCTGGATTGGCCCTTTGGCTTCCTCACTGGTGCTCCTGAAAGTGCTACCAGGTGATGGAGAGTGCACATTGCTGCTCTCAGCTTTTAAGACTTTGGCCGAGCTTTCCTGTTGTATTTTCTGTCCTTGGTTTGAAGGAGCTGAGTGTTTCTGCAAGACGAGGCTTGTGGCTTCCCCACCTGCCTTCTGACCTGTCTCTCCGCTTGCAGCTTTTCCTGGAGCATCTCTACTCACTTTTTGCTGGTAGCTTTTAGAGGCAAAAGTCTTACTGGACATCATTTCCTCACCTGCTGAGGCAAGGTGGAAAGCTTCAGCCTGACTGCCAGGAGCTTCCTTAGGATTTGGAGAAACTTCACAGTGCTGCTGCGGAGAGACTTGCTGCTGCTGCTGCTGCTGACAGTTGCATAATGTCTCTGCAGTTTGTGGACCTCCTTTAAGTGTCAGAGGCTTGCTGCTGGCTGATGCACAGCTGCTGGTACCATTCATGTTCTGTTCTTCTTTTAAGGCTGATACCACTTGGGGAGCTGAGGCTTTTGCATTTGCCACTTGCTGCAGAGCAGCTGAAGCCATGGCTGGAGTTACACTGCTTTTCTGATCCAGGAGCAGCTTGGAGCCCGGCTGCACCTCTTTGGGCATCTTCTCTTGTAGATCCTGTGCCTGCTCCCTGCTTGGGGCTGCTGTGGCATGCAGAGATACCTCAAAGGCAGCTTTTGTGTGACCTGCAGCTTTGCCCTCAGAGCTTGGCACTGAAGGCCCCTTGCTCTGCTCACTGAGCTGGGGGGTCAGGCCTGGCTGGGCAGCCGAGGTGCAGCTCTGCTCCCCGTGCTGCTGCTCCTGCTTGCTCTTGCAGTTGGTAAGGCTGGGACTTTGGGTGGAGAAGGCTGGCTTCAGTGAGGGGCTGGGGTCCTGGCGGCTCAGGGCGTAGGGGGAGGTGAGAACAGCCTGGGCAGCACAGCTCTGGATTCGGAAAGGCAAGTCCTTCCTGGCCAGGAGGTTGTCTTTGTTGATGTGTTGGGTGAGGAAGTAGGCTGCGTTCTGATGCTGCTTCATAGCAGAGACCATCTCCGAGACATCGGTCAGCTCCGAGGAGTTCGTTTCGTGGCCAGAGTCCAAGGATGACTCAGGAGTGATGGCAGCCAGGACAATCAGACCTGAGGAGGGACACAGAGAAAACCCCACAACAACCCTCACACCACAGTGCTGTGTGGAGGAGAGGGGAACTCCTTGCAGCAGGAGGGTCCCGGGAATGCAGGGCACATTAGAGAAACTTCTGCGACTTCTCACAACTAAGAGTTAAGGCTTGTAAGGGAAATCACTTGTCAGCATGGAGCTGGCTTGATAGCTCAATTCAGCAAGAGCTTCTGGCCCAGGAAAAGATCCTGTGAAGCTTTCCATTGTTGGTGGTAGCAGAGCTATAGGGATTTGTCTGGCACAAGAACGAAAATTGGGCAACAGGTACTCTGCCATAGTGAGTAGGGCAACCAAGGTGGGAAGAGGGACAAAGAACTGTGCTGCCAGCAGGCTGGTCCCTGAGTCACCCATCTGGCAGCAGGTTTGCCTTGTGAAGGCCTCACACACTGCAAAACCTGGCTGGGAACCTGCAAAGACCGATGGCCAAAGGTGCCAGCTGAGTGGGGTCACGGTGGGAGGAACTCATGCTCACAGTACTGGCTGGTTAGAGATGTGCCCCAGCATCGTGGCATGTGGCAGATTTGGGATAAAGAGAGAGACTCCTTCAGCCTCTGTCAGGGAGAGGAGTCCCACCTCAGCTTCTTAGGAATCTTCTGAGCAGCAACTTGGCTGCTCCTGCTACAGCCTGCTGCCACAACTTAGCTTTTACTAGAAGCTGCTTCACAGTCACTTACAGGATGGGAGGAGACTAAAGGGAAGGATGTGCAGTAGGAAAGAAAGGCTACAGGGAAAAAAGGGAGTCACAGCCACTAAAATACCTGCTGTCTGCTGTGGTGGGGGATGTGGACAATCCTCTGAAGCAGCCAGGGCTTCCAGCGCCTGCAGGGTGGACACCAGGGCATCATCCAGCTCCTGGGCGTGGTCTCGCACGGTCCGTGGCTGCACGCTGTCGATCAGGGTGACCGGGATCTCGTCGTAGAGGATGCCACAGAGGTGCCGGCCCTGCTCCTGGCCCTGGGCAGCTGCCCGGCGCTTGGGGTCGTCCTCGTCGGAGCTGTTGTCTCGGAAGCCGGGAGGGGGAGCGGCGATGGCGGGGAGCAGGGATGTTGTCTCGTCTTCTTCCTCGTCATTCCCGGGAGGGGGAAGCGACATCAGGTCCACCGTGGTGTCGCGGGTGCTGCCAGGCTTGCCCCCCGTGCCCGAGGCCAGCCGGCTCTTGATCTTGGCTTGGCAGGACTCGCAGTACAGGCGCGGGTGCGTGTCGATGGTGTGTGCCCTGGCCCTGCTGCCCTGCCTGTCCTGCTCAGGGCCATCCGCCTCGTACTCCTTCGCTGCCCCGTTGTAGCCTTGGCCAGAGCTTTTGGAGGTGGGGTCAGATTTGGTCCTGGGACGAGTTTCCTCAAAGAAGATCAGGTTTTCATTGATGTCCGTCCCGCTCTCTCTCTCCTTCCTCTGCTCTCGCATGTGCAGGTAGCAGAAGCGGATGAGCTCCGAGTCCGAAGCCCTGGTGGCAGGAGCCCCGGCTGCTCCGGTGACAGTGGCAGAGCCACCCACCAGCCCATTCTCCTTCTTTCCCATGTGCCCTGCCGCGGCAGGCCGGTGGAAGTTGTGTGCGTTGATGTAATCTAAACCAAAACCACAACAGGCACGTTAGTGCGGTGTTACATTTCAGTTAAATGCTGTGCTCTGTCTCACCCCTCCAAAATGTACAGTTTATCCCAAGATGTGATCCTCCCCTGAAGGATCTGTAATCCCATTGGTCCAAGTCTTACTCTGTGCCCACCTTGATCTCCCTGTTAAGCTGTGTGAGGGAGACCAGGCTCTCTCTTTGCCCTTCTCTTCCCCAGGCTCTCCCCCTTTCCCCTTCCCCCTCAGTCACCATGCTGCTCCTGGGGGTGGGACCCCAATAAACCCTCATCAATCAGCACCCTCAGAAGCCGTGTGGAGTCTCCTTGCCCGCCTGCTGCTGCCAGCCAACACTTAGCTTAGGGGGACCCCCAAACGAGCAGTAACACATCAGCAGCAGCACCTGGGTGAAGGGAAAACAGTGTGGGGAAGTTCCTGCTCGGCCTGGAGAAGCTCCCGTGTGCTCTCTGCCCTCCACTGCACTGCAGTGGGACACCCACGCTCCCTGCAGCACAGCCAGGCCACCTGGCTCTGGAAAACCTGCTGGGCCTGCCTGCCAGGAACGAGGGCAGGAGAAATGTCCTGCACCACACAAGGTGTTGGAAGGGACATTTCAAGGCCGTCTGGTGCAATCCCCCTGCAGCGAGCAGGGACACCAACTAGATCAGGGTGCTCAGAGCCATGTCCAACATTCAAGGAAACCTTGAATGCTTCTGGGGATGGGAACCTGTGCCTACACCTCACCACCCTCATCATAAAACCTTTCCTCCTTGTATCTAATCTGAATCTACTCTCAATTTAAAACCACTCACCCTTGTCCTATAGCTACAAGCCCTATTAAAAAGCCTCCCTGGAGCCTTCTCTTCTCAAGATTAAACTTCCAACTCTCTCACCTAGGAGAGGTGTTCCAGCACTCTGATAATCTTCATGGCCTCCTCTGGACTCTCTCCAACAGCTCCATGTCCTTCCTGTGCTGGGGACCCCAGAGCTGGAGGCAGCACTGCAGGTGGGGTCTGACCAGAGTGGAGCAGAGGGGCAGAATCCTCTCCCTCCCTCCCCTGCTGCCCACAGGGCTTTTGCTGCAGCCCAGGACACTCTTGGCTTTCTGGGCTGTGAGCTCATGTTGCCAGCTCATATCCAGCCTCCATCCCCCAGCATCCCCGAGTCCTTCTCTGCAGGGCTGCTCTCCATCTGCTCATCCCCATCCTGGGTCAATACTGGGGTTGCTCTGTCCCAGGTACAGCACTTTGTACTTGTTGAACCTCATGGGATTCCCACAGGCCACTGCTGGGGCTTGTCCAGGTCCCTGTGGCTGTCCCTGTGTCCCTCAGGCATTTCAATGAACGACTCAGCTTGGTGTCATCTGCAAACCTGCTGAGGGTGCTCTCAATCCACTGTGTCCTTGATGAGGACATGAAACAGTCCTGGTCCCAGGACAGGCCCCTGAGCTCCATCCCTCTGCTGGGGTCAGGGCTGGCCAGCACAGGTGACACTGGGACAGGGATGGGGGTGCTATCACTGACCCCCCAGCTGTGTCCAGAGTGCAGCAGGAGCAGCCTAGCTGCTCCAACACCGACCTGCAGCCTCAGCCTGCCAGCTCACATGTTACATGGCAAGAAGGAGTTGTTGCCATTTTTGGGTAATGTTGGCCACACCAAGCAGTGTTTGTCAAGAGACTACTAAAAGTGGAGCAATATTGCCTTTTGGGGAGACATCCACTGTAGTTTGGCTGTGTTCCAGTGACAGCCACCCCCCAGCCCTTGTCCCTCGCTGCCTGTGATCCGTGTGCTATTTCCATCTGGCTGACAGCTACTGGATCAGGCTGGCTGTAACAGAGCCTGCTGCTCTTGCTGTTAACCACCTCCCAGTGACAGCCTCCCCTTGTTCCCTCGTGCAGGGAAAGTGGCTGAAATGCTACTTGAATTTCTGGCCAGAGGTCCATCCCTCAGGAGGGGAATGTGTCTGCATTGCAGGCTGGATTGTGCAGCTGTGCTGAGCGCGGCTGCCGGGGGATGCAGGCTCTGTCTGACCAAGGATAAATTAAATCAAATAAATCCTAATTAAATTCATTAGCTCGACAAATTGGACAATTTGTCTCCCCAAACACATGTTTGTATTATACTGTTCATCACCTGCAATGCTAAAATCCCAATAAAAACAAAATGTCTGTGATGCCTGGCCACGGCAGCGCTCAGGAATGACAGCTGTGTGAGGGAGCACAAGGCTGCCAGAGCTGGGGGTGTGTGGGCTCTAGAAGGGTGGCAAGGCTGAGGCAGAGCCTTGCTGGCTGCCCATGCCAAGCCAAGGCCTGCTGCTGAATGGGGCCAAACCCCCAAAATCCAAAATCCAGCTGCTGCATGCTCAGGAAGGAGAAAACTTCCTGACAAGGAGCTGAGAGAGCAACTAAGGGCACAGAGCTGCTTGGCTGATGATGGCTGATGGTGAGAGCAGGGAGAAGGAGGGACAGGGAGGAGAATCACCTGTGCAGCTCCAGCATGGCACAATGGAGGGCAAGGCTGTGGCTATGGGTCCACAGGGAAATGCAGAGATGGATCTCACTGACAACATTCAGACAGCGTGTGCATTTCTAAAAATGTCTGCTGTTCAGCAGGAGGCTCTAATGGGCCTCAGGGAAGATGGATGTGCTCTTCTACTAGGTAAAAGCATGGGCCAAGGCTTGATTTTACATTTAAGATTCTGGCACAGTCTGCCTGCAGCCTGGGAAGTCTGGGCTAACTTAATTCATCCCAGTGGGGCTCTCTCCTGCAAGGATGTGCTAATGATCAGCATCCCTGCTCCCTGTGATCCGCCCAGCTCCGACAGCTCAGCCTGCAGCCCTGTGGGGAGAGAACTGTGAGCAGACTGTTTGCCCAACACACCCTAAATCCCCTCCTTCTGAAGGGTGCCTGAGTGACTGGGCTGAGGGCTCTGGGTCTGCAAGGGAACTGCTCCACTCCAGGGTCACCCGGGCTGTCACTGCACCCAGGGGGATGGACCAGGCCACCAGAGAGGGGCTGGCACAGAGCCACTGCTGTCCCACCCGCTGGGACTGCCTCTCACACTCACTCTGCCCCTCAGAGTTACTGAGACTGGTAACTGAGATTGGGTACTGGAGACTGACAAGAGCAGGGCAAGATCTACAACTCTTTTTGGGAGAGGTTTGGATGAAGACCCTGAAGCAAAATCTCAGGAAAAAATTCTGGCTAGAGTCACAGTAGCTAGAATGTAGAAAAACACAATTTGCACATGCTGAGCATCCCCTGAGAGGCCAGGAGCTGTGGGTTCTGCCAAGCTCCTTCCAAGCCCCAGGGTGTGGGATGCTCTCCACTTCTCTGACTCCCCCAGCCACGTGCCCCCTGTGTCAGAGTGGCATAAGCCAGGGAAGGACCACTCTGATGACAGCTAAGCCAGTCCAATTACAAACACCCTCTGCTCACAGCAAAATGTGATTAAATGCATTTCCACAGGGCAGCCAGGGTAGAGCACAGGGACAGCTGTCAGTCAGAGACACACAGGAGGAAAGGAGAGGAAAGTGTTTATACTTACACCAAAATCACCTGCCAGGCCTTTTCTGGATTCACTGAGGTTGCTGCAGATGCTTTCCTGATCCCTCTTGTGAGTGTGTCCTCTCACAGGTGCCAAATCCATGCTTGGGTGCCTTCCTCAAAGGCACCAGGTGCTTTCCCAAGGACCCTCTGCACTCCTCCCACCTCCCCAAGCCAGGCCCATCCTGGGAAGGGAGTTTTGACACTGGCAGCTAAACTGAGGACTTGTCACAGCTCTCTGGAGCTGCAGTGTCACTTGGGAGGTCTGGGAGTGACCTTCCAGAGGCTGCTGGGTTGGTATGCTGCCCATCTCCAGTCACTGAACCCATATTTTATTTTTCCTATACAAAATATATTGGATGTGAACACCTGGATGGAGCAGCAGCATGTGGTTCATGGTTGGCTCTTGTTTGAAATCACTCTTGAGAATCATTGCTCTTTTTGGAGGGTGACTCACACCTGCAATCCCTCCTTAAGGGACAGCATTGGTGCCTGTTGGGACAGAAGCTCCTGCTGTGTCCAGACCAGCCTTCTGCTCCCTGAAAAGCTTGGGATAGCCAAGTTCCCTTCCTGAATTAGGAAATCAGCAGAGCAGCCATGCTCACAGGGGCTCAGGCCCCAGGCTGGGGGCAGCAGTGTCCAGTGCAGCAGGAATGCAGCCCCTGAGCTCACACACCCAGCTGGGAGCAGGATGCCAGCCAGGGAATGTGTGCTGATCCCTGCAGCACCGCACAGGCTGCTCTGTGAGGGCCCAGCTTGTGGCTGGCAGCCTTACAGGTGTCCTCAAACAGCTCCTCCTGGAGCTGCTCCAGGAGCTGCCACCACAGCTCAGGGGGAGGGTTTGGGGCCTGAGCTGACACCACAAGTCATTTTGGCTGACCCAAAATGAGCAATGCCTCCCTGCTCCTTGGTTTGTGGTTGAAGAGGGAGTGTGCTGGTGCTCGGGGAGGATGGGAGCAGAGGGGAGCTGTCAGAGAAAGCCTTTCCCTTCCTGATGCTGCAGAGCGCTGAGCACAGGGAGGGAGGAGGCTGGGCAAGGGGCTGGCTCAGAAAGCAGAGGCTGAAACGTACCTGCCTTGATAATCTGAGGTGGGGGTGGCTGGCTGGGGGCCCTGGACAGGATCATCTTCTTGGAGTCCACCAGGAGCCGGCAGTAGCCTGCGATGAGGCAGGCAAAGTTGGTGGCTTCAGGCCACTCCATCAGCAGCACCAGCGGCTGGAAGGCAAGAGAGGCACAGGGAATGAGGGCCACTGGCTCAGCTGATGGGGACCAGAGCTGCACAGGGGCTGTGCTGGGCCCTGCACTGGTGGAACTGGTGAGCTGCTGGTGCTCCCAGCACTCCCAGCCAGCTGCACAGCCTTGCTCCAGCTCACCCATGCCGTGGCTGTGCACAGGAGGGTGTCTGGCTGCAGCTGTGATCCTGCTTGCTGGCTGCCCCGAGGATGAGGGACACACAGCAATGTCCTTCTGATCCTCTGTGTCCACGTCAGTGCTCTGAGCCCACCTGCAAGCACCTGTTCAACCAGCAGGGCCTTGGGAGGAGCACAGGGTGTTTGGGATTCTACAGCTGTCAGAGCCCCTCTTGCATTGCAGGCACTGTGTCTCCCTGCTATAAATGAAAATATCTGCTTCCAGCAAGATGCCAAAGGAGCCAAACCCCATTACAGGTTCCCCCAGCTACCACTCTGAGACTGTGGATCTTATTTAAACCTAACCCTCTGGAAAATTAAATTTGTGCTTAGGAGCAGATGGTGCCTTCCCTTTTAGGAGAGCATTTATTTGCATGCTAAAAAAGATCTTTGCTTTAAAGAGAAATAAAACTCAGACATGATCTGTGTGACACATATAACCTCACAGCACAATCTAGCAGCAGACAGTGTGACTCCCAGTTCCCAGACTGTCCCAAAGAGAGATCAGCCAGCCCAGGGAAGCTGCTGGGGTGGGATTCACTGCTACCCACCCAGTGAGGCCCTGTGCACTGCTGGGAGCAGGCTGGGCAGAGCAGCCTCTGTCAGCACAGCTCACCTGGGAGGTCCTTGCTCCGTCTGAGCCCCCAGCACTGCTCAGGACAGACCCATGAAATGGAAAAAACTGACAAGTGCCTTCAACAGTTATGGCAAAGGCAGCTCCTGCCCTCACCTTGCACAAAGCACCTCCACCTAAAGGACCTTTGTACCCAGGTACAGGGGATGCTGAACTGCTCTCAGGCTGCCTGTCCTGCCACACTCAGCCCCTTGCACACTGAGAGCCCTCCAGGACTCAGAACTCATTTACCACATTCAGGGAACACCAAGGCTGTTTTAACAAACACTTAAGCCTACACAGTGTGAAAAGCATTAAAGCTATTTTGGTTTTCTTGTTTTATAACCACAAGAGGTTCCTGGTACCCGCTGGCCAGTTTTGTGCTCTGGTTAATATTTGCTGCTAAGCCCCCGAGCCAATTCTGGTGAAGCAAGGCCCACCTTGGGCCAGTGCCATGCTCTGCACCATAAAGGGAAACAAACTGGGGTGTGAAGCCATCAGCCCTGGGCAGAGCTGCATGAGATCCCCAAGCCTGGCAGATTTCTCCCAGGGCCAGGGTAAAGAAGTTCCCTCTTTGGCTGCTGTGCAGGAGGATAAAGGAAAAGAAATAACTTGATGTGGAAGAGGAGCAGCCTGACAAGTGAACGTGCCCTGCTGAGAGGCTCTGCCCCTGCCTGCTTGACAAGGATCTTTCTGAATCTTGGAAAATAAACCCGAGATGACACAGATCAAAGGGGAAGTACCAAACCAGACAGAGAGAGAGGAGTGAAGAGGTCCTCAGCACAGCTCAGAGGAGGCAGCACGCAGTGGTGGGGGTGACACCTCTTAGCCCAGCTCCAGTGTTGACATAAGTGATGAAAGCAAACCATGTGTTCTGTGTGTGAAGCATCCTTAAAACAAGTGGCTTCTACACAGGGCTAAGCCCTCCTGGATTTTTCAAGCCATCTGTTGAATATTTGTGTATTCCCCTGCTCTGTTCTGCAGGGTTTGGAGTGTCAGCAGCAACAGAGGGAGAAAATCCCAGGGGGAGGGAGGCAATGGCTGATAAACACCCACTGCTGGGAGATTAAACCAAGAGGCCAAGGTGGGCTGAGAGTCCCCTTCCAAAAGGAAAAGCAGGGGATAGTCTCCACCATGTGTGAATCCCACCAGGGCAGAGTGGCACAGGGCTGTGAACCTTCACTGCCTCCCTGCCAGTGCTCACCATGCAGCCCAGGGCAGCCCCAGTGCCCCAGCTGGTGACCAGCATCTCCAGGACCCAATTCCATGTTTGCTCAGCTGCCTCTGCCTCAGGATGCTCCCACCCATCCAGGGATGGGACTGTAGGTTCTGGCTGGCAGGACACAGCCCCTGGAGCAGTCCTCCTGAAGGGTGACAGGACTGAGGCACAACAACCCTGACTGATGTTTCTTCACTACAATGAAACACCAGGGTGCTGCGAGCTTCCTACCAGGTCTCCAAGCAAGTCTGTTGCCCTGATTTTTCTAAGTTTTTCATCTGATCTTTACATTCTTGTAGCAAACTTTCTGGCGTGCTTTCTGTAAAAAACTTATTGTTTTGCATTCTTTTATGGAGGAGGAGAAATTTGATGGACTGTTGGTTTGTCCAGTGTCATTGGAGAGGTGGCACTGTCACCCTCCAACCCACTGTCACCTTTAGAAATCTATAAATGTTGGAGTCAGAAAATAAACTTCCCTTTTCTACCTTGAGAGCAGCAGCGTGTCTGGGTCGTGTTGTTTTGTGTCCTACAGTGACACAAGTCCAGCCTCCAGAATGGCCTCCAGCAATAAATGCATGGCATGCAGGGGTTAACTGTGGCACTCTGCCCTGAAAAGGAGGAATCTTAAACCTGGTTAACTTTACAGCTTAGAAAAGATTACTGTGAAATACTGACAGGGAAGCTGTGTGAGAGTTCTTCAATTGCCAAGCATTTAAATATTGTTATTGGGGATTAAATGAGGTGCAGCTTGGAGCCATCCCCCCGTGCTGTGGATGTGTCATCTCCTCCCCGTGGCCTGGGAGCCCACAGTGCCTGGGTCTGTGTCCTGCTCATGGCTTGGGAGCTGTTCACAAAGGCACTGCTGGGGAGCAAAGCTGCTGCAGTCAGGCTGTGATCCTCCCTGGCCCTGCTGGCTGCTCTGCTGCTTGCTGACAGAGCTCTGGCACAGGATCTGAGCCTTTCCCACACGGGCTTACAAGACCCAGCCTCTCTCTTCCACTCCACTAAGTAGTTCTGCTGAGATTGCAACAGCTCAGCTGCCTTTGAGATGTCCACCCTGCTGCCACATCCCCCTGAAAGTGGCCAGCAGATCTGGAAGTGATTTATGGGCTCGAGAGACGAAGAGACACCATGCCTGCAGCAGCCCTGTTCCATTGGGAAACGATTCCACAAGGAGGAGGTGCCAGGGGTGGCAGCTAATGCAGGTGTTATTTTAGGCACTGGCACCCTTGGCCACCCCGTTCCACGTGAGCAAGGCAAAGGAGATGGTGTGGAGACAGCCAGGCACGGCGAGCTGAGCAAACATTGACTCTGTGAGCAGCTGCACCAAGCACGTCCAGCTCGGGGTGCTGAGGGGTTCAGATGGCACATTCAGGGCAGCTGTGTGGGGAGCAAGACCTGCAGTCTGTGCTTTGGGTTTCCTTGGCTTCTGGCAAATGGGATTCATCTCCTTTCCCTTAGAAACATCCTGCCAGAGGCAGTGAGGGCTCGTGCCTGAGGTCAAGCCTGGCCTGGTGCCCACAGGCTGCGTTTTTTTTGTGAATTTTTATTGTGAATCCCTCTGTATCTCCCTGCAGTTTTTTCAACTCGCTGCTCAACCTCAACCAAACCCAACAAAAATGCAGCACCCTGGAAGAGCGTGAATCTTCCTAAGTTTTCTAAACCCGGGGGTGCAGTAGGGCAGAGATTTGTGAGAGCAGCTGGAAGGCAGGGAGGGCAAGAGCGGTGCTGTTCCTGAGCCCTGCTCCCTGCCCTGCAGCACCATGGCCCAAGGTGCAGAGCCCCTTGTCCCAGCTGCTGATCAGGAGATGACATTGATCACTGATGTGGAACAAGCTTTAAACCTGGTTAACCCTGGCTGTCCTCCCACCAGGCACCTCTGGGCTGTCTCACACCCACCAGCCCATCCTCTTCCTCATTCTCACAGCACATTCCTGCTGCTCCAGCCCCTCAGTGGCCCCCAGGGCTCTGCTCCCTTGGGAGGGCAAAGCAGAAATGCCTGGCTGTGCTTTGTCAGCACAGCAGCACCTTTAGGGTGAAAACTCTAAGTTTTACACAGAACCAAACTTACTGGGATAATCCTACTGCTCTAAACATCAGATTCCCAGGTAAAGCTTCATCTCTGACCTGTAATGTGCCAACGTGTAAAGAAGCAAATTTTCACAAGGATGATCTTCCCACATCTAAGTGTGTAGCACCAGCCTGAAATTATTGATAGCTTGATCTTTCATGCATAATGGTTTTCCTACATTTTCTAGGCTCATGAGGAAAGGACACCTTTTCATTCAAAGTTTCCTGATTGACAACCAGTCTCTCTGTGAAGTAAAACAAAATATGTTTATACTGGATAGAAGAAATGACTTTTGCATTAGCTTATTATTGATAAAGTGATTTTTCTATAATGCCTTGCTTTTAAATAAGATCTCAGTGTCCTTCTGGAGGGTATTTTCTTGCTCAAACAAAGGTCTGCAGGAAATTTTCTGGCCAGGGTTATGCTAGATGATTTTAACAGTCCTCATACTGAAATTAATTTATGACCCAATCTATTCATACTATAACCTCTAAGATTATATGCATTTCCTTTTAATCTCCCCCCTTTATCATGTACTTTGGGTCCTACCCTGCTTCCTTTAATGCAGTGCAGCAGAAAGATGGGAGATGAATTTACATAATTTATGTTCCTTGGTTTACTTGAGGTGCACTGCCAAGTTTTTATTTAATAATACAGGCACCTGAGCCTAACGAGGCAGCAGCCAATTTTTCACTTCTACTTTGACCTTTCCTTCTCTCCCCTGAAGCATTATTAACTCAGCTCTATCAATACCAGGCTGCTTGTGACTAGGATCACCATCTCCCACTTGTTGATCAATAAGGGTGCTGCCTTGGTTAGACCTGCAGGGTCTCTCTCTCCTTCCTTAGAGGGCTGCATTTTTTGGTTGGCTTTGGGACCTTTTTTTTTTTTTTTCTTTTGTTTTTTTTTTTTTTTTAATGAACAAACCAAATTTGGTTTTGCAGGCTTGGAAACTCATCCTCTCCACATGGTGTCTGCGTGTCTGCCTCTCCTGTTTCTGGCTGGCTCCTCTCCTGGGTGCCTGCAGGCAGTGCTCTGGGTGGTGCTGAAGCTGGGAAGTGCTTTGCTTTGCATCCCATTCCTCTGCTTTTCATCCCATTCCTCTGCTTTTCATCCCATTCCTCTGCTTTGCATCCCATTCCTTTGCTTTGCATCCCATTCCTTTGCTTTTCATCCCATTCCTCTGCTTTTCATCCCATTCCTCTGCTTTTCATCCCATTCCTTTGCTTTACATCCCATTCCTCTGCTTTACATCCCATTCCTTTGCTTTTCATCCCATTCCTTTGCTTTTCATCCCATTCCTCTGCTTTGCATCCCATTCCTCTGCTTTGCATCCCATTCCTCTGCTTTGCATCCCACTGCAAGCAGGGATCTGTGTCTGCCCCTCCCACCCAGGTACCGAGCCAAATGAACTCTCAATCCCTCCCTCTCCCCCACGAGATGATGATGGCATTTCAGGATGGTTTCATGCAAATAAAGATTAGTTTGGTGTAAGCAATCAGAGCTGTCACCCATTGTCACTCCAAAGCCTTGCTCTTCCTGCAGAAGAAATCCCAGGGGCTCCAGTCAGTGCTTGCAGGAGCAGGAGGAGGCTCAGCCTGGCCTGCCCTGGTGACTCTGAGGGGGCTCCCCACTGTTTTCAGACTGGGGTTTGGCAAATGCACATCAGGCACTGGCCTCAGCCCCAGAGCACATCCCTGCCCTGATCAGCCCAGGGGGCAGAGCAGCCTTGGGGCTGGTTCCAGCAGGGAGCTGGAGGTCCCTGGGGTCCTCCTCCATCACCTGTGAGAGGAAGGGGCTCCTTGGCTCCTTCCAGGAGGGGGGAGAGGGCTGAACCCCAGCTGTGCATGGTGCTCTTTCTTCCCTGGCAGGCTGGAAGCATGCCCTGGAACACCAGCAGCAGTACCCACGTTCCAGGCACAGCAGCAGCAGCAGCCAGGGACCTTTCTGAATTAATTTTTCCTTTGGTTTCCTCTCTCAAGTCTTGATCTCAGCTTAAGCACTGGCTGGCTGCAGGCCCTGCTGGGAGACCAAAGTCAATTACCCCGATGCCTTTGATTGAATTGTGGCTGGCAAACAGCCAGTGCCACGGGCTGCTGCCCCAGAGCCCAGCACAGGGACAGGGCACAGCCTGGGACTGCTGCTCTGCACAGCTTGTCCAGGCTCAGGTGATCCAGCTGTCCCCAAGCACCTTCTGCCATTCACATTCAGAGTGCTTCAGCAGCCTTTTTCCCAATGTCAAGACTGTTACTAACAAAAAGCCCAGCGGTGTGCAGCTGTGTAAATCAGAAAGGAGAAATGCTCCATTGGAAAAGCCATTTCAGAGAGAACAAACCCTCTGCTCCCCTGGGAGCCGTGGAGCTGCACAGCCAGGGGAGCCTGGAGCTGACTGCTCCCACACCTCCTGCACGGGGAGCCTGGGGGAGCAGGCACCTGCTGTGCCCCTCCAGGCTGCCAGGCTTGCCCAGTGCCAGGCTGACATTGTCCTTCCTGGGAGGCACAGGAGGACTTTGCAGTGCTGCACCAGGGAGGAAGGGAGGTGCATGCCTGGGGCTCGATTGTGAGCTGGCTCAGAAGCACTGGCCACTCTGCAGTGCTGGTCTCAGCAGGAGGGGGAAGCCCCTGGGAAGGGCAGAGCGCCAAACCTGGCAAGATGCACTTAATGCATAGAGATCACAGGAGACACCTTGTGCCACCTCCCTGCCCCAGCACATGCATGAGCTCCAGGATCAGCACCCAAACATGAGGAGGAAGAAGAGAGAAGCAACAGCCCCAGCAGAAGAAGGCTCTGTCAGGTGAGAATGACCCCTGGAAGCTGCCAGATGACCACTTGCAGCACTGCAGTGCAGCTGGGGACATTGCAGTCCTGCCCCCAGCTGCAGGCTGGGAACATTCTCAGCATTCCCAAGCAGCACTGTTCACTCCTTCCCTGGCTGTTGAGACAAAACCTGCTCCTGCCCTCCCTGCAGCTCTCAGAGACCTTGCAGGGAACAAAAATCCTTGGAACCAGCAGCAGAAGCCTGGAGGTTTCTGTTCTTCTGTCCCGGGGTTGTGTGGCTCCTCTCTGAGGGGTTCTGTCAGCATTTGCCCCGCTCTTGCCACAGTGGCAAAAGAAGGCAAAGCAGAGGTCCCAGCCCTGGGTTTGGATCCCTGGTCTGTTTTAAACAGGAATTGAAGCCCAGGATGGAAAAGCTCCAAAACAAACCAATTAACTACCTAGTGAATAATTCATAAGACAAACAGTATTTCTTTTCCGTCCAAAATAAATGCAAATGGTTTATGATCTCCTCAAGCCTGTTTGTTACCTGAAAATCTCCCCCAGCTCCTTCCTGGCTGAGGGCTGAGGTGAGTCTGGGCTGTGGTTGCAGCTCAGCAGCAGGTGAGGATGTCTGGACTGTGCTGGCTGTTTGCTCAGGGTGTTCAGACCTCCCAGCTGAGGGCTACTTCATGACCTGACCCCCTTTTTAACCCATTTTAGCTACACTTAGAAATTCAAGATGGTCTTTCTGCACAAAACCCTAAAGCATCCTTGACCATCTGTGTTTCCACAGTAACTCAGTGAGCACCTCCTACAGATTCAGGCTGGGAGCTGCCCCAGCATCCCCTGACAGCAGCAGTGCCAGGCATCAGGGTGAGACAGCCCAGGGGGACATCCCCTCCTACACTGGAGCTCTGACAGGCTCCCAGGGGGGACATGGATTTGACAGGTCCCCAGAGCAGCCAGGACACTACTTTGAGCCCTCTAATGGTTTGCAACTCACAGCAGAAACTGATTGATTTGCAACCTGGGGCTTGAGCCAGTGACACGTTCAGTGCAACAGAATAATGGTAGAGAGCAGATTAGCACTGTGAGGTAATGATCTCTTTGCCTGCTTTTCTTAGCCTGCCTCATCCATCGCTGTCCTGCGTAGGATTAGCATATGCCTCATTTTGGAGCAAACATTCTGCCTCTAAACCCCAGCCCTTTGGATAATGGCTAAAGGAAGACAGATAACAGCAGCCCTGCCCTGGCCTGGTGCTGTTGAGCCTGCTGAGATCCATACAGGGGGTGCTTGCTCCGTTCCAGGCAGGCAGAGGGGCTTTTGGTGGCCAGAGCAGCTGCCTGGAATTTCTCCTGGAGATAAAGCCATCGTGCGTGCTCGCAGGAAGGCTGTGAGCTGCTTGCTCCAGTGAGCTGGCTTTTCTCCAGCCTCTGGGGGGCTGGATAGCAGGGGAAAGCTTGCTCCTGCAGCAGGAAAGGGCTGGTGGAGGCACAGAGTGGATTTCTGCAGCAGGGAGTGGCTGTGGGGAGCAGCACGCAGGATCTGGGGACGAGCTGCGTGGGAATTGCCACCTAATTTAGAGCAGATGGATGCCAGCATCACCTAAGCCTCCAGAGCATCTGTCCCTCCTGTGGCCAGCCTGTGCTGGGGGGAACAGTGCTCTCTTCCACACCAGGGGAGCACAGCAGCACCCCAGGAGCTCAGTCCATGGGGCTGGGTGACACTGGGGACAGCCACGCTCACTCACAGTGAGCCACGAGCAGGAACAGGGTCATGAGCAGCCTGTTATTAATGCATTAACGTGGTGATTTGACACACACAAATCCAAGGGGTGTGGGCAGCAGGAGGAACCAGCAGGGCTACTCGTGGTGCAGCCAATATCCCCTGGTTGTCCCTGCTCTGTAAGGAGAAAATGGATGGATTCCAGCACAGCCCAGGCAGCTGGAGGGGCTGGGCAGGGAGGGCTTTGAGCAGGGGAGGGTGAGGGCTCTGAAGGGTTAGGACAGGCACAGCAGGACACCAAGGCTTGAACAACTGACCTCAGTGGGATGCAGAAGAGGGAATGTTAAAAATGTTACAGTTGACCAAATATCCATTGGATTAGGAATTCAGAGAAAGGGCTTTGTGGATGAGGAGGCTGTGGAGGGGAGAGCAGAGGCAGAGGGGATGAGGATTAGCACAGCTCGGGCAGAGGCTCCTGGGGTGTTACTGCAGGTGAGCAGAGCTGCTGGACCAGGCACAGCGGCAGCAGGAAAACAGACTTGGAGGAATTAATGAGCTGGGTAGGAGAAAGTGCTAAAATCCACCAGGACAGGAGGCAGCAGGAGAATCCTAAACAAATCCACCATGATGAGAGCTGTGAGACTGTACTGAAACAGTGCAAAGAAAGGGCTGCAGAGAGGGCTGAGCCTTGGAGACCTTGCAGGAGATGAAACACAGAGACAGCTGGCAAAGCAGCTCAGCTTCATCAGTCCGGGGGGAAAAGGGATGAATGCAGGGCAGGAAAGCTGACCCACAGCCAAAGGCTCAGAGGGCTTGTGCAGCAGAACCTCCCTGCCCCACTGTGCCAGACAGTCTCTGCCAAGCACTGCTCCTGACTGATTAACTCCAAACTCAATCCTAACTCTGTCCTGTTGAGTTCAAAGAGGGAGGAGAGGAGAAGACTTGGCATTTATCTGTGAGATCTCTGCTCTCAGCTGCCCTTCCCCAGGGGGCGGGGAGGCAGTGACACCGAGGATGCCCTGGGGACACACACAACTGTGTGCCTTTGAGTCTGTCAGGGCCACATCCCAGCTTGTTAAAAACCAAGCAAAGGCCAAGGGAAGATCTCCCCAGGATCTTGGGGCTGCTGCACCAGGCACCACAGAAGGAAATAAAGATCTTACTGTACTGCTGACACTCTTCTTGGAGGGTTTGGGACCCTTGAGGGGTGAGGAGGGGCGGCAGGGGCTGAGCACAGGGATTGACTATCAGAACAGCACTGCACACACAACAGCAGGAGATGGGGGTGACAACACACAGGGCTCAGGAGGGTGTGCCAAGGGGGCTGAAGGGGATAACAGGGGCAGCTGGCAAGGTGTCCATGGGGTGGCTACTGGGCCAGGGACACACAGCCATCTGTGCTCACACTGAGCCCGACACCTCCTTCCCCTCATTTCCACTTCATTCAACAATCCTGCCTGGCTTGACAAGTTCCACAAGTGCTACTAATACATGAAACCTCCCAGTCCCCTCCAGTGGCTGCAGCCAGCCCAGCTATGGCCAGGTACTGCTCCTCTCCAGCCCTGAGCAGAGGTGAGGTGCTGTCCTGCCTCCAGAGGGTCCTGCTACCTGCCTGGCCTGTGTCACCCCCATGTGCTCCTAGGACCCTGTTTGAACCACTAGGTAAGTGTTAGGGCCATGGCCAGAATTCCACCATGCCTGCCCTGTGACCTGGGTCACAGCCAGAAGGTCACCATGCCTGCCCCGTGGCCCTCAGCAGCCATTCCTGTGTGGCACAAGGAGTCAGACCAGCAGGGAGATGCTGCAGACCCTGGTGTGAAGGGGTTTTGGAGCCTCTAGGAATCCCCAGGCAGATTCTCCAGCACACAGCTGTGATGTGAATCCCCTCAAAGGCTGGCCCCCAAGCCCCAGTTCCATCTCCACGGCACCCATGCCCACCTTGGCATCCAGGATGCTCGTCTCCACCCGGGCCACGCCCTGGTTCTCCCTGAACAGCTGGATCTTGCTGACCTTGCTGAACTCTGACAGCACCGTGGTGAGGTTGGTCTTCAGGTCAATGACGTGGCTGATGCCGTGCCGGGGTCCCACCAGCAGGGTGGTGGCTGGCTGCTTCTCATCCTGCTGGCACACAGGGAGAGAGAGAGAGAGACAGGCAGGGTGAACAGACCCTCCCCAGCGTGGCACAGCTGCACCTGGCCTCTCCATGGAGCCAAGCCTCCATGCTGGCAGCCTGGTCAGCTCCAGGATGGCTTTGGGAGAGCAGCAGGTAAGGTTAGTGCCAGGTTAGTGCCAGGTTAGTGCCACCAACCTGCCTCCCTGAGCCCCTCTGCAGAGCTGGGAGAGGTGTGCAGGACACCAAGGCTGTTTAAAAGTAAAGGCCTGTACTGACTGTCCACATGAAATATTCAGGCTCACTGGTGTCACTACACTAAAGCAAGTGTGTTACAAATCTGTCTGATCTGACATTGCCGCCGAGAGAAGGAAGCAAGGGAGGGAGTGAATGGATTTTAGAAAAGAAGAAAGACCAAAGCCTTGACTGGAAATCAGGATGTTTCTTGCTCTGGTCTAAAAGGATGCTTCAAGCCAGGTGTGGGGGGGAAGAGGAGCTGGGCAGACCCTTGCAGAAGATAATAAGGGAATGCTTTTTACCACTTCAACACAGCTCAACTCACAGGCTGGCTTTGGTGTCAGAGATTAAAAAAAAAGTTGTCTACTCAGGCAGTGTCAGGGCCAGGCTCTGACTGCTCTGCTGTGGCACCAAGCAGACACCACGAGGTTGTGCCTGCACTGATTTCCTGCAGACAGCCCTTTGAGCTGTGAGGGGAGGGGCAGAGCAGACCAAAGGCTGCCAGAGATGGAACCCAGCAGGCAAAGCACGGGAAGCCAGGGAAGTGATGAGAGCATGGGTGGGGGTAAAGGGAAGGATGGCAGAGAGGTGACACCTGCATGGGCACCTCTGGGTGGGAGGTGGAGTGAGAGGGATGAGGAGTGAGCCAGGTCTGTTTGGGCTGGTGGCTTTCCTCCTGCTGAGGTGGTTTGGGTGAGCAGTGGAGATGAAGGATCACTGTGGCAGGGACCAGGCTGCAGCACCTGTGACAGGACAGCAAGCCCAGCTCTGGCAAGCAGGGACCACAGTGGCCTTTGCCAGGAGCTGCCCTCCTCCAGGATGGATGGCAGGATGTGCCAGGGCACAATCTAGCTACAAACACATGCCTGAAACTCCAGCTTCACTGAGCAGGTCACCTCTCTGCCCCACAGGCTGGCAGGAACAGAGCAGCTCCTGACCCTGCAGACCTGAAAACCCAACCTGCTGACAGCAGAGCCTCCAAGGCTTTCTGGGTGGGCTTGGAGCTCAGCAGGGCAGAGCAAGAGTGGTTTCTGTGTCCCCTGGCTCCCCCCAGCACAGTCAGGGCAGGCACCTCCCAGCCCAGCCTGGAGCACCATACCAGCCCCACGGTGTTGAAGAGAACCCCAGCGAAGGTCGGCAGCTCGTTCAGGATCCTCAGGTACTGCAGCTTTGCCTGGGCTGTGGAGACCTGACAAAACACCACACAGGTGATCACTGTGAGCACAGGAAAAGAGAGGCAGGGGGCTGGGGCAGACCTGGGGGCTCTCAGCTAGGGGGGCACAGCGAGTTGCCAGGCAGCTCTGGGCATGGCAGAGAGTCTGAGTGGTGGGTGAGGGGGGTCTCCACTCCCCTGCCATCCTGGGCAGCTGTTGGGAGGTAACTCAGAGCCACAGTGCTTGATGTATAACCCTCCTGAGGTGCACAACCCTTCCTCCCACCCTGGGGAGCTGTGAAGGCTGCAGGGACCAAGGTGATGGCTCAGCTGCCAGGGCTCTCCAAGCCCAGAAGCAGAGATAACAACGAGCTGATGTGTGCCACTTCAGCCAAGCCTCAGCTGATCTCAGCCCTGATCCTCACTGCACTCCCTGCAATCCACATCAGCTCCTGAGAGCAGATTCAGGACAGAGAGCCTACCTGGCTGTCTGGGATTTACCTCCCATCCCGGGGGATTTAATGAGTCCCCGAGGAGCTGGGGACAGCAGGCTGGGGTGGAGGGCAGGCTGCCACTGCACCAGCCCTGCACAGGGACTCTGGCTGGGCTCACCTTGGTGCCGCCAGGCTGGTGCTGGTGGGCTTTGAGCTGCTGCGAGAGGGATTTCCGGAGGCTCTTCTCTTTGATGAGCTGCAGCAGCGAGGGGGGCAGGAAGGGCTCCAGGCCCCACTCCTTCCTGCGGGGAGGGAAACCTGCATGAGCTGCCAGGTCGGAGGCACTGCCAGCGAGCAGAGGGACACAAAACTGTCCCAGAGCATCCTCCTGCCGTCAGAGGGAGCCGGAGCCACACCAGCGCTTCCTTGGCACCACAGCTGGAGCAGCAGCAACCCCCAGCTCGGGTCCCCAAGGGGATGGGACCCCCAGCTGGTGACACAGCTACCAGCTTCAGGCTGGGGAACAGCAGTGCCACGCTCTGCTGCAGACCCCGGCTCCACTCACCTTCATGTAAAAGCAGGGATGCAGGGCAAATTCCCAAACCTCTTTTGGGGTGACCCCTCCCTCCTTCCTCCCTGTGCCGACTGGGCAAAGCCAGCCTGCACAGATGGGCTGGGAATGGGTTTAGGTCCCCCAGGAGCCACAGGAGGGCTGAGCCAGTCCCTGGTGACAGGCTGAGATTACACAGCCACCGAGCCTTCTCCTTGCCTTGGATGCAGGCAGAAACCAGCCTGGGTTCCCATGGGAATGATCCTGGGCTGACAGCAACTGTGCCCAGCCCTGGCTGCTACACGTCAGTGTGAAGGGGTCTTACACAGCCCGTGGTGGGACCAGGGCTGGCTGTCACTGCTGCCAAGCCCCCGAGCCACCGCCCAGCTCAGAGCATCTCATGCTCTGCACCCCAAAACATCGCTGGGACACAGGGACACAGGGAAGGGACAGCACAGGAGGGTGTGTGGGAGCCTGGGGGCAGGGAGGAGGACTCACTCCACATTCTTGAGGGAGACCTTCTGGCTGGGGCGGGTGGCAGAGACAGTGATGTAGATGTGGAGGGCAGCCAGCCCCAGCAGCATCTCCGGTTTGGGGTCTGTGCCGAAGCGCTCTCTGATCACATCGTTGCGGCTCTGCGGGAGGAGAAGAGGTATCCTCAGACAGCCCCAGGGACAGCCACTGCCACCTGAGGGGTGCCACCACAGCGCCCAGCCTTGGCAGACGTGTGGGCCACGAGCCCCAGCAGCCCCCAGGCCCTACCTGGATGTACAGGTACTCGAAAGCCGCAGGGTCCCGGCGCAGCAGCTCCACGGGGTCCTTGGGGAAGAAGCTGACACGGAAGAGGCATCTCATGCCGTGGTAGTGTGTCCTTTGCACAACCTGTGGCAGGAGCAGAGGGGAGCAGTGAGCCCAGGAACCACTGGCTGCAGAGCACGAGATGCCCTCTCCTCTCTTCGGGCATTGTATTTCATTTCTCTCCTCCATGCACCACCTTTCATCCTGACAACATCCCAGCCTTCCTTGGTGGGACAGCTTTGCCTGGTGCTGTAGGGTTTATGCCACTCAGGCTAATGTTTGCTCCACATCCCCATTTTATCCCTGGTTCTGTGCAGCACCAGCTTATTGGCTCTCCCAGCCAAGGATGCTCATGAGTGCAGTCTGCAGCTGCCCAGGCTGGAGCACAGACCAGCTCCATGGTGCTGTCAGTGTGGGGTGGATAAATCCTGACTGTCTCCCTCTTTGGCTACACTTTTCACCCCTGAGCCTGCAGGACCATGCCAGAGGCAAGGAGAGGCTGTGACACCCCTCAGCACAATCCCAGCCTGTTGCAGCACACGTCACAGTTGAGATGGCCATGATACACGATACATAATTTCAGAAGGCTTCAACCCATACAGAGTAACATCAGATCACTTCAGAAGGTAGTAAGCTGTAAGCATCTCCCCTTTCTTGTTGTTTAGCCCAGCCTTTCACACCCCTGATGCTGCTGCCCTGCCCCTGTGTGCCCTCTGCTCCCTTTGGTGGGTGCTCAGCACCCCTGGGCACTCCCTGGCTCGTTGCTGTCAGTGCTGCTCACAGCTGTGCACTGGGGATGGGGCTGGGCCAGCCCATCCCAGCCACCCCAAACTGGGTGCCTACACCAGCCAAGCCCACTGGGGGAAGGGAGGCTCTCTGTGCCCAGCCCCTCACCATCCCACCCCCTCCCACAGCCAGCAGCTTACGTGGGCCAGCGGCTGCTTGTCCTGGAGCAGCAGGAAGCGGTGGCTGTGCTCCGGGCTGGAATACTCCAGCACCAGGGCAAAGTGCTCGATGTGCCTCAGCGACAGGCGGTCCTGCAGCGTCACCATCACGTCCTGCAAACACACCGACAGGCTGGGGTGCCAGGCACTGGCACAGGGACCTCACTGGGAGCCCACTGGTCCCTGGCAGCCGGGGCAGTGCCAGGATGAGGCTGAGAGGGTGCACAGGATGGTGCCAGTGCAGCGGGAGGTGACCAGCAGCCAGAGCCCCGGGTGGTGCTGAGGGAGCTGGCCCCTGGCAGGGGCACTGGCAGGAGATCCAGCCTGGCTGGAGGGCAGGCTCACAGCCAGCAGAGAAGTCAGGAGAGGCAGAGCCAGCAAAGCCCCTTCCCTGCCAGCTGCAAAGCGTGCTGCCTGGGGAGGCAGACGGGCCATCCATCATGCCAGAGCAGCTTGCAGCCAGCCCAGCGCTGCTGATCATGCTCGGGAAGCAGGAGAGGAAAATGGATCGGGCAGGTGGGAGGAGAGGAGAGGAGAGGAGAGGAGAGGAGAGGAGAGGAGAGGAGAGGAGAGGAGAGGAGAGGAGAGGAGAGGAGAGGAGAGGAGAGGAGAGGAGAGGAGAGGAGAGGAGAGGAGAGGAGAGGAGAGGAGAGGAGAGGAGAGGAGAGGAGAGGAGAGGAGAGGAGAGGAGAGGAGAGGAGAGGAGAGGAGAGGAGAGGAGAGGAGAGTCACTGAGCCGTGGGGGAGAGGAGGGGCTCACCTTCACAGTGGTTCCGCCATCGAACGTGAAGGATTTGATCTGCCCGTTCTCCAGGAAAACCTTCAGCACGTTGGGAATGAGGAGGAGAGCTTCTTTCTTCAACATGTCCTGGCATGTGGGGCCAGCAAAGGGGGAGGCAGGAGGGTGGGGGGCACGGAGAGATGGAGGGAGGGTGGGGAGAGAGAGAAAGTGTCAGTGATGGAGCGCTCGTGGCATCCTCTGCTGCTCTGGGCTTTGTGCTAAGAGCACATTTCCCCTGAAAAGGCAGCGCACTGTTGAGCCATCAAGAAGCGTGGGGCTGAGGCAATTCAGAGCCGACAGATTCACCTCCTCAGCTCCCAGCAGCTGCAGCAGGAGCAGAGCACCTGGCTCTGTCCAGCACATCCCATGCCTGCAGCCTGTCCCGCTGCCCAGCTGCTGGCCCAGACAGGAGCTCAGAGCTGATCCCCCTTCCTGACCCTCACCCCAAGCCTATCCCCCCTCAGCCCTGCCCATCCCCTCTGCAGGAAGTTGGGAGAATGCTGATTTTATTTGGTGAGAAGATTTTCAATCAGATAATTACCTAATTGATTTTGCTTAAAAATAGAACGTGCTAGAAGCGCTTTACAGGATTATTTTTTTAGTTTTGTTTTGTTGTTAATAAAACCTTCCTGCAATTAAGAGATAAAAGCACTGGGCTGGAACTCTTCAGCTTCCACAGCCATTCAGCAGTGCCCTGGTCACCCTGCCCCACAGAGAGGCACTGCAAAGCTTTTGGGATCAGGCTGGAAGCCACAAATCTTCCTTACAGCAGGCGCTGGCATTGCCTGGATGCCTCCCCTGGCTGCTCAGGGGGACTCAGTTGAGACCAGGTTTCTGAGCCAGTTTTTGGGGCTCCTTCAGAGGGACAGGGGACAACCACAGAAAGTCCCCCCAGCAGTGACCCAACAGACTGACTGTGCCCAAGGGCAGCAGTCCTGTGGGGCTCCCAGGCCAGACAGCTGCTCTCACCTGCAGAGCCCAAATCAGGGAAGAGGAGCCCCCAACCACCCCACAGCCCTGGGGACACTCAGGGGGTGAAGCACAGGGGAAGGCAGGGCAGCACTTACTGGGTCTGTCTCGCCGACGGTCACCTGCTCAGAAAACCGGACCTTGGCCGGGTTGGACCTTAGCTTCGCCTTCTTGGCTGCGCTGATGAAAGCAGATTTGGGAGACTGGAAAGAGAGCACTGGGTAAATCACCTGCCTGCCCTCGGAGCCATGGTGTGGGGAAAGGCAGGCACACACAGGAAACCCCTCTGGAGCCAGCGTGATGATGGGGAGCGGGCAGCAAACCATGAAATGGGGAGGGTGGAAAGCAAATCCCCCTGGCTGTGGTTACACAGCGCTGCAGGCAGGGCCAGGATGATGAGCAGCAGCCCCTGAAATCACACCAGCAACATCAGGGGGGCAGGGAGGCTGCACCCCAGTGCCTGGCACCCCTTGTGCAGGCTGAGCTCCAGCAGATGTCAGCCAGGTCTTGCCTGGAGGCACTGGCACCAGTGATGGGATGAACCCCCTGGATGTGGGTTTGCAGCCCCAGGGAGATGGCAGCACCCCGGGCATCCCTGCAGGACATTCAGGTGGCAGTGCCTGCCCACATCCAGCACAGGGACAGTTGTGCCACAGAGCTGTGTGTGTCTGATGGTGCCAGCACCAGCTGAGCTGCCTGTCCTGGCTGGCAGCCACCCCGGGCTGGGAGGAAAAAGCTTTTTTGGAGTGTGGCACACAGCCCTGCTCCTGACAGAGAGAGGAGGGGAGCACAGGGGAGCTCTCACCCCTCTCTCTGTTCCCAGCATCAAAGACTTGCTGAAGCACAGACGGTGCCTCTGGTGTGACAGCTCAGTGTCCCAGTGCACCATGGCCGCTGTGCCTGCAGCACCCCCAGCCCTCCCAGGGACTCCCGGGCCAGCAGCGACCCCTCCCTGCCACCTCTGGCTCCATGGGTTACTCCATCACACACACGGGATGTCCTCAGCAAATCGGGTTTGGGGATATTTCCCCTCCCTTCCTCCTGGTGACAAGGACAGGGAGGTGGCTGCACGCCCACTGACCCCAAGGGGCTGTGGCAGCCCTCAGACCCCACAGCTTGGAAGAGCCTCGGGTGGTGGGACATGGCAGCAGCAGATCAGTTGAGCTGCCTGAGTGGTCTCCCAGGGTCTCCAGGGACCCCACCTCGGCCTCCAAAAGGGCTTTTCACCCAGTCTGGCTCCCCTGGAGCTGGCCCTGCCAGTCTCACCTGGTGGGTATGCAGGACCGTGAGGATGATGAAGTCCTTGGCCTTCCTGTGACACAAAGGAGAAATGAAGGTGGATGGGACCTTATGGTGATGGACCTCAACACGTGCAACTGGCTGCTGAGAGCACATCCCACCCTTCCCAGCCCAGGGGTGGCCAGGACCTTTGTGGGCTCCTTGGGGTGCTTGACAACGTTGCTGTGGATTCTTCCCCACTTCTTGGCCAGCTGGGAACGGCTATGGCACTTGCTGCAAGGCTCTCCCCCTGCTCAGGCTGAGAACTCCCCACCCCAGCAGTGACCACTGGTGACGTGGGTGTGCGCTGACACTGCGAGGCTTTGGTCCGGGCACAGCAGCCTGGCAGAGCCCCTCCCCAGAGGCGTTGTCCTCACCTGACAAGCTCGATGAATCTCTCTCTGGGGGCTTCACTCACATCCTCATCGTTGATGGCCAAGATCTGGTCTCCTGGCAGGAGTTTATCCTCAGAGGGGCCGCCTGCCAGGAGAGAGGGTCAGGGCCAACCCAGGCATCCCGGAGCTGCGGGGTGGAGGGGAGCAGGAGGGTCCCAAGCACCCCCAAAGCATTTGCCCACGTGTGTGGCTGTGGAGGCTGCCCTGCAGACCCAGCAGAGGGGACGGGAGCCCAGGGAGGGGTCCCACGGGGGGAAGTGCTGCTGCGTTTCCCTGCACACACTGTGTGTCCGGGAGCACCCCGCACCCTACCTGCCGCCACCGACCGCACCACCACGGGCCTCTCGCTGCCAGCCACAAAGCCGAATCCGTAGAGGGGGTGGCGCTGGACCGTCACCTGTCGGAGCGTGGCCGCAGGCAGCTGCCCACATTCCATATCATCGCCACCGCGCTCCTCCGGCATCACATGGCTGCGCTGCAAGCACAGGGACGGGCTGTGAGCGCCCAGCGCCGAGCCCCGGGGCCGCAGGGCACCCCAGCCCCTTCCTGGCACGGCCACAGCCCCGCGCTCCCGCACAGAGCCGGGCTGCCCACTGCCTGTCCCTGCCACAGCCCCAGCGGCTGGGCAGGGGACGCTGATGGAGATGTCACACACGGGTGAGTCACACTGTCCCCTCCCAGCACCTCACTGCCCAGCTCTGCACTCCTCAGACGGGAGATGCCTGAGGGGTAAATGGCCTCTGGTGTGGTCCTGGCCATTCCCTGAGGGTCAGGGGAGACAGCAGCACTGAGAGCTCTCTCTGCCATTCTGCAAAGCTTTAGCAGCAAACCCCAGGGCTGGCTTATTCATGCTGTGTAACACAGCTCAACAGCATCAGAGATAAGTGAAAACAAGTTTAGCCAGTCTAAAAACTGGGATTAAGGCAGGCTCAGCTGTGCTACTACACCCAAATCTCCACCACCAGCCCAGAGACTCCTTGCAGTGGAGACAACCAGAAGATGGGAAGATCCAGCCCAGGGCAAGGTCATGCCAAAGCTGCCCTAATGCCAAAGCATCGCAGAGCACTGCCAGCCATGGCTCCAGGCTGTGAGCCTGCCATGGGGGAGCAATCCCAGCACCACGGGGCACCACGGAGCACAGCACAGATGGCAACACGCTCAGCCCAGCCAGAAAAACAAAGTGGTGAACGTGCTGTTGTTTCTGTGCTGCTCATTGCTTGTTCCTGTCCAGACTATTTAGTCTATTTAAAAGAGATCCTTCCCGGCCTTTTGACAACACACCAATTGTTCCATCTCTTATCAGTTTAGGATTTGATGCATCATCCATCTAATGCTATCTGTCTGCATTTCTGACACCCCACCTGCTCCCAGAGCTGTGTTTGGCACCTGCAGCACAGCCAAGAGGGACAAGGAGGGGACAGGAGCTCCTGGCAGCTCCACACCAGCACACACAGCTTGGGGCTTGAGGACGTCACGGTGAGCAAAGACAGCCCTGTGCCGAGCCTGACCCCCAGGTAACCACCCAAAACCCTCCGAGGGAGGATGCCATGTCTGCCATGGGAGCCAGGAGAGCTCTGGGCACAGGTGAGGGATGCAGCGCTGGCCATGGGTGAGCTGTGCTCTGTGACGATGGGATGCCACCACAGCCGGGTGACCATTCCCAGAGCCCAGCTGGATGGGTGCTGGTGGCTTTCCCCTCCCGCCTGCAGCGGCACGTGGCTGGAGAAGAAAACAGCGAGGCCTGGGGAGGGGAACTGGTGGGGAGCAGCAGGGTTTGGGCAGCCTGGGCACGGGAGGTGCCGCACCCACCAGCGCTCCCAGAGGAGCGGAGCCAGCCCCAGCGCCAGGAGTGCAGCTGCGGGAGTGCCCGAGACATCTCCCCAGCCAATGCCTCCGCGCCGCCTCATTAGCTGCTCTGCTGCTCCCATGAGCATTCAAAAGAACAACAGCAACAACCACAACAAAAAGAATCACGCGATTCAAGCAATCTTCTCAAACAAGCGTTATCCAAGGCCATTGTGTGCGGCTGAAAAGGCTGAATGCAGCACTGCGTCTCCACACGCCTGGCACGGCCAGGGAGAATGCCAGAGCTGGCTGCCACGACACAGCAGTCACCGAGCTGCTGGCATGCCAGGGGACAGTCCTTTCATGGCACCCGTGCTGCCCACAGCCGCTCCAGCAGATGAAGATGAGGATGGGCAGCAGGGCTGGGAGCGCTGGGTGCCTCGGAGATGTGCTGAGCTCAGTGCCACGGCTCGGCGAACAGAGGCTTTGCTCACCAAGTCACAGCCAAGCGGGTGGCGAGTCCCAGAGCAGCACTGCCCAGCTGTGTCCCCAGATGTGTCCTTCTGTGCGCAATCGGGGCGTCGGTGTCCCCCTCACTCGTCCCCACGAGCCCGCGGCTGGGGCACAGCCGGTGACCGCCAGCACCAGGGACAGCAGCGTCTCCCGCAGCCGAAATTACCATCAGAATTGGATAGCCGGGAAATCTTTGCAGCTTTAGCAGACAAAAGGAAAAGAAAGCACACCTCACTTCAGCCACAACCAGCCTGCCATCCAGCGTCAAAGGGAAAGGGGAATAAAGAGATGGATACTGACAATAAAAACTCCTTTACCGGCCTCTTAAGCTGCTCCTCTCCTGATAAGACTTGGACGCTGCAGAAGCATTACCAGGAAATTAAATAAAAGAGGACGAGCGTCCTCCTAAGCAGGACTTATCCACTCCTGGAGAAGCAGTAATATGCTCAGCAGCAGGTACAACATGCCTTGTCCAGGCTGTGGCTCTGTCCTTCCTGCGGCAGCTCTCCCATGCCGGGCTCGGGGATTAACGTGTGCTCACCCTGGACCACAGTGAGGTCAGAGAAACCAGCATGGCTAAGGTAGCTCTCCCTAACACTGGTAATTGGCTGCACCCCAGGAGTTATCACTTCCCTGGAGCCTTGATTTTTTTGTGTTTCTTCTTTTAATTTCTGGGCAGAGAGCTGTGCTGGGCTGCAAAGCTCACGGGCTCGCTCTCGCAGCAGGGAGCGGAGGACATGAAACAATCCTGGAGCTCAGCAGCTCTGGTGCCATCAGCAGCACCCAAACCCAGCCTCACCCTGGGGCCACGCTGCCACCACCTTGGTGGCACGGGCCAGCACTGAGCCCATCCCACTGCAGGGAGCCAATGGCTGTTTGTGTCCCTGTCCCCACCCTGCCCGTGTCCTTACCTGCCTGCTGCCCACCCTTAGCCCAAGAGGCTGCTCTGCCTCCCCTGGTGTCCTCGGTGACCACCATGGCACAATGCCACCGAGGCACAGTCCCTGGGAAACAGCTCAGCACAAAGTGAAAGGACTTATCAGGAGAAACCTCTCTGTGCCCAGCAGCAGCAGGAGCCCAGCACGGATGTACCCCCATGGGAGCACCTGGCTCTTCACAGTGTCTCAACTGACATGGCATGAAGATATCCCACTGCTGAGGCTGGGACACTCATCTGCTGTGCTCAGAGCTGGCACTGATCTGGTCACACTCTGCCACCCAAGGTAAGAGAGACATCAGCTGGGTGCAGTCACTGCCCATCATGGTACACCCACCACCAAGGGATGTCCTTCAGCTTCCTGAGCCCCTTCAGACCTCCCTGCCACGGAACAGGGCTGAACACAGCCCTCATCCCCCCCAACAGATAAAGGCAGAACAGGAGTTACTCCAAAAGCTGACGCATCCGTTTTTAATTTCCTACCGCAATAAATCTCTGCTCCCTCTGAGGACTGATTTTCTGCCTTTGCTCTTAATGCTGACTGGCCATCTGCCACCAGAACAAACCAGCACCACCTGCCCGGGAGGCACGATGGTCTCCATCTACCCAGGACACTCACACCATTTCCAGCTGCCTTTAAACACGTGCACCAGGTGAAAACACTTCGTGCAGCCCAGGAAGGGCTCACAGCTCAGCTCCAGGGTGGGGAGTGGCGATGGTCAGAGGGGCAGTTTGCAGGGGTGGGTGCCAGCTCTCCTCCTCCTTTCTCTGCTGCCGTGAACAACCCAAGAACAAAGAGAGTCCTGCCTCTCCTGCTGCAAGCCCGTGCCCGGCTCCTCCATCTGCCAGGCTGCAGTTGGTGAGCGCCTTGTGAGGCATGTGGCATCCTGAGCACGTGTGGCAGCGGCAGGAGACGCCGGGGAACGGGCCAGGAAGGGTTTTTATGGGGAACATACAGCAGCTCCAGCCCCACACCCCGGTCTGCATCTCAGGTGGGGCCGTGGGGCTGCCAGGGCACGTGGGGACCAACAGCGGGGACAAAAGCAGAGCAGGCAGAGCTGACTGGCACGGCATCCACCAGGATGTGTGTCTGCTCCTTCAGCCCTGCATCTGCACCCAGCAGGCAGCCGGGCACCTTGGCTGATGCCACTTGGCCCACATTTAGGTGGCAGACACCCCCAGCATGGGCAAACAGATGCTGTCCTTCCTGAGGAGCTGTTCAGCCACACAGACACAGACAGGCTGCTAACGCTGCCCCTGCTCTGGCAGGGTTCACCAGCTGGCTGAAGCGAGGAGAGCTGGACTGAGGGGTGCCAGACCAACACTGAGGGCAGCAGAAGAACCCTGGCCTTCACGGGACCTTCATGGACCAGCAAGGAGAATGCAGCCTGCACACAGCTCTGCCATGGCCAAGGGCTCTACCCCTGTGCTCCAGCTTGGATTTGCTGTCAGTTTAAAATCAGCAGAGCTCCTCAGAGGGAGCTGGCTGTCCTGAGCTGGCAGGAGAGCCGGGTACGCTGCTGGTACAAAGGTGGGGTGCCAGATGGCACCCGTCTGAGGGCACAGATACCTCTGGCTTCAGAGCAGGGACAAGCAGACAGTGAGCTGTGTCCAGCAGAGCTGCTGGAGAAGCTGATGAGCAGCCAAAGGCAGCTGTAAATAACGAAGCAGCAGCCGCAGCCTGGCTCCGGGCAGCAGCTGCAGCCTTCTGCTGCTCAGCCTGCAGCTTTTTAAATGGTCCTGGCATCTCACCTAGAGATAAACACAGCCTGAGGGGCCAGGTGAGCTGCGGGCTAGCTGGAAATCCTACACAACCTGGGGGTGGCAGAGATGGACTTATTGCCCCCTGGCAAGGAGTGGAGCCGGCTCAACAAGGTGCTGGGGGAAAGAGGGGCTCAAAAATTCTAAAATTCTCAAAGTAACGATGCCAATTAAAAAAAAAAAAAGTATAAGCATGGTTAGCAAAGACCCTGTGTGTCACCACAACCTCCAGCCGCACTCAGAAAAACCAGCTTCTGCAGAGGGAGAGGCTGTCCTGAAACAAGCCCTGGGAGACACAGCCAGATGCAGCAGTGAGACTCTGCAGCTCAGCCTGTATCACACTTTCCACGGGCAAACACACACAGACATTGCCTTCCCCACCTGAGACTTGGGATTCCAGGCTAGAAAGGAGCAGAGGGACCATGGTGGTCCCAGAAAGCAGCCTGACACTGGGCAGGGAGCTGGCACTGATGAGAACTGGAAGGCACCGTGGAAGGAGGTCTGACACATGGAAAAGGCAGCACTTTGCCACACAGAAACCAATTAATCCCAGGAGCTCCCTGCCACAGCATGCTGGGGAGGCTGGAAATTCTACTGGGTTTGAAAAGCAATTTCCAGCTACTAAAGCCAGAGGCCTCCACATTTTCCTTGCTGTAGCTTGCCAGATCCTGGGAGAATTTACACTGAGAGTTGTCTGGTCAATGTGCAGCAGCAGAGAGGACCTGAGCCCACCTGGCTGGCACAGTGCACCTGCATGGGCTGCCCGAGGTGCACGTGGGTGTGGCAGAGATGGGACTGCAGCTGAGTGTGCCACTGGATGCCCTCGGGTCCCAGGGCAAGCACCCAGCACCTGCAGGAGTGAAGGATGCTGAGTGTGAGATGATGACAACCTCCAGACTGTTCACTCACACAGCCCGGCCATGCCTGCACAAGTTTGGGACAGGCTGGGGTGCTGTGGAACCTGTCTAAATGCCCCCCAAAGACAGTGGGCTCCCTCATCTGTGCAAATTTCCACCACATAACAAACACCACTCTCCTCCAAATCGTTTAATGCTATTACAGTCACCATCCTCCTCCACCAAATTGTTCCAACCAGGGGCTCCCACTCAGGTAAAAAAATTTCTTCTCCAATCTTCCCTATGATTTTTGGCTGTTTAAGGGATTTTTGTTCTCCCCAGCTGGAGAAGAGGATCAAAGCAAAATTCTTTAGCAATAGGGTCAGGCCCAGAAGGCTCCTGCTCCTGACTCAGCCAGCAGCAGGTAGAGACCATGGGGCTGCTGGCAAAATTGAGCAGAGCTGGAGAGCCTGGACTGGAGACAGGCAGGGCTTCCCTTGCAGGGCTCTAATAAATCTGCCTGCAGTGAGAGGGGTGTGAAGAGGAAAGTCTGTCTTCTCTCTAGTCCATTGAGAACATGCCCTGAGCATGGGCTGCAAAGCCACACCATGGCACAACTGCTTTTTAGGGTACCTTTCTTTACATTTAGGGATGCCCAAGCAACTGGGCACTAATCTAGGGCCTGGGAGAAACTGGTTTCCAGCCCCTCCTCTGCCACCATCTGCTGTGGAGGTCATGGGCATGTTACCTTGGTCCTCCCCTCTGTGGTGCTCCACTGGTGCCAGCAGCAGGAGCCCCCCTTGCCCAGCCAGGCAAGACTCAGAGGGATTTTTGTCTTTGTGAGGACTACAGAAATACAATAAACAGACAGTCAACACTGGGATAAAATGAGATGAACACATAAGAGGATTAATCAGAGATAAGGAGCAATAGAATAAAATTTGCAGCATTTTTCTCCATTCTTTGTGTGATGCTCAGCTGCATGATGGGGGCTTGGAGTGATACCAGTTCCCCACCACAGCCTGGCCACTCTCTGCCCATCACTGCTGCAGTTGTAGCTCAGGAGACCTCTGTGCTTTATTCATTTTGCTTTCTGGTGGGACTGGAGGCAAACAGCCCTGGCCCCGTGGGGAGGAGGGGGATTACACCAGCCCCAGGTGCTCCTGCCCCTCTCCTGCTGGCACAGGCAGCTTGAACCCCAATGGAGCCTCTCCTGCAGGAGCCCCCAAGTGCTCCCAGCGTGTCCCCAGAGCCTCGTGCCCCTCAGGGACAGGGTCTGGCTGCATGGCACAGGAGAAGGCTCCCCCCACACCTGCGTGGGCACCAAGCACCCGAGGCCCACCTTGCTCCAGCGGATTTGCAGGAGGAGAAATTTATCACTGCATATAAAGTTCAGGGGGGAGTTAAATAAGGTGGGAGATTTACACATCCTTTACATTCCATTAGCGAGCAGGCACAGCCTGCATCCCCTCCCAGGCACCGGGGAGGAAGATTCAGGGAGGCTGTCAGCCCTCCTCTCCCACAGCTGGCACAGAGGCTTGAAAATCCAATCAAGCACTTTCCTCTGGGCCTTCAGGAATGCCAGGACTTTCACTGTGGATTTACAGCGAGCAATTTCCTCAGTGGATGACTTGGACTCCTATCTCTACCTAGCACAGTGCAGAGCAGGAAGGACCTGGGGGAAGGAGTGCCAGAGGAGCAGGACAGCAGGACAGATAACACCATCCCAGCCCAGACGGCTGCGTGACAGCCCCTGGCTGCAGAGGGAGCCTGAGCTGGACTCAAAGCTCACCCAGCAGCTCCAGCAACCCACAGCCCTGCCCTGCCAGCCCACCCAGTGTGAGAGCTGGCCTCGACACAGAGGGGCAAACACTGGAGCATTTCTGGTGCTACAGCATTGGTGAGATGGTCCCCTGAGCTGTGACACAACTGGCTCACAAGCTCGCCTGCAGGGCAGCAGGGACTGTCCCAACAATCCCCAGTACTGTCACCAGCCTTGGCAAGAGCCACACAGGAGCCTGCATAAGGAGGTGACAAACACAGCCCCACAGAGCCCCCTCCACCCCTGCCTTTCCAGGATCCCTCTCCGTGCTCCGGGGCTTAGTAAAACTCTTGAGCTGATGCACGATAAAGGCAAAAACATTAAAAAGAGAAAAAGCACCAGAGCAGAGGAGCCTTTGTGTGTGATGCTTCCAGCCTGGGGCTCCTGGCCTTTCTAGCAGAGAGGCTTAGTTTATACTTCTTTATAATCTCTTCATAATCAGCTCCCAGCTCTGCTGCCTGTGCCAGGGTGGCCCTGGGGGTGCGGGGCGAGGAGGGGACTCTGCAAACTGCAGTCTGTGTGTGCTCATGAGTGCAGTGCAGCTGCCAGGTGTGTGTGTGTGTAGATATATATATATATATATATATATATATATATATATATATATATATATGTACACCTGCCCACGTGGACTCTGTTTTCAACATGTGGGTGTACAAATGCTGCACCGAAGAAGCAGCAGCACCTGTTTGTGTACAGCCCTGTGTCTCCTCACTCTCAGGGCATCACAAGGTGCTCACCTGGGGAAATGCTGCAGGAACAGAACCACAAAATGGCCTGGGTTGGAAGGGATCTCAAAGCTCATCCAGTTGCAACCCTCTGGCATGGGCAGCAGCACCTTCCACCAGACCAGGCTGCTCAGAGCTCCATCCAGCCTGGCCTTGAACACCTCCATGGATGGGGCAGTCACAGCTTCTCTGAGCAGCCCGTGCTGCTCAGAGAAACAAAATTCCTCCCCACCTTCATAGGGAAGAATTATATTTCCTAATATCTAATCTGCTCTCAGTTTGAAAGAGACACGGGGACACAGAGCTGCTCCTGGCATGTCCAAGGTCCCTGTGGGACCACGCACACTTGGTCCCCACAGGACACAAGCACCTGGCTCCCTGTGGGCTGCATGACCACACTGTCCCCAGGGGAAAGGCCAAGGGACAGCTCCATGCAGGCCCCCCACTGGCACACAGCCCCCCAACTCTGCCAGAGCTCCCAGGGTCACACTCACCCACAGCTTTGCTTTGCCCACAGCCCTGCTCTGTGGGGCTGCAGCCCTGCCCTCACCAGGGCGCTTTGAAAGCACCTGTAATGACAGAAACACCCCAAGAGGTTTCTAAACAAGCCCAAATAATTTATAAATATTGGTGTCACAAGCTGGCCAGCTCAGGCTGGTGCTGGTAGCAGAGGGACCACTGTGCAGTCCCAGGAGATGCTGCTGAAGGCACAGCAGTGCTGCACACCGAGCGCCACCGCAGCACAGCCCAGCGCTCCTGCTGCACAGGGATCTGATGATTTTCTGAGTTCCTGCTGTAGTAATGAGCTTAATCAGCCCATGCAAATCAGTTTCCATTTGAAACCAGCCTTATCTAATGGAACCCACTCAGTATTTGCCTCCTGGAGTTTTCACACAGATCGATCTTCCCCATTTCAGGTGTGAAAGGCAACTGGGGCAGGAATGGTTTCACCTTTCCCAGCACTGGACTGCAGCTTGGAGCTCAACGGCAATTTCTCAGCTTCATTTCTCACATTCTCATTGTTTCCAGAAACAAAGGGAATTAGGCTCTGAAAACCTCTCTCCTCTGGCAATGGATTATGTCCTGAGATTACTGCAGCCATTCAGAGGAGCATTTGGATGACGGAATTTACACAATTTAGCCCTTGGTGCCAGCGGGTTCAGCAGGAGAGCCCCTCCACCACAGCCTATTTTGAATAAGCAAATCAACCACGCACAGGGAGATTCATTTTGCAAAGTGCAAGCGGAAAAAGCAATGCCAGTTCCCATCCACTCCTGGCTGACATTTTATTTAACAGGTTATTCATTTGCTCCAGTGTCCTCAGCAGCAGTAACAACCACTTCTGCAACCTCCCATAACTCACTGCCAGCTCCTTTCCCAGGTGCCTCCTCCTCCTCCTCCCAGAGGTAATTAGCAATTATGAAGGTGTTACACAGCAACCCACTCCATGCTGTTCAATGCCACAGCCCCAGTGCTGGCTCGTGGGCAGCACCATGTCCTCCAGAATCAAATGGTACCCCCAAAAGACCCCAAACCTCATCTCTCAGGCTTGATCCTTCCAAGGATGCAGAAGCCTGAGCTCTCTTCAAAGCTTTGGGACAGTGGCCCCCTGAACTCCCGGGCTGGAGCCCAAACTGACCCTGCACAGACCTCCCCCAACTCCGTGGACCCTGCACCAGGTGTTTTGGTGCTGGACAAGGTGTGCACAAGGCCAGGAGCAAGTGAAACTCCTGAGGGCACACACAGGTCTGCTCCAAACCCCTGCCAACACCCAGGACCCCTCTTGCTGCCCATCCTACTTTTCTGTTAATCTCTAAGCCCTGCTATGGTGCTCTGGCTGATCCACCAGGCAGGGCAGAGACAGAGAGCAGGTCTCAGACACTGCTCACCATGCCCCCAGACAAGGCTCAGGCAGGACAGATGCTCAGCCTAAACGAGCCTAAATGAGCTTTGCCGAGGGGGAAAAGCCCTCTGGCAGAAGGTAAAGGAGGATGTCTGGAGGGGTGTCTCAGTCCTGCAGAGAAGGGGACAGGGCTGCAAGGAGCTGCCTCTGGAAAGGGAGGGTGGGCTGGGAGCAGCCAGCTGCTCTGGGAAACCACAACCAGCACGGCTCTCCTCACCAACTGCACTGCACTCCTCTCTTTTTTTTCCCTTCCTCTCTTTTTCTCCAATTTATCTTTTTGACACGTTCAATGATGCTTCTGCAGACCGAAAACAATAGAGACAGAGTTTCAGCCAAGGCAATTTCAGAGCTGAATCAAAGCTAAAATAACCTAGACACAGAGCAGCTGAGCAGAGACAGCTCAGTGAGGGGGACAGAGCAGTGCAGGTGCCCTGTCCCTCTCTGCAGCTCCCACTGCCTGGCTGGCAGAGAGGACAGCAAGGTCCTCTCAGGAGCTGTGTGTCTCGATCTCTGCCACTCCTTTCTGGCCCTGCTGGCACCATTTTCCCCTCCCATGGATCCCAGCCCTGCAGCTGAAGCTGGGTGAGTACCTGCTGCCCAGCACACCGGCTCCGTGCCTTGCATAGCAAGCACCAGTGTCTGCTGTCCTGACTTTACAGCCCTGCAGAGCTTCCAGGTAGAGATTTTCATTTTCTTTTCCCCCTACAAGTGCTACTCTGCTGCTTTGTGAAGGAGGTGGGAGGGACGGACAGACAGCCACACAGCTGGGGAGAGAGGGAGGATGGGCTGATTCTGCCAAGTGAATATTGCAAGTGGACCAGTAACAAGGCACAAGGAACAATCCTCAGCATGACTCAGCCTGGAAGCACATGCTGCTTCCCAGTCCCACTGCCAGCACTGGCACGGCCCCACTGCTCATCCCACAGGGAAGGAGCCCATGGCTGCCACCCCAGCACTGGCCCCAAATGCATTTCACAGCCAGGACAGGTAAAACCAGGCGGCTCCTGGTACCTGGACAGGCTGATCATGGCTAAAGCAGCCAGGCAAAACGGGGGATGATGCTGTGCAGGACAAGCTGTGCGTGGCTGGCACGCTGCTTGGTCTCTCCAGCCCTCCTGGAAGCAGCTGTCAGAGCCTGTCTGGTTCCAGTCCCTGCCTCCCCAGACACACGGTAATTCTGCTCCCCTGGGCGTGTGCCACGTTTGTTTCTCTCTCAGAGAGAAAGGGTTTCAGCATTGTGAGCCCCAGTGCTCTTGAAGAGCATCAAAAGCAGCAGGCAGAGCAGAGAAATGGGAGGTACAGCATCACAAGCATCCCCCAGGGCTGCTCCATGGGGGCACCTTGTGCCCTAGAATTCCTGCCAGGGGACAGTGGTCCATACAGGACACTGTTCACATCCTGGGTGACGTTCAGTGGGCTGGGAAAGGCAGCATTGTGTCCTTGTGCTCCTGTGTTTTACTTGTGAAATGCCACATCCAGCTCCAGGTTTAACTGTGGGGCTGGGCAGGAGCTGCCTCAAGAGCCTTCTCTGTGCTCCATGTGAGCATCCCCCAGGGCTCAGTGGCTACTGTGCCATGCCCCTGGCTCCCCAGCCAAGGCACTGAGGCAGGCCCAGCTTGCCTGGGTGGGTGTGAAACCCCTCGCTGGGGCTGGTAGGCAATGCTCTGCTCATGCCAGAATCTTCTAAGGGAGGTGCTCGGCATCACCTCCTTGGATTAGGGGGATGTCAGACCCCCCCTCCTCTCTGCCCCAGCTGGCTCCATCTCTCTGAAGGATACATCCCAGTGCCAAGTGACATATTCCTGATCATCTGAGGACATGTGAATGAGCCCAGAGCCCTTCTCCCTCCTCACACACGGGCAGAGCGCTCCCCTCACCGCCTGTGCACAGCCAAAGCTGTGCTGTGGCAGCCGGAGTGACAGCTCTGGAGGTGACATGGCAGCTCTGGCTGTCCCGGGAGGACGTGTCAAACTGTCACACTGCATTAGCTGCAACACATTCCTGCACAACACCCTGCAGCAACACTGCCACGGGCTGTGGCACCCCTGCCATGGCACAGCACTCAGAGCCTGGTGTGTGGGAGCGCTGCCTCCACCCATCACCCCTCTGGGCAGTGCCCTGGCCAAGGGCTGCTGGCCACTGCTTTTGTCACCTGGCTCCTTGCATATCTTCTCCTGCAGCAGGACACTCATGGCCTGCTGCCACGGGCTTTGCAGGCTGATGGGATCAGGCTGAAACAACCACCTGGCTGCCACTGGAGCACTGGGATGGCACAGGGATGTGGTAATCACATATCCTCTGAACACAGAGACACAGCTCTCTCAGGATTTTCCTGGGAAGCTATGAGAAACTCTGAGAAAGCTCAGAGGAAGAATTAAAACAATGATGATCTCAATTTCTGCACCTGGCAGGCAATCTCTGTTTGTCAAAGATGTTTACAAGAAGGAGTTGTCCCTTCTTGCCCAATAGGTGAGAGAAGATTCCTAAAGGCCAGTCAGGTCTTAGGCCCACCATTGTTTCTATAAGAACTGTGGATTTCTAATAATAAAGCCCTTTTCATGCCTTCTGAGGATGAAGTCTCTGCATCACCTTTGGCTGTCCCCAACACCCCTTCAGTGATACGAGGGAAGGATGGAGACGAAGGTACCATGCTGCAGCCCAGCCCACCCCACACCCACACTGCAACAGCCCTCCAGGGACTAGCTGGTGGTGGCATGGAGAGCCTGGCATGGGGCAAAACACCTCCTCGTGCCAGTGCTGGTGGGGCTGGCTGAGTCCTGTGGGACACAGCCCTGCATCCCCTGCCTTGCCCTGTGCTATCAGCCCTGGCCTGTGCCCTCGAGCTGCTGAGAGTGAAGCAACCAGATCTGCCTACAGCACAGTGCTCTGCCTTCACCAGGACACACTGAAGCAAATCCGTTTTGGGGCAGGTTCTGGTAGAGCTTCAGAGGAGCCTCAGAGGAGAGGTGGCCCAGTTAGCAGAGCAGCAGCAGCTCTCTCACCCAGCCTGCCTGCTCACACAGCAATGCACATCCAGAGAGCCAGGACAGCACCGCCCGTGGTCCCCACAGCTGTCACCTCGGCACTTCTGGAGAATGACAGCTCCCAGCCACTGGTGGCATGACATAGATGACTTTGTCCTGAGTCACAAGAAGCAGCAGAGAGCTGAGCATGGCCTCAGAGCTCGCTGCCCCTTCCTCTGCTGGCTCGGATCGATGCTTCGAGGCTGCGCCGGGCTCTGGGCAGCTCTGAGGTCAGGGTTAAGCTGGCTGGGCTCCAGCTGCGTTGTAAATAACACAAGAGGCAGCTGCAGTTCCTGTAAGATCAGGAATGCCTCCACCTGACACTCTCAGTTTGGCCCACAGCTCCAAAATCACCTCCCAGGGGTGTGGACAAGGAGCCACCAGCCTTCACTGCCTCCTCGTCAAGATCCAGGCACAGCTTCTCCCATTTCCTGCTTCACTGTTCAGATTAAAATCCTTCTGTTAGCCTATAAAAAAGGTAATCAAAACGATAACAACATCAATCAAATGCTCTCAGCAGATGAGCCAGTTGGTCCTTCACTCCTCCTGGCTGCCAGCAGCTCGTGGTCATGGGTGGACAGGACCTGTGAGCTCCATCCTGGGGCCACATGGACATCCATCTGGGACAGCTGGGGCTGGGGCAGGGACTGGGGGATTTCAGCTCCCACCCTGGGATGCTCTGGCACCTCTCAGCACCCAGTTTGCTGGCAGGGAGCTGCATGGGTGCTGCGGAAGAACGAGAGCTCATGGACTCCCCCTGCTCAACAAAACCAATTATCCTTGTGGCAATTAAAAGGGAGGAGAGACAAAGCCCTCTGGCCAAGAGCATCTGCAAACCCCGATGCCAGTGCCAGTGGTGGAGGAAGGAGGAGCAGATCCCTGGAGCCATGGCTCTGTGCCAGCCTGGGCACGCACTGGGGATGGATTACCCAGCAGCATTTTGGTACCACAAGTGTGCAGGACAGAGGTGAGATGCTCACAGGTCTCTGGTCACCTTTTCACAGCCCCACCAGTCCTGCTGCTGCAGACAGAGGGGTCAGGATATGTTGGAGGTCACAGGCAATACGAAGCTCAGGGTCTGGGGCAGTTTCCAAATAATGCCTGGTGGTGGCATGGAGAGCTTGGCATGGGGCAAAACATCTTCTCATGCCAGTGCTGGTGGGGCTGGCTGAGTCCTGTGGGACACAGCCCTGCATCCCCTCCCCTGCCATGTGCTACCAGCCCTGTCCTGTGCCCTCGAGCTGCTGGAGAGCAAAGAACCAGATCTGCCTACAGCACCCCTGCTCTGCCTTCACCAGGAGACACTGAAGCAAATCACTGTGAGACAGAGACGGTGCTGGGGATGGAGATGTGCTTCCCACTCCCCTCAGAGCTGTGCCTGGGGAGATCAGACTCCTCTGCTCCTTCATGGACAGGCAGGAGCAGCCAAATCACACAGGGACTGAGAGACCACAGCTGTGGCACGTGGCCTTTGCTCCTGATGACAAGCAGGTGATTCCTGGGGAGCAGCCTGTGCTGGAGCTCGGTAACAAATGCCCCTCATCAGCAGAGGGGCCTGCAGGAGCTGTGCTCAGCACACCTGGTGCTCCAGCCATTCCCACGGGGTCCCTGTGCTGGAGGGGTGCCAGGTGGATGAGAAGTGATGAGCCACTGTCAGCTCAAAGCTCCCACGTGCCACTGGCTGGGTGCCAGCACCATTCCTCCTGACCACATCCCCTGCTCCAGTGCTGCAAAACCCACAGAGCCAGCACCCTGCTGGCACCTCATTTGCAGCAGTGCTGCCAGGGGCAGGTACACACAGGCAAGCCATCAGTACCACATCAGCAGAGAGAGCCTGACTGGGATCCTACCCTGCCTGAACAGGCAGCAAGGGAAGATGTTCCCTTCTTAAGGGATCCCCTCTGAAGAGCTGAAACCAAGCAAACCCCAGCATCTCCCTCTTACAGAGCCAAGGGATGGCAGCTGAGACTGGAGCATCCAGCTTCTCTCCCACAGCCTTTCTTCCTTCCTGGAGGAACCCACAGTTCTGGAAAGGTCCCCACACCCTGGGGAATGCTCTCTTCCCTCCCCTGGCTCAGGCCTGGTTCCCCTCTGCATCTTGAGGATTCTGACTGAGGAAAGCACCCTTTCAAGGAAGAAATAACAATCAAAACCCAGCCTTTACTGCTGTTACCCATCAGTGGGGCACACACTGTGCATTGCTGGCTGTGATTATACAAACCCTGTGTGAACCCCCACAGCTCCCAAGGTCTCTTCCCTGTGTCCCCACCCCAGGCAGGACCAGGTGTCTCCTGCCTTCTCAGAAATGCCTCTCTCATCAGTAGGGTCACAGCAGGAACAGACCCAGGGCTCCTCAGCTCCAGTTCTCTGTACAGGCAGTGGAAAGAGGAGTCTCAGAGCGTTGCTCCAAGTGATGCAGCAGCAGCCAGAAGCATCACCAGCTGCTCCATGCACAGAATACAATTCCCATTAAAGGGAACAAAAAGCAAAGCACAAAAACCAACCAAGCACTAAAGTGCTTCACAGCATCCTCTGCCTCACCAGAAGAAAGGACCCTTGCAAATGCTCTCTGCCACTGAGACCCCAAGCCTGGGAGATGCTCCAGTGCAGCCTCCCCCCTTCCCACCACCCACCCTGCTCATGAGACAGCCCGGGGGGCTGCAATTGGAAACCTCCATGGGGTTTGGGGGCCTCTGAGGCAAAGTGGTGGGTGCAAAACAGTTTGAAGCCTTCCCTGCCCCTGGAAGGAATCAAAGGGGTCTGCAGGGTGTGGGACAAACAGTGCTGGCACATCCCAGCATCCCAGGCTGGATTGTCTGGGAAGAGGGCATGGACTCCATCACATCCAAGCCCACACAGCCAGCCCCAGACAACTTCTGTCAGGAGAAGGACCAGCAGAGGAGTCACAGGGGTTGTTAATTGGGCATTCTGCTAATGGGGAAGGGAATTAAGGGCTTCCCAGAGGCCAGCACTGGGCCCTGGATCTAGCAGCACTGTTTCCTTGGGGATTGCAAACACAATGTAAATTCCCAGGGGATTAAACTTGAAGAGGATATCCAACTGGCAGGCAGAGAGGAGAGGCCAACACCGTAGGAGGGCTGGTAATTACAGAATTACCTGCCAGCCTTTTAGGACAATGAATGACATGAAATTTTATATAGATAAATAGAGACAACACAGCTGGGGGAACAGTCAGTACTGGGGCAGGAACAGCCTGTGCTCTCGGGCTGATGGCAGCACAGAGGCAGGGCACGGAGGATGGGGCAGGCAGAGAGGAGCTGGCTTTGGACAGCAGAGCCACCCTGGGGTGATGGCAGTGCAGGGAGCGGGCACAGGCGCAGAGAAGGCAGCGGGGATGGCTCGGTGAGCACCGAGATGAGCGCTGCAAGGAGCCCCAGCCCTGCTTAGCAGTCAGGTCAGGCAGCACCCACAGAACAGGACACGCTGTGCTCCCTCCATGGAGCATGGGGATGCTTTAACCTGCACCACGGCCGGGCTGGCTCCCGAATCCCGGTGTGTGCCGGCCCGCAGGCAGGGCAGGAGCTGTGCACAGCACCCCTGGGCTCGGCAGAGCAGGGCAGCAGCGCTGAGGAGCACAAGAGGCGGCAGGCAGCAGCCCTGAGGGCGGCCTGCAGGGCGCGGCCTGCCCGCCCTCCTCTGGGCCGAGCCCTCACCGCCGGGCATTTCCCTCGCTGGCTGCACATCCCCGCCGCCAGCACCCTCCTCACAGCGTTCCCAGCCTTTGCCAGGCCTGGCAACACCAGGCTGTGCTGCTTTGTGTCCCGGAGCAGGCTGCCCGCTTTGCCGCCCGCCCCGGCTGCCCTCGGCCCGCCCAGGCAGGTCGGGGTGCCGGGCTCCCCGTGCCAGCCGCTGCCAGCGGGACACATGCCCGGGCTCCCTGGAGGCGCTGCCGGGTGGGAGCTGCCACTCGGAGTGAGTCACGCTGCCGGGCGGCTCGGGCGGCTCGCTGGCTCTGCCGCCACCCGCCCGCCGGGCGTGCGGTGACAGCGACACGGGGCACAGCGCCAGGGTCACCCCTCAGGGTGACAGCCCTGCCACCCTGCTGCACCGGGCTGGTGGCTATAAAAGCACTGCAGGGCCATTCCCAAAGGATGCTCTCCCGTGCCGTGGCGTCAGGGAGAGAAGGAATGGCCTGGGAAGGCAGGTCCTGCAGAGAGGACACCCTGTGTCCCACCGCGCTGGGGCATCTCCTCCCTCCCAGCTCAGAGCCTTTGGGACTAAGGGGAAACTGAGGCACGGGGGGAGGAAAGGACTCGCAGCAGATCGCTGAAGCCCAGAGGCAAAAGGCTCCTCTGATCCTGCTCATCCCGGGGGAGGCATCCCCCAAACCACAGGGCAGCAGCCCAGGCACTCCCCCCTGGAAACCACCTCTGCCTGGCCTCAGAGACAGCACAAGCTCCTCAAAACCCGATGGGATGATAAGCACCTCTTCTGAAAGGGAGCAATTACCACAAAATACTGATTATGCAAATACCTTGGTTACCAAAATGATGTTCCCTGAATTCTGAGTAGGAAAGAAAAGAGCCGTGGAGAAAATTTGTTTAGCCAAGAGCTGCATCACATCTATTTATAGTGCTGGGAGGTGGAGAGGGACCTCCCTGAGTAAAGAGGCCTTAGGAGGTGACCACAGCCTGGTGGCCATCACATCAGGGACAGAGATGGTGCGTGGCATTTCCCTTTCCTCCCAAAACACTTCCAGACACATTCTCCTTGCAAGAGCAAGGAAACTGAGGCACGGAAGCAGAAGGCACTTGGCCAACGAGACCCAGAGTGCAGGGGAGAGGCTGAGGTGCTGCCAGGAACAGGGCAGGGTACCCCAGTGCTGCCCAGTGCCCCAGACGTGCTGCCCTGGGGTGGGACAGGTCAGACCTCCCAGAGCTGGAGCAGAAGTGTGGAGAGAGGCAGCAACGGAGAACAGCACTGGGGGAAAATGTTCTCTGTAGAACACCCAGAATGGGCTGGGACAGCAGCAGCCACAAGGCTGGTGAGAGCAGAGCTCAAGGGGAACCTGTGAGTCTCAATTCACCAGGCAGGGACTGTCCTGCCACAACACATCCTCCCTGGGATGGGGACAGTGGCATTCCCTGGCCTGGCAGCACTGGCTCGAGGGCAGCAGGGCTCAGGGGGCCACCCTGCACAGCCCTGGCTGTGCTCTGCTGCCCTGGCTTTCTCCCAGCCTTATCCACTGCCACCATGGGTCTGTTCTGGTGCCAGAGCCATGGGGTGAGCATGGCTGCCCCACTGCTGAGAGCAGTGCCACACGTGAGGTGCCATCCCTGGTAGTGGCAGAGGAGCCCGAGAGCCATTTCAGCTCTGCAAGCAAGGCAGCTTTGGGAGGATCAAGCACTGACTGGCAGGGATGGGGGGTGACACACAGAGACAAGGGCCCTCAGGGAGCACAGCAGGGGTGGCACCATTTCACCCCTGGCCACCACCTTGTCCTCAGTGCAAGGTGGGACTGAGAGTGACAGCTGATATGACACACTGCTGTGCCACAACCAAACAGCTTCCCTGTGTGGGAACAGCTGCTTCTCACCGTGCTGCTGGAGCCACCAGACCCTGCCACGGGTCTGAGCTGCCAGCACAGCACCCCTGCCCCCAGCAGCAGCCACTCTCCGTGTCTCACTGATGTCACACACGAGGAAGGACAGCTCATGACGCAGTAGATGCCAGCAGAGCCAGCCATGAGACGCTGTTTCCCATCCTGGTGGAGCACAGGAGCCATAAGGCAGTGGGAATGCTCTCTGCACTGATGCCAGGCAGATTTATGACAGCACAGGCACCGCTGTGCTGGGCCCAGCATCCCCTCAACAGCCTGTGCCAGCAGCAGTCCCCAGTGCCAGTGTCTCCCTGCTCACCCACCAGCGGCAGGTGGCACCCAGCACCTCATCCACTGCTCCAGGGTGGGTGGGGACCCATATTTTGCAAAGTTTCCCTGCTGGAGCAGCAGAGGGGACGCTGGACTGAGCAGACAGACAGCCCTGATGGCCTGGCTGTCCCTGCACTTGGGATCCTGTGCTGCAGGCAGCCCCAGCCCTGCAGGACGACCCTGTCCTCCCTCCTCCTGTCACAGCCCCTCTTTGGGCACCTTCCAGCTCAGCCTGTTTGCAAACAGCCCTGCACAGCCCTGGCACACGTTGGGAGTACCACAGACAACCTGGGTGTCCCTTACCCAGGAGTTAGGTGGCTCCCCTGGCTGCTGCCCTGGGGGCTCTGGCAGCAGGCAGGAGCTCAGCTCACACCAGAACACAGCCGAGCTGCCAAGTCACCCATGTTCCATTTCCAGGGTGAAATGCCTGCCTGAGGACCAGGACTTTGTCCATTTGGACCATGACAGCCATTGCCTCTTGAAATCCATCTCTGGATTTGAGTGTCCCACTGACACACCCAGCAGTTTATTCCCATGCACAGGGAGAGATGGATCTCACCCCCAGCATCCCCAAGCCCCTGCCTGGCTGCCCAGGCAGGTTTCTCATCCACAGAAAGCTCCTTGTGGCCTCTGCACTCCTGCAAGGTCGGTAATTGCTCACAACCATGTGTCTGCTGGATTTGGTTTTGATCAGCAAAAACCCAATTCCTCTGCATCTCCCTTGCCATCCTGAGCTCACATCACCTCAGAAGGGACAGAAAGTTAAATTCACAGACAAGGTAAGAAAAGGCAGATGTCTCCTGCTTGCAGAGCCACAGCAAACAGCACAGGCACCTCGCAGCTCCCCCGTGACACCAGTAATCCACCTGCTGCCAGCACAGCTCCTGACTTCTCTCAGTTAGCTCTGACTCTCTTACTCCTTCCCAAAATCAAGCATCCTCTGCTCTGCTGAGGGCAAGGGGCTGGAGGTGCCAGCTCACCCACAGGACTAAGCTCAGTTTCTACCCACTTCACATGGAACAGGCCTGGCCTCCACTGCTGCACCATGCCGGGGACAAGTGTCCAGCTGGCAGTGCCTGCTCTCTCCTCCCTCCCATCCAGCACTCCACAGGCTGCTCCTCCACCTTCCTTCTCCCCAAAATTCCAGCCCTGCTGCTGTGACACCCCTGCATCAGCCCAAGGAGCTGCCAAGCCCTTAACGTGGAACCTCAACACAGGCAGGGAGGGTGGCAAACACAGCTGCTGCACACTGCCACTGCATGGCTTCCCACCAGAGACTGCTTATGGACACTGTGCACATCTGGCTGGTCCAGCCTCCAGTGTGGACAAAGTGGATTTGTTCCCAGCTGTCTGTCACACCCCAGACACACTCACTGCCAAAGGAAGGGCTTACCTTTGGGCATCAGAGCTCAAATCCTGGTGAGCACTGCCATGACATCTCTCCTCCCTCGGGCTCAGGCTTGTGAGAGTTCAGAAACCCTGGCAGCAGCACTGCTGGCCTCTCCCATCCACATCAGCTGGCCACGGGGAAGTGTCCCAGCACTCCTTTCCATGCTTTTGCTGATGGGGGTGAAGGCAGAGATCCTGCTTGCCTCCTCCTGTGACCACAGAGTTTTCTGCACCTGAAGCCCTGAGCTGCCCACACACCATCTCCCCAGGCCAACAAGCCCCTGTATTTTCACTACCCTCAGGACAAACAGCTCAGGCACTAAAATCCCCCTCTGTCGTATTGGAACTTTTCTAGGCACCATCATGGTCCTCTGGAGATGTTTAGGGATTTTGCTGCCAGTCCACTTAGGGGCACTCACCAATTATATGACAAGAAGCCACTAGATCCCTCCCAGACCCTGGCCAGAGTGCAGTGCTGGTATCTCTGTTTGCCCCTGGGATGGAAGACACTTGCATGGGGCTGGAGAGCAACCAGCCATGGTAGGAACCACCCAGACACCACTCCAAGCCTTCCCCAGAGAGACCTGGGTCCAGCCCCAGCAGCTGGTGGGAGGGATGTGACAGCCAAGGCCGATGTGACACTGATGGCAGCACCACATCAGCGTCCCAGGGCTCTGTGCAGCAGCAGCAGGAGCATTTCCAGCTTGTACTTGTCAAGGAATGGAGGGAACCACCTCCAAAGTGCTCTGTGTATAGGGACACATTGCTCCAAGTGCCTGTGGACACTGCCTTCCCACTGCTCTCTCCAGCTGAAGGCAGCACTGGCTGGTAACTCCCAGCACGAGCAGTCCATGTGGGAATGCCCCCCAGTACAGCCCAGGGGGTGCAAGCAACAGCAAAGGTGAGGAGAAGGGGATGGATGCTCAAAGGTGGCTGCTGACCATGGTGGAAGTGGGCAAAGATTCAAGGGAGCATTGAAATATTGGCAATAAAGAGAGGCAGAGCAAGGAAATATGATCTGAAAGAAGCAGCTAAGCCTCCAGAGAGAAAATGCACGGCAAGGCATGGATTGAGGCTGGATATCTGCACAGGCAGCCAGACCCAGCTGATCCACCCAGTGCCCTTCTCCCACCTGGCCCCAGGTGAGCAGAGCACTTGCTGCAGGCTGTGACACAGCTGAGCAATGCTCAGAGAAGCTGCCAAAGCTGGATGGAGGCCCCAGACACAAGCTCTTTGGGGCAGGGACTACACCTTTTGCCCCCTCTCCATCTGCCCCAGCACCCAGCTGAAGATCTGGCAGGACAGCGATGCCCTGCATGCCATGGCAGCAGAGGGGAACCAGAGCTGTGGCTGTGCCAGCCTCTCCAGCACTTGTGGCACCACTGATGGCAGGAGGATATTGGTGACACCACACCAGCTGCCCTTCCCACATCTCCTTCAGTGCTGCTCCTTTCCAAAACTCCAATTAATATCACAAAGCTCTACCAGGAGTCTTTTCAGGCTCCGAGTTGCTTGGAAACTGTTTGCTGCAGAGACTGACAGCTGCTGCCAGGAGGGCTCAGTGCCAGCCCACTCCCCAGGGCTGCCACCACAGAACCTGGTGGAACAACCATGCTCCCTTCCCTGGCATGTGCCAGGAGCCAGAGGAAGCAGGGATGAGCTGGGAGCAGCTCTGCCACGCGCCAGGGATGAGAGAGACCAGAAAGGCTCGAGGGCTGCGAAGCTTGGTTTAGGACTTGGAGATCCCACAGCTTCAAAATGTTCCCAGCCCGAGGGTAAGGGAGAGTTTCCAGAAAAACATTCATGGAAAAACGTGCTCAGCCTCACAAGATTTATTTGGCCAAATCTGGACATTGAATTCAATCATAAAGAAGTCAGAGAAAGGGTTTTGCTTTATGGACAAAGTGGTGGTGTGGGCTTAATGGTGAAGTCACTGAAACCTCCATAATACTCTATGAATAATCAGGTATCTCTTCCAATTTATAGGGTACCATAAAGCGCTGCTACAGCGTTGGAGACAGTACTTTTTTATACTATAGCAATGACAAAAAACATATTTTACTGCAGGAATGGCAGTGTAAGTATATTTATCCACTGGCCAGAATTCTGTGGTATACTTTCCTTTCTAATGGCTGCACAAACATACATACATCCCAGATTTATACCCAGATTTTCCGTACTTTGCTTTGAAATTTGCATAATATGCGAAAATTTCTGTATAAAATGGAGAAGAGCATGGAGCTGCTCCTGCCAAACCAGCTGCTGGAACTCAGCACTTGACTGTCTCACACCGCTCGTGTTTCCCCACAGTGACAGCACCCTGGGGATCCTGGAGCTGCCTTGGGATCCCACCTTTTAGCTCAGCACTCCCAGGGAGAAGGAAAGCTGAAGGGGAGGTGGATGAGGACCCCCGTGCAGGAATCCCCAAAGGAAGAAACGTGAGGGGAGCAGGTTCTGCCAGTGCTGGTGAAAGGCATCTCCAACACCATCCCACCTGACAGCTTCCTCCATCGCCCCAGTGAAGCACTGCCTTTTCTTCTTGAAAAAAACGTTGTGGAATTACAAGTCTGATTGATATGAATATGTAACAACGCTGCTTTATTAATAGCAGCTGCATTATCAGTTTGCTCCCTGCTATTGGCAGGAGATCTGGGACAATATGTGGTTTGAACACTAAAGAGAAACGCAACCCGCAAAGGCAGCGGCTGCGAGATCATTTGGTTCCTTCTGCTGTGGAGCTGGCCAGGGTGACAGGGACGCATCCATTGCTCTTCCTGCAGGCTCTGGGATGGCTCCACAGCGTGCACAGTCCTGAGCACACCCACTGCCATCTGCGAAAGGATTTGTGCTCAGTGCCCCCAGCACAGGCAGGAGACACCCTCCAAGGCGGGGACCACCACAGCCAGCTTTAACCTCTGCAAATTGAGGTCACTTGGTGCAGAGCATCATGCAAATCTCCCTGGCACGGGTAATAAACTCCCTTCGCAGTTTGCTTTCCTTACTCCCCCCATCACCACCCTGGAGGCATTAATGAAAACAAGATTACAAAGGAGATTGGATTGGACATATATCTGGTGTGCTATTTTAGCTGTAAATTATGCCAGCTTCATAAAACCCCAACTGTTCTTTCCCGAGATCCCTGCGCAGATTGGCTGGCTAAGATCAAGCAACCGGCGCTCGCTGCGGGCAGGCACTGTCTAGAAAATCATTGAGAGTGTCCAAACAGGAGCAAGATCTTACAGTGCTACATATCCACACACATTTATACACATGGAAACACAGGCATGACAGCCAAGAACTTCCCATGCCCCCTGATCAGCTAAAGTAATGCACCCAGAGGTCTTACAAGCCCCTACTTGTAGGGGCTCGCCAGGCTTGGGTGAGCCGACCCTACAGATCATCTGTGCTGTTTCAGCTGCCTGTGATAACCATGCTGACACTTCCCTCAGCTTTAGCTAATCCCAGGAGAGAGCAGAACATCAGCCAGCACGGTCCAAAGCAAGGCTGGACGCCAGGTAAGGGACATGGGGCTGTGCTCTGTCACAGAGTGTGTTAGCAGAGGTGGCAAGGCGAGCAAGGCTGGCTCTGGGGCAGCCACAGGGCTCCAGCCCCGGGCAGAGCTGGGCAACAGGGCTCTGCAGCACCAGGGAAAACTGCCCCAGCCCGAACTTTGCTACAGCAAAGCTGGCAGGAGGTTTTGCAATTCTTCTCACGAGCATCACTGTAGCTTGGCTGTGCTCCACAACCCTGGAGGACAGAGCAGTACCCTGAGCTGCCCCAGGGAGAGCAGTGGTGCTGCACAGAAGGAAGGACACAGCTCTGATCACAGTCTCTGGCCCTCTCCTGTCTGCCCCCACACGAGGGGCTGGCTCCATGCTATGAAGGCACGAGCAGGGCAGGTGCCATGGCAAACAGGGCCTTGAGCAGTGAGCCATGCACAACCTGGCTGCTGCAAGCACTCTGCCACCTCCGAGGGACAAGGGCCACTTTGAGCCCTGGGGGGACAAAGCCCCACAGCCCATGGGAATGCTCCTCCACCCTCTGCCCGTTTCTTGGAGGGAGACAGCTTGAGAGCAGCAGCACACTTTGTCTTTACTGAGCAGGCATGGCAGTGAGCTCCCTCCCTGCCACGCTCCCATGGCTCCACCTGCTCGGAGCTCAGCCAGGTGCCACCACACTCCCCATATGTGCAGGCTCACAGCCTGCACTGCCAGCACAGAGCTGGGCACAAGGCAATGCCCTCCCTGGCAGGATGGGTCCAGCCTGTCTCATCCATCTCCTCTCCAACCAGTCCCTCTGGGCAATGCTACAGCACACTGAATTTTGCATCTATCCCAAGCCTCCCACATGAAGAATCCCTGCAGGGTCAGTGACCTTTGTTTGAGGAGACCACACAATTTGTGGGCAGACATCTGCACATCTTCTCCAAAGGCAGAGTCCAGAAGGCAAACCACAGAGGCAAAGCAAGCTGGCAGAACCTGCATCACAATGTCACTTGTCAGGCAGAATGGGACACACGTTCAAGAGGGGTCAAGGCAGCACAATAATGCTGGAGAAATGAGAAAGGCTCATAACCAAAAACCCTGGGGTGTCTCACCTTGCTCTCCAATGGAGAGATGCATCTTCCTCACGTGGACTCACACGTGTGTCCCTACCTGCAACAAACCATCTCTGCACGTTCCTCTGTGCCATTCACCACCAGGAGCTGGCACAGGACTTGCCTGTGTGTGCACGTATCTATTGATACAAACCCAGGCTTCCTGGGCAATCAATAATGCTATTTAAGAGATAAGTCTTGCTATTGACTCGCTGTTGAGCCCAGCTCTTGCTTAATTTGAAAGAGAGGGAGAATGACGAGGGAGCTCTGAAGTGCTCCCAACGTCACCAGGCATGCTCAGGCTGTGCAGGAAGGGATGGAGGTGCCAGGGATGGAGGGGCCAGGGATGGAGGGGTCAGGGATGGAGGTATGGCAAGGCAGAAGTACAGTGGTTTTGCCACAGGGGAGGATCTGTGCACTCTCAGGGAGAAAAGACCCATCTGTGAATGCATGTGAGCACAAGCAGTACAGAGCAAAAATTAAATCTGGGTATGCTGTTCCCTCAGTGCAGCTGTGGCTGCACCAGATTTGAGGCTCCTCCACCACCCCACACCCAGCCACGGTGTTCTGATCATCTCTTCAGGTGGCATGAAAGACCTTCTTGACTGCCAGGTCCTCCAAGGTGGCTCCTGGTCGTTTTGTCTGTCCTGGTGTAGAAGTCTCTGCTCTGGTACATGCAGGGCCTCCCCCAGCCCTCTCCTGGCTCTCCATTTTCAGGAAAGACAACTCCCACCACGACAAGTGAGAGCAGAGGATGAGCAGAGCTCACTCAGCCTCACAGAAGGCTATGAAGCAGCTATCCCCCTCTTCCCTGTGGAGGACAGCCAGGCAGAAGGATTAATATCTAGCCAGATCAGAGATTTCCAGCAGGGAGCTGGAAAAGAAGCAGGGAGCTGAACACACCCCCAGAAGGAGCTACAGAAAAAGAAATACTCTGTTTTAGGTGGATCAAGTGGAAAAAGGTGTGTCCTTCAACAAGCCAGAGGCAGCTTCCAGCTCTCAGTGCCCAAGGCTATGGTTAGATGAGCTGCATGATTTGATGGTGCCACTTTTCCTTCCACACTCCTGAGTGCTTCTCCCTGGCTGGTGTGGGTCCGTGTCTCTGTCCCCTACATTTAAAGCTGAGCAGCCCAACAGCACGGCTGCTGTGGATGGGGAGGAGCACACCCAAACAAGCCCTGCTCTGCCAGGGAGCAAAAGGCCCCATTACATCAGCTCCTCTCCCTCCTGCCATTGCAGCCTCTGAGACATCACCGGGGATGTCCTGGCAGAGGGAGGTGGCATCAAAAAGCATCCCAGCCCTGGGAGATTTGGGCTGTTTCCTGCCCTGTGTAGGAGAGATGGGAGCAGCCTTGCTGCCCCTGCGATGATGGGGGGACCCATTCTGTGGAAGACCCTCAGATGATCTGAGCCTTGGCCAGCCAGGCTAGAGACTCCTCAAGGCAGCACCCAACCTGACCTTTATCTAAACACTTTTTTTCATGACAAAACCACAGAGCCTGAGTACTGGAGCTGCCCTGGAAAAGGACATAGAACTCATGGGCATGAATCAGGAGAAAGACTTGCTACTGACTTCAGTGGGAGAGAGGAAGAACCAGTGCTAGGGCAAAGCTGAGGACTTGAGGCTTTATCCTTCAGTGTCAGGGTGCAGCCACCAAGGAAACAATAAAAGCATCTTCCTTCTATGCAGGGCTGGCATGGGAGGTAAAATCCCAGCTCTGCAGATCCACGGGCCAGTCCCAGAGCTCTGCTCAGCCCCAGCACTGCAGGTCAGCTCCCAGGAGCTCAGCTGGTGAACATGAAGGTGGCTGGTGCAAACAGCATCTTCTCTCTCTCTGGGACCTTTCCAGTGCTAGACAGGGCTTCAGTTCCAGCTCAAAGCTCAGACTGGCTTGGTCTGAGGCAGAAATGAGCTCCAAGGCTCGCTGCAACCTCACTGCTGTTACCTGCAGGCATGTGGCTGCCCAACTGCCTTATGAAGATTGAGACCAGCAGGTCCCTGTCCACCCTAATAAATGTTGTGGCACCTCTTCCCTTGCCCAGCCTTATCTCAGTGCTGCACCCCTTGGTTTGCAGAAGGGAGCAGGCCTGAGCCCACTTCAGTTGGATGCTCACTGAGCTCCCCTCATCTGCCACTGTGCAAAGAGGACGTGGGTTTGCATCTGCTCCACTTAACAGGTGATCCCAATTCCCCATAGCTGATAAAGCTCCCTGGGCAGCCGAGTGAGCTGCTGGCAGCAGCATTGGGGACCTCACACCAGGACAAGGCACGGCAGCTGGGCTGCTGCAGGGACAGTGCTGCTGCCAGCAGTGCTGCAGCCCTGGGAAGGGGCAGACAGGCTCCAGCTGTGGGACACTGCTGCCTCAGTGCCATCCGGGGTGGAGCACCCAACCAGCAGCACCCTGTGCCCCCCTCGTGGGCTGGTCCTGCAGCAATGCTGAAGTTGTGGCTTCCGAGCAGAGCTGCAGCACGGTGGCTGTTGCCATGCCAATCAAGTGGGCAGCTGGCACGTTGAACTGTCAAACCAGGAGAGCAGCCACGCCACCAACCCATGCCAGGGCATCCCAGGGGGCTGATTTCCCCCAGAAGCTCCTGCAGCAGCACCACAGAGCTGAGGGCTCAGCTGCTCTCAGCACCAGGCACTCCTCCGTGCAGGCAGAGCCCCCAGAGCCAGCCCCCACAGCCCTGCACTGCCCAGCCCAGCCCCAGCCACGAGCTGCTGGCACACATGAGCAAAGGCTGTGCTGGTGGCTGCGAGGTGACAGCCACACTGCGAGGAGGCAGCAGCATGGCAGCAAAGGCAAGTGGAAGTTCAGCACCACGGCGTCCTCAGCCAGCAGCCACAGAGGGGGAGGCTGCAGCTCAGCACAGGCTGGTGCTTCAAGGCACAGGGACAGGGCACTGCCCGGGCAGGAAATGACCACAGGGGATGTCAGAGCCAAAAAACCCCAATTTGTGATGAAGTAAAAGGGATGCTGTTTTGTTTGCTGCTCAGGTGCAGCAGGAACTCCTCACTGCAGGACAACATGGATGCCAGCAGCTCGTGGATGGTTATGGAGGGCTGTTAAACCCGGGGAGCACCCTGCCAGGGTCTGTGCCCAGAAGAGGGGCAGTGCCAGCCCTGCCCTGCACTCAGCACCTGCCACAGGCTCACCTTCCCTTGGGCTGACCCAGAGCCACTCTGCCCTCGAGGCAGTCTCATGCCAGCAGAGGTTCTCACACACATGAACACACATCCCAGCCCGCCCCGGGGCAAACCAGCTTTTCTCTCCTCCACCCTTCTCTTGGGGACATGGGGAAACTGAGGCACTGGAAGGCTGAAGGTGGCACACAGCCCTCTGGTTGTCACCAGAGAAGAGGAAGGTGAGAATGTTTTCAAACTGCACTTCCTCAAAAGCAAGCCACGTCTCTCTACCAGTTCTGCTGCCGACAAGGAGGAGAACTCATCCCATCCAAATTGCTCTAAAATAGGAAAATGAGGAAAAACAACCAAACCCAAACAAGCCAGAAGCCAAGTGCGTTTGTCTGTGCTCTTTCAGCTCAATCAGCCACACTTCACGATGGCAACTGCCATGACACCAGACTAATAGCAAGAACACTGTCACCCAGGAGCACGCCAAGGTGACCCGAGGGGGAAGCGGCGGGGCTCCCTGCCCCGAGCCCCACTTTCTCTGCCCAGCCTTCCCTAGCCGGGGCCCCGCCATGGGGGAGAGGCACCCCAGGTCCGCGCGGTGCCGCCTGCACCGATCCGATCCAGCCCCTCCAGCCCGATTCCTCCTCCCGCGCATCACGGCGCGTACCTTCCGCGGCTGCACCGTGCTACCGAGGGCAGGGAGGGGGTACCCCATCATCCCGGCACCGGCAGAAGGCCACAGGCACATCTCCAGCTGACCCTGCGGGCTGAGCTCCCAGCGGAGGACGAGACAGAGCTCCGCTCCAGCTGCTCCGCGGCAGCGATGGCTGCTGGGCGCCCCGCGCCCGGGCAGCGGGCATCCCTTGCGACACGCCGCGGGAGAACCGGGCACCGGGGCGCAGGAGGTGCCGGCGAGGGGGCGGCAGCTCCCGCCTCTCGCAGTCCCTCGGTGCCGCCGGAGCACCCCGGGGCAGCGGGAGAACTCCCCGCGCGGCACCGACGGGCGTCCCGGGCGCCGCTCGCCCCGGCAAGGGCTCACCTGGGCTCCGCCGCCGCCGCTCCCTCAGGAAGCGCCGCGGGCGAGGCGGGCGGCGCGGCGGGCGGGCAGGGCAGGGCAGGGCTCCCGCAGCCCCCCGCCGCCGCCGCCCCCATGGCCCGCCGCGCTCAGCGCTCGGACGGGGCCCGCCGCCGCCGCTGCCGCCGCCCCGCAGCGCCCGCCCCCGCCATGCCGGCCCGGCCCGGCCCGGCCCGCTGCTGCCGTGCCCGCGGCGGCGAGCGCGGTGCGCGGCTCTGCGGGGCGAGGGCGGCGGCGGCTCGGCGGGGCGGGGCGCGGGGCGGGCGGAGGCGGGCGGACCCCCCTGGCCGGGGGCTGCGGAGCCCTCCCACCCCGCCCGGGAGCGGCGCCCCGGGCCCCCGCACGGACGGGCGCTCTCGGTGGGTACCGAGGGCCGGACTCCGGAGGAGCCCCTCGCCCGCCTCCTCACGCCCCGCGGGTTGCGCCCCGGCCGCAGCATCTCTCCGGTGTCTCCCCGCTGGGCTGGCACCGCAAAGCCCCGCTCCTCCCGCGGCCCTTGCCGGCAGCCGGGTGCCGTCCCCAGCCTGCCCGGCTCCTTCCCCGGGCAGCCGGCAGTTTCGGGCCGCCACCGGCCTGCCCTGCGAGCCGCTCTGCCTGTGGCACTTCTCCTTGGATGCCGCTTGCCCATGCTGTCATCGGATCGCTAAACATCATGAAACCCTCCTGCAGTGCTTCGTTAGCTTTTTTGTTAATTACCTTTAGGCATTATATATGGTGTGTAAACATTGTGACCCTACTCTTCATCCCCTTTTCCAAAGGCATGGGATTGTCTGCCTGCCCGTCCATAGGTAACTCCATGGTAACCACCCTCCCAATCTTGGCGGGGAAAAAAATCAACAAAACCTCTTAAGGAAAATACATTATCAATGCATGAAAGGAGGCTTGTGTGCATTTCTTCCAAATAGATTGAGAAGCAAGGGCTGCGAGGTAGGTTACCATGGAATTGAGGAATTCAAGTGCACTATTAGCTGGCTAACATACTCAAGAAAGAATAACAGATTTGCAAGCCACGATTTCCTCCTTTGCAAATATGACTGACTTCCATCATATGACTTTCCACATCTTCTCATTCTATTCTTTATCAGAGCTTCAAGCAACTCATTTGCTCTGTACAGAAGTTGGACTTGGTATAGTTTCCTGGCTCTAAGCTTTGACAGGAATTGCAGTCACAATTGCTGCCTCCTATCTCCATGGTCTCAGAGCTCATCCCAGGAGCAGGACACCCAACCCAGACTCGGTAACTCCACCTGCTCCTTCTCCACAGCCTGTAGGGAAATCCTGCCTGGTCCTGGCAATCCTTTGCTCTCCATCTCATCAGTATTTTCCAAAAGCATTTTCTGACATTTCAGTTTAGGAAATGTTCTTTACATTTATCTGCTATTGGAAAGGGCAGAGAATGAGAATTTTCCAACATTGTCCATGGCAGATCCTGATGTAAAGGGATTAATTTTGGTTTTATGTGATGCCCTAATGTCAGAGCTCTTTGCAGCCACAGAAACACAAGAATCCAGCAGAGCACTGGCTGCCTTTCTTCTAATGACCTGGCATAGTTTTCATTATATGTTCTTATGCTTTTAGCATGTCACACCTTAAAACTTGTCTCATCCTAAATTTATATCCTCTCCTGTCTTCCCTGTTTGATACAGCATGCACCTTTTAAGGCTGTCTGTTGACATCTATTTTACTCATTTACATATCTATTTTAAACCTGTGGCATTTTTTGGCCCTTTACAGATACAGTAATGGATTTTAAAAGAATGCTATATCTTCTCAATCTTCATTCTGGAAACAAAGCTCAACTGCTTTTCTAGATTTCAATATCAGAATTTTTCCCCCCAAATAAAACGCCCTTCTCCCTGCATGTCTGTACATGAAGACAGCCCCCTCAAAACATAACCTGTTCCTTGCAGAGTTTGAGGATTTGTTTGTTTGCATCCAACTGCTTATATACACCTGTCAGATTTTCTTTCTTTATGTTTGGATGCTGGTATAAAGCCTGCTTAAAGGCAGGAGGCAAGTGTCTCTGAGCAGCAGTATCATCTGCGAGAGTTTTACTCTTTCAGCTGCGATTTTGGCAAAGTTTCCTTATTTTTTCATAGCTTATTTGCCAGACAACTGTTCTGCAGTTGGTGTTGGGTGAGAGTTGGGAAGCAGTGGGAAACTGTAACATGAACAACTTGCTCCCTATCCTGTGTGCTTCCTGCTAGGGAAACACAAATTTACTTCTCTTCCCTGGCCACCTGAATTGTTCTTTGTGGTTATATGTTGCCCTCTTCAAATGTTTTAAGGCTCCCTGCGTGCTGCAGTTAATTCAGAGGCAGTCCTCTGGCATCTCCTGGTCTCTCAATGCCATCACCACACCCCTCCCTCCCGTGGGTACCGTGGCCTTGCCCTGCCCTTGCTGCAGGACGGGACAAAGACTGCTGGGTTGGCACTGCACACTTGCCACTCCGTGCTGGATTAGCCCCTCGGGAATCAGCTGCTTTCCCCTCAGGGAACTCCTGCTGTCCTGTGAGGGCAAGGTGAGAGTTTCACTGCAGCACTGGGAGAACCTCAGGTGAGTCTGCTGGGGCTTTGGATAGTCAGAAAGAGCAGCAGAATGGAGGTGAGACCAATACACCCAAAGTACACCACAGAGCTCATGGAAAGCAAGAAACCAACTTGCACGGGGGTCTTGTTCTCTGAAGCAGTGAGCAGCCATGGCCATCCCATGCTGGAGGCTCAGGTGAAGGAGGATGACACCAGCATGTGGCAGAGGTGTCATGGAGCCCATCAATATGCACAGCCACTGATCCACAGGATGCTGTGAGCCACTGATCCCACAGGGATGCTGTGAGAACACCTGCCCTGACACAGCCCTCACTGCCACAGGAGCAGCACCTGGGGCAGCAGGTGGAGGGACAAGGTGGGGAGCATGGGTGTCCCACTTGTGTAAGGTGGACAGATGAGAAAGGGATCTGTGCATACCTGTGTTTGCTTTCTTCCCAAGAAAAGCCGAGCAGACCCCTCCCACTCTGTCCCTCGCTCCAAGTCAGAGGGAGTAGGAGAAATCACGACTACCTGATGCCTGCTTGGCAGCTGTCACAAAGCAAGGCTGGCAGCTGCCAAGCCACATCCCTGTCGCCTGCTTAGAGCTGCACTGTCACCAGAGGGCAGGACATGCCTCAGACCCAGCCCTACCTGCCCAAGGCTGCAGAGTCCTCAGGCTCCAAACCTCAGAGTCCCTTTCTCCAAACCTATGAGCTCCCTCCTTCTTCCCCAGGGTAGAAATGAGCTACAAGACCTCTCAGCTGGCTTTGGGGACCAACATTCAATCCCAACAGTGTTGGGAGCTGCAGCAGGGAGGAAACTCACATCTACTCCCAGCTCCGTGTGAAATCCAGCATGTTGGTGGGGTGGTGGTTCAGAGTTCCTCCTGCTGGGTGTTGAGGGAAGGCTGTGGTGGAGTAAACATCCCATTAAGTCAAGAAAAAAAACCAAAAAGAGCTTGCAAAGCCCAGTGGGGTGGGAGGCAAACAGCTCTATCAATGTTGAGAATGAGCAGTTTATATAATCAACAGGCTCACCAGCTGGGAAGAGAGCAGCAGCACGAGGGAGCAGGGCTGGAGCAATGGGAAATCACTGCCTTCTCCAAAGGGTTTGTCACCAGCAGGCAGGACAGGCTGGCACCTGCAATTATTTCAGTGGACATCATAGAATATCCTGAGCTGGAAGGGACCCATGAGGACCATGGATGTCCACCTTGGCAGGTACCAAGGAAAGCCATTCCCCTGTGATTTGTCTCCTACTTCAGACCAGATTTTTTTCCCCCACTATAGAGGGTAAGAAGAAGTGTTTCCATCTTCCACTCAGTTGCTGATTTTCAAGAAACCTGTTGGATATCATCTTTGGGAATCTCAGATTTAAACAGATATTGGGTTTCACCCCAAAGCTGAGGGCAGGCCAGGGGTCAAACATGCACAGGCACCCAGGAAAGTGATGCCCCCAAATCCAGGAACCCCCCAAAGCCCTGGTGCAGAATAGCTGCACACCTGGGGCTCCAAGCCCAGCTCCTGCAGGGGTGCAGCCCCCAGGGAACAGCCACCCTGGAAGTGCTGAGGGTGCTGACCCACCCCGAGGTCCCAGCAGGCTGAGGCTGGGTGCAGGAGGTGATGGATGCTGGATGTCTGTTCTGGCTACAGCAGCTGAGAAGTGCCAGGGCTGGCTGGGGGGACAAGAGCTCTCCAGATAGAGAGTGGATGTGTCCATCTGCACAGAGCTGCTGGAGCTGCCAGTCATCTCACCCAGCTCCTTCCAAAAGCCAGCAGCAATGGGGAGCGGTGCTGGGAAGCCAAATGCCTTTGCTAATTGGACCTGTTACCATGTTTGCTTGTTTAGGTTGTTTTTTTCTTTTTTTTTTTTTTTTTGTGGTTTCTCTTTCAGGCTCTGGTGGGAGCCTGGGGTTAGAATCATAAAATGGTTTAGCTTGGAATGGACCTTAAAAACCCTCTGGTTCCAACCTGTGCCAGGGCTCCACCACCCTCACAGCAGAGAGTTTCTTCCTAATGTCTACCCTAACCCTGCTTTCTTTCAGCTTAAGGCCTTTACCCCTTGGCCAGTCACTTCAGGCCCTTGCCTAAAGTCCTTCCCAGCTCTCTTGGAGTCCCTTTAGGCACTGGAAGGTGCTCTAGGGTCTCCTTGGAGCCTTCACTTCTCCAGGCTGGATACCCCCATCTCCCTCAGTCTGTGCTCTCAGGGTTATCTGGGCCCTGCCAGGTGCTCTAACCCATGCTGGGATGCAAGACCTGGAGGGCAATGAGTTAAATAACCTTGAAGAACAAATTCTTCTGCCCATCCCATTCCTCCTGCCACTGACAACATTCAGGGAATGCAGGTCATTTCTCCAGCAAAGCTTGCTTCAGGCCAGGTGCTTCCATGGCCCAGGACAGGCACTGGTCTCTGTTCTCTCTCTCACATGGGGCTTGGATTTTCTGGTGCTAAAGGAATTGGGATTTAGGATTGTGCTAAAAGGAGCTCCAGGGGTTTCTCCCCCCCTCACTCCTCTCTCCCAGCTGTTCAACTAGTGGTAAAACAGAAGCTGCTGGATCTTGAGGAGAGAATAAATAGCTTCAATCCAGCCATGGAAAGAGATGGAGGCATTTGCTAGAGAGCATCTGACAGCTTGGGAGAGCAGGCAGAGCTGGCTCTGGAGGAGCTGTGGTAATTAGGATCTGTGTTTGCACTCACTCTCTCATTCAGCACCAGAGGTTGCCATATGGAGAGCAGCCCTGTCACTCCAACACCACAGGGCCCTGCAGCTCACACCCGGGGTGCTGCTGCCCCAGCACCCACACAGCTGCCTCTTGGGAGCATGGTGGCAGCTCAGTCCTTGCCCGCTGCACCCTGGCACACCCCCAGGGCACCCCAGGACCCCTGCACCGCCCCAGGTCTGACAGGAGAGAGGCTGGGGCTGAGTGAGCACAGCCCCACGCTGCTCCTCCAGCAGTGATTTCCCGCAGCAGGGCAGCATGGATTCACTCCCCTTCTCCTGCACCCTGTCACTGGCAGAGCCAGCAGTGAAATTACACCTTCTGCTCCACACCCCCGCATCCCTTACTGTCTCCTGGACAAACTCCACTGCCTGCTGCTATTTTTAGCTGCTGGGAACTCTGATCTTTTTCTTAATGGGACACGTGTACTATGAAACGTGCAGAGGCAGATCTCTCCAGCTGCAGGCTCGCGTGAGGAGCTGCCAGGCTGTCACCCACCTTCCCGGGCATGGGGAGGGGGCAGTGGCACCATCTCAGCACCAGGATGGCACTGCTTTGCCCCCGTGGCTCCCTTCCCACAGGGTCAGAGCCCAGCTGTGTGTGCACGCTGCTGGCCACGTCCAGCATTTCCCGACTGTGTGTTACCTGTCCTGGGATCCAGAGGGGTGGAACCACTCTGGTCCCTCCTGGAGGCTGGGGAGGCCACAGAAGTGCTGCAGGGACACTGCTCTGGGGTATCAGAAACCCCTCAGGCTGAGGCACAACCCCAACCCACCACAGGTAAGCTGAGGCTCAGGACCAGGCTGCTCTTTGGTAATTCTGATTAACATCAGGCTCCTGCAGCACCACGAGGGCTCTCCCCTCCAGAGATGGAGCAGCAGCTCCTCTCTTCCTGCTCGGGGTAAGCCAGGGATACAGGAAGATTTGGGTTTCTTTCACTGGGTGCTGCTGGAGCGCTCCAGGCTGCCTGAGACAGAGCAGCTCCCTGGAAGTCTCTGGATGCCGAGCCGTGCCAGCAGGGCGGGAGAAAGGAATACACAAATCAGCCTATTTTTTGAACTACCTAAATTAGGAGGTGGGAGTCTAATTTTAGGCACCTGGTTCTGCCCTTCAGAGCGGTGAGTTAAGGACTGTGAGTCCTTCAGTGAGCGCTGCCTGTGTGCCTGGGGCAGGCTCCTGCTGAGCCTGGCCATTGCAGGGCACTGGAGCTGCTCAGACACGCTGCCATGGAGCAGGGACCCCATAAACCCTCAGCAAGGACTTCCCAGCCTGTTTTGCAGCTGAGCCTGGCTGTGACTCAGCAGCAGGGGAGAGCGAGGGCTCTGAGCACCCGGTGCTGACAGCACATCCACTCTGCCGAGCGCCTCCCGGGGCTGACACCTCCAGTGCTGCTGCTGCAGAGCAGGCACACCCCGGTAATGCTAATGGATTAAGTATCCCAACACCCAGCCAGGGAGGAAAGCAGAGCTGCTGCTGTGCTGGGGGTGAAACCAGCACACAGAGATGCTCAAGTGAGGAAGGGAGGCAGCAGGAGTGGGGATCTCCACCACCCTCTGCATCCCAGCCAGGGGCAGCTGCAGCTCTGGCTCCACCTGTGGCAGCTCAGACCCTGCCCATGTTTTACATTCCTCCACAACCCCCTGGAAGCAGATTTTCTGCCCATAACCCAGCAAAGTGGCAGACCTCCTGCTGCTGAAGAAGTCCTTCACTTTGTCCTGTCCCACAGGACAGCCCCAGGTGGCTGTGGTCACCTCAGCACCTCAAGGGGCTTGATACCATCTCTGGCAGGACAGGAAGACAAATGGGGACAGCTGGCAGGATGCTGTGTGACAATTGCCCCTTGGAGGACAGCTCCTCTGCAGCTCTGACAGCCTGCTGCTCTCGTTCAAGACTTTCCAATCATTGTAATAGAGTGAAGCCTTATTTACTGCCCTCATCTGGCCTCCCAACGTGGCCATGGGCACACAGCAGGCGTCCTTCCCTCTCTGCTAACAAGGGCCTTAATGGCTCCTCTGCCACAGCACAAATCAGCCCCAAATAAATGTGGGCTCTGGGGGAAGGCTGGAACTGCCTCGGGAGCAGAGCTGGGGAAAGGGAAGGCAGGAGTGCTGAGGGGTCTGGCTGGCACCCACAGTGAGGGTCTGGCCCTGGGCAGGGGACAGGGCAGGGTGGCCACAGGGTTGATGTGATGGCACGTGCAGCCATGTGTTAAAAGGCTCAGCTGGGAATGGAGGGCAGACACCAGCAGGGCTGGGGACATGGGGACACTGCACCCTGCTGAGCAGGCACAGACTCATCCCACACCAGGTCACCACTGGCCACTGCTTTGGGAAGGCTTGGGCACAGCACTGTGGCTGTGCCAGGCTCTTGGGAAGCCCTGGGATGTGCTCTGTGTCTCAAGGACATGCTGGGACAGAGTGGCTCTCTGTGGCTGGGAATGCTGACCAGGCAGGACCTCCCCACCAGGCAGGTCAGGAGGGTGGGAAACTGTTGTCTCCTTATTGCAAAAGTTCAGTTGTTGTCTCCTTATTGCAAAGGCTCCATACCTTCTTGGTGATTTCTCACGGGCATCTTGCAGTGCTGACTCCTTCTTCCTCTCAGCACAGCCAACAAACTCTAACCTCCTTCTCAACCAGCTAACCCACTCTCTTATAGCACCATTCTTCTCCTTGGTTGCAGCTGTGGCCTGTTAAGGGCAGGCCTGTTCCTAATCTTTGGTATTTAGTACAGCTGCAGCTCCTCAGGGGTGAGATTACCTTCTGCCCTATCTTGACTTTCTTACATTCTATCCCCACACAGGAACCAAGACAGGCAGCACTGCCTGCACCCAGCCCCCAGGAGTTTCTCCTGAAATGGGACTCAGCAAAGCCTCTTTTCCCAGGAGATGGAACTGCAGCAGGGGCAAAGCTGGGAAGTCCCACTCTCCCACCCCTGCTCTGGTCCCATGTGGGGCCACGCTGATGAGATGGAAGAGTGGGGTGCCAAGGCACCTGGGTGTCACCACATCCCACCGGAGCACAAACACTGTGCCTTGCAAGAGCATCTCGAGGCTGCTGATTTCCTCTGAGGATCTCCTTGGACCAAACCTCCAGAGGGTTAGCAATGCAAGAACATGTCCCTAACCAGCAGCTCCACCAGCACAGGGGATGCCAGCTCCCCATCAGCTCTGTTTGATGCAGCCTCTCCCTTGCCATGCTCTAACCAAGGCTCCACCGAGAGTTTCACCAGCAGAGAACCTTCCCAGCAGGAGTCAGGGTGGAAATACCCGTGCAGAGAAACACTGATGCCCTGGCAGAAGCAGCACCTCTGGCTCAGCTCTTTTGGCACGGGACAAAACTGCCCCAGAGAGAATTAGCAAATCTGTGTTCAGAGGGCAGAGACACCCTGTGGGCAATGCCCAGGAGGAGACCCCCAGCCCGACCCCGTCTCTGCTGGGGTCAGTGATTTGCCAAGGCTCATCCAGAGATGCGGGATTCCAGCAATGGAGCCGTCTCCGCGGGTTGCCATGGTGATGTGGAGCGCTGCCACCTCCCCTCCCTGTCCCCGGGCTGGGACAAGACCGTGCCAGGCAGCAGATCTCCCTTGGGCAGCCCTGGGACTCGCTGTGCCTCCTTGGGACAGCTCTGGGGTGCATCGCCCGCTCTGTCCCACCCTCAGACACGAGCCAGGGCTCACTGCTGGCCGGCCTGGACAGGGGGGAGATGCCGGGGTGAGCCGTGTGCCTTCCCCCCATTCCCCTTCGTTTCCTTTCTGTGCTTTTCTCCTCTCCTTTCTTGCCCTTCCCAGGCCTGTGGCTGGACAATCAGACGTGCATCAGTGGTGGCAGGAGGAGAGCGGGGTTTGCAGAGCTGTGGAGGGGGCCAGGAAGATAAAACTCTGATGCACCAGGGACTCATTCCTCTCTCCAGCCAGCTGACACAGATGGGCTCCTCCAGCATTCCCCCTCCTCGTGTGCCCCAAAACACAGACAGGGTCTGGCCAGGCGTGGTCAGAGGAATGGACCCCAGCTCTGCATTCCATGGGTGCTCTGGATGGAGTCTGAGGTGTGCAGCTGCCCGGGAGGGCTGGAGATGCCCTGGCCAAGCAGGGAATGCAGACCCTCCAGGCCGGGGCAGGGACAACACCCAGCCCGAGGTGACATCTTCCTCTCTCCTGGGAGGGGACACTGCTCCGGCAGGGATGAATTATTCAGCAGTGGTCACTCCTCCCGCTCCACACGCGCCTGAGCTGCCGCCAGGGCTGGAATCGGGAAATGGGAAAAGCATTGGATGGGTGGAGCCGGTGCAGCTCGCTCCTGTAAGGACAGAGCAGCAGATGCGGGTGCCCAGCCTGGTGTCACCGTGGAAGGTGTGTGCAAGAAGCTGGGCAGCCTGGGATGTCACCAGTGCCACCAGGGAGCCCTGCCCAGGCTGTCCTTGCCTTGCTCTTGCCCTTCCCCACGCTCAGCCTTCCCCCACCTGGCCTGTGCTGCCCTGCTCGGGGTGAGCCACAAGCTCAGTGAACCTGGATCTGCTCCATGTCTTCTCATCCCTGGACTCTCTCTGCTCCTCTGCCCTGAAAATCCCTCTGAGACCCCACGTGTCACAGCACATGCCACAGCCAACACAGACACAATACACAGAGTGACACCAGACCCCTTCAGAAGGCTCCAGGTGTCTGCCCATACAGAGTAACATCACCTCAGAAGGCTTCAAGCCTCACCCTGCTGGTTCTTCAGCCCAGCCTTTCACACCCCTGATGCTGCTGCCCTGCCCCTGTGTGCCCTCTGCTCCCTTTGGTGGGTGCTCAGCACCCCTGGGCACTCCCTGGCTCGTTGCTGTCAGTGCTGCTCACAGCTGTGCACTGGGGATGGGGCTGGGCCAGCCCACCCCAGCCACCCCAAACTGTGAGCCTACACCCATGACCAAGGCCTGTGTAAGTGGCCAAGGTGCCATCACCCTGCAGAAGCCGTACTGCAAAATAGGGCAGAAAAGGTTTGGGCTCTGCAGCACACTCCCTTCTCATTGTGTGAGAAATGATTTCACAATTGTTGAAGATTCAATGCAAAATAGTCACTGAAGGCCAAGGGCTCTTGTAACAAAATAAAGAAAGCTTTTCTGAAAGCAAGAGCTGATTCATACTGTCATGCACAGCCATCTATTTAGGAAAGCTTAAAACCTCAGAAACCACCACTTCTGTTGCATCTAGCAGGGTTATAAGCTCTGCTGTAACCTGTCCCTTCAGTGAAAATAACACATTTACAGCAGTCTCCCTAGTCCTGGTGTCTGAACAACCATAAATCCAAGCAGACAGGATTCAGCCAGGGCTGGTCACAGAGTCAGCACGGAGGGGAGCAGGGGCCAGCACCATCCTGCTCTTGGACAGGGAGCAACCAAACCCTGCCCGAGCAAACCAGAGCCTGCCCGTGGCCTGCCTTACTTTAATCTACACTGCAATGAATTAAACATGTTTTAATATCAAAAATGAAGGCTCAAGGAGCAGCAGTAATAAATGCTCCACGCTCATTTTCTGTATTAAGCCGGTGTGTAGCCAGGGCAAGTGCGATAATTAGAGGCACACAGTGATTTATTTGGAGGAAGGAACTGGAGGCATTCAGACACTGCCATTCTCAGTCTTGGCACGTGTTTATTCCCCCGTTGCCTGCCTGCATGATAAATCCCTCCATGGTGCAGGGCCTGGGGCTGGTGGCAGCAGGATTGTGGGTCTGGGCTCAAGTCTTGGGTGCTCTCTGCCAGCGTGGATCAGGCACCCAGCAGGCTGAAAGAAGGGCTGTGCTGGGGCAGAGAGGCCTTTGCCTGTCCCAGGGGGATTTTAGCTGTGCTGCCAAGGGGAGAGTGGGTGTAACACCAGCCAGGAAAGCCCCTGCACTGGGGCTGGCTCTGGCAGGAGAGGCCTGAGCTCCTTCAAGCACCTCTGGGACGAGGGGTCATTAGTGTTTCTGGGTTTCCACTTCTGTGCCCCCTGCTCAGGCACTTTCAGCACAGGGACCCCCTCCCCAGGCTGAGGACATTGCTGTCCCCAGCATCATCCACAGCCAGGAGTGGAGCATTTCCTGGGCCATTTCCCAGGCTGAGGCTGCAGCACAGCAGGCACCTGCATTTCAGGCATGCACGTGGTGAGGAAGCCATGGTTACACAGGGCATTTCTATTCTCAGCAGTCATTTTTTGAAGTTGCTTTTAACTTTGTCCTGTCTTTTCACCTTTTTGGATAAGAGGTAGCATTTTTTTTTCTCAGTGTGGCTGTGAATTCTTGTGGTGCATTGAAGGCTGGAGAGGTCTGTTCTTGCTGGGGAAATGAGGCTGCAGGCTTTGCTCCCCAGCCATTCCAGCCCAGCAGCAGAGGTTGTGGAGTGGGACTGGGGTTCCTTGGGTGCTGGGGGGGGCTTTTTCTGCTGAAAACCTGAAGATTCCCCAGCAGCTTGGTGAGGCTGTGGGCTTGAAAACATAAATTGAGGGGACTTTCATCTGGGCTTGCAAATATCTGGAAACTTCATGCCAATGATTCCACAGCTCAGGGGCTGCCCCATCCCTTGGCAGCCAGAATCTGCATGTGAAGGGCTTTGTAGATGCCCAGGAGGGGCATCTTCCTTTCTCCAGGAGGCACAACCCCCTCTGGAAATTTACCCTTGCACTTAGAGGCTTCAAACACTTTATCTTTTTCTTTACCCCAAGAAATAATCCATGGACACTCAGGCTCTGTGGATCACAAGCAGAAGCCCTTGCCCTGAAGGAAGTTAAGAGAAGGATTTTGCCTTCTCTTAACATGGGAAAAGGGGGAACTCAGTGGCTGTGAAAGGCTGTGCAAACCCTTGTTCAATCCCCCTTATAAATGCCTCAGGCTGTGCACTGCCCCAAGGGGATCAGCACTGCTCCTGTCCCAGTCCCACCAGCACAAAAAGCTGCTGCTTCTGATTGTCTCAGAATGTTTATTTGTTCCTCCAGGCCTCAGCCTCCAAAATCACTGGACTGCACAAGGAATTGAAGTTTTAATGTATTCTTCAAGGATTAAATTTCAAGATCTCATAAACACCCACTGAGGCTTGGGGATATGCACCTAGAAGCAGAGGATGAGAATCCAAGAGCTGGTATTTAAAAGTGAATTAATCTGGGATTTCGAGTCAATCCTGCTATATTTAAAAGCCTCATTCTTGAGGGAACACTGCCACAAAAGTACTCTTTGCTCAGTGTTGGCACTTGGTGTGACACCCCTGCTGGGGAGCAGTGCTGGTGCCCCACTGCCAGCAGCAAGGACACAGCCTGCTCTAAGCACCAGGGAGCCCAGATCTTCCCAGGGGATGGGGGCTACAGCTTCCCCTGACAGGGCACTGAGGGATAATAACTTGGCACAATTCCTGCCGAGGGCCAATCACTTCAAAAGTTCCTGGGGAAAAGCACAATTTAGACAAAATGTTCCTAAGTCTCCTAAAGACCCCACAGGGGAAGGGCAGGACAGCCCATCGTCCTCAGCCTTGCTGCTGGAGCACCTGGAGGGTGCCAGGTCCTAAATTAACTCCAGGAGATTTTTTCCCTTGCTTGAAGCAGTAGCATCCATAAAGGAGGTGCAGGGAAGCCTTGCCTTTTGGGCAGTGCCTGCACAGGTCCCTGTGGGGGTGCCAGAGCAGGGAGATGCTTTCCCTGCCCTCAGAGATGGAGCTGGGAGAAACCTCCCATGGCTGACCTGTGGAAGAGACTGGGCTTCTTCCAGGTTGTAAAATCCTCACGAATTCCCATGACTCCAGCAGCTGGGGCTTACTTCAGCCACGGGACATCACAAACTGATGTTTCCAAGGCTGGCAAAGGTGGGCATAGCTCTTAAACATCCTCCATTGAATCACAGTCTCCTTCAGCTGGTTGTGGTAGATCCAGGGCACTTGGCACTGCTAGGAGCCCAAAGGACAGCCCTGCAGCAGCACAGAGAGAGAAGAGGAGTTCCTATTTTTAGCCACAGTGCATTTGCTTTTTTTCTCTTTTGCAGAGATGGGCTGGAAGCAGTGAGAGCAGTCTATGGCACTGAACTCCCCATCTAACACCCAAAGTGCTTGCCACCAAAATAGAGAGTTATCTGGGATCTGAAGGAAATGGGTGGGATTTGGTTTGTCCTTCCAGCACAGCCCTGGGCTGAGCAGAGCTGGCTGGGGATGGCAGGAAGGGGCTGGGCTGCTGCACTTGGAGCAGCTGCCACATTTGGCTGGGAGCATCTCTCTGTGCCTGTTGACATGCTAAAATAAATAGAGATGTCTTTTGATGTTGCCTTTGAATTGCTACTCTCTCTTCCTTCTTGTCCCCAGGGTATTTTATTGGACTTCATAATAAACCTGGAGGGGGGGGCAAAAGGGGGAAAGTTCTTTGAGTTTATTGTAAATGAGCAGAATTTTATCATCCCTCTGCTTCCATTTTAGATTTACCCTGTAATCTTATTTACAAGCTGAATACCAAGTGCTGGAGTAATCAGTAGGTGATCAATAAACAAGAGAGGCTCCTTGAGCTGCAGCCATTTGAAGTCAATCTGTTCCCTTGCACGCAGGTATGGAAGCTGGGATTTGGGGGGAAAGGTGCTGCTGGGGGAGCCCAGCATGGTCCCCTTTATGCAGATGAACCAGGGGTCTGGCAAGCCCCAGTCCTCCTCCTGTGAGCCACCAGCTTGGCCATGAGCTGGATGCTCAACACGAGCCATGGCTTGGGGTGGGATGCAGTCAAACCTTCCCCAGTGGACATTCCCTTCAGGGCAGGCAGCACAGGCACCACCTCTGCCCAGTGTGAACCAGGAGCAATGCTCCCAAAACACTGAGATGTGCCTGGGGAGGCAGGACCTGTCTCCAGATCCACAGGAGGTTTGGGCTGGTGTGCTGGGGAACACATCAGCCCCTGTCTGCTGCTAATTAGCACGACTGCCCTCCCTGGGATTGCTAATCTTATTCTTTCCTACTGCCCTCTCTTTTGCATTCAGCTTTGTCTTTCATTTACCTGAAGATGCTGGCAAACCCAGTGCACTTTAAATTCAAAATAAAGAAATATATCTGAGTTTTAAAAAGGGCTGCAGAGAGGACAGAGAGAGGGCTTGCCATCTCTTTGTAACTCTGTAGTCCAGACCTGGCAAAAACCAAGTGGCTAAATTCAGATGTTACCCCTTGTGTGAGCACCCTGAGCAGGGGGGCCAGTATTGTATTTGCAGGGAATGCCCCAAGGAAGGCAGGAATGATGCATCTGATTCCATGTTCTCAGAAGGCTAATTTACAATTTTATTATACTATATTATATGAAAGAATAATATACTATAGTATACTATACTAAGTAATACAGAAAGGATACTTACAGAATGCTAAAAAGATAAAAATGAACCTCGTGACTCTCTCCAGGGTCCTGACACAGCTTGGCCCTAGAGTCAAAGAGTCAAAACAACTCGCACCAGAATCCAATGAAACAACCACTTGTGGGTAAACAATCTCCAACCACATTCCAAAGGAGCAAAACACAGGAGAAGCAAATGAGATAATTGTTTTCCTTTTCTCTGAGGCTTCTCAGCTTCCCAGGAGAGAAATCCTGGGTGAAGGGATTTTTTCAGAGAATGTGAATGCCACAGGCCAGGACATGGGCTCTTGCCCTAGCTGCCTGCCCACTGCCTCCCGCTTCCAGCTCCCACACTGGCTGGGAAAGTGCCTTCTGGGTCCCAGCCTGTTGCTGCCTCCCCCTTTCTCAGCAGCAGCAGCAGCATCTCCCCCAGGCCATCCATCACCCGGGATTAGCCATTAGCACTGTCACCCATTGGCGGGGCTGCAGCTCGATGGAGTGTGTTAGCATTCCAGCCACCACAATGAATGGCCTGACATCGAAACCCTTGTGGATCGCAGGGAGAAGCCAATCAATTATTTCACTCCCCTGCCTGCTGCCAGCACCCGGGCTGGAGCATGCTCTGATCCCTTAATGGCATTTTGAAACACCGTCAAGAGAGTGGTGCATTTCATTTCACTCTGAGCATGGCCAGTGCCAGGAGGGTGCTGTCATAAACCCCTTGGTGGGACAGGCTGTCCCCTGGTGCTGCCTGACCTTCCCTGCACCCCTCCTGCTTCCTCCCAGGGATGCACAAGCCGACCCCCTGCAGCCACCTCCTGCACTGCAGGTAGTCCAGCCTCCCAGGCAGGCAGAGGAAAAGAGAGGAATTGTGTGCAAAAAGGAAAGGAAAGCCTTAACTGGAGTGCCCTGTCTCTCAATTCACCTAAAGCCATCAAGTTCCCAGCAGCAGCGTGGCTCTTGCTCACTTCCCCTGTCCCTTGTACAAATATAGCACAGTAATTAGATGAGGGCTCTTTGCCCTCCCGTTGGCATCTTGTCCTGCATGGAGCAGGGTCAGGCAGCCAGCAGGGCTGTGGGGCTGGGCACAGCATCCTCTGGGCACACAGCCTCGGCCCCAAACACCCCTCCCTCCTGGAAATGGGGGGACACTCCCCAGGTGCTGGAACCCAGGGCACAGGGAATGCTCCTCTGCCTCTCCTGAGAAGTGTGACCCCCAGGAGAACACTGCTTTTAACCTTCATCCATGGAGAAAGCTGCCAAGACTTTGGGATGGATTGGAATTTCCGAGTGTGTGAAATAGACAGTGGTATAGTTTATCACAGGGTGAAAAACTCAGAGTTTTGGGGTTTCAGTTTGGAGGTGGATAGGAGACAAGATGGAGGATTTGGGGCATTGTCTGATCTCCTTCTTGCTCTTCATCTGCTCCATTTTCTGCAGTGTTGGGGGCACAGGGTGATTGGTTACAAAGAGCAACAATGCAGATGTTGCATGAACAGACAAATAGTTATTGGCAGAAAGGTAGAAAAAAAAAATATGTTCTAAGAGTTAATTAGACAAAATAGTTTTAAAATACCTTGAACCTGTGTGTCTTGTGACTTTTTTGGTGCCTTTCTTTTTGTGTGCTAAGTCTGGAATGGCACGCAGAACTGTTGATGAGAGAAAAATAAACAACCTGAAGACTGGAAAAGGCAAAAGTCCCATTCATCTCTCAGTCCTGGCACAGAACCTTTTAGGGGTGTCCCCATCAGGGGATCCTAGAGGGGGTTCCTGCACCCAGACCTTCAAGGGGACACCACAGAGCTGGGTTGGGCAGTGGGGCCCTGGCTGCTGGGTGAGGGTCACTCTGCACCAAAGGGATCCCGTGGTGCCTCGTCGTGTTTAAAGTACTGTGACCTCCAAAGTCCCCCCAGACAATTATCCCAAAGCCGGGATCAGTGGGGTGGCATGAGTGGAAGGACAGTTTTCCTGCCACCGCCCCATTTCTGCAGTGCTGGTGAGAGCACAGCTCTTGCTGGTGGAGGCAGTGCTGGCTGAAGGAACTTGCAGCACTTTCTGCTCCTGGGGCTGCGTGTAAAGGGAAACAAGAGGCTGGGGAATGCTGGGGCTGCTCCCAGCTCCCTTCAGCCTGCATTAAACACGTTATTTCAGGACAAACAAGCCCATCTCCTGGTTTACAACACTCATGTTCAGAAGCCTCGAGCCCTTTGGGATCCAGAGCAGACACTTTGTCCCCTCACCGAGCTGTGCTCTTGCCACCGTGATATTTTCTGAAAAATCCCCTTGTCCAGGATTTTCTCCTGGGAATCTGAGAAGCCGTAGCTTCTCCTGTGTTTGGCTGCTGTGGAAAGTGGAGATTGTTTTCCAGCATGTGAATTGTTCTTATTTAATGATAAATCACAGCCAGCTGTGTTGGACTCAGAGGAGTCAGGGGATTTTATTATTAATTTTTGTTAAGCCTTCTGATGTATCCTTTCTCTATAGTTTAGTATAGTTTTAGTATAATATATAATATATAATATATAATATATAATATATAATATATAATATATAATATATAATATATAATATATAATATAATGTAATGTAATATAATATAATATAATATAATATAATATAAGGCAATATAATATATAATAATTATAATATATAACAAATATGATATGATATGATATGATATGATATGATATGATATGATATGATATAATATAATAATATATATATGTCAGCCTTCTGAGAATATGGAGTCAGATTCATCTCTTCCCTTGTCCTGGGACCCTCACAAAGACCACATGCTCCCACCCCCCAGGAAAGAGAGGCAGAGCTCCTCTCACACAGGGGACTCTCAGCTGCTCTCTCCTCTCTGTGGTGGCTGTGTGAGCTTTAATGTCCAGGGGATGGACATTATAAGACTTTTCCACTCTATGATGATGATCAGAGTGAAGGAATTGCCAGAACTGAGCTCCAATGAAGGCAAGCAGTGTGGGGCCTGACGTCCTCCTGGATGTCCCATCCCAGCTGGGGCAGCAGGGCTGGGGGAGCACTGCAATCCCCCGTGAACAGCAGCATTGCAGGGCTGTTCTCTGTGCAGGTGTGGGAAGCAGCCTGAATGGGAGGCACCAGCTAAATATAAACTCTGATTGGAAAGATGAGTGAGGGAAAGTGGTTTCATTGTTTGGGAGCAAGGACCTCCAAACCATTCACTGGAAAAGACTCCACCAGGCTCAGCAGAGCCAGTAATTAAAGGTAACTAGCCCAAAGCAGTCACAGCACAAATAAAGCAAGGCATGAAGATTGCACTTCTGTGGAGAGCTGACCTTGGTTGGATGCCAGCTGCCCACCAAGCTGCTCTATCCCTCCCCTCCTCAGCAGGAGAGGGAATGGGAGGAGAAAATAAGATGGAAAAAGCACTCATGGGTCAAGATGAAGGCAGTTTAACAAAGTGAAAGGCTCAAACCAGCAAAGATCCTAAAGATCAAACCTCCTAAAGATCTGTGTGCCCAGGGAGGTGAGCCCCTGGCCATTTCAAGCAGCCGTGGCAGGGCTCTGTCCAGCTGCCACCAGCCTGCCCATTGGCACCCCAGGGAGGGTGATCCCCTGCCCCAGAGGGAGAGACATAACCTTGGTCATGCTCAGCCTTTGCAGGTCCTGGAGAGGGCTGCAGTGGTTAAACAAGGTGAAAAAAGAGATTTAAGAGGCAGCAGGAGGCCTCTTGAAGAGGATGAAAGGAATCATCTACAGAGATGGAGAGAAGAGACAGCACGGGAAGGGAAGGGAAGGGAAGGGAAGGGAAGGGAAGGGAAGGGAAGGGAAGGGAAGGGAAGGGAAGGGAAGGGAAGGGAAGGGAAGGGAAGGGAAGGGAAGGGAAGGGAAGGGAAGGGAAGGGAAGGGAAGGTCTGGCTCTGTGAGCCAGCTGGGCACTCACAGCTCAGGGGATGCTGTGCTCGTGTGCAGGGTACAGCAGAGCACATCCCCCTGAGCTCCCACTGAAGCTGATTTCCCACCCATCCCCTGGTCAGGAGTCCCCACAGGTCCTGAGGTACTTTGGTGAGGAGGCTGTTCCCTGAAATTCCTCTTCAGGGCATCCAATGCCCTTTATTTGAAAGGCAGCTTTGCCACAGGGGGAGCTTCTGGTGCAGGCCAAGGAACAGCTGGGTTGCAGCAGGTACAAATCCCCAAGCACCCCCAGTCCCCAGATGAGCTCTCCAAACCTCTGCCAGCCCTTTTCCGCAGAAGGTGCAAGCACTGGGCCAGGGAAACTCAGGTTGTAGCACCTCTCCTGTGGAGGCAGGCTGGGAAAATTTGGATTGTTCAGCCTGGAGAACCTCTTCAATGTGGAGAATACCCTTCCAGTATCTAAAGGAGCTCCAAGAGAGCTGGAGAAGGACTTCTAACAAGTGCATTGAGTGATAGGAACGGGGGAATAGAAGGCAGGTTTAGATTAGACATTTAGATTACACAAGGAAGAAATGGTTTACAGGGAGAATGAGGCCCTGGCACAGGTTGTCCAGAAGAGCTGTGGCTGCCCCATCCATGGAAATGTCCAAGGCCAGGCTGGATGGGGCTTGGAGCAACCTGGGATAGTGGAATGTGGCCCTGCCCCTGGCAGGGGATGGAGTGAGGTGGTCTCTGAGATCCCTTCCAACCCAAACCATCCTATGATTTAATGCACAAGCCTCAAGCTCCCTTGAGCCCGTGGGGCTTTGCAGCCCAGCCCCTGTGCTCTCAGCCATGGTCTGCCTCCTCTCCCTTCTCTGCACTAAAGCTGTACCCTGACATCAGCAAAACCAAGTACCTGTCCAGGGGAGCAAAGCAAGATTGATTTGACTCCAAATGCTGCCAAATGCATAAAGCCAACACACTGGGAAAAATAAGGCAGGCAATTTCATCCTAGTTGCCTTCAGCAACAATGACATTAGGTGTTATTTGATACAAGAGAGGAGCCAATATTTCCAGACTGAAGGGCAATTATTTAAACCTGTGTATTTAGAGGGTCTGGAAGGTGTTCAGAACAGGAGCACTGGAAACAGCTTCTGACTTGGGATTGTGTGGGCCCAACACTCTTCTTGATGGCTTCACCCTAGCCCAAACTTCACATTTAAAGAAAACTTGGGGCAAAGTTTCCAAAAGCAATGTTATCTCGATTATTCTCCATCATCCATAACCATCAGCTGGATCAGCACTAAAAGTCAGGTGCCAAAAGTTTTTGCCAGCCCTGTATTTCCAGCTAGGAGCACAGGAAGAAGGCTGCTCACCTCGCTGAGCACAAGCTCTGGAGCCCCAGCCTAATAATGTAAATGTCAGTGGCTGAACCTCCAGCCAGCCTTTGTCTCTGGCACAGGAATGCATTGCCGGGGCTGTGAAATATTAAATGAGGCATTGGAGTCAAAAGAACAAAATTACAAATCCAGAGGCTGCTTTCCAATGCCCCCCGGGCTTGGCTGGGGCTGCCTGTGACGTAAACAGGGCTGGATTTATGGCAAACCCACCCAGAGCTGGCAGGGGACAGGGGTGGCTCCTGCACATCCACACCCCCGAGCCTCGAGCAGGGCCCTGGTGATGCTCAGAGCCCCCAGCTCCAAGCAGGAGAATGCCAGGATTCAGAGCCTGGGGCAGAGCAAGGTGAGGGAGGAAGGCTTCTCAGTGCCAGGCTGCTGCTTTTCCCATAAATGCAGTGATTGTGCCACGGGAACAGCCAGGAGGCTGGGCAGGAGCTGCCCCTGTGCAGAGCCCCAGCCAGTGCCTGGCTGCTGGCACTGCAGCAGCTCTGCAAAACCAGCTTCAGACACCTGAGATGTGCCAGCAGTGAAATAAAGAGACATCCCAGAGGGCAGACAGGGAAACAGGTACAGAGGGGAGAGGTGCTGAGACACTGCAGGCAGGGAAATCCTGTTCCTGCTTTAGCTGGAAAATGCAGGGCTTTGATGGTAACACTAACGGGGTGTCATCTCTCAGACTGGGATGATGCTGCAGAAAGGAGCACATGGGCATGGACAGGAAAGGACTGACAGAGCCCCAGGTGTATTACTGGAGAATGTAGGAATTAACAAGCAAAAATCCTGGGAAATTCAAACCACCAGTGCCACACAAGGGGCTGAATGCACCCTGAGCAGCAGACAGAGCTCTGCAGCTGTGCCAGGGAGATGTGGCACCCTGGGCACTGAGGGACACTCACCCTCTGGGGCTGTTTAGGAGCTATTCTCACAGTTCTCTGCAGTTGTTCTGTAGGAGGTTTAGCCACCACTCTGCCCAGAGAGGCTCATCCTCTTCTCTTGGCATAAACTCTCCATTTTTTGTAGGGTGAATTCCGAGTCATGAATCAGGAGGGCAGGACTCCTGGCACATCCATGCCAAGAATTCAGCCTCAAACAGCTCACCAGGAGGGTCTGATGGAGGCAGCACAGCTGGGTGAGATCTGGTACCCGGTAAAGAAAACCACCTCTCCTTCAGGGGGGGAGGGAAGTTTGCAAAGTGGGGCTGAGAAATGACAGCCACAGCAGGTCCTGCCACCTTCAAACTCCACCACATCAGCCAGGATCAAAGTGCCAATATCTCTGTACTGTTAATGAGGCACGTGGCAGATAAATTCCATGTTTGCAAAAAATATTGAAGGCACAACTGTGTGTTCCACCTCATCCCCTCACATCTGTGATTAACTATGATCCCTTGATACTTCTGGTCGCTAGGGCAGAGCATTTTACCTGAAGCTGCCACAAAATTGCCATTTCACACTCTGATTCTGTCCTCTACTTCCTCTCCTGTGCACCACTGGCTCAATAAAACCAGGGCAATAAAACCAGGGCAATAAAACCCTGCAGCACAGGGCAGTGTGAGGGAGGAGGGTGGTGGGGCAAAGAGACAAAAGGATGGATTCCCTGGGATCAGCAGGCACCAGGGATGGAGGAAGCACTGTCACAGCAAGCTGAACCCCACAGGGCTCTGTAGGGGTCCCATCAAGGAAAGGTCCGTGTGATACCTGGCCCCAAAAAGCCCCATGGCACAGAGATGTCCTCCCCTCAGAGATCCTCTGCTCTCTCTTGGAGGGTGATACCTGCAAATCTCAGGAGCTTCTGCCCCCAGAGCTGCAAGGGCAGCAGGTTCAAGGCAAGTGGAGGATTTCCAAAGCACAGCACACACATCAAGAGCAAAGGCCAGGGCTGTCTGTGGCAGCCAGGGCTCTGGGCTGCTGCAGAGCAGAGGGGTTACAGCCTGAGCTCTGCTCTCAGGAGAAGAGCCTGGGGCTGGAAAGCTCCTTTGAGATAGGCAGGGCTGTCTCCATGCACCTGGAGATAACTGGTGCTGCAGGACTGCCATCCACCAGGCAGCTCATATGGCTGGAGGGAGGGAAAGATTGGAGTTCCCTTTTTAATAATAGTGTACACCACGAGTCGAGGGCCCTGCACGATGGTAAGAGTGAGGAAAACCCAGTGATGGGCTGGATTAGATGATCTCCAGAGGTCCCTTCCTACCCAAACAACTCTGTGATTTGGTGATAGTGGCAGAATAGGGATCAGAAATAAATTCCAAGTAGTTTTCTGCTTGCCTGGGTGAATTTACCACAGGAATTGGAGAAGTTGACTGCAGCCCCACCTCAGCCCCTCTCTGTGGGCTGTCAGCAGCCCTTAGCAGCTCTCTCACTGGCTGAATATTGCCCTATTACAGCCTCATGTTGGGCAACTGCTCCTTTTGATTCCTGCCAAGCATCTTTTAGGACTGATCCCTTCACTTACAAAACCCTCACAGGTATTTTTGTCACTGACAAAATTATTTCTGCATAATAGTCCCTGTTCTCTGCTTACAAGTATTGTGCTTGGACTGGAGAAAAGACGGTCTCTGCAGCCTTGACACCTCTCCTTGAACTTGAGAGCACCATTTCTGACCAGTGCCAGACTTCCCTCAGCCTAACTGGGTCTGAGTGAGTGAAATCAGCCCTTCCCTGTGTAGCCAGATGCTGCATTGTGATGCCAGCCCAGAGAGAAAGCAAGCAGCTTAGACTGTACTGACAAAAGTCCTAATGGAATAATTAAACTCCAATAATTCAATTAACACTGCAATTGAGTAATTGCATTTGGAGCATGGCTGTAATTGAGCAATATTTGTATTGTCCCAGCCATGAGGATAGGCACAGTCGCCTTTCAGCAGGCAGAAGGAGACAGATGCTGCTAATAAAGGGCAGAAGATGGATGTGAGGTCACCAGATTAAGTGTGCTTCCTTTTTTTGGCCAGAGAAGGAAGTCAAACCACTGTGATCCTGTTGCCTTTAAAAGCCTAAGTAACAGAAATAGAAGAGACTGCAGGACTGCAGGAGTCTGCTTTACCATTAATTACCTTTTATTGAAGGCTCCCAGCCCACTTGGCATTGCATCAGCGAGAGGGCAGCCGTGTCCCTGCCCACAGAGCCCTTATCTTAACCAGGCTCAGACAGCAGCAGCAAGTGAGCTGAGACCTGGGGAGGAATGTCTGCTTCCCCTGGCAACTGAAGGAGCCTGCAGAGCGCCAGGCCAGGAGGCAGCAGACAGATCTGGGTGAGATAAAGCAGAGACAGGAGAATAAACCAGCAATTTGGGGCTGCCTCACTTGTGCTGGGTGTAGCTGCAGCCTGAGACTGCACAGGACAGAGAGCAGGGCTCTGGGCCAGTGAAGAGGCAGGCAAATACCACTCCTGACACCCCACCTGCACTGCAGCCCCGTGGGAGCAGTGTCCAAGGTGGCTGCTCCACTTCCACTGACTCTTCTTTCCCTATGAAGCAGAAGCAGTATTGCCACTGCCACTGCCTCCATTTACCTGTGAGTACAGGGGCTGCAGGTGCTGCATGTGGATCTTTCACAGAATTCCCAGAATCACTGGGTTGGAAGAGACCTTCAAGATCATCGAGTCCAGCCCAGCCCCAGCACCTCAACTCAACCCTGGTACCCAGTGCCACATCCAGGCTTTGTTACACACACCCAGGGATGGGGACTCCACCACCTCCCCGGGCAGCCATTCCAGAACTTTATCACTCTTTCTGTAAAAAACTTTTTCCTAATATCCAACCCATATTTCCCCTGGCACAGCTGGAGGCTGTGTGCTCTGGCTGTGTCAGTGCTGCTGCAGAGAGAGCCCAGCCCCAGCTGAGCACAGGCACCTTCCAGGAGCTGTGCAGGGTGAGGAGGGCACCCCTGGGTCTCCTTTTCTCCAGGGGAGCACCCCCAGCTCCCTCAGGGGCTCCTCTCAGGGTTTGTGTTCCCAGCCTCGTTGTCTCCTCTGGACACATTCAGGAATCTCAACATCCTTCCCAAACTGAGGAGCCAGGACTGGACACAGCACTCACCAATGCCAAGGACAGGGCAGAGTGACCTCCCTGCTCCTGCTGGCCACACCATTCCTCTGAGGCTTAGGCTGATCAGCCTTGGGGAGCACAGGCAGCTGGGCTTTCAAGGATTTGTCTCAGCCAAACCCCAGCTGTAGCTCACAGCTTGCCAATATTTGGGGATAGGGTCTTTCCTGGGAACTCAGCTTTATCTCGTAGCCTGAGTGCTGGAATGGAAAAGTTAACAGCTTGGTTAACCCCTTCCAGTCTGAGAAGTCACTGCAAGCATGATGTCTATCTTCTCCAGCTATTCTGAGCTAGGCTCTTGGCAGCTTTGTTAGAGGACCACAAATCTGCCTCTCTCTTCCTTCCCCAGAGCAATTGCAGTTGGGTTTTTAATTTATTTATTTATTTCCAACTCCCAGAGCTTTCTAAGCAATTTAAACTTGTTTGGCAGATTTTTTTTTTTTTTTTTAAGGAAGAGGCAGCTGATGCCAGGATGCTGTTTGCAGCTCCTCTCCCCTCCCACTCTCAGCAACATCTGAGCTTGGTGGTTAATTACTATGAGACCTCTCCGCCTCTGTCAGTGTTAGCTGGAATGATGGGTTTACACCATGCATGTCAACAAGCATCTAGATGGAAAATAAACCTACTGATGCTCCCACTGTTGGGGAAGCGAGTGTGCTGATTCAGGCGTCTCAATCCCGCGGATGACAGGCACAGCCTGCTCTGCAGCACAGCTCTGCTCACTGGGGGCCATGGCAGATCCTGCTGTGTGCACTGCAGGGCAGATCCATGGAAAACAGGCCTTGGCAACTCAGCTCCTTGCTCTCGTTTGAGAGAAGTTGTTCACACGTGAAAAATTGACTCTGTTTAACTTTTCCCAGGCAGGAGAAGCACAGCATCACCTCCATGGTGGAGAGGGCTAACACCCCCAGCTTCTCTTCCAGCCATGCCTCAGGAGGCACTTTCACAGAATTCCCAGAATCACTGGGTTGGAAGAGACCTCAAAGATCATCGAGTCAAGCCCAGCCCCAACACCCCAACTCAACCCTGGCACCCAGTGCCACATCCAGGCTTTGTTACACACACCCAGGGATGGGGACTCCACCACCTCCCCAGGCAGCCATTCCAGAACTTTATCACTCTTTCTGTAAAAAAACCCCTTTTTCCTAATATCCAACCCATATTTCCCCTGGCACAGCTGGAGGCTGTGTGCTCTGGCTGTGTCAGTGCTGCTGCAGAGAGAGCCCAGCCCCAGCTGAGCACAGGCACCTTCCAGGAGCTGTGCAGGGTGAGGAGGGCACCCCTGGGTCTCCTTTTCTCCAGGGGAGCACCCCCAGCTCCCTCAGGGGCTCCTCTCAGGTTTGTGTTCCCAGCCCCTCTCCAGCCTCGCTGTCCCCTCTGGATGTGCTCAGTGTCCCAAGGTCCTTCCCAAGCTGAGGGACAGAGCTGGGCACAGCACTCCAGGTGTGCCCTCACCAGTGCTGAGTACAGCCATGGGCTCTCCATTCCCACAGCACCACGTGGATTTGCAGCAGGAGGAAGCAGAAGCAGGTCTGTTCCTCTGGGCACAGTGCCCTGCTGCAGGCCTGTGGCAGAGTAAGGTACAGAACTGAGCAGTGGCTCCTTTTCCTTGAAGGCTCACGGCAGTGAGGTCCGAGAGGGGACAAACACGTCCTTGTGACGGGAAAGCCGCGTGATGGTGACGAGTCTGCTCTGACTCATAGCCCAAGAGATGCTGTGATATTCCACCCCTGGCCTGCTCTGTCCACCTGCTCCGAGCACAGCTTTAGCATTCCAGTCCACATTTGCTCTAGGACGTCATTTTCCCACCACGAGAGCAATCCCAAATCAAGGGGGAGAGTTGACCTTGCTCACCATAGCAGCTCATCTTCTGGTTAAGATCTTGTACACAAACTCCTTCCCAGCTCTTCAGAGCTTCTTCAGATGGCTTCAGGCTCTGTATGCTTTGGTTTTATCAGGTGTTTGGCATCAGCCCATCTCCAGTTCCCCCAGTGTGTACCAAAACATTCTGCTTCCAGGTGACAAATTCCATGGAAAATATGCCACACTACCCAGATGGGTTTTTCCCCCCTTTGGTAGGGCATTTAAGCAATTTTCTCTTTCTTTTTTGATCCATATCAACTTTCTTCTGTTTCTGCTGTACGCTGTTCTATTACACATTTTTACACCAAAAAATACTATATAACAAACTTGTATAGAAGCAGTATTTAAGCTGCTCCATGATCCTCCCAAGGAAAACAATTTCAACAGAAAGGAATTTAGCTTGACAAATGCTGCCCAAGACCTGCCCTGATCATCCTTATGCTGCACTGCACAGCTTTCATTAACTTACGAATGAATTCCTGTTGTGTCTCGTGGCTTCCTTCAGATGTTATTATGCCAGCTCCCAAGGACATAAACAATTCTCTTGATTTAAGAAAGTAGGCTGAGACGCTGCTTGGCTGTGGTTTGGGGAAGGGCAACAGCATTGGAAAACACATTTTATTCAAGAAAACAAAAATATTAGTTCCAAATAGAAGCAGCAGTCCAATTGAAATAAACTCACTGAGCATAAACCTGGGAACTCGTGATGCAAGAGAAAAGAAATGGGGTTTTCTATTACTTCAGCCATTCTTTTCATTCACATCTGTATCACAGCAAGCAGTTAATCACCTTCAGCTCTCTTATCCAAGCACTGGTTCAAGACAACCTTGCAGAATCTTTGTGAAACTTTTCCCTTCATCCGAGGGATGCCCTACCCTGGCTCCAGGATAAGAACAAATCTAATGCCCTCATTTATGCATTTACCTGCTGATCTTAGAGCAAAAACTTGTGGTATTTTTGTGTTTATTTTTGTGGGTGGGTTTTTGGTTTTCTTTTCTTTTTCCTTTTTTTTTTTAATTGTTAAAAAAAAAATTTAAATAAACGTGGGCTGCTCTAAATAGGGAAAAGGATGGAGGTAAGCATGCATATGCATGTAGGCCTAAAACTAGATGTGACATCCCCTGTTCCAGGTCAGGGCACAGCAATCTGTCACCCAGGCACTGCACACACAGCTCTGCTTACCCAGAAAGAGGTGCTGCAAGGACAACACAGAGACTCAGGCTGTTGGGAGCACTTGAGAGGGTTCATGAACTCCCAACACCAGTGCCCCTTTCATCTGCTCTTGACAAAAGTAATTGCAATGGGCCACCTTAGCCTGACCCCCAGGTTCCCAGCCCAATAAATCTCCATGACCTGAGTGCTCAGGCCCTCTTGGAGACCTCACAGCTATTCCAGGCACAGTCCCCTTCCCACGGCTTATTTTGGCACAGGATTTTCAGTGCTGGTGACATTCTAACAAAGGTATCTCATCAGCCCTAAGCTCAGGGTGGCTGGCTGAACTTCCCTTTCAACAGAGTGGTTTTAAATGAACTTTGATGATGTTTTTCTTCTCCCACTTGTGCTTTTGCCCAGTTCACATCACTCCCTCACTTGCAGTGTCCCAATCCACACCCACCATTTAGTTTGCCTTAAACACAGCCCTGCTCGTCTAGTTTCTCACTGTGTTGCTCCTCACCATTCACCTCATCCTGGATGGAACCCTTGGGCTCAGCTCAGGTGAGAAAAGGTATGGCTGACTATCCCAGGTGAAGTCAATCCCTCATCCTCCTCTCTATACTTGCCAGCTTGCCCCAGTGCCCCTAAGAGCAGCTCTGGGGATATAACTACAGGAATCTGGCTCAGGAGATCCCATCAGCAGTTCCCAGTCACAGGAATCCCCAGGGGTGGTAAATTCTCATTATCTGGGCCCCTGTCAGGGGTGGAACCCACCCAGAGCTCACAGTATCATTTAAGTCAAGTGTTGGTGCTTACATTTGTACAGTTCCTAATCTACAGTTTGGCAAATGTCTGCCTTGTCTGCATCACCTGATGAGTTAAAATCAGCTGTGTCCATCTCCATTCCTATCCTGCTCCTTTTCACACAGCTTTCTGACATGACAAGAGTTTTCCAGAAGAGGTGTGTGGCTCTTTTTCTCTCTGTTCAGCAGCTGCAGGAGACAGGCTGCCAAATAGGATCAGAGAATTGTTTCAGTAAATACAACATAGCACTCTTGGAAGTGTTTGCTGGGTTGTGATACCATCAAGTTAAAATGGCATGGTTAAAAAAAAATATTGATCAGCATCAGAAGTGAGTTTCCAGGCTGCTGAGCTGCACAAAGGAGACACCCAATTAAAGAGAGATGGTCTCTGAGGACTGTAGGTGGACAGTAGCTGCTATCGTTCTGGCAGCTTCCTATGATGTTCTCTTCAGAAATGAGTGTGTGGAGGCAGAGAAAAAAAGATGAAAGGGAGGCCTTGAGATGAGAAAGCCCCAAATGATCAAAGATTCCCATGGACTGAGAGAAGTACTCCGAAACCAAAGGCATTCCTCTGCTGCCTGTGTCACAGTTGCCCTGGAGTGGATTTGAAAAACTCCTTTAAGTATTCACCTGGGATGTGGGGACACACATCAGGAAGCAGAGAGAAACTTTTCAGGCCTTGGGGAAGGCTGAAATTCTGAATGATTCTGACTTTTTCTGAATTGGTTCATTTCTTTATAACCAGATTCCACTGGGGATGTGTGGTACTGACTCCATTTGAAGCAAGGGCTCAAGAGGCCTCTCAATTCTGTCAACACTCCTCACAGGCTGCAGCACCTGCTGCTTTTGTGCCATGGTCCTTCACTGAGTGCCTTAACACACTCCAGGTTCTGCCTGTGCTGCTCCTCTTGTGTCCCCTTCCCACCCACACAGGCAGGACACACAGCAAGGGAGGACAGAGCTCTTCACCCAGCACTGATCTGAGCGAGGGGAAATGAATCACACACTTCAGCCACATTAGCCACATCCAGCAAGGGTCAGATATGCCCACTGCAAGCTGCCAGGAGGGTCTGGTGAGAAATGTCCTAATGTGAGAACATCAGGGGAGATAAAGCACTTAGGAAAGGACAGAAGAGATCAGTCTCCTGAAAAGAGCACAGAACAAACAATCATGATGGGAAGGGAAAAACAGAGATGTTGTTCACCATCCTCTGATGAATTCATCACAATCTGAAAGTGGATTTTGCCCGAAGGACAAAACAGAATGAAGAGAGACACCAAGAGAGCAAAGACAGACACCAAGAGAAAAATCATCTCCTATTTGTGAAGATCATAGGAAAAAAACAAACCAGCCTCCAGCATATTCCAGGCACCTTCCCTGGAGCCAGGAGCACGGGCAGACAATGACTGTCTGTGGCAGCAGCTCCTGAAGGGGATCCCAGGGAACAAGGAGGAATCCAAGCTGCAGGTGCTGCAGAGCAGAGGGTAAAATCTACAGACACACCAGCAGGTTGAAAAGGAGCTGCTCCAGCGTGAGGGAGACAGATCTGTCTGTGCACGTAGGTACAGCTTAGTCATTTCAGATAAACTTTGTCTGGAAGGAAGGATATACTGATAAAGCAGTGCTTCACACAGTGCAAGAAGTACACAAAGTTTGGGTACAAACTTTAAACTAAACAGCAGAAAAATGAAGTAGTCTTTTAAGACAAACAGAAAGGTATATGATGACATCAACAGCAGACCTGGGGGAAGATGAGAGTGAGAGACTGCAGCTGTAAGGGAAAAATCGAAATTGAAGTTCTTGCACTGTCTCAGGTGTTTATATGGAGCAACCCATCTGGGTTTTCTCTTCCTCCAGCTATAGAAGGAGGCCAGTGTCTTGTCCCAGGGCAGTAGGTGGACAAAGGGGAATATGAAGAGAGGTGAAATTCAGAGAGTCAGCTGGGCCATGTATTTTAGCACACCACCATTGCTCTGAGAGAAGGCAGGAACAAGTCAAAATGGGGATGGTGGCTCTGCAACCACAGCTGGAGGACAGAATGTGTGAAGAAGGTGAGATGAGAACCTGCAGTTTATTGGGATGCTGCTGCAAACAAGCCTCTATCTCAGTTCCACATCTGCACTACCCTCCACTTAACTGCAATGCATTTAATCAAGCTGCTTCTTATGGGAACCAAATAAAGCTTGATGATGCTTAATGGCTGGGGCTTAATGGCTGGGTTGTTTAGCTGGGCTCATAATTTTGATTAATTAAGATGCTTGCAGGTGTTGGAGTGGCACTTCGGCATCAGTGTTGGTGTTCAGAGGCAAAGGGGGTTCCCCTCCTGGAGGATTTCTGCCAGTGCTACTTCAGCAGAGCAAAGCTCCCCTCAAACCTGAGCAAAAAAGTCAACTCTTGTAGCCTCCAGATTTCTGGGAGTTCTGACGACCTGGTAGCTGTTTTGGGAGGATATCTGGAAAAATCCAAACCCCAAACCTCAAATTTTGCCTAGGGCAGCCTCTGTGCCCTTGATAGGAAGAAAGTGAGAATGTGAGAAGCTCTCCAGGTGAAGATGGTGCTCTCAGGCTGTGGATCCAGCCCAGCAAAGTGCCCATCCCCAGAGCAGTGTCCCTACTCCAGAGAAAAGGGCAGCAGAGCTCATCCTGAGTGGAACACACAAAGCCTGGTTGCTCATGAGCTTGTCCCCTCTGTTCCTCTATCCTCACTCTGGGTTTCAGCCTCCCCCTGCCAGGACATCACCCTTTTCCTGCCCAGTGTCACCAACCTGCCAGCTCCTCCTCATGGATGACCTACAGGAGCCTGGAGGTGGATGCACAGAGAAATCACATTACAACCTCCCCCTTAAGCAGTACAAATTTGTATTTCCCTTTTCTATTTCTTACAGAACATACTTACCTCAGGTTTTTGTCTCCTGAATGCTGATAAAATGCCCTCAGGTTAAAAAATATTTGGAGATCAATTATGATATGGATACCAGCGTGGCATATGCTCATTTCCATAAGAAACTAACACTGGAGAGAGGCACAATGAGCCAGACTCATCACTGTTTTCAGTATCAAACACTGACATTAAATTAAGCAGAACTTGATGATTTAAGGCTTAGTAAATTACTACTGCCAATTATAAAGGCAATATAACATTGTGGATAGAGCACTGGAGTAGGGCTCAGGAGACTTGTACCCTGCCATGGATATTCTGAATTAATTTGGACAAATGTTACCTTCACATGCATATAAATACTGGTCAGTCTTCCACTTTTCTTGTAATGTGTATAAGAAATGCAAAAATTAAGCAGCATATTGTCTAGGGACCACAAAGACAATCTTTTTCCAAGAAACAGCTTGTTTGGCAAGCACAGGAGGGAAAAACTGAGTCAGGAGGAATGATGTCAGCCTTTTCTCATACATCTACATTGTTCTGCTCAACCACAGCTTTGGAAGAAGAGACATTCAGATCTAATTTCTGGAAGCTTAAGCAGACACCAATTGGAGTAGCCCCTGAGTGTTATGAGCATATTTCATAGCTTGTGATGAATCACAAATGAAGTATCTACTTTCCAGTGCATTAAGGCTAAAGCAGAAGTTGATTAGGATTATTCTGACCCAAGCAATGGTTCACTTTTCAAGGAACTGGTTGAAATGTCCAGACATCAGCCTAATTTGTCCTGGAGTTATAATGCAGTGTATTACAAACATACAGGGATTACAACTTTGCACTCACTGTCAGTGTCTGCAATCCATCATGGAGAATCCATCTTCTCATTACAGCCTGCCACAAACTCAGCTGCATAGGTGCTGTCTGTCAATTATTTTCCTCTGCTTCCACCCCCAGAAGAATGCAGGACTCAAGGCATTTTGCTCTGAAGGTACTCACAGGCTTTTGGTTAAGTGTGCCATTACCATGCCAGGGCCTGCTTGTCCTCTCCACTTTGATCATTGAGCAAGTACCTTTGCTTCCTGCAGGACTAACAATGTTAAATTAATATATTTGCCCAGCAGCTACTGAGAGAAACACCCTGGTTACCCAACTCTGTATCTCCAGATTGGACCTTAAGGCCAAAGAACAGATTTTGCAGCATTTCAGCCCTTTGAGAAAAGCTTTGTTATGCAAAATTCCTCTTATCTCAACTTTTATGAGGTCTCAGAGCATAATATAGAGAAGGCAGACTCAAAGATAACTGGAAGTATTCCTTAGAACCTATTATTTTATTAATCAAGAAAGATCAGAAAAATAGGTGGAGGGACAGCAGATGACTAGACAACACTGAACCATAAATTGTCAAAAAACTGTTCAAAAGGGCTGAGATGTTCAGCAGTCCAACTATAGCTGGTTAACTTGTTCTGCCAGTGGAAAGGAGCCTCAGATGTGGACGTGGATCCCTGAAGAATGATCTTCTTACCAAGAAATAGGCAAGAGAGGATTCTGAACTGGCCCCAGTCCCAGCACGGGAGACCAAGCAAGGACATCAGCACTTGCAAGTCTTGAAATGGTACCAAAGCCCCAGACATTGTCTGTGCTACCTCTCAGCCAGGACCACACAAAGGCTTTCTGTGGCTTACAGAACTGAAATCTCCCACTTGCTGATTCACAGGGTCTGTACCAGACTGAAGGAAGCAGAAAGTTAACCAGAGCAGTGTGAGGGCCAGACAGCATCAGCTGTTAGACCCTGTGGGTGCTGTGCTCCTCCTGACTCATCTCTCCAGAGACATCTCCCTGGACTGTTCAAGGGAAGCCATCTACTGTTTCAGAACAAGCTGGGTTTCCAAAAGACTTGAAACCAGAACATTACATTTTGCAAACTTTCTCTATCTTTCTACCCATCAGAAAAATTTATGAAATCCAACTTCCTTGATACTCTCAAGGTGACTTCCAAGATCTCCTCTTCAGAGAGAAAACGAGCTCTACCCTCCTTGCTGTTCACAGGGTAGGGGAGGTGCAGCAGCAGCTTCCTGTGAAAGAGGACACAGGGGATGTCAGTGTCTCAGAGCAGGTGAGCAGCTGAGATGCCATTGCCAGTCACTCCTGCAATTCCTCAGCCAGGGAAAGTTATTCCAATAGATCTCCTAATTGTGATGGGTTGTGGGGTTCCTGCAACACCTCATGCACAGCAAGACTGGACATTGATAGAAATATTGAAATATTTCCATCGCTTAAAAGCAGCTTGGCTTAGAAGCAGCCCCAGAGCTACAGAGCTGGAAGCAGTTGCTTGGAGTCTTCCTACCCATCTGTGGGAGAACAAAGTTTTTCAGCACGTAGAACTTGACATCTTGATTGTTTCCTTCACACTGAGAAGACTTGCACTTATATTTGTGAAAGCAGCACTGGTTCAGGCTGTACCCAAGCAACCATCAGATTTATGGTGAACTTTTTATTTGCTAGGCTTGTGACTAGAGACAGCTGGGTACTGAGAAGATAATGGCAGATCTGAGTCACCAAAAAGATAGAATTGCAAAAGGAAAAGGATGCTGAGGTTTTCCTACATCTGCAGCATTGCATTAAGCTACTTCTCTTACTGCCCATAGGTTCAGCAAGTCATTAGCTGAACAATTATTCCTCCCAATTTTCCAGTTTCAAAACTAACATTCCCAAACCTTCTTCCACCCCTGTTGCATCCTTGAGTTATAACAAAGCACAGGGTAACTGACTTTGCCTGGTTTTGGCAGAGAAAAGAGGCTTTTCTATAGCTACTCTACTGGGGACTTATTTAGGCCTTAATCCAGGGCCTGCACCTCAAATTTATCTGCAGAAAGCTATTCTCGTATAGATCTTCCCACACCCCATTCAGTGCAGCAAGTCAGCCCAGAGAGGATTAAGGTTTCTTATAAAAACAGCCTTTGTGAAGAAGGACTTTGAGCAAAACAGACATAAGAATTATCTGGAAATCTCAGGCAGAGGAATTGCACACTGAGGGAGAGATGCAGGAAAACTGAGAAATCCAAGAGTGTACCAGTCAGTTGATTATCTTTGTAGGCTTGAAATAGCCCTATTAAAAAAATCAAAGGAAAACTCTTTTGAAAACCTTGTAACATTTCCATCTCTGAATTTGTGCTTGGATATGTCTATAATTTGGCTTTCAGCTACTGAAAATTTATCTGCACTTTTTTTTACCATCTTCAGTCATATGTATTTGTACAAATTAGTGCTAAGGAATACTGGACTAAGTCTTTCAAGACCTTGGGCAGCTTTTTGTCAGGTGTTTTGAGCCCCTGAAACCTTGTTGTTTAAGTAGCCAAAATATGTCCCAAAGCTTTTTACTGGACAGTATCACAGATTCAAAGCCAGAAGATTGTACACCTATGGATGGACTATGGGTGGTGTTTTTCCTGTATTTATTTTTCACAAGCAAATATTAATAGTACGATCTTTAGCTTTGCTTTCCACACAGACTGCAGTTAAAAGCTTGGCTAAACCCCATTTCAAACAGGATATTAACTGTACTTCTATCAGTTGTGCTACACTTACTTTTTGGGAGTTCGAAGGTCAAGAACCTTGTCCTGGATGTCTAATGTGATGTCTGAGTACTTTGTCTCTGGCAGCTTGATTTTAATCTGAAATGATGGGCAGAGGTAAAGCTGTGATTACATATGTTGCCCTAAAAGCCATAAAAGAGCTCATTTTCATGAATATTTCAATGCTAGTATCAAAGAGCAACGTTTTGAGTAGGTAATTTGTATCAGAGCAAATACGACAGTGATAATGACTGCTTTCAATAGCGTGGTGATGTGTATTGATATCCTATTCTCTTCCAGTTCCTGAGCTGCTAATGTGCTTGACAGGTGTTCAACACCCAGCAAAAGCCTCAGGCTTTGTGCATTGCAGGGACAGTTCGCTTCTGCTAGAAAGATAACACAGCAGTTCTACCTGTCCTGGAGCTCAGAAACCAGGGAGGTCTTTGATTATATAATGATGAGGCAGGATCTGATAGCTGGAACTTTAAAGGCTGTCAGCGTTGTAGCATTCTGCTAGCCCACACACCTTGTAAAAAATGCAGGAAGATGAAAAAAAATCTCCTTCTCAGTCCCTCTCCTCTCCAGAACTGTGTCCAAGATGAAACTTCACCTTACAGCTACATTTTATTCCCTTCATTTTATTGCCCCCATGGGGCATATGCACAGATTCCCTTGAGCACACTTGGTCCTTGAGGAGACACACAAGTTCCTCATGTTAGCAAGTGTAAATGTCATCTAAAAATGCTTGGAGAATTACAAGAAAATGCTACAGGAAGTCAAAGGCAGCAGTGGAACCTGGTGTTTGCATTCTGCCCCTCAGGAAGATGGGAAGGTGGAAAAGGCAGAGGAAGAGCAGAGAAGGGACCAGAGCTCCAGGCTCAGCTCACCACTATATCTTCACAGCAGGCAGTGGAGGGGTCTTTCCCAGTCATCCCAAAGAAGACATCCTCTGTTCCCACGTGCTGCTTGAATGAAATCTCATACCTGCCAAAGAGAAGTCATGGGGCAGGAGACTGAAGGAGACTGTGGTTCCAGAGGACTGTGGATCCTCCCCACACTGTCTCTCCTCCTTTGCAGCCTCCCTTCAAGGCTCCAATCCATCTGCACTGGGTTTCTGTTCAGAGCCATGGCTGGGACAGCTGGAAGACAGGTTAAAACCACTTACTCCACCCCCCAAGGCACTCACCATGCTGCCTCTGCTCCCCTAAGCAGCCTTGGCAGGACCAGGAGATGCTTCCTAAGTGGATACCATGCTTATCAACAAGTCAAACTCCTGGGGGATGGATTTGAAAAGGAGGATGCCACAATTACATGTGTTCTGTTCTGTCCTTTAGCATATTCTTGCAGCCTGAGCATAACACTCTTAAGCCAGACTGTAGTTTTGCATTCAGCTAACATATATTTTGTTCTCCTTCACATCTACAAAATGTAGAATCACGTATTCCCTTGCTCCTGGTAATTAATGAATGAGGAAAGGAAAACTGAATTTGTATTTATAACATATGCTACTCCTACCAAGTTCAGCAAAATTACCGGGGTGGATCACTTGTCTAAGCTCTTAGAAAGTCTTTCACATCTCCAGTGTGCATCTGCATACGTAATAATTCCTAAGTCAATGACAAATGTGTCTAATAGCTCTGGATGCACCTCTGTAGCCATCTGTTTTCCTTTTAGCACATTTTCTGTGCTTCATTTGATGAACCATTGTAAAGACATATTCTCTCTCTTCATCTGTGCAACAAGGGCCAGAAGTGCTTGAGGCTGGAGGAGCACTGCAGAGGGGAAGGGTCAAAGAACAGCACGAGAAAAGCTTCTTTGTGCCCACAATACAGAGACAGCGTGTTCTGTACCTGACAGGGACCATCTCAAGGACAGCTGTGCATGAGGATGAATTCCAAATCATTTTCAGAAAGGCTGAGTCCCTGTTTTAGGTGGGTCTCAGGTCCTGTGTTTAATCTCATTTTCAGAAAGGCTGAGTCCCTGCTCAGGTGGGTCTCAGGTCCTGTGTTTAACTGGGAAATTGGACACCTCATGTCCTCACTTACATGCAGGAAAAAGTGGAGATTCTGGGAATTACATGCAGGAAAATGTGCAGCTTCATGTGCTCCAGCATTTAACACTCCAGGACATGGCATTGAAACAACGACTGGAAATGCAAAAGCTGCTTTATGGACTGACCCTCAGGGCTTTCTGACCTCTACAAACTCCAACTTACGTGCCTAATTTCAAGAATATTTTTTCTACTCTTTTTCTATGAGCAAGGGAAAAGGCTCTGGTTTTAAGTTGTGCTTTGACAGACCAAGATTGAATGACAAGATTTAAGAGCTCAAAATTGCCTGCACACAGCTTTTCTTCAGCAGTACTATTTGTCTCTAAAGAGCTTAAATCTTTGAAATGCAAATATACATTGGAGTACTTTATGAATTTATGAGTATGGAAAAATGGATGCATCTCAGTTGCAGCAGGAAAAAAGCAGGTATTTCACATAAATGGCATATTTTAAAGTTAATAAATCGTTTTTCTGACCTACTTCCCGTTCTAATCCCACTTTATACAAGTAACTGACACTGCACATAAACTTATGTTGGAAAAACCAACACTAAGTTTCTGTTCTGAGATCAGAAGATTTCGAGAGGGGTTAAAACCATTCCTCACATATTGCTTTAGATGCAACATTGATAATTTTCCTTTCTTCTTGCACAACACAATCTTTTCAGCTGACTGCAGATGCTGTTTAGCTCTAATTTCCATTAATGCCATGTAAAGCCCACACAGGCAGCCTCAGCTTTCTTACTCTGGCTTTTCTCTAGGGTCCCACGTATCATCAAATTCAGATCCTTCTGGGACCTCCTCTATATTCCAAATGGTTTTCTTGTTTTCAGATTTTGCTTGAGAAGTACCTGTAAGTGAGGAGAAAAATCTCACTGACACATTTTGAAATGTCTCTGTTCCTCAAGGCTTGCTGAAAGCTTAGAATAGTTTTCAAGAATAAAAAAAAAAAAAAGAAGGAAAAAAAAGCTATTTCTAAAGCCTAGGAAAGAATTTCTAGGCTTTAGAAAAATCTTTGCATTAAAAGCATTCTAGGTAATGATTACAGTCTTCTTCACCTTACTCTCTTATGAATGAGGATTTGCAGAGGGAGGATGTTTTCCTTTCACTTAAATCTTCTTTACCCAACCTTTATTTCCTGGAAATCCTCCTTTCTGGCATATAATATCTAGCACTTCAAAATCAGTAAAGTGTAGAGGGATGAAACACTAATCTCCCACAAGCCCCCTGACATGAGATTTTCAGTGAGCAGTCATTCACAAGAGGATCACCTCCTCACATAGAAACCCAGTTCTTGTCATTAATTATTGGGCACAGTCCAGACAAGGTGCTGAAGACACATGAATAGTATGGTTTATGTCTGTCCTGCCTGGAAAAATATTCTTTTAGTGAGCTGGTAAATGTGAAACTTGGAGATTTTAGAGTAGAATCTCTGGTTATTGTTGGATAGCAATAAAAGCAAAAATAATCTATTATATTTGCCACAGTTCCCTTCCTGCAAAACTCCCCCCGGCCCTTGTTGGCCTTTCTTAGGGCTTTTAATGAAACTGCTCAATAATGTGACAGCCTCAGTCCAAAAAAACTTAACACTAACTTTGCCAGGTCTCTACCAAAACTGCCTTCCTGTCTTTCCTGAGTGTTTATCTGGAGCTCCTGCTGCTCAGTTATGATCCCTGCAGCCCTGAGCAGGCTGTGCTCTGGACTGTCACCATCTCCACTGGAGCCATCACCCTTCCTGCTCCTCTTTGCATGTTTTAGAGCTAAGCTTTCAGGAAAGGGATCATTTCACAGTGTAATTGTAAGAAATGTCACGCTGTGCCCATCTCAAACGTCAGTGGCCCCTCTTTTATTGCAGGGGTATCTTACTAGAGCTGTTAGAGTCTGCTGAGGTGAGACTGAATGCCAGAACACAGAAATACTCCTCCTTACTGGTGGTGTCTTTCTTGGCTGGTCCCACACTCCCAGGAGTCATGGCACCAACAGAACAGCGTGGCTGCAAAGAAGGACAAGAGGACTTAAATCCATTTTTGTAGAGCCAAGCTCGGTTACAACCATGATGCCAGAAAATGCAACACACCATCTAAGGTCAAACAAATCCCTGATAGAACTGAAAAACATTATCCCACAGTTTCATCACTGAGCCACTGAAAATTCTCTTTTCTTCACTCTCACACAGCAGAAAGTGACCTTGACACACTGGGTTTAGGCAGGACTCACAGAAGCCCAGCCACACAGACAGATGTGCTTTGTGAGTTTTGGTTTCCATGGCATTTTGGCAAAATTTCCATGCTTTGCCTGCCATGAAAATATTACAGGAAACCAAGGGTGCTACATGAAAGCCCCATCACAGCATTTGGATTCCTTTTTACTGTAGAGATCATGAGGCAACAACATTTTCCTCTAATTATGAATCAATTTAGTGCTAATAGGCCAATGTGAGGCATTTCTCTAGATATGAAGATTCTTTGGTTCAATAAAAGTGCCTCATATGCACAGAGCATTAAATTAAATCAAAATAAAGATTTCAATTTACCCAGATTGACTCAGACTTAATTGACATCTCTTGTGGCAACTTTCCATTTCTGTCTCTGAAGTGTCATTCATTTTATTAATAAGATGTAAACAAATTCTTTTAAAAATCAGGATGTTTACTGCAGAGATGTACAGCAATAATGCTGGGTTTAAAAGGCAGGCATTAAACAGCTGGAGGACAGTAGGGGTGTGAAGGACCACATCTATAACCCACTGAAAGAAAACTTCAAGGGATATGTACCCCCTTATCCCAAATATTACCTGCATTGCCACCACGGGGGCTGGTCAGCTCTTTGCTGAGGAATGGTTTGGAGAAGCACTCAGGGATTTGCTATTTTTGTTATATGGTTTTTGGGGTTTTTTGGGGTTTTGTTTTGTTCTGTTTTTAAATATGTTTTTTTTTTATTTGTTTGGGTTTTTTTGTTTGTTTGTTTGTTTGTTTTTTGGGGTTTTTTTGGTTGGTTGGGTTTTTTTTGTTTGTTTTGTTTTGTTTTCATTTTGGTTTTTTTGGTTGGTTTTTGTTGTTGCTGTTTTTTTTTTGTTGTTGTTGTTGTTGTTATCCATGCCATAATATGATCTGTTCAAAATTCTGAGCGACTTGGCAAAGTTTTGAGCCTTCACAGAGGCCTTCTACATTGCTGGCACCTTTGGGGCTCCTGGGAATGTTTCTTCCCAGCACACAGGTGGGCCTGGATGAAAGCAGGTGTTGCATGTTGCAGGAATAATGCACGTTCTCCAAATGCTGTGGTTTTCATGCTCCTGAGAGGAACTGATACAGCAGAATACATTCAGATATTTCTCTCATTATTCATTCAGATTATGCACCTTAGAATGATCGTTCACCTTTCCCTATTTTACAGCCACCAAAGTACCTATTGCACTTCGGTGATCAATTATCTCTACAGTTCTTCAGTGCCTGACACAAGCAATTAACACACTCAGTTGCCTCTGGATGTTTTGGTCTTTACTCAGAAGCTGAGCAGCAAATTTTTCCTCTCATATCTGGCTGTAACTGCCTTCAACTCCAGCAGAGTTCAGGGAAAAGCAGGGGGAAATCTGAAGTATCTAAAGCTCTTTCAAGTCCATGTTCTCTTTTCCTTCAGGCTGAAAAAGGAAACCTCCTCATATGTTGTGCTCACAATGCCTCCCTGCTTTCCTGGGGTACCTTGCTCATTCTAAAGAGCTTCTCTGTCACTGTAGGACATGAAATAACACGATGTGGACACGCAGCTCTCTCAAGGTAAAAAAGGCACTTTTAATTTCTGACTCTAACATTTATGGATTCCCAAAAGTGACAGTGGATTGGAGGGTGACAGTGCCACCTCTCCAATGACACTGGACAAACCAACAGCACACCAAATTTCTCCTCCTCCATAAAAGATTGACAAACAATAAGTTATTTACATAAGGTGTGTGAGAAAGTTTGCTACAAGAATGTAAACATCAGAAGGCTTAGAAAAACTTAGAAAAATCAGGGAAAAAAACTTGTTACTCTGAAATGATCCTCGAGCTGTTTCAGCCAGACCAAAGCCTTCTGAGGTTTTCATTCTGCTTTTACTCACTCTGGAGAAAAAGAGATTTGCTTCTCCTTGATTAACAACACGAGGCTATGGTACAATGTGTGAAGGAAGCAGCAGCTCCCGGGAAAGGCTCACCACATCATCATCACCATCCTCCTCCTCCTCTTCGGGAGCGTCACGCAGCAGCTTGGCGAGGCTCTGCAGAGAAGAGCCCGAGAACACGCTGTCCAAATCCATTCCCCTGCTCACCTGTGCAGGAAGAACAGCAGGCAGATGAAGCAGGAACCAGCCGTGCCTGGACAGCCTGCAAAGCACAGCTCCCCTGCTGCGTGTCTGGGAAGGAAGAGTTGAGCCAAGCTCCTGTGTGCGTGAGGACACAACACGTAAAATGGAGCACAGAGGATGCGCTGACGGGAGCCAGCCCCGGGCAGGACAGCCCGAGCCACCCCGTGCCGGGGAGCGCTGTGCAATGCTCCTTACAGCCCGGGGCTGCCACCCTGGGACCCCGCTCCTGTGCCCGACCACCCTCTGGGCGACAAACCCGCAGGGACAAATGCTCGTCACCGCGTCCCCGCTGTCGGGCGGCTCCAACACCGCGCCTCCGCCCCGGTGTCCCCTGTCCTGGCCCGCTGCCCCTGTCCGGTGTCCCCTGTCCCGCTGTCCCCTGTCCGTCTGTCCCCTGTCCCGCTGACCCCTGTCCCAGCCCGCTGTCCCCTGTCCCCTGTCCCGCTGTCCCCTGTCCGTCTGTCCCCTGTCCCGGTGTCCCCTGTCCCCTGTCCGTCTGTCCCCTGTCCCCTGTCCCGCTGTCCCCTGTCCCCTGTCCGTCTGTCCCCTGTCCCGCTGTCCCGATGTCCCCTGTCCCCTGTCCCCTGTCCCGGTGTCCCGCTGTCCCCTGTCCGTCTGTCCCCTGTCCCCTGTCCCCTGTCCCGGTGTCCCCTGTCCCCTGTCCGTCTGTCCCCTGTCCCCTGTCCCGCTGTCCCCTGTCCGTCTGTCCCGCTGTCCCGGTGTCCCCTGTACCCTGTCCCCTGTCCGTCTGTCCCCTGTCCCGCTGTCCCTGTCCCCTGTCCCCTGTCCCGCTGTCCCCTGTCCGTCTGTCCCCTGTCCCGGTGTCCCCTGTACCCTGTCCCCTGTCCGTCTGTCCCCTGTCCCGCTGTCCCTGTCCCCTGTCCCGCTGTCCCCTGTCCCGCTGTCCCTGTCCCCTGTCCCCTGTCCCCGGTCCCGCTGTCCCCTGTCCCGCTGTCCCTGTCCCCTGTCCCCTGTCCCGGTGTCCCCTGTCCCGCTGTCCCTGTCCCCTGTCCGTCTGTCCCCTGTCCCGCTGTCCCTGTCCCCTGTCCCCTGTCCCCTGTCCCGCTGTCCCCTGTCCCGCTGTCCCTGTCCCCTGTCCCGCTGTCCCCTGTCCCGCTGTCCCCTGTCCGTCCGTCCCCTGTCCCGCTGTCCCGCTGTCCCCTGTCCCGCTGTCCCGCTGTCCCCTGTCCGTCTGTCCCCTGTCCCGCACTCCGCTCCCGCAGCCGCGTCCCCCGTCCCCACAGCAACGCCGACACGCCCCGCCCCTCCCGCCCCAACAGCCAATCGGAGCCGACATCCCCCGAGTGGCGGCCGCGCTGACCAATGGCCGCGCAGGGCGGGCAGGCGCGGGGGCGGGCGGGGCGGGGCGGGGCGCGGTGACGCCATCGCGGCGCGCGCTGCCGCAGCCGGGCCCGCGCCGCCGCCGCCGCCGCGCCATGAGCCAGTTCAGCTTCGGGGCGGCCGCGCCCGGCGGCGCCTTCGGCCTGGGCGCGCCGCGAGCCGCCCCCGCCGCCACCACGGCCCCCGCCGGCTTCTCCTTCTCCGCGCCCGCCCCCGCCGGCTTCAGCTTCGGCGGCGCGGCGCCCGCGGCGGGCGGCAGCCAGCCCGCCGGGCTCTTCTCCTTCAACAGGCCGGGCACGGCCGCGCAGCCCTCGGGCTTCAGCTTCGGCTCGGCCGGCGCGGCCCCCGCCGCCACGGCAGCCGCCGCCTTCCCGCTGGGGTGAGAGCCGGGCCGGACGGGGCCGGACGGGCAGAGGGATGGACAGACAGAGGGACAGAGGGAGCGGGGTGCTGTGGGCGCCGGGCCGGGCCCTGAGGGGAAAGCTCTCGCGGCGAGCCCCGGCACTGCCCCGGCCGCTGCTGGCACGGGCAGCGCTCACGCTGTGCCGAGGAGCTGCTCCGCCTGTCCGGCTGGAGCGGGGCTGGGGACGCGAGCGCACAGAAATGCCGCGGCTCTGCTGCCGGGTATCGAGCGTCTCGTTCGTTCTGACCCCGACCTGGAGTGCTCCGAATGTTTTCCCGGCGGGTTGGGAGGGATTTGCCGCTCAGCAAAGGCTGCGAGCGCTGGAGCGGCTCTGCAGAGCTGCTGCTGGCAAAGCTTGGCAGATGGGAGCTGTGGGAAGGGAGCTCAGATGGGGACGAGCAGGAAAAAACAGCCTCGTGTAGAGGGAATGGAAAGGGTGAGCTGAGAGCAGGAGCAGCTGCACGTGTGCTGCCCTGAAATGCCCTGAGGCACCGGATGGGTGCAGGTGATGAAGGGACGGGCAGTAGGAAAAGCCCTGGGGGGTGGCAGGAGACAGCAGCTGGATGGAGGCTGCTGTCAGAAGTGGGACACGAGCCTGGCCAGGAGTGCATCTCTCTGGAAGGAGGGTTCTGCTGTCAGCAACGGGCAGGGAGAAAGCCAGCTGTGTATGGGGTGGGTGTGTGTCTCAAGCAGGATGGCTTTTTTCCTTTTCTTTTCCTCCCTAGGGCGAACACACCCAAAGTGACCTTTGGGGCCAGCACTGCCACTCCAGCTCCTGGAATCACGGGGGGCTTTTCTTTCGGCACCCCCGCGGCCAGCAGCACGCCCTCGAGCCAGGCAGCAGCCCCGTCTGGCTTTGCCTTTGGCTCTGCTGGCAGCGGCAGCAGCAGCACGGCTCCCTCTGGGACGACAGGAGGCTTCACCTTCTCCAGTGGCAGCGCGGCTCCGGCGGGCACGGGCGGCTTCAGCCTCGGCACCGCGGCCGCGCCGGCCACGGCCGCAGGGCTGGGCTTTGGCACGGCCCCCGCGGCTGCTGCCACCACCAGCACGGCCACCCCGGCAGCTGCCAGCCCGGCAGCAGCGCCCTTCAGCCTCGGGGGGCAGCCCACAGGTGGGGAGCAGCCCGGGGGCTCTGGGGTGTCACTCTGGGACACGGGCACACGCTGTGGGGGCTGGGGTGGGCTGGCCCAGCCCCATCCCCAGTGCACAGCTGTGAGCAGCACTGACAGCAACGAGCCAGGGAGTGCCCAGGGGTGCTGAGCACCCACCAAAGGGAGCAGAGGGCACACAGGGGCAGGGCAGCAGCATCAGGGTGTGAAAGGCTGGGCTAAACAACAAGAAGGGAGATGCTTGCAGCCTTCTCCGCTGGTTTGGTGTTACTGTGTGTGGGTTGAACCCTTCAGACATTGTCTGGTGGTGCTCTGTGTATTGTGGCTGTCTCAGCTGTGCCATGTGCTGTGACACAGCCTCAGGGGCAGCTGGAGCCAGGGGCCTTTGGCATGGGCACATCTGAGGGTGCAGTGGGGGTGAGGCTCTGCAGCCCCTGGCTTGTGCTGGGGCAGAGTGGAGCGAGGGGCTGGAGCCAGAGGTGTTTCTGTCAGGCCTGGCCAGGGGCTGCAGTGCTGGGCAGCCATTCCTCTTTAGCCTGTAGGAAGGAAATCCATCTTTTCCTTTTGCTTCTGGTTCCAGGTCTGACCTTTGGGGCACAGCCTTCAACAGCAGCCACCAGTACAAGCACAGCAACACTGACCACAAGCACCAGCCAGGCACCCACCCTGTCCTTTGGAGCCAAGCTGGGAGGTAGGAAGCTCTTCTAGAAAGCAATTCCTCAAGAATTTGGGCAATCTGCTGTCCTCCTGGCAATAGCTGTCTATTGGAAGTAGACAAATACCTTCTACTGGGGTGTGGGAAGGGGCCACAAGTGTTTGTTGCTGTGGCTTTGCCCTGGCAGTGGGGATGTGTGACAGCTCCTAGAGCCATTGCACAGTGTGTGCTGTGGGTCTGACTGTGTCCCACGTGGCAGATTCTGTTCTGTGCTTGTTTGGGGAGCACAGGGGAAGGGAGGCACAATATTAAAGGGGCTCAGTGATCCAGGTGTGGCTGGGCTGCTGGTGTCACCCTGCCAGCAGGGCTGTTGTGCAGGGGGTGGGAGCTCAGTGTGCTCTGCTTGTCCACCTGGAGCTGTTTGTCCCTGCAGCCACATCCACAGCTGCCACCACGGCCTCCACCACCAGCAGCACCTCAGTGCTGGGCTCCACGGGGCCCTCCTTGTTTGCATCTGTGGCAACTTCTTCAGCCCCAGCCTCCTCCAGCAGCACGAGCCTCTCACGTGAGTCTCTGCAGGCAGGTTTGTCCCTGGGCAGGGAAGGGGCAGCCAGGCTGCTGCTGCAGGGGAGGGGGGCAGGCTGGGCACAGCTTTTCCAAGGGCCCTGCATTCCATGGCCCCTGCAACCTGTTCATGCTGTCTTCTCTTCACAGTGGGGGCCACCTCCACTGGTTCCACGGGGACAGCCACTCTGGGGACACTTGGCTTTGGATTAAAGGTTCCTGGAACCACAGCTGCCACAACAAGCACTGCCACAGGTAGGGACAGGATGCTGAAAGTCACTGAAGAGAAGGGAGACTGAACTCAGTGCTCTGTCAAGGTGGAAAGGGCCATGTTAGAGCAGCAGCACAGCAGCTGTGACTTGTAATGCCCTCAAGTAACTGAAAACTGCACAGTCTGTCTTTCTCTGTCCCTTTTCCATCTCCTTGTGGAAACACAGGAGTTCTCTGATCCCCTGCAGAGGTGCAGGGAGGAGCTGGGTGTGCTGGCAGTTGTTGGTTCCAGCAGTAAAACATGGGGCTGTTTACAGGGGTGTGGGCTGGGGATGTTTTCAGTCCCTCCTTGACTGATGTAGGCTCTGCTGCTGTTCCCTTCAGAGGGATCCAGTGCAGCTCCTGCAGCCATGGGCAGTGTCCCCTGGAGCTGCTCTGTTTGAGAGCTCCCAGGTGTGTCCCCTTGTGCTGCTTGACTGGAAGCTCTTCCTGCAGGGACTACTGCTGCTTCTGGCTTTCCTTTGAATCTGAAGCCCCTGACTACCACTGGTGCCATTGGGGCTGTGACCTCCACAGCTGCCACAACCACAACCACCACACCCAGGTGGGTTTTGTTCCCCTTGACCCTTTCCTGCCTGGCCAGGAGCAGCTGCAGTGCCCAGGCTGGGTCTGGGGGTGGAAGGGGAAATCAGTGAGTGTTGTGGTGTTTGTCTGTCCTGACCTGGTGTCCTGTGCTGCCCCTCGCTCCTCTCAGTGCCCCCCCAGTGATGACTTATGCCCAGCTGGAGAGTCTGATCAACAAGTGGAGCCTGGAGCTGGAGGACCAAGAGAAGCACTTCCTGCACCAGGCCACCCAGGTCAATGCCTGGGACCGCATGCTGATCGAGAACGGAGAGAAGGTGAGGGCCCCCTGGAACCTCCCTCTGCTTGCTTGGCTCCTTCAAGGGCTCTGCTGCAGCTGCAGCAGGCACCTGTAACATGGGGCTTGGTGCTTGTGAGAGAAATAGCTGTGAGCTCCCCTGGGTGCTTTCACAGTCTGTGTGTGTCTGTTCTGGCCTTTAGGCCTTGGGGCTGGCAGTCTGGTCTGTCCCTTGGCTCTGTGATAACAGGTTCTCCTAGGGGAGATCATTCCATGTTTCTTCCATCATTGGGATGGAATAGCAGTAAGGAATAAGGGAGGGTCATCCCTCCCTTATTCCATCTGGGGTCTGTAAATCTTTCTGTGGCCATCTCTTGTTTCCAGCAGAACTTGCCCTGTGCTGCCTTCTCCCTCCCACCTCTCTTCTTTGGACAGCTGACTTCTTGGTTTTCAAGGTGTAATGCAATGTCTTCTGTTTCCAGATTACTTCCCTACACAGAGAAGTAGAGAAGGTGAAGGTTGACCAGAAGAGGTAGGAGACCATGAACCCTTGAAATGATTTTCTTTCTTCTCTGCATTGTCCTGCCTGCTTGTGGGACAGCTCTGCCATGTCTGCAACATGAAAGGGAAGCCGTTGGCACTTTCTCTCTGCAGACTGGATCAGGAGCTGGACTTCATTCTGTCCCAGCAGAAGGAGCTGGAGGACTTGCTGACCCCTCTGGAGGAGTCAGTGAAGGAGCAGAGCGGGACCATCTACCTGCAGCACGCGGATGAGGAACGGGAGAGGACGTGAGGCACAAACCTGCTGGGCATGGCCATGGGCACAGGCCTGTGCTCAGCAGTCAGCAGGGGATGGGGCTGGGGTGGGAGACAGGACTGAACTATCAGGGCTGCTGTCAGATATTTAATCCTGTTTTATGCATTGCAGCTTGGATTTTACTCATAGTCCTCCACACTCTTGGTTGTCTGTCTCCATGTGTATGTCAAAGGAGACAGGGGTTGGGAGTCCCTTCGTGTGGGTTTGGAGCCTCTCTGGGTGCTCTTCCCAGGTCTCTGCTGCCCTTGGCTGCAGATGTGGAAGCTCCTTCTGAATACCCACAGTTGCTGTGACTGCAAGCAGGTCTTCAGATTTTCTTTAACCACTCTGATCTTGGTTCCTGTGTGCTCTGCAGCTACAAACTGGCTGAAAACATTGATGCTCAGCTGAAGCGCATGGCACAAGATCTGAAGGACATCATTGATCACTTGAACACATCAGGAGGCCCAGCAGACACAAGTGACCCAGTAAGTGCAAGCTTTTATTTTATATTGCTGAAGAGGCAAAGAATATTGAAATAGCACTAACTCTTCATTTGTCCCCATGTGGATACTCTGCTCATACTTTTTCTTTATTCTGTTTTTATATCCTCATAAAACAAGATCTGAATAACCAGCTCCTTCTGGTATCTATTAAATTGATTTTGATGCTCCTTATGCCTTTACTGAGAAACCTTTTTTTCAGTAAAAATTTCCCTTCAGTACTGCAGACTGAGTTTTTCCACATTCATTTTCAATTTTGCCACTTAAGCCTTAGGTGATGAATGTTCTGCTGGTTCCTTGGTCTAAATTAAAATAAGCCAACGCCACAGGCATATCATCTAAACTGTGCAGTTTTCTTGCTGGTATGGAGTAGCAAAGCAGCAGCATTATTGCACACACTTTCCTGGCCAAGTGGCTGCTGCCTTAGGGAGGCTGGGCAAGGAGAAACTTGCCTTTGACTCCTCTTGCTGTTTCTGCAGTCTCACAACTGACTTGCACCTTCTCTCTCTGCTCAGCTTCAGCAGATCTGTAAAATTCTGAATGCACACATGGATTCCCTGCAGTGGATTGACCAGAATTCAGGTGAGCTTTGTCCTGCAGCCTTTTGGGACTGTGAATGGGAAGCAGGAGCATGTGTGTGTGTGTGTGTGTTTATTCATCCCTGAATTCCTGAAGATGCCTGAGGAATCTTCCTGCTCACCTTCAGTGGCACTGTCCCTTCTGGGCTTGAATTCTCCTGCTGTGCCTGATCAGAGGCCTCTGCTCAGAATTTAGTCCTGGCAACTGGTATCTTTTACCCAAAAAGCCCTTCTTGAAATGCATCATTGCAAAGCAGAGAACTTGAATACCTTATTCATTCTGTCAAACTAATGTTAGATAGTTCAATTTCTAAAAGAGTGTGGGGCTTGCCTGTGGCGCAGGAAAATTGGTGAGGGGGGAGTGTGTGTGTTGAGTGTTATCATCCTCCCAGTCTGAAAACAGGAAGCCACATCCAGGTAGGATGGAGCAGCCTGCCTTGATCTGCAGGTGGGATAACAGGAGGAATAATGTGGGAATTTCCTAGCCTCAACAGCCTGAGATCCAGTGCACAGAGAGATGCACTCAGGAGTGAACATTTGACAGTGGAGTCTTCCTAAAGACAGCAAAAAGGAACTTTTCTCCCTGGGAGAGTGCCTCCTGGCGAGGGATTCTGGCATTCTGTGCGTTTGGATTTTAACTGGTGCAGCCACACGGGGGCACGGCAGAATAAAGCAGCTCTGCTCTCAGCAGCCCGAGTGCACTGCCTGGCTACCGTGCTGAGAAATGCTCACACCTGGTGGAACTGCTTGTGTGAGAGCAGGCCTGTTGTTCTCCGTGTTCACACAGAATTACTGGCTTAGGTCGGGGTCTGATTAGGTGTTTTCTTTCAGAACACTGCTGCTAAGCTCCCCATTCCAAACGTGCCTTTTTTAGGAAATCTGGTACAGCTCCTGTGCCATCTGAATTCTTTACAGAATATGTGTGAAAATAGCTGTTTCCTTTAAGTTTTCCTAGAAAGGAGACCCATTTTTTCCTCTGCCATTCAATAATGAAGTTTTCTTGTTGGCAGTGCTTTGGGTTCTGCTTTTCTCCTGCTTTGTCCACTGTCAAACCTGAGTGACTGTCAACAAGAAAATATTTTTCATTGTGCAGGCAAAACTGTGCAGTATTGTGTTCTGGGGTGACTGTGCCATTAATCCCTTGTTTCTGCCACAGCCGTGCTGCAGAGGAAGGTGGAAGAGGTGACCAAGGTTTGTGAGAGTCGCCGCAAGGAGCAGGAGCGCAGCTTTCGGATCACCTTTGACTGAAACGCTCCCAAGTTCAAAGGATGGACATAAAACCTCCACAGAAAACAGAGATGTTTGGGAGCTGAGGACTGAAATGACGACCTGGCTTTTTTTCCTTTTTTACAATAAAATATGTTGTTTGTTCAAAGCCAGTCTTGGTGGTGTTGGACTGGATTTCACCTGCTCCCATCAGGAACTGGATGAAGTGTGTGCTCTTTGTGCTTTAGCTGTGCCTGCAGGCTGGTGAGGTAACAGCAGTGCTGCCTTGGAGGGCTCTGTGTGGTTTTGGGAGGAGGCTGCAGGGGTAGCTCCTGTGAGAGGCTGACAGAAGCTTCCACCATGTCCCTGGTGGCTCCAAAATGTGGATGAGTTGCTGGCCAGGGCTGGGCCAGTTAGATAGGGTGGTAATGCCTCTGTGAAACAGATTTAAAAAGAAAGAAAAACAAATTTGTGGCTCAGTTGTAATTGTGGCCAGAAAAGAGCGGAAGAGGGGAACAACTGCAGCCACCGAGGTCAGTGGAGAAGGAGGGAAGAGGTGCTCCAGGCACCAGGGCTGAGACTGCTCTGCAGCCTGTGGTGAGGACCGTGGTGAAGCAGCTGTGCCCCTGCAGCCCCTGGGGATGCAGAGATCCACCTGCAGCCCATGGAGTGCCCCAGGGCAGAGCAGGGGCATGCCTGGGAGGAGGCTGTGAGCCCGTGGCTGAGCTGCCCTGCGCCCAGCCTGGAGCAGCCTGTCCTGGAAGGACTCTGTGGCAGGGTAACCCACACTGCAGCAGTTTGAGGGGGGCTGTTGCTTGTGGGATAGACTCACATCAGAGAACTTCACAGAGTCTCCCACTGGGAGGGACCCCAAACCAGAAGTGATGAACTAACCATAACCCCCATTCTCATCTCCCTCTGAACTGACCATGACCCTGTGAAAAATGCCAATCACTTGTTTTTGAAATTTTTAAAAGTTTAATAGTAATAAAATGGTTATAAAAATAATAATATAATTAGAGTAATAAAATTTGAACAATTGAGATTAGGACAATATGAGACAATAAAAACAAAGAGATATGGAAAAGGACACCCATTAACAGAGGATTAACCCTTAAAACAATTGCCTGTTGCATATTCATACATCTCATACATGATGCATAAATTCCATTCACACCAGGATTCCGTCTGGTCACTGTCAACTTCTTCCTCTTAATCCTCATGCCATCTTCCAGTCTGAGCGAGGTGGGAAGAAGTTAGATTTCTGCTGCTAAGGGAGCAATAAATTCCTTTTCTCCGAAAGATTTAGGTGTCCTGTGGCTTCTATCTGGTGTGAGTCCTTTCTTAAACAAATATCTTGCATAGCATAGTTTCTATTTTAACATTATGTTATAACCTAAAACTATATTTAAGAAAATTAATACAGCATAACTTTCTAACATACACATACAATATTCATTTTAATACTTGCGAAAAACCAATCATAAAATACACATTTTTCACAACCCCCATTCCCGAATCCCTCTGAACTGACCATGACCCCCATTCTTCTCTTCTTCTGAACTGACCATGACCCCCATTCCCCTCTCCCTCTGAACTGACCATGACCCCCATTCCCGAATCCCTCTGAACTGACCATGACCCCCATTCCCGAATCCCTATGAGCTGACCATGACCCCCATTCCCTTCTCCCTCTGAACTGACGATGACCCCCATTCCCCTCTCCCTCTGAACTGACCATGACCCCCATTCCCGAATCCCTCTGAACTGACCATGACCCCCATTCCCCTCTCCCTCTGAACTGACCATGACCCCCATTCCCGAATCCCTCTGAACTGACCATGACCCCCATTCCCGAATCCCTCTGAACTGACCATAACTCCCCGTCCCGTCTCCCTGCGCTGCCGGGGCAGGACGGACGGGTGGGGGGGAAGGCCTTTCTAAGGGTTAATTTTACTTCCCCTTACCCCGCTCTGTTTTAATTAGCAATAAACTCAATTCGTATCTCTACGCTGAGCCTGTTGTGCCTGTGACGACATCCGACGAGAGATCTCTTCCGGTCCGTATCCCAACCCATGAGCCCCGCATTAAGTGTTCTCCGTTCAGCTCCAGAGGGGGACGGGTGTTCTTGGGGGTGCCTGGAACCCGTTCCGGCTCACCCCACGACACGGCAGCGCTCCGCTCCCCGCTCCGGCAGCAGCTCCGGCCCCGCTCCGGCAGCAGCTCCGGCAGCAGCTCCGGCCCCGCTCCGCGCTCCTTCCGGGGCGGCTCCCGGTGCCCGCGGGCGCTGCCGGGGCTGCAGCGCGGAGCGGCGGGGCCATGCGGCGGTGAGCGGGGCAGCCGCGGTGCCCGGGGTGCCCCCGCGGGCCCCGGTCACGGCCGGGCCCGCTGCCTCCCCAGCCCCTCCGCGGGGCGGCCGGAGTGGCACGGGCCGGGCCGGGCCGGGCCGGGCCGGGCTGGGCTGGGTTTGGGGTCTGGCTGCTCCAGGTGACCCCGGAAAGGGAAAAGCGCTGCTGAAATTCCCAGTTTCACTTCGGCGTCGCGGTTTCGCTTCTTTCTGCCCTGACTCATTTGAAACTGGCAGTGTCTGGCTAGATGCTGATGAAAGATTATTTCGGTCAATAAAAATGATGGCATGCGATTTTAAAGTGAACAAACAGCCACCCCACCAATACAAAAACACCCGAAGACCCCGTGGGGTACTTTAATGTTCTCAAAGTGATCCCAAATCTGTTGGCTTTTCCAGTAATGTTAAAGGGATCTGTGGTCAAGTAGTTTTGGTTCCTTGTTTTTTTAAACCCCATAAAAACAGCCCGGGAGGCGGAGGAGCTGTAGCAGGGATGTGTTTCCCAGTGTTTCCCCTGTTGCCTGACTGCCCGTGGCTGTGGTTGTGTGCCCCAGGGTGAACAGCAGCCTGTCCAGCGATGAGCTTCTCCTGGAAGACCTGGAGACAGAAGGAGAGAGGCAGCTGAAGAGCCTCCTTCACCACCAGCTTGACACCAGTGTCTCCATCGAGCAGTAAGTGCTGATCTGGTGTGGATTGAGAGCGAGCAGCCCCTTGCTGTCCCCCATTCCTCAGCGCTGAGCTGTTTGTGCTGTTGTGTTCCTTCGACTCACAGGTGCAAGTCCAAGCGGAGATGCTTTGCCCCTGCAGCTTTCTACAAACCTTTCGGGGAGGAGGCTGCAGGGGCTTTGAGCCTCTCACAGTTCCAGGCGCTGCAGGAGAGCGACAAAGAAACCTCCTCTCTGCGGGAGCTGGGGCTCTCCGACTCGGAGATCCTGCTCTGGAAGAACCGGGATTCAGCGAGGAAGGTGGGCACGCTCTGCTCTCACCCGAGGGTGGTCTCTGGTAGGAAATTCCAGTCCTTTGTAAGCCACTGGTAAAGAGTGGCCACTGCTTGTATCCCTTGCCTTTAGCCCAGCACTATCCTACATTTCTTCTGGCCTCTTCTCTTTGGTGGAATGGTCAGTGTTGATAGATAGGGTGGAGACAGGAGTGGGTCCTTTGGAGCACAGCAGGACGTGAGGATATTCCTGCCTCTGCCTTGATCTCAAACACATAATTTCACCTGTTTATACCTGTGTGTGAAGGATTTAAATGCCAGAAGAGAAAATATTTCAAAGTACCTCAACACCCTCCTCTGAGTATCCTGATACGTCCCTGGATCCCATTGCTGATTTGGGATGGCTGTTTGTAGGGAGTGTTCTCCTTAGGGCCTTGCAGGTCCCTCAGGGGCCCTGGGACAGCCACGTGAAAATAGTGCAGAGCTGTCAGACCCAGCATGTGGTGGCAGTGCCTTGGCTCCTCCTTGGGTGCTCTTCCAGCAGGTTTTTCCCCTTCCCCCACCTTCACCCTTTTTTTTCACATTCCAGAGACAAGAGGCTTTTGTGGTTGTCCTATGTCAGGTGCACTGGAGCATCCTGCTCTTAATTTGCCAAACTAGAAGATGCAGAACAGGACTTGGGCAGGTCCTTGGCTTCCCTTTGTCTCCTCTTCCTGAGTGATAGCTGTGTGCAGGAGAGAGTTGTCTGCTAATCAGGGGCTTGCCTCTTTTCAGCTGAAGTCATTACTTGCTTTGGTGTTTAAATGCAAATCCAGCCCTGGTGTGGCCTGATTAAAGCTTGGTGCAGAGAGGAGTGGTGTTAATTTAAGAATGAAAATCAATGCTGTCAGTACCAGCTGTTATATTTAGTATGAAATGTATTCTGGGATGTTCAGAAAAAAATTATTTATATGGAAAACACTCCTCTGACAGAAAAAAAGGGTGACATCAGGGTATGTCTTCTACAGGTTCTGAGAGGAGAATATTTAGGGAGAAAGCCTAAGTCAGGTAGTGATGTGCAGCTTTGGAGGTGGAGGCCCTGAGTGAAAGATTCCACCATGAGTGATGAATAATGTCAGCTGAGACAGAGAGAACTTCAGATCGCCTGGGGAGCTCTTGGCAAAGTACTGAGTGCAGATTTCTGTTATTTTCAGCAGCTAAGTGGCAGCTTTTTTGAAAACAAAGTACAACAAATGATTTCCGGGAATTGCTTTTCCGTATAAACAGCCTTTTGTGCCTCGGGGAAGCTGTGAAATGGTGAATGGAAGAAGCTGTGCAGATGTGGGGCAGAGGTACCATGGGAAACTCTCTTAGGCTGTGCTCAGTGCAGGGAGAAAGCCTGGTTCCATGCCCGAGGCAGAAGGATCTGCCACAGTAATGCTCAAACTGAGTTTGAGAGCAGAAAATCCACCCACAGCCCCATCAAAGCGTGTTCTGATCGAGTGGATGGGGAGCAGGAGTGCCCTTCCAGCAGCTGGGAGTGTCTCTGTGCTTTGGCAGCATGAAGTGGCCCATGCAGTGAGGTTTGCCTGCCCAGGGATGCTCTTTGCTCACAGCTGAGCTGTGAGGGCTGTGCTGCAGTTCCTCTCTGGTTTCTGAAGCTGGCTCAGTGATGCAGTTCCTCTGTGGTTTCTGAAGCTGGCTCAGTGCTGCAGTTCCTCTGTGGTTTCTGGAAGCTGGCTCAGTGCTGCAGTTCCTCTCTGGTTTCTGAAGCTGGCTCAGTGATGCAGTTCCTCTGTGGTTTCTGAAGCTGGCTCAGTGCTGCAGTTCCTCTGTGGTGTCTGGAAGCTGCCTCAGTGATGCAGTTCCTCTCTGGTTTCTGGAAGCTGCCTCAGTGCTGCAGTTCCTCTCTGGTTTCTGAAGCTGGCTCAGTGATGCAGTTCCTCTGTGGTTTCTGGAAGCTGGCTCAGTGATGCTGGTTGGGGTTTAGTCCTCAGCATAAACCTCCCCTCGGGTGCCAAGCAGCAAGTGGGGGTCCAATTTTGAGCAAATAAGGTTCTCAGGTCACAGACTAAGAGCTTGGTGGAAACCTGAGCTCGGGGATGCTGTAGGTGTGGGGAAGACCTGCCAGAGGATGGTTGTGCATCACTGAAGGTGGCTGTGGTGACAGCTGTAGCTGGCAGAGGCAGCAGGACAGAGGGACACAGGCCAGGGAGAGGGGAGCAGCACAGACAGGTCATGAGAAAGGAGCTGTTTCTCCACTCCCCTCAAGAACTGAGCTTGCTGTGTGGGTGTATTTGTCCTACCCTTGCAGTAACAGGATCTCTTGGTGCCCTGGGGGATGTTTCTCAGTGCACCCATGTCACTGTAAGGGTCAGGACGGGGTAAGTGACACAGACTTTAGGGCAGAAGGCCAATAGGATAGAAGCCCCAAGTTTACTGAAACTGCTTCTTTTATACACTGGTCTGATAGAGGTGGACCTGATTGGTCATTTAATCAATACATTTCCTATGATTGGCTAATTAACAAGACACTCATTTGTAAACAACCTTATGTGCAGAACAGCTTATTAGAAAACACCAGATGGACACTGTTCAGAATTCTTTCTCTCCAGCTCCCTAAAGTTTACCAGACTGACTCTGGTGTTAGGAAAATTAATCCACAAACACCAGAGATTTATGTCCAAAAAGGAGACAGATGAGTTCTTTTTAACTTTATTTAAATAAAGGGAGAGGCCATGGGGCATTCCCCTGGGATATGTCAAATTTTTGAAGGATGCAGCCTCCTTTTTATCCAAATTTCCCAGCCACATTTCCCTTCTCTCTTTCCCCATTGGCTGAGGTACTTGAGAGGTACAGACTTCCCAAAACACCTGATACCAAAGATTTCCCTCTAATGTATAACCCTCCCTTTTAATTTTTAATTTATATGGAATTTAGGGGTTTTTCTTCCCCATTGCTTCTTTCATCTTTCAATGTCTAATTTCATTTATCAGCAAACCTGAAGTTTACTTGTAAAAGCAAATATCTTTTTCCATTCATCAACCAGTGGAATCCTTCCCATTGTTTCTACCTCCCAGTGCTGGTTTTATCTACCAGCAGACCCACAGCCTGTTTGTAAAGACAAATCTGCTATCCCTGTCACTGGGAAAACCTATCTAGCTTCTCTCTCTCTGACCAGGGAGCTGCCACCACACACCCACTGCAGGGCTGGGGCTGTGCCTTTGGCTGGCTCTGAGGAGGAGGCCCATGCTGTTGCTTGTCACTATGTTATTTTCTGAAAAATCTCTTTGCCCAGGATTCTTCTCCTGGGAAGCTGAGAAGCCTCAGAAAAAAAGGAAAACAATATTAACTCATTTGCTTCTCCTGTGTTTGCTGCTTTGGAATGTGGTTGGAGATTGTTTATCCAACATGTGAATTGTTTTTACTTAATGGCCAATCACATCCAGGCTGTGTTGGAGCTCTGGAAGGAGTCACGAGTTTTCATTAGTATCTTTTAGCCTTCTGTAAGTATCCTTTCTCTATTTTTTAGTATAGTTTAGTATAGTTTTAGTATGGTATTCTTTCATATAATATAGATCATAAAATAATGATTTAGCCTAAGAGCATGGAGTCAGATTCATTCACTCCTTCCAACGACGGGGCTCTCAGGAGATACCACAGCTGCTGAGCCGAGCCGAGCCTGTTCTGCAGGGCTCGGGGCTGTGCTGTTGGGCTGGCTCTGAGGAGATGCCCGTGCTGTTCTGAGCTGAGCCGTGCTTGTTTTGCAGGGCTCGGGGCTGGGGGCAGCCCCGGAGGCCACGCGGGAGCGGCTGGATGCCATCCAGGAGAAGCTGGAGGAGCGGCGCCGCATCCTGGCGCTGCCGCAGAGGTTTGCGGGCAGCAAGCAGCTGAGCCGGCGGGAGATGGAGATCGAGCAGGCCCTTTTCCAGGGCACGGACCGCCACTCCTTCCTGCGGGCCCTCTACCACCAAGGTCTGCCCTCAGGGCTCTCCTGCCTCGGCCCGTGTGGGAGCCCAGCGCATTTCTGTCTGGCCCTCTGTCCCTGAAGATGTGGTTCTGCTTTGGTGCTGTGTGGGAGGAGATATTTTCCTCTCTTACAGGAGCATACAGCGTTTCTGGAGGGTTTAATATAGAGGCTTTTAAAGTGCATTTCTGGATCTCCTTGAGGTGTTGCATGTAGTGCAGAGCAGCTCAGGGTGTGGGAGAGGAGCTGGGGTGATGCTTTGCTAGAGCCTCGAGGTCTGAGTTACACAAAGTGGGACTGGAGATTGTTCCTTGTCTGAGGTAACTGCAGGGAGTGAAGGAAGCAAAGGCACAGAGTGTGTAAGAGGAGGAATGACTTGTTCAAGCCTCACCCCTGAAGTGAAATCAGGTTCAGTTGAAGGCTGGAAGATGATGCTCTCACATTTGTCCTCATTTCCATTAAAGAGAATTAAAAAAGATCATTCATCAGTCCATGTCATGGACTTTCTTTAAATCCAGGAGCTTAAGCTGATGTCCTTGAAAGCCAAATATTCCTATTCCAGGTAGGTACAGGAAGGCAGCATGGCCCATCCTTGCCACACACTCCTTTCTAGTGAAGGAGTCACTAGAAAGTGCTGAAATGTGGCTGCAGATAAGCAAGTGAGGGCATCTCTGAAAAGAGCTCTGCTGTAGCACAGGTGGAGCTGCTGCTCTCTGCAGGTTCATCCTGAGCTGGGGAGCCAGCACTTGCTGGGGCTGCTCTTGTTTAAAACAACCTGCAGAGCCTGGGCACAGGGGCTGGGGTGAAGCAGGATTTCTCGTTTCTGTGTCTGTTCTTGCAGTCTGTGTGTTTTCCAGGTTATTGGTGTAGTTATCATGTATCTCTGTTATGAATTAGATGACACTCTGAAGAGGGGAACAGATGAAAAGGACCCCATGGTTCATCTGGAGAGTGTTTACCAAGAGCTGCTGAGCAAGAAGTGCCCTGAAAAAGTCCAGTCTGCTGCAAGTGACCCCTGCTTGTCCCCGACCCCACAGGGGTCTAGGACTGAGGAGTCATCACTTTCACACCAGGAGGAGCAGGCAGAACAGGCAGCAAGTCCCAGTGTTTCTGCAACAGAGCCCCAGCAGCCCCCTCCAAGGCCTGTGGTTATCAAAGAGCCAGTGGAGTTTGTCCCAGAGGAGGAGATCCTCAAGAACCGCCTCTCAGAGGAGGAACTCCGGAAAATTCCCAGGTTCTCATCCTACCATGCAGGGGAGCCCAACAGGGTAAGCTGAGTGAACCAGGATTTATCCTTGCTCAGCAGGATGCCCTGAAGCTGTGTCAGTAGGCAAAGGCTCCTCTTTGCTGTTGCCTTGAAGTTTCTGGGCTGATCCTCCAGGCCAAGGGGGAGAGCAGCCTCCACTTGGGGGGAAAAGGGGCCTTGGGCTCTGATGGGAAAGCACCAGCCTGGCAAAGAGTTGTACTTGTGAGCCCAGCCCTGCCTGGCTCCAGCAGCTCACCTGTCAAGGTGTGCTCTGTCTGTCTGGGCCTGGCTGAGTCCTGCTGTCACCTTACTCAGACTGCTCCTGTCTGGTAGCTGGAGATTGCTGCTTTTTATAAATAAATGGAATGAACTGAATAAACTGAACTGTTCTGTAATAAACTGAAACTGTCAGCTCTTGATGCAGACAAGCAGGGTGATGCCTTTAGTTCAGAGCTGCCTTTCTCTGTACACCCACCCGTCTAAATGCCATTGTTAGCATGTGGGTGTGAGCGTTGAGCTAATTCACACCTTGAGCTGTGCAGACTTGGGACAGGCTGAAAGGTGTCTTTGCATGGCAGAGGCTGGCTGACCCTGTGTCCCTGTTACAGGTGCTGTATTTGAAGAACCTGGGCCCCCGAGTGACAGTGAGGGACCTGGTGTCCCTGTTTGCTCGGTTCCAGAAGGAGGACAGCCCGCCGATCCAGTTCCGCCTCCTGAGCGGCCGCATGAGGGATCAGGCCTTCATCACTTTCCCTGGTGAGTTGCTGCCTCTCCGTTCTTCCCCGACTCCCAAGGGTGTCACATCCTCCTGCAGGGCACTGCTGCCAAGCCTGCTTTCCAAGGAGAAGCAGGGAATTCACTGCCTTCTCTTGTTGTGCCATGCTCCTCTCCCTGGGGTGGAAGGGGATTTACCAGGGCAGAAGTGATGCAGTCTGTGACGTGCAGTGTTCATCAGCACGTCAGAGCAGGCTGAGTGGCCATCAGATGGGAACACCCATAGGATCATCCTGTGTGCCCATGGCAGCAGGTGCCCAGTGCCCACTGTGCCCTCTCATTGCAGACACAGAGTCAGCCCAGAGTGCCCTGCAGCTGCTGAACGGGTACAAGCTGCAGGGGAAGCCCCTGGTGATCGCCTTTGGGAAAAGCAGGAAGCATGTGCCAGAGGCTGACTCTGCCAGCCCCAGCTCCTCTGCTGCAGAGAACGCTCCTGCCACGTGAGGGATGGAGAACCAGCAGCCTTGGGGAGTTCAGCGAGCTGTGGGAAAGCTGTGGTTGAACGTGGGACAGTGCAGGACTGTTGGGAGCCAACATGCAGGTCCAGCAGTCTCAGAGTGGGAAAGGAGAGCTGGGCTGTGCCCATATGCTGTTGTGGCAAGGAGGGAGGGAAGAGGCCAGGTAAATAAATGCACTTTTTGTGGCATTGTCTTAGTGTGTGCTTATTGATGTTTATGGTACACAAGGCTTCTAGAGGCAAGCGTGCTGCACTCTGCTGCTGCAGGACTGTCTCTGCACTGGGAGCCTCCCAGCTCTGCTGGCTCCCCTGGAGACAGACTGCCCTGAGCCCTCCAAAGCAGCATCTCTGTATCTCACCAGGCTGCAGGCACAGCTAAAGCACAGAGACCACACTACCCCCACAAACTTCAGGCAGCTACTCCTGTCCAACACAACAAAGACCACCTTTGGGAACAAACAACACATTTTATTACAAGAAAAGAAACAAAAGCCAGGTCATAATTTCAGACCTCAAACACCTCTACATTTTGTGGAGGTTTTATGTCCATCCTTTGAACATGGGAGGGTTTCAATCAAAGGTGATCCGAAAGCTGCGCTCCTGCTCCTTGCGGCGACTCTCACAAACCTTGGTCACCTCTTCCACCTTCCTCTGCAGCACAGCTGTGGCAGAAACAAGGGAATAATGGCACAGTCACCCCAGAACACAATCCTGCACAGCGTTGCTTGCAGGACAGAGAAAAACATGCAAGCAGAGTGTTTTTGGTAAAACACAAGCAGTAACTTAGCCTGTGATCAGGCACAGCAGGAGAATTCAAGCTCAGAAGGGACAGTGCCACTGAAGGTGAGCAGGAAGACTCAACAGGCATCTTCAGGAATTCAGGGAAGAATAAACACATAAACACACACACACACACACACACACACACACGCTCCTGCTTCCCATTCACAGTCCCAAAAGGCTGCAGGACAAAGCTCACCTGAATTCTGGTCAATCCACTGCAGGGAATCCATGTGTGCATTCAGAATTTTACAGATCTGCTGAAGCTGAGCAGAGAGAGAAGGTGCAAGTCAGTTGTGAGACTGCAGAAACAGCAAGAGTCAAAGGCAAGTTTCTCCTTGCCCAGCTTGACTAAGGCAGCAACCACTTGGCCAGGAAAGTGTGTGCAATAATGCTGCTGCTTTGCTACTCCATACCAGCATGAAAACTGCACAGTTTAGATGATATGCCTGTGGCTTTGGCTTATTTTAATTTAGACCAAGGAACCAGCAGAACATTCATCACCTAAGGCTTAAGTGGCAAAAATCAATATGAATGTGGAAAAACTCAGTCTGCAACACTGAAGGGAAATTTTTACTGAAAAAAAAAAGCTGCTGAGTACAGCCATAAGGAGCATCAAAATCAACTTAATATAAATAATAAAAAATAAAAATAGAACCATTCATTTACCGGGTCACTCGTGTCTGCTGGGCCCCTGGAGGTGTTCAGGTGCTCGGTGATGTCCTTCAGATCTTGTGCCATGCGCTTCAGCTGAGCATCAATATTTTCAGCCAGTTTGTAGCTGCAGAGCACACAGGAACCAAGATCAGAGTGGTTAAAGAAAACTCTAAAGACCTGCTTGCAGTCACAGCAACTGTGAGCAATCAGAAGGAGCTTCCACATCTGCAGCCAAGGGCAGCAGAGACCTGGGAAGAGCATCCAGAGAGGCTCCAAACCCACATGAAGGACTCCCAACCCCTGTCACCCTTGATCTACAGACAAGCAGGACAGTGGAGGACTGCCTGCAAGGATTTGTGGGAACTGAAGGAAGGAGCAAGCCTGGATTCAGGATCCCTTACCTCTTCAACCAGACAAACACTGCCTTTAATTACCCTGCCACGATGCATCACTAAAGCCTGACGAGGGGGCTTGTGCCACACATAGTTCCCTGTTCTCACCACTGCTGGCACTGAAAAACCATTAACTTTCCAAGATTATCCCAAAATTAGTAACCTCTTCCCAGACAGCTGATTACACCAATATCCAAAGAGCTTTTCATACTGATTCAAGGGTTTCCATTCACTGTTCTAAAGAGTAAAATCTAAGTTGCCAAGCACAAAACAGGATTAAATATCTGACAGCAGCCCTGATAGTTCAGTCCTGTCTCCCACCCCAGCCCCATCCCCTGCTGACTGCTGAGCACAGGCCCGTGCCCATGGCCATGCCCAGCAGGTTTGTGCCTCACGTCCTCTCCCGTTCCTCATCCGCGTGCTGCAGGTAGATGGTCCCGCTCTGCTCCTTCACTGACTCCTCCAGAGGGGTCAGCAAGTCCTCCAGCTCCTTCTGCTGGGACAGAATGAAGTCCAGCTCCTGATCCAGTCTGCAGAGAGAAAGTGCCAACGGCTTCCCTTTCATGTTGCAGACACGGCAGAGCTGTCCCACAAGCAGGCAGGACAATGCAGAGAAGAAAGAAAATCATTTCAAGGGCTCATGGTCTCCTACCTCTTCTGGTCAACCTTCACCTTCTCTACTTCTCTGTGTAGGGAAGTAATCTGGAAACAGAAGACATTGCATTACACCTTGAAAAGCAAGAAGTCAGCTGTCCAAAGAAGAGAGGTGGGAGGGAGAAGGCAGCACAGGGCAAGTTCTGCTGGAAACAAGAGACGGCCACAGAAAGATTTACAGACCCCAGATGGAATAAGGGAGGAATGATCCTCCCTTATTCCTTACTGCTATTCCATCCCAATGATGGAAAAAACGTGGAATGATCTCCCCTAGGAGAACTTGGTATCACAGAGCCAAGGGACAGAACAGACTGCCAGCCCCAAGGCCTAAAGGCCAGAACAGACACACACAGACTGTGAAAGCACCCAGGGGAGCTCACAGCTATTTCTCTCACAAGCACCAAGTCCCATGTTACAGGTGCCTGCTGCAGCTGCAGCAGAGCCCTTGAAGGAGCCAAGCAAGCAGAGGGAGGTTCCAGGGGGCCCTCACCTTCTCTCCGTTCTCGATCAGCATGCGGTCCCAGGCATTGACCTGGGTGGCCTGGTGCAGGAAGTGCTTCTCTTGGTCCTCCAGCTCCAGGCTCCACTTGTTGATCAGACTCTCCAGCTGGGCATAAGTCATCACTGGGGGGGCACTGAGAGGAGCGAGGGGCAGCACAGGACACCAGGTCAGGACAGACAAACACCACAACACTCACTGATTTCCCCTTCCACCCCCAGACCCAGCCTGGGCACTGCAGCTGCTCCTGGCCAGGCAGGAAAGGGTCAAGGGGAACAAAACCCACCTGGGTGTGGTGGTTGTGGTTGTGGCAGCTGTGGAGGTCACAGCCCCAATGGCACCAGTGGTAGTCAGGGGCTTCAGATTCAAAGGAAAGCCAGAAGCAGCAGTAGTCCCTGCAGGAAGAGCTTCCAGTCAAGCAGCACAAGGGGACACACCTGGGAGCTCTCAAACAGAGCAGCTCCAGGGGACACTGCCCATGGCTGCAGGAGCTGCACTGGATCCCTCTGAAGGGAGCAGCAGCAGAGCCTACATCAGTCAAGGAGGGATGCAAACATCCCCAGCCCACACCCTTGTGAACAGCCCCATGTTTTACTGCTGGAACCAACAACTGCCAGCACACCCAGCTCCTCCCTGCACCTCTGCAGGGGATCAGAGAACTCCTGTGTTTTCACAAGGAGATGGAAAAGGGACAGAGAAAGACAGACTATGCAGTTCTCAGTTACTTGAGGGCATTACAAGTCACAGCTGCTGTGCTGCTGCTCTAACACGGCCCTTTCCACCTTGACAGAGCACTGACTTCAGTCTCCTTTCTCTTCAGTGACCTTCAGCATCCTGTCCCTACCTGTGGCAGTGCTTGTTGTGGCAGCTGTGGTTCCAGGAACCTTTAATCCAAAGCCAAGTGTCCCCAGAGTGGCTGTCCCCGTGGAACCAGTGGAGGTGGCCCCCACTGTGAAGAGAAGACAGCATGAACAGGTTGCAGGGGCCATGGAATGCTGGGCCCTTGGAAAAGCTGTGCCCAGCCTGCCCCCCTCCCCTGCAGCAGCAGCCTGGCTGCCCCTTCCCTGCCCAGGGACAAACCTGCCTGCAGAGACTCACGTGAGAGGCCCGTGCTGCTGGAGGAGGCTGGGGCTGAAGAAGTTGCCACAGATGCAAACAAGGAGGGCCCCGTGGAGCCCAGCACTGAGGTGCTGCTGGTGGTGGAGGCCGTGGTGGCAGCTGTGGATGTGGCTGCAGGGACAAACAGCTCCAGGTGGACAAGCAGAGCACACTGAGCTCCCACCCCCTGCACAACAGCCCTGCTGGCAGGGTGACACCAGCAGCCCAGCCACACCTGGATCACTGAGCCCCTTGAATATTGTGCCTCCCTTCCCCTGTGCCCCCCAAACAAGCACTGAACAGAATCTGCCACGTGGGACACAGTCAGACCCACAGCACACACTGTGCAATGGCTCTAGGAGCTGTCACACATCCCCACTGCCAGGGCAAAGCCACAGCAACAAACACTTGTGGCCCCTTCCCACGCCCCAGCAGAATGTATTTGTCTACTTCCAATAGACAGCTATTGCCAGGAGGACAGCAGATTGCCCAAATTCTTGAGGAATTGCTTTCTAGAAGAGCTTCCTACCTCCCAGCTTGGCTCCAAAGGACAGGGTGGGTGCCTGGCTGGTGCTTGTGGTCAGTGTTGCAGTGCTTGTACTGGTGGCTGCTGTTGAAGGCTGTGCCCCAAAGGTCAGACCTGGAACCAGGAGCAAAAGGAAAAGATGGATTTCCTTCCTACAGGCTAAAGAGCAATGGCTGCCCAGCCCTGACAGAAACACCTCAGGCTGCAGCCCCTCGCTCCACTCTGCCCCAGCACAAGCCAGGGGCTGCAGAGCCGCACCCCCACTGCACCCTCAGATGTGCCCATGCCAAAGGCCCCTGGCTCCAGCTGCCCCCTGAGGCTGTGTCACAGCACATGGCACAGCTGAGACAGCCACAATACACAGAGCACCACCAGACAAGGTCTTAAGGGTTCAACCCACACACAGTAACACCAAACCACTAGAGAAGGCTGCAAGCATCTCCCTTCTTGTTGTTTAGCGCAGCCTTTCACAGCCCTGATGCTGCTGCCCTGCCCCTGTGTGCCCTCTGCTCCCTTTGGTGGGTGCTCAGCACCCCTGGGCACTCCCTGGCTCGTTGCTGTCAGTGCTGCTCACAGCTGTGCACTGGGGATGGGGCTGGGCCAGCCCACCCCAGCCCCCACAGCGTGTGCCCGTGTCCCAGAGTGACAGCCCAGAGCCCCCGGGCTGCTCCCCACCTGTGGGCTGCCCCCCGAGGCTGAAGGGCGCTGCTGCCGGGCTGGCAGCTGCCGGGGTGGCCGTGCTGGTGGTGGCAGCAGCCGCGGGGGCCGTGCCAAAGCCCAGCCCTGCGGCCGTGGCCGGCGCGGCCGCGGTGCCGAGGCTGAAGCCGCCCGTGCCCGCCGGAGCCGCGCTGCCGCTGGAGAAGGTGAAGCCTCCTGTCGTCCCAGAGGGAGCCGTGCTGCTGCTGCCGCTGCCAGCGGAGCCAAAGGCAAAGCCAGACGGGGCTGCTGCCTGGCTCGAGGGCGTGCTGCTGGCCGCGGGGGTGCCGAAAGAAAAGCCCCCCGTGATTCCAGGAGCTGGAGTGGCAGTGCTGGCCCCAAAGGTCACTTTGGGTGTGTTCGCCCTAGGGAGGAAAAGAAAAGGAAAAAAGCCATCCTGCTTGAGACACACACCCACCCCATACACAGCTGGCTTTCTCCCTGCCCATTGCTGACAGCAGAACCCTCCTTCCAGAGAGATGCACTCCTGGCCAGGCTCGTGTCCCAGTTCTGACAGCAGCCTCCATCCAGCTGCTGTCTCCTGCCACCCCCCAGGGCTCTTCCCACTGCCTGTCCCTTCATCCGCTGCACCCAGCCGGTACCTCAGGGCATTTCAGGGCAGCACACGTGCAGCTGCTCCTGCTCTCAGCTCACCCTTTCCACTCCCGCTACACGAGGCTGTTTTTTCCTGCTCGTCCCCATCGGAGCTCCCTTCCCACAGCTCCCATCTGCCAAGCTTTGCCAGCAGCAGCTCTGCAGAGCCGCTCCAGCGCTCGCAGCCTTTGCTGAACGGCAAATCCCTCCCAACCCGCCGGGAAAACATTCGGAGCACTCCAGGTCGGGGTCAGAAAGAACGAGACGCTCGACACCCGGCAGCAGAGCCGCGGCATTTCCGTGTGCTCGCGTCCCCAGCCCCGCTCCAGCCGGACAGGCGGAGCAGCTCCTCGGCACAGCGTGAGCGCTGCCCGTGCCAGCAGCGGCCGGGGCAGTGCCGGGGCTCGCCGCGAGAGCTTTCCCCTCAGGGCCCGGCCCGGCGCCCACAGCACCCCGCTCCCTCTGTCCCTCTGTCCGTCCGGCCCCGTCCGGCCCGGCTCTCACCCCAGCGGGAAGGCGGCGGCTGCCGTGGCGGCGGGGGCCGCGCCGGCCGAGCCGAAGCTGAAGCCCGAGGGCTGCGCGGCCGTGCCCGGCCTGTTGAAGGAGAAGAGCCCGGCGGGCTGGCTGCCGCCCGCCGCGGGCGCCGCGCCGCCGAAGCTGAAGCCGGCGGGGGCGGGCGCGGAGAAGGAGAAGCCGGCGGGGGCCGTGGTGGCGGCGGGGGCGGCTCGCGGCGCGCCCAGGCCGAAGGCGCCGCCGGGCGCGGCCGCCCCGAAGCTGAACTGGCTCATGGCGCGGCGGCGGCGGCGGCGCGGGCCCGGCTGCGGCAGCGCGCGCCGCGATGGCGTCACCGCGCCCCGCCCCGCCCGCCCCCGCGCCTGCCCGCCCTGCACGGCCATTGGGCAGCGCGGCCGCCACTCGGGGGATGTCGGCTCCGATTGGCTGTTGGGGCGGGAGGGGCGGGGCGTGTCGGCGTTGCTGTGGGGACGGGGGACGCGGCTGCGGGAGCGGAGTGCGGGACAGGGGACAGACGGACAGGGGACAGACGGACAGGGGACAGCGGGACAGGGGACAGCGGGACAGGGGACAGGGGACAGCGGGACAGGGGACAGCGGGACAGGGGACAGGGGACACCGGGACACGGGACAGGGGACAGGGGACAGGGGACAGACGGACAGGGGACAGCGGGACAGGGGACAGGGGACAGACGGACAGGGGACAGCGGGACAGGGGACAGCGGGACAGCGGGACAGGGGACACGGGGACAGGGGACAGACGGACAGGGGACAGCGGGACAGGGGACAGCGGGACAGCGGGACAGGGGACACGGGGACAGGGGACAGGGGACAGCGGGACAGGGGACAGCGGGATAGGGGACAGCGGGCTGGGGTGCGGGACAGGAAGACACACCTGCAAATACCTGTCTCATTCAAACAGACAATATTAAATCAGGAACTTTTTTAAGTGCCTACTTTCTTTGATCATTGCCTGACCTCTTTTTTCCTGTTTAAAATAACAGCTTTTCGTTCCAGAGGAATCTGTCCATTTCAATTAGATAACTTTTAGAGAATTGCGTGGGTTTTAGTTAAATTGACTGATTGACTTACATTCCAATGGTAAAACTTCTGATAGCAAAAGTAATTTCCTGTTGAGAACTTCTGATCTGTTGCAGAACATGAAGTTTTGCTTCCTTGCCAAAAATTTCAGCTCAAATGCTAAGAGGGAAGGACTGCTAGAGTTTGGACAACTATCTGGATATTACTGGAGGGAAATTTTTTTCTCTGATCAACAAATTCCAGGGTGCAACCAGTTCATATAGCTTGATGGCTGTTAGCTGTTGAAGTTCAGCATTCCATAAAGCCAGATAAGATAGCCTTTATCATTAAGTAGAAAGGAAACCAGCTGGCTCTGAGGCCAAGAAGTAAATTTTTATAACTTAGAAACCAGATAATAAAGGTACTTCTGAACAGAGAAGGAAGCAATGTCAAAGCTAGCAGTGTTGTAGAGGATGGAGAGCTATGAAGGTGTTGGAAAGGTCAGTGAAAACAGCTGTGCAGTACTTGTGGCTGCCAGAAAATGATAGTTACATTTCTGTTCTAACCCCTACATGCTGGATTTTCACCTTGTGCTTCAGGACACCAACACAGATGGACAGTGGTGCCTAGAGAGAACTTCTCCTAACACTGTTTCCTTGTAACTCCTGACTGTGTTGGTGCCTTCCCTTGGAATCAGCTGCTCCTGTGCTGCACACAAGGGTTAAACTGCATTTCTCTGTGCACTCCTCTGGGGCTACCCCACCTTCTCAGGTGCCCTTGCGTCAGAGATACCAGGCTCTGCAAGCAGAACAGTGCTGAGGACTATGCTCCATTGAGGTTGGAGGTACCAACAAGGTCAAGTTGACCTGCATTCCCTATCAAAATCACTCCTGTGGAGAAAAAAAAAGACAGGTTATTGTCATAGAGACTCATTCCTGAGGGGAACAGAAGGCCCAGTGTATGCACATTGGAAGCAAGGACAGGTTACACAGGAAAATGAGGGAGATGCTGTTCAACATTTCATGTGGCCAGAGCTTGATTAGTGTTCAAGCTTGCCAGCACTGTGAAAGACAGCAAAAAGGACTTGTTAAAACATGCTAACAGCAAAAGGAGGATCAGAGATCACATTGGTGTGTACTTGGTGAGGTCAGACACCTCACAAACAGGGACATGGACAAAGCAGAGATGTTTAATGCCTTCTTCATCTCTGTCGTTAATATCAGCTGGGCCCTGGACCCCTGGAGCTCTGTGTTGGAGCACTGTGATTAGGGGCAGGATGAACTCCCAGCCAAAACTGAACGTGTTTGAGGCTTGCTGCTCGGCTGGATGCACATAAATCTTTGGGGCACGATGGGGTTAATCCCAGGGTACTGAAAACGCAGGTCCTGTCATCACAGGATCTCTCTCCATTATTTTTCAAGTCTTGGGAGCCTGGAGAGGTCCCTGCACGCTGGAAGCTGGCCAAAGTTCTAGTTTGCAAGATGAGCAAGAAGAAAGACCCTGGTGTTTACAGTCCTGTCAGTCTCACTTCAGTGCCTGGTAAAAGAGAGTTATTTTTCTGGGCATTATTGAAAATCACTCGAGAGACAACACAGTCTTTTGGCTTCCAGCAAGGAGGAGGTTTCTGGCTGAGAAAATTTCTCTGGATAAGTCTCTGGATAAGTCTCTAATTTCTCTGGATAAGTCTCTCATTCTTTTTAAGTTTGGGCACGGGGGGAGGGTGAGAGCTGAGTTGATTTATAGCTGTATGTGTGTTTGTGTTTCCAGCTGGTTTTTCAGGCTGCAGGAGCCCTCGTGTCCTGGCAGAAGGAGGTGACCTGCTCCCACACGGTGGCACTGCTGGCCTGGCTGTGTCCCACATGTGTCCCCACTGCCTGCCCAGGGAAGGGTCCCCAGAACAGCCCTGTGGACCTCGGCATCTCACAGAATCCCAGAATCGTGGCCCTCTGCAGCTGGCTGGTGCATCACAGAGTGATCTGGGTCACCTTCTGCTCCTCCTTGCGGGATTTTGGGGAAGGGGAAAGGCTGGGTTACACCAGCACTGAAAATACCGTGTGGTGAGAGCAGTCCTGCTCATCCCTCGCTGCTCAGGGGGCCAAACCCCTCCTGTTGCTCCTGTTTCCCCGCCTCAGCTCCCCCTCTTGTTCCTCCTCACTGCTGCCATGCTGAGCCACTTTTCCAACATAAGCTCCATCAATGCCTTTTCCCTCAAAGCCTGTTCATCTCTCCCAGCACCCCTATAACTCCTCCACGCTCTTTTTTCCTCCTATGCTTTTCTTTGTGCCCACATTCCTTTCCTCTTTGCCCAGTGCTGCCTTTGAGGCCTGGGCCAGGGCACAGACTGGCTGTGGGGTGGCCTTGCCCTTCCTGAGTCAGGCTTTGGATTCCCTCATAAATGGGGCAGGCAGCCGGGGCTCTGTCAGGTGCAAGGTCTGGTTGTGTTTCTGTACAAACAGCTGTGGCCTTGCAGGGCCAGCACGGCTCTCCTGTGGCCATGCTGGACTCTCCTTGTGGCCAGCACCCTGCCTGGCTCGGGCTCAGCTTGGTTCGGGCCCGCCATGTTCTCGGCCATCCTTGGGTCTGATCAGCCCACGCGCTGCTAAACTGGGTCCCTGCCTGTGTTTTCCTCCCGAGCGTGACTGTCTGTTTGTTAAATAATGTAGCGACACGAGGTTCCTTGAACTCAATTTATCTTCCCGTGTAGCCATGGGAACAGCCGGCAGGGTGCTGACGCTCAGATCTGCTGCGAGGCCCTGAGCCCTGCTCCTTCATCTTCAGCTGAGGCTGTCCTGCCCGGCAGCTTCACTTCTTTAGGCTCGTTTTCTTCAACTCTTCTTCCAGCAGCATGGCTGTGCTTTAAACCTGGGAAATGTCGAGGATGATGGGGAGTTTGGAGGAGGATGAGGGGTTTGGGAGCAGCCAGATGTGACAAAGGGCAGAGGTTGCACGCAAAAGATGCAACTCCCTGTGCTGCTTGCAGTATGTGGTTTATGGAAAGAAAATAAGGGCAAATAGTTCAATATTGTTCAAGCCTGAGCTGGTTTCCAGGGCAGAAGCATCTTGAAACCTGATTTCCTCCTTTATACCTTAAAATGACTGGCTCCAAGGAGCTGAGGAGAGCCCACCCTTACAGTCACACCTTCCCTGAAGTGCATTCTCCTAGGCCATGGGTATGGAGGAGAGGGTATATGGGTGGCCAGCCCAGCATCACTCCCTTGACTCAAACTCTTCATTTTACCTGGAAAAGCATGAGACCATGTGACAGAAACTGGTGCTTAGGTGATATCACCAAGGGGTGTGCTGTGTGCGTTGTCTGAGAGTCAGAGTTGAGCAATGCAGTGATGTGGACAGAGATCCCCCATCCTGCATGCTGAGGGTTGTGCCACATCACTTCCCCCAGGGCTGCACTTACAGCTTACCACACAAGGGGCTTTCTCTGTTGCTATTGCAGCCAGAAAGGACGTCTATACAGCTGTGGGAGTTTTTGCAGTCTGTAGGACCTGTGTCTATGTCAACCATTTCTGATCTCCTGCTTGGCTGAATCCTGTTTTGTTTCCAGGTCATTTGAGATTTCAGAGCTGTTTCTGTGACCTTCCTTGACTTTTTCAGATTGTGTTGTTTACTGTGTTTCCAGGCCAGTGCTGCAGGTGAGAACAATTGAGATTGAAGGTATCTCCCTTATCTCCCTCCATTCATGGTTTGAAAGTAGCATTTCTTACCTTCATTCATTGTTTGGTGTTTTGCTTCTGACATTTCTCCAGCCAGTCCTTAAACCACTAGGCTTACACTGCAATCATATTCAATTTTCAGTAGAGCTGTTGAGGAGATTGAATCTGTACCAGGACATTGCATTGCGCCAAAGTTTTACTTTAGCAGAGTTTGGGATGCTTGCACCAGTTTTCATGGTTGCATGAAATATATTTTCTGAAGTACAAAATAGCCAATGATCTTGGAAGCATCCATACTTCTGACCATTCTGGGAAGTTTTATCTCAAAAGCCAATCATCCTTTGAAACATCTACCCTGGGTGGGTGAAAAGACAGACCTTTATTTTCTTCTCCAAAGCTGCTTCTAAAGCAGGAAATGTCCACACCTCCTTCAGACTTGATCTCAATGTTCTTCACGGCACATATGCGTAATCTTAGCTGCTGCTGCTCCTCCTCTTTGCATCTTTTTTTATTCCCTCCCATTTAAGTAGCTCTGTGATCTGAACTTTATCCCTAACATACTTGACCTTATTTTTCAGAAGATTATTCACAGACATCCCCAGAGTTTTTTATGGCGTGTGTCAAGCCCTTGGGCTAAAACCTGCCTCCTGGTTTATTCCTGCCACCCAGGGAAAAGAGAACATGTATGAGTGATTGTCATGGTTTAACCCCAGCCAGCAACTCAGCCCCACGCAGCCGCTCACTCCCTCCCTGCCAGTGGGATGGGGGAGAGAATTGGAAAAGTGAAAGTGAGAAAACCTGTGGGTTGAGATAAAGACAGTTCAATAAATAAAGCAAAAGTCGTGTATGCAAGCACAGCAAAACAAGGAATTCGTCCACTGCCTCCCATGGCAGGCAGGTGCTCCAGGAAGGCAGGGCTCCATCAATTACTTGGGAAGACAAACCCAGAATGCCCCCCCTTCCTCCTTCTCCCCCAGCTTTGTGTGCTGGGGGTGATGCCACAAGGTCTGGGGTATCCCTGGGGTCAGCTGGGCTCAGCTGTCCTGGCTGTGTCCCCCCAGCTCCTCCCTGGTGAGGGTGAGGAGCAGGACAGGCCCTGGCTGTGTGCAACCCCTGCTCAGGGAGAGCTCCAGCATCCCTGGGTTATCAGCCCTGCTCCCAGCACTAAACCAAACCCAGCCCCACAGCAGCTGCTGTGAAGGAAATTCAGTTTGCCCAGCCAAGCCCAGCACAGTGATGTGCAGAAAACAGACACTCAGGAGTTGGTGAGAGGAATGGGCTTTGCTGAATGAGGAGGTGGTGAGCAAAGGCCAGCTTTGATGCAAGCATCCATCAGCAGAGATCCGTGAGCCTGCGGAAGCGTTCAGCAGCCTGTGAACAGCTAGCAGGCTTCATATTCTCACCTCTCTGTGTCTGACATCAGCAGCAAGATAAAAATATATGCTCCTTACAGCAATACATGGGTCTTCTGGCATTTCTTGAGCTGATTTGTTTTCCCCAGTGTGAGGAAATAACACACGAAGTAGTTCTGTGATGGAACGTTTCCTAAATGGATGTAGCTTGGCAAGCTGCAGCTATTAATTTTCCTTGGATAAACTGGTATCAGAGTAGCTGGGTTTGAAACTTGGCACTTCTCTTCTGCATCTTTCAAAACTCTCTCGAGGATGCCTGTGCCAGGAGTTGCTGCCAGAGCAGTTTGGGGGATTAAGTTTATAGTGGAGATAAACACATATTGGAAGTGAGGAGGTCAGAAAGGCATCTTCAGAGATAAGGATGTTTGCTAAAGCCTTCTCCTCCCAGAGCTCCCAGTGCCCACTGTGCCAGCACCATGCTGTGCCCCATGAAGTGCTGGGGCTGCAGCCAGCATCCCTGGCAAGGCTTGGGGGACCCAGCCTGTCCTGCCCCTGGTCCCAGCATTGCATGGGGGTGTGCAGGAGCAGGCAGTGGTGCAAGGAGCCAGGGAAGAGCAGTGGTGTGTTTCCCCTCAGCCCAAGCTGCTGAAGGCACTGTGGGTCTCTTCATCCCCTCACTGAACTGGGAGCTTTAGTCCTGCATTTCCTGGGCAGCCTCCCTCTGCTGTGCAAAGATCTCCCATGGGAAAGGGCAGCTGCACTCGGGGACAGCTGAGGGAAACTTGTCTCCTCACATAAGGCTGGGCTGCCTTTGCACTGTGTTTTGCACTGCTTTTGCACCCTTTTATTCCCCATGAGAATTTTTATTTTTCTTACTTCAGTACTGAAGTTGGGTGGATTAGCTGCATCTGCCTATGACCTGTGAGGTAAAACAGTTTTCAGCTGCAGAATGCCAAGGCAGAAATCAGCCCCTTGGCACGCTGGTCACCCAGCAGATGGGACTCCCTCAGCTTTGGGAAGGAGGCCATAACCCCCGCAAGACCCTTGTTTGTGAGCAGGCCCTGGGGTGTCAGCTACAGGACAGGTCTGCCCAGGGGGGTGGAAATTTATTGTGTGCTAGCGGGATCCTGGCAGCTCCCTGGGCTGGGCTATGGGGACTTTGTTCTGGGAGCCACTTCCAGGGGCTTTGCCTTGCAACAGAGGGGTCATTCCCCTTGCTGAGGATGTCCCTGGACCCAAAGTCTGCTCTCCTTGCCCTGAAACAAGGAGCTAATTTGTTTTCTCCTTGATATCTCTCCCCTGCCACCTCCCTAGGCAGCATGGAGGTGGAGTGAGCCTTGCCCCATCCTGCCAGTTCACAATCTGGAAACATTAACATAAAGGGTGTTTGGGAAGGGCAGAAGGCTGAGGAGGAGGTGCTCAGTCGTGGGAGGATCAGAGGCTCCAGTGGTCGGTGAGATGTGTGCCAGGCTTCTGTGGCAGTGGGGAAGAACCAGAGACAAAGAGCAGTGCCCTCATTCCTGTAAAAGTGTACTGGAATTGTTCAAAGGGCATGCCAGCATCACAGTGCTGCATCTAGAGATAGCTGAGGTCTGCCCTTAGCTCTGTAATGCCTGCAGAGTCTCTGAGCTTTTCTATGCCCCAAAAATATGAAGGCTGAAACTGTGCCCACTGCCTCAAAAGGAAAGGGCTAAAAATGTAGGTAATGAAAATACATCTGTTGGAGAAATCTTGGGAGCGCCTGCCGGTAGAGCTGGTACTGTGGGACTTTGCTCCAGTGACCTGAGAAGCCTAGAGAGACAGCTTTTCTGGGAAAGCGAGTTTGAGGCAATCATGCTGCTTCTGACGTGAGTCTTGTTCTGCTTTCAGCCCTTTTCAGCAGGCTGGACATCCCAGAAATAGAGGGTGTTGTAAATTCTGTGAAAAAAGACACCTGAATTGGGCAAAGATTAGCTTGTCAGTGTGGGAAAAACTTCATTCAAAGCACACCCTGAAATCCTGAGCAGAGTTAAAAGGCAGCCCCAAAGCTGACTGGTTTCTCTGCTTATGGGGAGATCTGTTTCTTCCAGACTCATGGTGCTTAGCAGGGAGCCTGGAAGGGCTCAGCTGTGCCTGGGGTCTGAGCATCTTCCAGGTATGACCCTTTGTTAGCAGCTGCCAAAATGTTGGTGCCCTCAGGTATGGAGGTGACAGATGGCAGGGATTGCTTGGGATGACTCTCTAGACTTGCTAAAGGGTTGCAGTTCTGTTTGTCCATGTAAAGGTGTTTGGGATCCTCTGGTCTTCCTCTCTTCTGTCCAGCATGGTGCTGTGGAACCATCACAACTTATCTGCAATTCTCTACACCACTTCTCCAAAGCAGATTTTGGCAGATTTTGGAGATGGACTATGTTGTTTTCCAATACTTCTGTAAAATCTGTGGAAGACCTTATGTTTGTACCACTACAGAAGTATGCCCTGCTCACTGAATTGCAGTGGGTTCTACTACAAAGCCTTTTTTTGCTGCTACAGATTGCATGTACATGAGGCTTGCTGAGATCACTAACCTGAAGCTCCTCCAGTAGAGATTAGACTCCAATTATTATGGAACAATCTGATTGTGATGTTAATGCAACACCTGGAAGATCAAACCTCCGTGTTCTCTCCACGGATATCAGCTTTTCTGAGATAAACACCTTTTATAACCCTCCTGATAGATTTCTGAGCTGTTGTTCAAACAGGAAGGTGCTTTCTAGCAATCTCCTTCGGTGCACCCAAAGGCCTCTGTCCCCTGCAGTGTCATGGAGTTCATTCTGCCCTCATATCTTCCTTCAAGATCCTTTAACGTGCCTTTAAACAGGTCTCACCTGGGAGGCTGTGGACAGCCATGAGTTTGTGCACCTTTTTTCCCTGGTGGAAGGTGTTCTCCAAAGAGGAGCTTGTTCCTCACCTCCAGTGCAAGGTCTCCCAGCAGGAGCAGAAGAGCTGGGCACCAACAGCCCATGTCTGCCCTGACTCCAGACAGAGCCATCCCCATGGCTCCAGGAGGGCAGGCAGCCTTTGGAGTGAAATGTGAGTGCAATTGCCAGTGAGCACCACAGACACCCAGAGGTGAATCCATGAGGCTCCTTCCTGGGCTCAGGGGCTGGGGCAGGGAAGGCCTCTCCCATTCCTGCCAGTACTTGATTTGAGCCCAGCCTGGCAGTCAGGATTTGGGGTGTTTGGAGCAGCCCCTTTTGGTTGTGTATCCTCTGCTGCTCCCAAAAAGGCTGCTGCAGAGCCATGGGCAATCTTCCATATCAGCCCTGGCTTGCTGAGGGGCCGGGAGGCTCTGACACAGTGTGGGAGGCAGCTGGGAGTGTGCTGTGGCTGGGGAGAGGGTGGAGGAATGTGCTGGTCCTTTCCAAGTGCCTCAGCCCTTCAGAACCTGGCCTGAACCTCCTTCCCCCTCCCACCTCTCCTATTTGAGCAATTCCTGGGGGCTGTGGGCAGAGATGATCCCTCCCAGCACGCGGTCTGATATTCCCCAGAGAGTTTGCATGGATTATTTGCTGCTGCTTTAGGTCAGCTGTGCTAGGCAGAGATGAGCAGCAGTTTGGGAATGCCAGAAGGAGCTCTGCTTGCCTGGAGGGCTCCAGGGAGGAAGGAGGTGTGTGATCCTGGTGGGTCTAGGGCAAACTTGTGCCCTTTTTCACCTGGGCATCCCTGCCCAGTGCTCTGCACGAGAAGAGGCTCTGCTTGCACCTGGGGCAGTGCTTGGTGGGCAAGGGCTGGGTGCAGGGCCCTTGGAGATGGGCTGTGTTGCTCCCTCTTTGGAAGAAGTTGTGACTTTCTGCACATTTCTCATGACCAGCTGGTGAGGTTGCAGTTCCTGATCCCGGGTTGGGGTGTACTGAGTATATACTTTATAGTGCCTCTATCACTTTTGAAGATAAGGGCACATTATTTTATTGCCCTGTTCCTTCCATTGAGGCATCATGCAGGGGGGAAAGAGGAGAGGGGAAGGACTCATTTCCTTATGGCAGGGGATTAGTCACTGCAGCTGGCCCTCCAGTGAGGGCTGCAAGGCTCCCCACTCCACCACACTGCCTGTGAGGGCGGGGGGGCTTGAGATGGAGAGAGCCCTTCCCCACCCGGCCCTCTGCCCACCCCTGCTTCCCCCATCGTGTCCTGAACTTGGCTGTGCTCCCCTGTGCCTTTCCTGCAGGGAATCCTGGAGCACCCTCAGCTTTTGCCACTGAGCTAGTGAGGGGCAAGAGCCTTGTGAGGGGCTGGCTCTGTGCTGGCTGGCTGGGCTCCATCCCCTCACTCACACTCACCACCAGCAGAGCTGCCCCGGGGCAGTCTGGGCTCCTGTTCTCCCTGTCCCTAGGCTGGGTGACATCCAGGCTGCCCTCAAGAACCTGCTTTATCAATAATGAGGAGCATGGCTATTGCGTGATGCAGAGATAACCACTGCCACCACAGCTGTGCACCCAGTGTCCTCCCCTCCCTTCCCATCCTCCTTCCCAAGTGGAAAATCTGTGTCAACCTGCCTTGCCCCGCAGCCAGGTTTCACTTTGCTGGGTTCATTTGCATTGAAGGCCAGGGAAGCTGGAGGGGAGAAATGTTCCCCTCCCTGAACTCCACTGCTTAGTGCAGGGGCTCCCCTGTGGCAGGGCTGGTGGCCCGGGGGCCTGGGGAAAGGCTGGTCCCTGTTCCAGTGTTTTGGTGTTTCTGTACCCCAGCTCTGAGCCCTGCCTGCCTCTGCCCGTGCCAGCTGCTTTTCTCCTTCTGGGGAAAGCTTCTCTTCTGCTCCTTGAATTAAAGCATTAATAAGCCCAGCATTAATCAAGATCTGAGTGTTTCAAATGGCCCTTTGTTTAATTAGCACAGTCTCTGCTCGCAGACAGGAGTGGGAGGCGAGGGGCAAGGACCCAGTGCCCAGGAATTCCTCCTCTTTAAGGTGTGACGTTTTGTGCCAACTATTTTCTCTCCCACTCTCTCCACCAGCTGCCCAGAAAAAAAAACCAAAAACAAAAACCAAAAACGTTTATGGCCAAAGGACCCTCAGAACTTGCAGCATCTCCTGGGGGGCTGCACCAGCAGGTTAAGCCTCTTGCATGACCCAGGGCACTCTTTTCCCCAGGGCAGGAATAAATAAGTCAGCTGGTCCAGGGTTGACTCTGTGCTTTGTGCTCTGTCCCTTGGCCATGGAAATGGAGTCACTGGCCTTTGACTGGATGTCCACCTTGGTCCCCTTCAGCGAGTGGAACCCTGGGGATGGGTCCCTGTGTAGCTCCTTGCTCTCTGAGGAGCGGAGAAAGCGTGACCCAACGTTATCAGGAGCGTGCTAACCCCACAGCAAACATGATTTCACTGGTGCAAGGGTGACGGTGGTGACGTTTGAGTGGGGAACATGGTCCTTTCCTCTCCATGGCCTAATCTAAATTGCTTTATGAGGGGTCAGCAGGTAGACCAAGGTCTCCTGGGGTGGTCTCTGGGTGGCCCTGTGCTGTGGCACAGCAGAGCAGGGGTTCTCTCACCTGGGGCAGTGGTGCAGCAGATGGATTAAAATGTTCTTGCTCCCTGTGGGCCGTGGGGCTGGGCTGCCTGCACCTCCTCTCCTGCCATGGCCCGGCATGTGCCAGCGTCCCCCAGTGCCACCAGCAGCCTGTGTGGATGCCCTGCTGCTGTTCCTGTGCAGGGCTGCAGCCACACAGCCTGTCCCAGCACACGCTTGGCTCCTGCCTGCCCATCCCTTGCAGCTTTCCAGTGTCTCACTGGTGGCATTTCTCCCAAAAGAGACCCTTCAAGGGCCTCGGGGCTCAGGACCTGCCTGTGAGGCCTCTCTGCAGCTGAGCTGGGCTGCTCAGACTCCACCATAGGCAGGAGCTGCCCCTGGTCCTTGGGACCATGTTTGCCTAGGGTGCCAGTGCTCACTGGGATGGGCATGTGGGAATGCCAGGGCTGCCCACCACCTGGGGACGTGGGTGTGCCACACAAAGGGGCAATGAACCCCCTGTGGGCACCCCAGTCTCATCACGCCTGCACTCCCAGAAGCACAAAGGGCCGGGGGGACAGAGGGAAGGTGCCGCCTGCTATTATCCCACAGGGAGCTCTGCATGTCGCTGCTGGCACCCTGGCACTAGTGGTGCTTGGCAACCTCCCAGCGTGGTGCCCAGGGACAAACTGTGCCCGGGAGTGGCCCTCCTCCCCCTCAGCAGCGCTCCCACCTGCCGGGGCTCCCGGGTGACAAAGCCATCAGCTGTGGGGTGGGGGAGGCAGGCCAGAGCAGGGGCCAGGGGCACCTTTCACATCGTGGCCCCCTCCACAGCCCGCTGCAGAGAAAAGCTCGGAAACAGTGTGGCTAGAAAGACGGATTTATTGCGACATCGGTTTGCAACCAGCACTCACCCCCCGCCCCCAGCAGCGACTCCAGACCACGCACATGCCCTTGACCCTGCCGCGATGCCTCCATGGGCACGGGCCGCTCCCGCAAGCCCACTCCCCTTTCCAGGCAGGTTCACTGGGGCTGCAGGCTGGGGTCCCGCCGTGCCAGGAGCTGCCTGCGAGCAGGCAGCGCGGAGTAAAGAACAGAAGGCGGATTCAGGGTCCTGCAGCAGTGTAAGCCACCAGCTGGGATCTCCGAGCAGTCACAAGGCTCTCAGAATCCCAGGGAGAGAGCGGGGCCAACCCCCCCTCCCCAAGCAGATGAGAGGGCGATGCTGCCGTGCCCTCTGCTCTTACCGCGCTCCCTTGGTGCCAGCCCGGACGCTCTGGGGAGCCGGGAGAGGTGCCAGCCTGGTTCCCCCTGCAGCCCTACACGTATCCCGTCAGGTTGTAGGAATTGACTTCACTCTTGGTCTTCTGCGCCTGGCTGACAGAGGGCTGGGGGCTCTTGCTGGCCAGAAGCTGGGGCTGGTAGGCGCTGGTGTAGGCGGCCGTGGTGTCCCGGGCAGGGCAGGAGGTGCACAGGATGAAGCCGCCGACGAGGAGGAGGAGGGAGGAGATGATGCCGAGGTAAAGAGCCTCCCCCAGCTCGAACTTCATGCTGTCGGGGATGACGGGGTTGCGGAAATCCCGCAGCACCACGTGGATGTTCCACACCAGCGGGATGAAGCACAGCAGCCCCCCGAGCACGAAGACCGCGCCGCCCGCCACCGCCACCCGGTCCTTGCCCGGCGAGCCCTGGCTGAAGACGGTGCACCTCATGCCCAGGACAGAGATCAGGCAGGCCAGCGAGGACACGGCGCAGGAGCTCACCATGAGGGCTTGGGCCGCCTGGACGTCGGCGGGCAGGTTGAGCAGGGAGCTGTAGATGTCGCACTGGGTGATGCCCGTGCTGTACGTGGCGCACTCCATCCACAGCCCCTTGGTGAAGCTGACGGCCGTCACGATGCTGGAGCCGATGTAGGAGCTGGTCTTCCAGCTGGGCAGCAGCGTGGCCGTCAGCGTGCCGATGTAGCCCAGGAAGGCCACGGTGTAGCCCAGCAGCTGGAGCCCCATGGACACCATGGTGAGGGCTGGCTGTCACCTCTGTCGCTAGCCAAGGCTCGCAGCTTGTCGCCCAGGTCCCTCCCGTGTGCTCACGTTCCCATGGCCCTGCGAGAGGCTCGGCTCGCAGCGCTGCAGCTCCACCCCGCTGCCGGGGGTGCTGGTTTTGTGCGGGTGGGAGCCGCGGGGAGGTTACCTGCGGGAGCGGAGAGCAATCCCTCCCCGATTAACGATTGACCCGAGCCCGTGGAGGAGCGCCAGGCGCCCTTTCACCCCCGCTATCTCCCCAGGCGGGCTCCGGAGCGGAGCAGCGCTGCCCAGGAAGGACGCCAAACCCTCCCCTGCACTGACGCCGCGGGCAGGGATGGAGAGCCAGCTGCTGCTCTGGGGAAAGCCCACTGCCTTCCTCGGGGCTCCTGTCTTCTGTGGTGCCTCGAGCTGAGGAAGCCAAAAAGCTGTGGCTGCACCATCTTATTTGGGACCTGCTGGAAGTGACTTGAGGTGCTGAAGCCAAAGCTCCCCCAGCTGAGGAAAGGGGATGGCACCTCGTCCCCATCTGCATGGGGCTCACCCAAGGCATCTGCAGTCACCCACGACCCACCCCCAGCTGCTTTGGGACAAAGGGACATGGCCACCTGAGACTGAACCATGGATATCAGCCCTTCTGTGCTGCTGGGGACAAGGATGGAGAGGGATGCATGTGACAGTGACACCTGCATCCCCAGGAGAGTCTGGAGGCACACAGAGGGCAGAATTACACCAGGGCTGGCACCTCCTTTGGGATGCTTCGTGGAAGCATGCCAGCCAAGCAGGGTGACCTGTCCTGAGGGGGGGTGAGCAGTTCGGGGTGCAGCTCATGCTGGGATTTTGTGCCAGTGCCACCTCCCGCCCACAGCCCTGTACACGGGCGGGGAGAGGTTGGCAGAGGTGGTGGACAGGGCTGGTTTGTTTTCCCTCTGCTTTGTTTAAAAATTCCTCCTTCTGTGGTGCCTTGCGAAACCGGGCTGAGCCCGGCACGGCGGCCAGTGGCCTCCCTCACCCTGGGAACGCTCCTGGCTGAGCATGCTGCCACCACCCAGGCCTGCCCCTGCTCCTGCTCCTGCCCCTGCTCCTGCCCCTGCCCCTGCTCCTGCTCCTGCCCCTGCTCCTGCCCCTGCTCCTGCCCCTGCTCCTGCCCCCCGCTGCCCCTCAAACGCTTGGCACCAAAGTTTTCCACATTTCCGTCTGCTCCCCTGTGCTCGCACCAAGACCTCCCACACTGTCTCAGCTGCTGGAAAAGAAACACCTGGGGTGCTCGGGGTGCTCAGGGTGCCAGCAGGAGGGTGAGGGAGGGAGCTCTGAGGTACTCACGGAGGTGGCTGGAGGTGCAGGGTGGGACCCAGGGTGGCTGCACCCAGCACTGGAGGCGGCTGCTCGGGCAGGGTGAGCAGCCAGGGCCCCAGCCCAGGGGATCAGGGGCTGCAGTTGTTCAGCTACAGCTTTGCACAATCCACCTGCAAATCTCCTGGATCAGAGGCTTATTGCAGATCAGAATTAAACCCTTTGGGTGTCGGGAAGGATTGGGGAGCTGGGATGCCTTGCTTTGCTGGTTGTCTGTGAATTACTGGGGCATGTTCACCTAATGTGTTCAGGTTTGAGGCTTCTTGTCATCCTTCTGGACAGCCTTAGTGGCTGGCAGGTGACTGTGGCACCATCCATGTGTCCACTGTGAGCTATGCTGCCTGTATTGGGGTTTGAGGGGCAGTGAAACACCAGCAGGTTGAGCTCCCCACTCCTCAGAGCCAGCCTGAACTTTTGGTTTACTCTTCCTGGCCCTGCTTGTCCTCCACGGGGTTTGTTGTTGTAAGGCTACTGGCCCAAATGAGGAGCAAATGGGGAAGGTAATGAGAGCTGAGCTGGCCCTGTGCCCCCTCCTGCTCACCGGCTGCCACAGATGGAGAGGGGCAGGGAGGGCCTCTGGTGACAAATTGTGCTGGGAGCTGAGCAGGGTCCGGCCAGCGTTTGGACAGCAGTGTTTGGATGCTGATAGCAGAGCTACAGCAGGGACCATTTGCTATTTTCTTTCCTTGTCCCAAACTGAAACTCTCCCAGGAGCAGGAGGTGACCAGTTTGCCAGTGGCACTTTTCTTCGAGTGCTTGGGCAGGAGCAGTGGGCAGGGACAGGATGAGTGGCCCTGCTGGGGCCAGGGGCTGCATCAGCCTTGCACCCTCACATTGAGGAGCTTTTCTGTCCCTCCTGCTGTGGTCCACATCTCAAAAACTCAAAGGAGAGGGCAGGGAACACTGGCAAGTGCTTGCTCTGCCATCTGTGGAAATGGCATCTGGCAGCTCCCTGGGGTGATGGTGCCTGAGCAAGACCATTGCCCTGATAGTGCCCGAGGTCCATCCCTGCCACATGTCCTCCCTCCCTGTCTGCTCTTGAGCCATCAGCTGCCTGCTGGTGGCTCTGTGCTTGCCACCACTGTAGCCCATCAGTGTCCTCGTCATGCCCTTTGTGCTGTCCCCAACACAAGCCCACCACACTGTGCCCGTGGCATGCCCAACACACAGTCCCATCCCATGCCCATTGCACTGTCCCAATCCCATGCCCATGATGCTGCCCCACCATTTCCCATCCCTTTCCCATCTCCCCCACTTCCCTTATGCAAATGGTTACAAAGAGCACTTAATCATCCTTGTTAATTGTCTCTACCCTCCCCTGTTCCCCCCCGGGGATTTTCTCACAAATGGTGTCCAAATTTTCCCTTTTGTGTTTTGCTTTTCCACCAGAGATCGCAGCCCCTCCGCCCCCAGCCTCCCCCCGGCCCTCTGTTTACACAACTGGGACAAATTTCACACCGCTGTCCCCACAGCCCCAGCCCCTCGCTGCCCTGCCCCAAAGAATTTGTGAGTCACGGCCGAGGCAGGGCTATAAATGTGTCCCACCAAGGGTCTGCAGTGGCACAAGGGACAGCGTCTCCTGCCACCATGCAAGCTGCTGCCTGTTGCCTGGCTGCCCACGGGCTCCGGGTGCCGGTGGCCAGTGCCTGCCCAGCCCCGGGGCTGGAGCAAGGGGCGAGGTACTGGGGGGAGTGGGGCGGGCAGGGGTGAGGAAGGAGGGATGGGGAAGCTCCGGCTGGGTTTGGGTGAAGGCTGCGGCGCCGGGGACACCGCTGATGCCAGCGGCCGTGGGTGGCACAGAGGGGGCTGGCACTGGGGCAGGGCTGGCCGGGGGGTGAGGCTGTGGGGCTGAAGCTGCTCTCTCTCCTAGAGCCCTTCCTCTCTGGAGACCGTGGCTGCCCCGAGCGCAGGAGGGACCCGCGCCGCGGCGGGAGGAGATGGACGCTGTGAGTGTGGCACTGTCCCCATGCCCTGCCCGTGGGGGCCCTGCTGGCACAAAACCCGCCTCTCGCCCCAGAGGCTCACTGTGTCCCACGGAACCCTGTGTCCCACGGCTGTGCCGTGCCCACCCCCGGGAGCATCCCCGCGCCTGGGCCGGGCCGAGCCCTGAGGGGACAGGGCCCCGGAAAGGGCCGCGGGCATTCCTCAGGGCCTTAGCGGATGCCTGGGCACCCGCTCTGGAGCACGGGGGAGAGATTACCCTGGCAGAGAGCCTGTCGGGAGGCTGTGGGGGCAGCTTCCCTGTGGGGCTGTGGGTGCTCGGGGCAGGGCAGGGGGTGTGCTGGGCGCGGGGCACCCGGTGCCCCACAGGGCGGCGGGAGCCCGGTGCCACCCGGCTGTGTCTCCCCAGGCTCGGGCAGCGGAGGGGCACGGCGGTCCCAGCAAAGCGCTGGCGTTCTTCCAGCACCCGGTGAGGTAGGTGTCCCGGCCCGGGGCCGCGGGCGGGCGGGCGGGCGCGGCGGGCGGGGGCTCAGCCCGGCTCTCCCTCACAGGCTCCTCTGGCCCAAGTCCAAGGCCTTTGACCACCTCTACAGCGTGGGGGAGAAGCTGCTGGAGAACTTCCCGGTGCAGGCCACCCTCTGCTTTTATGAGGACTCGGGCAGCGAGGACGAGGAGGAGGAGGAGGAGGAAGAAGAAGAGAGGGATGATGAAGAGGAGGAGGCGACAGGGGATGTGACCGCGGGACACCCGCGGAATGCTGGCAGGCCCAGCAGGCCGGCGTGAGGCAAGAGGCAGGCACGGGAAGGCAGACGGCGCTGCGTGCGGCAGCGGGGCCGGACCCGCCCGGAGCCCCGGCCAACCCCCGGGGCCGCCCCCGGGCCGCGCCCGCGCTCCGCCGCACCACGGCGGGGCTCAGGACTACGACTCCCAGCGGCCACCGCGGCACCGCCCGGCAGCCGCAGCCCGCTCTGATTGGCTGTCGAGCCATCCCGAGCAGGGCGAGGAGCGTGTGGCCCCGCCCACACTCCCGCCCCGCATCCCCATTGCAAGAGGAAGGCGGCGCGCGCGGGCCGCGGAGGGACGTGATTGGCGGAGGGGCGGGAGGGGGCGTGCCGGGGGCGGGGCCTCCCCTCCCCTGCCCGTCGGCGGGAGGGAGCGGCTGCGGCGGGCGCGGGGCCGCCATGAGGTACCGGGGGGCGCGGGGCGCGGCGGCGGGGCCGCGGGCAGGAAAGCGGAGCCGCGGGGCCGCGGCTGCGGGGCTGCAGCGGGCATGAACGGGCTGGTGCCGCGGAGCGGGGACCCGCGAGCCCTGGGACTGGCGCGGCGTGTCTGGGCGCGCGGCGAACGGCGGAGACGAGGAGGACGTGTCGGTGGGGCGGAGGGTGGGGCTGGGAAGACCCCGCACAGGCGGGGAGGTGGGCTGGGGGAGCCCCCTGTGGGGTGACAGGTGACACGGGGGTCTCTGTTGTAGGGTGGCAGGTGAGCTAGGGGACCCCACTATGGGGTGACAGGTGAGGAAGGGGACTGCGGTATGGAGTGGCAAGTGAAGAAGGGGACCCCACTGTGGGGTGGCAGGTGAGCTAGGGGACCTCGCTGTGGGGTGGAAAATGAGCTAGGGGACCTCGCTGTGGGGTGGAAAATGAGCTAGGGGACCCCGCTGTGGGGTGGCAGGTGAGCTAGAGGACCCCGCTATAGGGTGGCAGGTGAGCTAGGGGACCCCACTGTGGGGTGTTAGGTGAGGAATGGGACCCCACTATGGGGGCTCTGCCTTGGGGTGGCAGGTAAGCTGGGGGTCCCTGTAGTGGGGTAACAGGTGAGCTGGGGGTCCCTGTAGTGGGGTAACAGGTAAGCTGGGGGTCCCTGTAGTGGGGTAACAGGTGAGCTGGGGGTCTCGGCCGTGGGGTCACAGGTGAGCTGGGGGTCTCGGCTGTGGGGTGACACTTAGGCTTGAGGGCTCTGCCTTGGGGTGGCTCTGAAGGCTGAGGGGGGCTGGAAAGCCCCTGCCCACCCGGGCTGGGGTCCCTGCTGCAGGGTGACAGATGCCCTGGGGGTCCCTGCCGTGGTGGCTCGGCGGCTGAGCGCGGTGGGGATCATTCGGAGCTTGGTTTGGGCAGCGTGAGCAGCGGCCGGGAGCAGGGTGGGGTGTGCGGGCTGTCCTGGCAGGGCGAGCCTTCCTGCCCTGTCACGGTAGCCGGTGTAGCCTCTCCTCGCCGCGGATCTTGGCACGGAAAAGCCCCACTATAGCTGGGATCCGGCTGAGCCGCTGGCAGCGCGGTGCGTGGTGCTGGCACGGTCAGCATCCTCCCTCGCGTCACCGGGGGCTGCGGGCCCCCGACCCCACCTGGCCACCCCCGGCCTGCCGAGGAGCTGCCCCCTCCCAGCGCGGACCCCCGGAGCCCCTCGGGGCCCGGCTCCAGGCGCGCTCCGTGCGCTCCCGGCACGATTTCCTCCTCTGGCAGCAGTGACGGGAGCGGGGGCGGAGATGGGGGGAGCCTGGGGGAGACACAAATGTGCGACTGCAGCATCCTCACTGCCGTGGCTGCATCCCTCGCGCCTCCTCACGGTTGCCTTAGCAACCTGCTATCGATGGGGTATTTATAGAGGATGGGAAGCCGCAGGGGGGGGATCGGGAATGGGTGGGCGTCTGCTAGGTCAGCCTCCAGCTTCAGGCTTCTGTCGGCTCGCGTGGGGGCAGGAGGGATGCTGCTCCCCTTGGCGTCAGCGTGTGCACTGCTCCGGCTTTTCCTGCTCGCTGGAGCCAGGGGAGGTGGCCAGGAATTTGCATGTGGAAATAAAAATAAGCGTCTGGGACGTCTGCCCTTCTCACCGGCATTGTTTGTGCTTGAGGCTTGTGTGCAGCGCCCTGATTGTGGTGCTGGGTGCGCTGACACAGATACATGGAAGAAAGTGAAAGAGTGTAAATTAAATGAAACAGCATTAAATTTGTTGCCTGATGTGTGACGTGAGAATATCCTTCTTTCTGTGTCTTTGTTCTCCTGTCTGTCAGAGGGGGAGGATGCCTGTAACAAGGAGGGTTTGTGTGGAAGCTGTGGCATGTGCTCTGTGCTGAGCTTTCTTTTATCCTGGGGCTTTGGGTCTCTTTGTAAAAACTGATGACAGCAGAACTGGGTCAGGTGGTCCCTGCTCAGAGCCCGTGGGGGAATTCATGGATCCAGAGGCCTCTCACATCCCCCAGAAGGGCTCAGAGAAGCGGGATTGAGCTGTGGGGCACTGGAGGCAGCAGATCCCTCCCTTCTGGTACTCTGCTGCTTTCCCTCGCTCCTGCTTCAACTCCAGACTGAGGTTTGCAACCTGAGCTTCCCAAACTGTTGGGAAGAAGCTGCTTTCTCTCCCTGGATTCAGCTCCAGGCTTGCACGCCCTCTTGGCACTTTAGGGTGTAGGAGCCTTGGAAAGCACAGCACGCCTGATGTTGGCAGGGAGAGGTGCTCCATTCACTGGAAGGAGGCTCTTGTGAGGTGTGCTGGTGTGCAGCATCAGCCCTTCTGTGTGCCTGCCTTTCCTATGAAAGGGGAAGTGTGTTTCCAGCCCTGCTGACCCTGTGAGCAGCTCTGTGCTGTCCCTCACCTCACTCCAGCAGAGCAGGTCCAAGTGCTTTTGGAATAACTGGATATCTAAAGTCCTGGGCCTGAGAGCAGCGTGTGGTTTAGTTCCTGCTGTTTCTAACCATGCTTGCTCCTTCATCTGCAGTAAATCCCTGCAGGAGCTGGGCAGTCCTGTCCCCTCTGTCTCCTGACAGAGTTGTGGCTTTGCCACAGAAATGTCACACACAGCAATAGTCAGTCCAGGGCAGCACTCTGATCCCTGGGGCATTGAGCACAGGGAGAAGACAAAGCATGGAAAACAAGCAGATATCCTCTGCAGGGCTTTGTTTAACTTCTGTGGGGTTTTGTTTAGTGCAGTTTTGCTTTTGAAGCACAAAAGGTGCTTGTCCAGCTGGAGAGCTGTTGTCCTGGGTGTGCAGGGAGCTCTGTCACTCTTGCTGCTGCCCTTAGCTTGGCCCAACAACCAGATTGTGGGTAGGAGTTGCAGAAGTGAGAACTGGCACGTCTGTGAAGTTGCTCTAAAATAAGATGATTGCTTCACCTGTATCCATCAATCTCTTGTGGGAGGGAAGAGCACCAGGCTGCTCCCAGCAGTCTCTGACATGCAGGTCATCTCGTCTGCTGGTGAGAAATGGGGTCTATCCTTCATCCAGTTTCTCCCTTCCTTCTTCTCTGGTCTGCAAGGGCCCTGCTTCTCCCTGGGCCCTGCCCCAGCACTCTGGGAGCTGAGGGTGCCCTGAGCCCCTCCAGCAGCTGAGGAGCAGGGAGGCAGCTGGAATCCTGGGCTCTCTGCAGGGGCACCGCTGGGCTGGGCTCTGTCATGGCTCCACTGCTCAGCACCGTGCTTTCTGCATGAATCTGATCCTGCGTGGTGGAGGCTTGGGCTTTGAGACTGGGCTGGAGATTTAAGCTGTCAGTGACTGTCCTGTTTTCTTCCCTGCAGGTAGGCAGGAGCCCCCCTTGGCCGAGTGAGGCAGCATGGCAAGTAAGTGCTCCCAGGGAAGGCGGAGAGGTGCCGGTGGTGTCGGAGGAGAGAAGGGGGATGTTTGACAGCCACCTCTCAAGAAAGGGGTGCCTGTGCATTTTGGGGGGTGTTATTCTCTCTGGGGAGCAGCTGCCATCAGCTGTTGGCCCTGGGTGAGGTCTGAGGTCCGGCCTGACTTGTGCTTCTCTCCCCTCTGCAAGGTGGGAGTTGAGAGGAGGTGCTGAAGGTCTGACCTCTCCGGGATTATCCGGAGCTGCAGCATTTCTGTCTCTGTGTGGTGCCTGCTGTGCAGGACGGGCCTCCCCAGGGCTCTCTGGGCTGCCTGTCTGTGCTGACATCTCTCATCAGCAGTGCTGCTCATGCCCATGGCAGGCACCCTGCCAGTGCCCACCCTGGGGGCCCCGTGTGTGGCAGTGGCACTGGGGCTCTGTGTTCTGTGGAAGCTGCCGAGCTCAGCCCCACCCTGAGCTCGCTGTGGCACACCCAGAGCAGTGCTGGGCCAGCACTGAAGATGGGCTGAGCCTGGTGAGGCTGCAGAGGGGTGTGTGGTCTGTCCAGAGCTGGGCTCAAACCTCCCTCCTCGCTCTCCTGGGCAGCCTGCACGGAGGCTGCGTGTGATGGGAGCATCAGGAGGATGGCAGCAGTGAAGGGGGAGATGGAGAGATCTGTCTGGGATCTCGGGATCTGCTCGGAGTGTCACCAGAGCCTGCTGTGAAGGTGGAGGCAGTAGCCATGCTGGGGAGGAGGAGGACCCCAGGGATGACAGGTATGCCTTCTTTCATTATCTGTGCTGTGCTGGTGCGGGAGGGAGCAGAGATCTTCAGGCAGTGTTTTTAAAAGGCTGCTTTAATCTTCAGTTAATGAGGAGGGTGCCCAGCTGGGTCCCTGCCTTCCTCCACTGCTGCCTTTTCTCCTTCGCAGAGCTCAGGTGCTGGCTCACCAGCATGTCCTGGTGGTGCAAGGTGTCCCCTGTGGTGGCAGTGTCTCCTTCATGGTGACCCTGATGTGCAGGGGGGATGTGATGGGCAGGTTCTCTACCACACGCTCCCTGCTATCCCTGGCTGTCCCTCTGCAGGCACAGCCACAGTCCTTCCCCAGAGCAGCAGCCCCAGGGTGTCCCCCCAAAGCAGGGCAGCTGAGACATGGGGTGGTGTCCACCAGGGGCCAGCAGCACCCCAGGAAACCCAGCAGGGCTGAGGTGAGCCCAGCCCTTGCTCCTGCTTCCCCTGCCTAAAAGCTCTGATCTTTCCTGAGCACCGGTTCTCCAGCTGGTGTGGGGAGGCTTGGAGAGGCACAGGGGATGAGCACTGAGGCTGCTGGGCATTGGCAGGTCCCCTCAGCCCTGTGGTTTGGGGACAGGACCTGCTTGGCTGTCTGCTCCTCATGTCAGCTGGGGATCCAGTAGGGATGAGAGGCTCCTTTCCTGAGGGCCAGTGGTTTTCCTGCTCTGGTCCTGAGCCACTTTGCACTTTCAAGGGGAGGGAGCAGTGACTCAGTTTCTTCCCTCCTGCCATTTCTATGTCCCTGAGAGAAGTTGCATGTGGGGAAAAACACACACCTCTGTCACAGCATGCTTGCAGCTGGGACAGTGCTTTTGATACCTGCCTGCCTGTGTGTCTGTTTTTATTTCCTACCTTAGTGGGCAGCTCAGCATGGCAAAGCAGGGAAGGGGTCCAGTGACTGCTTTCTGCAGGGATGGAAAACCCTGACAGTGAGATCTGCAGCCAAGCTTGTTGCTCTAAGATGTGCTGAGGAAGTTGAAATCCGAGTCTCAGGCTCAAGTGCCAAGGAGGGAGAGTTTGTACCACGGCCTCATCAAGGTGGGAGGCAAAGGAGGTGAGGCCAGACTTCTCCAGCAAAGTGTGGGACATTTGCAGAATGAATGTTGTCTTTGTAAAATTTCATCTCCTTCTGGAAAGGCTCAAGACAAAGTCAGCCTGCCAGCCTGTTCCCTCTCCAGCCAGCATAGCCCTTCCCAGCTGTGAAAGCCAAGGCAAGCTGATCCCTGCCCTTCTGCAACATGCCTTCTGTGCCTCTTGAAAATGCTTTTTCGGTTGTCCATGTAAAAAAAAAAAATGTTTGCATAATAAAGTCGATTCTGAGGGAAAATCTGTGACTCACATCATTCATGCTGCTCTTCATTCACACCTCGATGGTTCAGCCCTCTGCAAACTCTCACAGAAGGAAGGCATTAATAAATCACGAGGGGAAAATGCACCTACACAGCACAAAAGCAGCTCAGCAGCTCACCAAGCCCAGGCTGGTGTAGCACAGTAGTAGTTGTTTCTTACACCACGATCTTGTCCCTGTTGATACACTCTCACAAATACCTTGCTGTATTGTTTCAGCAGCAGGATACATGGAAGGTAAAGCAGAAGGAAACTTGCCTTTCTCCCTGGCAAAAGGCTCCTAAGGAGAGAAGTTGGTGGCTTTTCACTGACTGTTTTGCTTGTGGAGCCAGTATTTTGTTAGCACCAAGCTGGTCAGATGGGAGATTCTGTCCCCCTGCCTCCTTTGATGCTGCTGCTGTGTGAATGGGTTCACCTTGATGATCCAGTGGAAGACTGAGCCTGAGGGTGAAGGAGGCAAATAGGTTCCTGTGGATCACCCAGCTGAACTGATTCATCTTCCCAAGGGAAGCAGCAGCATTTTGTGGCTTGGTGGGAAGAGCTGGAAGCAGCCTACAGCTGGGTCTGTTGAACTGCATTGTGGAAACACTCATTCATGAAATGTGTGTTTGGATCCTGGAAGGATCATGTTTTGTGTGAAGTTTCTGCTCTCTGAGCTTCTTTGCCTCCTGTGCTGCTGCAGGTCCTGGCAGGTCCTTCCCTCCTGCACCCATGGAGGTGTCCCTCCTGTAGGATATGGAGAGAGGCTTTGATGTCTCTCGTGCAGGCAGGAAGGTGCTGTTCCTGCTTTGCCTGGCTTCAGGACTGCATGTGCTGTGGGAAGACTTGAGGAGTCTCCCAGGCTTTGGGAGCAGAGGGAAGTTTGTGAGGCCTTGGCATCAAAACACAGTGGGGATGAGAGTGTGCTGCTGTGTGAGGAGAGGTTGCTCAGGCCCCCGACTCATATCCCCCTGTGCTGTCCCTGTGTTTTGGGGATGTTTGCACTTGTTCTCCTGGGCTTGGGAGAAGACAGTGGTTTCTCTGGGGCCTGGACAGAGTCCTTGATGCCACCTGAGCTTGCATGACCCCTGAGCAGCTGGCAGCAGGGACACCAGCTTCCAGCAGGCTCTTGTGTTGAACTCTGGGCTCTGAGTCCCTCTCGGTGCTGGCCCCGTGTCCTGGCACAGCTCTGTGTCCCAGCCCTGTGGGGTCTTGCGCTCCTGGTGGGTTCTCCCTTGTCCTGCAGCAAAGGGGCAGAAAGATGAAATCCATCAGGAGCAGAAGGTTGGAAACAAATATTTTTGGAGCCTTTTGTCTCTTCCTCATTTGCTCTGTGTGCCTGCAGCTGCTGCTTCTGATGTTTCTAGCACCTCAGCCCTGACAGGAGGGCTCCGAGTGCTGCAGACCCAAGAGTCCTGTGTCCCTTTGGCTGTCCTACCTGCTGTCCTACCTGATTGTAGCCCTGGGTTTTTGGTGTTGGGAATGCATGTGGTGTCAGGAAGCTGGGTTGGAAAGCTTGGCTGGGCAGAAGCCAGCTGTGGGGCTGTCCCTGCTCAGAATGTCTCTGCCTTGTGTGTTGCAGTGTTCTTGGGGGCCAGGAATGCCCACTCGCTCCTGAAACGCTTTCCCAGAGCCAATGGCTTCCTGGAGGAGATCCGGCAGGGCACCATCGAGCGGGAGTGCATCGAGGAGGTCTGCAGCTATGAGGAGGTCAAGGAGGTGTTTGAGAACAAGGAGAAGACGGTGCGTGTGTCCTGCTCTGCTCCCCAGGGCGTGTGGGAGGGCTCACACCTCAGCAGGCTGGACACAGAGGGAAAGTACAAGGGGAACAGCCTCTCCTGTTCTGTTTGTGCTCTTCTGGCTGCAGCAGCATGTTGTGGCCTCATTTCCCAGCATGGCTTCCCCTTCCCAGGCAATGGCCTCACCTTGCTTTTGCCAGGACTCCCTGCCCACAGCTGCAGGCTGAGCTGGTGCTCCCATGGCAGGTGTGGCAAATCTGTGCTGTTGTCCATGATTCTCTAGGCTGGGCTTGGTGTGGAATAAATTTTTCCCTGCTTGCTGTGGAATATTGGGGGATGTTCCCAGGACCTTCTGTGTTGGTCCCACAGCACCCCAGGTTGAAAGGGTGAGGAACATCCAAAAGGCTGCCCCTTTTGTGGGTGTGGGGAGGGCAGTGGTTATTGCTGGTGATGGTTGGGGTCCTTCTCCCACCTGCAGCACGTATGGTTGTTTCTCTGTTCCTGTCACAGATGGAGTTCTGGAAGGGCTACACCAGCTCTGTGTACTCTGTCAAGGACCCCGGGCACAGCACGGAGCGCTCCGACGCCATGTACGTGGTGGTGCCCCTCTTGGGAGTGGCTCTTCTCATAGTCATCGCCCTCTTCATCATCTGGAGGTGCCAGCTGCAGAAGGCCACCCGCCACCGCCCCTCCTACGCCCAGAACCGTTACCTGGCCAGCCGGACGGGCCGCAGCCTGCCCAGGGTCATGGTGTACCGCGAGCGCTCGCAGAGCCAGGGGGAGACCCAGTGCCAGCGGGAGGGCAGCAGCCGGGGCGCTGGGGACGCCAGAGCCGCGGGCACCCCCCAGCCAGACGGCACCCTGTGCCCGCCAGAGCATTCTGTCTCCGTCCTCTCCAGACTGTCCAGTGCCACTCCCCCGCCGTCCTACGAGGAGGTGACGGGGCACCCCGAGAGCAGCAGCAGCGGCGAGGAGACCAGCGTCTCCTACAACGAGCCTCCGCCCAAGTACGAAGAGATCGTGGCCACGGCCCCTGCCGCGGGCAAATAGCGGGTGTGCCTCCCTCCTGCCTCTGCACACTCCCACACTCACCCAGCCACCCTCCCCTCGCCATGCCTGGGACTCCCTTCTGGTGTTCGTCAGGCTCCATTTCACCTGTACAATCTGGTGCCATCACACAATAGCCTTACCCTCCTAACCAAAAATAGCTGTCCCCAGGTGGGGTGAGGCAGGGCTGTGGGATGGCTCTGGAGCCAGCCAGCCATCTCCTGCCCCTCACTCCCCACTCACGTAAGTGCTGTAGCAGCCAGAGCAGAGCAGCAGCTTGTTCCTGGCTCAGCCTGGGGGTCTCCCCATGGTGCATTTGATTTCCTCACTTCCCCCTCAAACAGACATAACATTTCCCATGATTAGAGCAGCCTTGCTGCCTCCCTGGGCTGCTGCTCGGCCTCACCCCATGTTCTGGGCCCTGTTCTACTGCTCAGGGCTCTGATTAGGTGATGGAGATGCAGGATTGGTGTGGCAAATTTTTGTCCATCCCTGCAGTTGGTGGGGCCAGCTCTGTGGGGACATGGTGCTTCCCCCGTGTGGATTTGTTGCCAAGTGGGAGTGGGGAGCCCGGTCCACACTGTGGTGCCTGTAGGGATATTTGCTGTGTGATCAGGGAGGAGCAGCTAGAAGGTGCTCTCTGGTCTCCTAGATCTCTTTGGAAAAGGAGAAAGGGCTCGTGGTGGTTTTGTACTTGAGGTAAGTGAGTTTGGAGTAGCAGGACCTTCTCCTGATGCTCTCTGCTCTCCCCTGTGGGTGCTGAGCAGCTGGGGGTCTGGTGCTGCAGAGCTGGCCAAGGGGGTCCTCTCTGACCCCGAGTAACTGTGGTCTCATGGCTTTAAGTGATGGGGATTCACCTCTCTCCTGGGCGTGGCCTACCTGGTGTCTGCCCCAGAGGAGAGAGCCTGCAGACAGGCCAAACCTCCCCTCTCCCTACCCCAAACCCCTCTGCCCTGCCTGGCTCCTCTCTTTGGGGCTCTGTCCTCCAGAGCAGGTACAGTGGAATGCAGGACCCCACTCGGGGTGACCTCTTGGGTGGGCTGAGTGTTTGGGGTCCAGGGCTGTGCCCTGCAAGTCCTGCTGGCAGGGGCAGGAGCCACAAGGCCATGCCTTGGCAGTCAGGAGCAGGGCCCAGCCTGCTCAGGTGGGTGTGTTGCCAGGGCAGGGCAGAGCCAGGTGCTCTGCTGTGGGATCAGTGTCCCCTTTCCCTGGGCAGCTGCCTGTAGGGTCCAGGCACCAGGGCTGTCCTTCCCCAGTCGTGTCTGATGGATTAACACAAGGGTTGTGCTCCAACCCCCCAGAAGCTCCCAGCACTGCCACCACCCGGTGCTCACCCAGCACCAGCCTCTCCACCAGCACCAAAAGGCTATTGTCCATCCACCCGTGGCCTGCATCCCGCCCGGCCCCAGCCATGCCCTCGCAGCTGGTGCCCTCAGCCCAGAGCTGAGGCTTGCCCAGCGTGGCTGCTCCTGGGGCAGGACGTGCTGGCACCTCGGCTGTCCCCTCCCCAGCCTCAGCAGGTCGGGGTTATGGGGAGAGCTGACAGAGAGCTCAGGGCCAGAGCTAGAGAACACCGGAGGGAGACACAAGGGTGCTCTGCATCCTCTGTCTTTGATGCTCGGTCATTATCCCTGCAGTTTGTATTCTGTAAAACTTGGTATATTTCTGTGCAAAAAAAAAAAAAAAAGGTATTTATTAAAAAACCCTCACTGTCTGAGTGGCACCGGGTGGCTTTTTCCCACAAAGGGTGTTGTGTTGTGGGGTCAGTGACACCAATAACCCCCTCCACGGCTGCTGGACTGTCCCCAGTGAGGATGGGAGAGTCCGGGAGTGAACCCCATAAATCCAGCTGGAGCCCTGAGCTTCACCTGGCCATGTGGTGCACCCTCTGAGGAACCTGAAGGGTGTCCTGCGAGCCCCGAGCTGCCGGCAGGTGAGGTGCAGAAAGGTTTTCTGAGGATCTTGGCGGGGATTGAGGTGCACAGGTTGTCCTGCCGTCCTCTGTGCGCTCCTAAACCCCTTAGATAATCCCCTTTAAATAGCAAGACTAGGGCAGCGGGGGATTTATTTTAAGTCCTTTCAAACCCAGATTTTACGGTCAGGTCTCGGACCCTGTCCCCATTCAGGAGTGTTTAAAACTGCCGTTAATGCCAGAGGGATCCTTTATCTCGGCGAGGGGCAGAGATCAGCTCCGGCACGGGCGGCCCCGGGGCTGGGGACACGGGGAAGGTCCTGGCTCTGCTTCTGCCCCTGGCGACAGCAATCCCGGTGTCCCAGCACGGCTGGGGACACGAGGGCTGCCGGGGGAGGTGACACCAGGATGAGACGCAACGCGTTAATAATCACCGGCTGCGGCTTTAAGGGACGAGAGACCGGCACCGGGGCAGTGCTCATTACCGGGGCCGGGCTCATTACCGGGGGCCGGGTCCCCTGCCGGCACCGCCCCGTCCCGGCTGTTTACAGGTCCGGCACGTTGCGTGGCTCTGCGGTGCACAGTAAGTGTCCCTCCCCGGCCGCACTGTCCCTTGTCCGCCCGCACGGCCGGGCCGGGGCTCTGCGGGCCGCTGCAGCGTCCCCGGGGCAGGGCCGGCATGTCCCCAGGGCCGGGAGGGCGTGGGACCCCCCTGTGCCTTCCCCGTCCCCTGCCGAGTGTCCCCGCAGCCGTGCCGGGGCAGCGGGCTCACCCCGAGCCCGGTGAGGATCCTGCCGTGCCCGTGTCCCTCTGTGCCGGGACACGGCGTGTCACCGGACCCTGCCGGGACACGGGGTGTCCCCGAGCCGGTAAGGACCCTGCCGGGACACGGGGTGTCACCGGACCCTGCCGGGACACGGGGTGTCCCCGAGCCGGTAAGGACCCTGCCGGGACACGGGGTGTCACCGGACCCTGCCGGGACACGGGGTGTCCCCGAGCCGGTAAGGACCCTGCCGGGACACGGCGTGTCACCGGACCCTGCCGGGACACGGGGTGTCCCCGAGCCGCAGGGCAGAGCTGGCAGAAGCCCACCGCCCTCCTCCATCTCCCCACCCCGAACGGGGTGTGCTGGACCCCGCCTGCCTCGTTCGGGGTGTCCCGGGCTGGAGAGGGACGCAGAGAGGGAGGTTGTGGAGTTTCCCTCCCCAGGGCAGGTTTTCCTGGCTCGCAGGACTTAAAGCTGCTCTGGTTTAGTGAGGCGGAAATTCCCTGTCGCTGCAAATCCAAGGAGAAGTGCCAAAGCAGAGGCTGAGCCTCTCCAGGCGAGCGGGGGGTGCTTGGCAAGAGCTCGAAAAAGCCCTAAAGAAAGTTAAAGGAGGAAATCCAGCCACTTAAGCATTTTGTTCTTATGAGTTTTGACAGCTGATTTTTTTTTTCTCCCTTTCTTAATAGCTTAGTCTCAGAGCCTGCTTCTCACTCCCTCCCATCCCTCTGTTCCTTGGGAGCTGCAGTGGTTTCACAGGTGATTAGAGAATGAACAGATCTGCCCTCTCCAGATTTACTGTTATTAATATAAGCTGGTTTCCCAGAGAACAGCCTGGGAACGCAGCACAGGCTGCTGGCTCCTCTGAAGCACCACAGATGTGAAGGGAAACCTGGTGCTCTCCATGGCTGTGTACCCTGGCTGGGGCTCTGAGGCAGGTTTCTCCTGGGGGACTGACATGTTTTGGGACCATCACAGGAATTACTGCCCTGTTTCTGAGAAGGGGGTGCCTGCAAAAATCCAGTTTCTTTGGGGTTTTGGGAGAAACAAAAAAGTTTCTTCGGGGTTTGGGAGTGTGATGAGACCCATGGGCTGGGGCTGGGCAGGGTGCTGGGGATGGTGTGGGGGCACCACAGTGCCTCCAGGACAGACCCAACATGGACAGGGATGCAGTGTCTGCAAGGCTGCAGGCAGGGAATCACCACTGCCGGGGCTGGGCAAATCCCTGAGTAATTAAAAGGTTTTTAATGGCAGAGGAGGAGGGAGCAGCACGAGGTGAGTGCTCACTGGAAGTGCTGGTTGAGGCAGGTGCAGAGCTGGTTCTGCCACCCTCCTGTACCCAGTGTCAGGCCTGGCAGCTGCAGGGGACAGGTCCCATGATCCTTCCCCAGGGATTTCCTGCTGCTCCTCTGCCCTGGGTGAAATCCTAAAGGGTTGCAGGGGGCTGGGGAAGGTGAGAGGGTCCAAAGTGCTCTGAGGAGCAGCAGTGAGGGATGTGGTGGGCAGCCCTGGCTGCTGCTGGCCCCTCCTAGAGTGGATATTTTTTTCTAGAAGGAAAGAAGGGCCTTTTGGGCACTGAGAGATCAAAAGGTGCCAGCAAGAAGGGTGCAGGATGCTGTGCATGCATGTTTGGAGTGCCTGGGCAGCACTGGGGATTAGGCTGGGGTCTGCCAGCCTCAGCACCTCTTGCTTGTTGGGATTTTCTCCTCAGCTGCAGATTTTTGGGAAAGAATAAAGAGTGCATATGCTGGGAGCCAGGAAGGTGACTTTTGGGGCTCCTCTCCCAAAAGTGTACATTGATTGCCCTTTGCTTGTGTGGCTCAGTGAAAGTCTTGGGACACTGTGGCCCCAGGCTTCTCAAAACCCTGGGACAAAAGGGAAAAGGGAAACTGAGGCAAAAGGGCCACTGTGTGTGCTGAGAGCTGCAAAGCCCCAGGAGGTGTCCATGTCCCATTGTGGGAAGTGGATTTATAGAAAATTCTTAAAGCTCACTGTGATAACAGCTAGTGTTAAAAAACCATCAAGAGAAAACAGATAAAAAAGATTTACACATCATACAAGCAAAATTTAAGATGTTGTAATATACACTATTATAATCAGAAGTTAACTATTTATTGTTTACAATCTACTGTATTGTCTCACCCTTCACATAAGGCTAAAAACAGAATAAAAGTTTTTAAAACACCTCTCAGTTTCCCCATCTCGAAGTTAAAAAAAAATAAATTATAATCCAACACCCCACATCCTGGTCCTGCTGTCAGCTGCTCCCAGGAGCAGGGAGAACTGGGGTTGTGTCCCTCCTTGGTCCCACCTGGAGGAAAGCAGAGCTGGGGGCTCTGCTCCAAGCTGAGGAAGGGGATGTGTGGTTTTCCTTCCCCTCTGGGAGGGTGGTTCAGCATCTGGCAGCTCTGCTCAGGACCAAGTCCATCCTTGCTGGATGTGGGTTACCCAAGGAGTGCTGGATCAGGGGGGAATGGGGTACGGCCCTGGGGATACTGCAGTGAATGTGTGTGGAGAAAAACTGAGCACCAAAGCCTTTCCTGTGGTAACCTGGGAGCCTACCTCCCCAAAAAAGGTGTGTTTTGCTTTTAGAAAACCTCATTTTCCCTCAAAGGTGTGTATGAACACAAAAATGTGATTTCAGCCCTCAAAATTATTTTCTGGATGGAAGATAATTTTTTCACTAGCACTGAACTGTGTGCTGAGCCCTTTCCTTGCTGTCAGCTGAGGCAGTGGGTGCTAAGCTCATACCTGGCTCCCAGGACACCTGCAGCCTTGTCCCTGCCAGCTGGGCACTGTGGGACATCCCCAGACTCCTGCAGAGCCTGTCTTTTGCCTTGTTTCTGCCTGTATTTTAGCTGTCTTACAGCCTGTTGTGTTGTCCCTGTGCAGGTGCAAGAAGAGCTGTCCCTGTTGCCACTTTGCAGATTTCTTTCCCTCTGTGTGAAACCCCAGGACACCTGAGGACACCTGCAAAGATGTGTGTTGCAGCACACCTTCATTAGGGGTAGAAATGAGCCAAGGCACAGACGCTCATTTAACAACATGGAAAGGGTCCTGTTTATTCCTCTTTACAGCTTAGCCATCCTGACTCACTGCAGCAAAGTCCTGCTTTTGGCTTCTCCAACAGGCTGACTGCTGGAGCACGACTGCAAGTGTTTCCTTGCTGCCTCTGACCACAGGCTTGGGCTGTGACTGCAGGCTCTAATTTTATGAGACCCAGACTGACCTCACAGCAGATCTTCTGCAGCAGCAGCTCTCTTTCTTCTTTCATTCTTCTTTGTGTCTCTCTGGGTCATTCCTTCTTCCTCAGATCTCCTCAAAATCCTCTTCCTCCAGGCTCTCCCTGACTGCCCAACCCACCCCTTTTATCACCCTTGCCTTTATTAGTCACAGCTGGGACCCATTCAGGGTAAGGCTGTTCTTTGGGAATTAGTCCAGCTGTCCCTTTCCAGGGGTGAATTCCCTTGTAATCCCTCCTTCTTCACCCCAGATGTGGCCGCTTTGGGGGCTGGACCTGAACCGCGTGCGCTGTGACCTGCTCTTCACAGAGGCCATCAACCAGAGGATGCAGGTCCCCAACAGGCTGAAGGTGGCAGAGAGCTGCAGCCCTGGGGACACGGGGACAGGGACAGAGGATGTCCCTGCGTCCTTTCGGATGCACATCCCTGATAGGATTTCTCTGGCAGGTAAAGCCCTGGGTTGTCTTTTGGGGTGGGGCACAACATCCCAGGGAGTAGAACCCCTTTATAAACCCCACCTTTGCTTTGCTGGAGGAGAGGGTGGGGGCAGATAATGCAGGCAGTTTTCTTCAGCAGTGTAGGGCAGGATGGTGGATGGGTCAGGAAGAGGTGGGCAAAGGTCACCAGTAGAAGTCTGGAGGGGCCTTAAGTCCAACAGGTGGGGAGCAAAATGTAAAGACATTTCCCTCCATGTCTCTTGTAGTTCCCTCTTGACCTTTGCTAGGGTCCCTGCTTTGGGATGCAGGACGTTTGGACCTGTCTTTGACAAACAGCTCTGAAACCTTGCTGTCCTGAAGCAGTGCCTCTGCCTCTCTGGGCTGCCCAAAAAACCCAGGGCATAGTGTTCATCTGGCACTAAACACAGGCTTGACTCCACGTGGGTGCATCTTCTCTTTCCTGAGGCCATTCAGGTTGGCTTAATTCTTCTCTCTCCTTCCTGTAGAGACATCAGACACCGGTTTGAGGCCAGTCCTGCTGACCCAGCCAAGGAGGGTCCCCTCTATTGTTGTGCACGTGTCCCCAGACCCCTCTGGGGACCTCCCTGTCCTGCCCCCAGCCAGCAGAGCCAGCGCCCAGCGCCGCAAGCGATCGGTACCGTGCGGGCAGGGACGGGCTGCTGGGGTGGGGAATGGGAGCAGGCTCAAATTCGGGGTTCTCCAGATAGCTGTTACCACCCCAAGCCAGGATTCATCTCCCAGGAGGCCCAAGGAGATGGGGTACGGATGGTGGGATTTCTTTCTGACCCAGAGCCAGTGCACACCTGTGTGCTGGGACCTTGATCCAGCCTCATCTCCTGCTGCATTTTGTGGGCCTGGGGTAGGCTGAGGTAGCTGCAGTCCCAGCACTGGCTGCTGCTGCTACTTTTTCAGTCCTGTTTTTCTTCTTGATGAAGAATGTGGCAGAGCTGGTTCATTACAGCAGTGTAAAGGGTTCTGGGGTCAGAGCCAAAAGCAGATTTTAGCCTTGTGTGAGACTCTTTCAAAGAGAGGTCCCAGGCATGGGCAGGCAAAGACTTGATTTGGCTGCTGGAGCTGCTGTTCCTCCTCCTCAAGTGCTTCAACCTCCCTGCAATCGAGAGCTGATCCTGGGAGGGTTAGGTTCAGGGTTTTTGATCTGGCTAAGCAGGCTGGTGCTGGGACCCTCTGTCTCCCCCCTGCAGCAGCACCAGCAGGCTGGGGCTCCTCTGGGGCTCCCACTGAGTGCTCTCCCCGTGCTGATGGGCCCCTGGCCCTGCAGCCCACGCAGGGCTCCAGGCTGGCTCAGCCCTGTGCTGACGTGGTTGTGTCCCATTCCCACAGAGCCATCACAGCAGCAGGGCACGGAGGGACAGGACGCCGAGTGACAGTGCCCAGCTGGCCTTGCACAGCCCAGGACAGCACCACGAGGGGTGAGCACGGGCCCAGAGTCACCCAGGGCGGGTGGGGAGCAGCATCTCCTCTCACTGGGCTGTTTTGGAGCTCTCTGGTGTGGGTGTCCTGGGAGGGCCATGGGGGATCCACATCAGAGCAAAGTCCTGCTCATCATGAGAGGAACGTGGCCTTTGCTGCCAGAGATGTTTGTGCTGGGCAGCTTTGAAGGCATCTGTGCTGTTCCCCAGGTCTCTGCTCGTGGCCTTGGGCTCCAGAGTCTCTGCAGTGGGGGAATTGTCTCTGAGCTAGTCCTGGAGCAGGGACTGGTGTCCCTCTTGAAGTCCTGAGCTGCTCTGGCTGGCAGGAGGGCAGCGTGGCACACAGCTGTGCTTGGCTTTGGAGGAATCAGGTGCTGCTCTGAGCCTGGGGGCTGCTGGAGAGGGTTCTCCCAGCTGATGCCATCAGGGTGTGGGTGCCAGTGGCACTGCCCAGAGATGTTGGAGCTGCTGAAGGGATGAGGGGCAGTGCCTGGTGCCAGGCTGCGCCCTGTCGTGCAAGACAGGGAGGAACAGGCATGATTCTGTGTGCACCCAGGCCAGACTCCTGTCCCCTGCCTGCTCCCAGTGCCCCACTGCCCCTCCTCACAGAGGCAGGCAGGATCTACTCCATGCAGAACATCTTCCAGACCATGTGCCTCCTGGGCCAGGTGCTCTTCCGCCGTGTCCAGGACTCTCTGCGGGACCCGGCGCCCTCCAGGTGACTTGTCCTGAGCCAGCCCTCTGTCACTGTGTGCAAGGACTGGCCTGTGCCAGCTCTGTAAGCTCTGGCTGCAGGATGGTCCTGCACGGCTGCCTTGGACTTCCTTTCTCACCTGTGTGCCAGCTCTGGGTGCCAGGCCTTGGTGCACCTCACTAACCCAGCCAGGCTGGAGTCTGCTGCTCAGCCTAACACCCTGGGCACCCTGAGTGACCCTGTGCTGCTGTGGCATTGCTGGGGGGTTGCTGCTGAGCAAGTACTATTTTTTCTGTGCTTTCATAGCTTGTTGGAGGGGTTGTGTGAAGGGAATGACAATCCAGAGCAGACGCCTGGCCCCGGTGCTGTCCCTGAGACAGCCTCTCCTGCAGGCTCCCAGCACCCGTGGCTGTGCCTTGGTCACTCTTAATGAGCTTTCCATGAGCTGGCTGCTCTCCTCCCACAGCCAGGGCTCCTGGCCAGGCCGGGTGTCCCTTTGTGCTCCCTGGAGCAGGTGTGCAGTGACCTCCATCCCTCCAGATGTGCTGGAGGAACCATCTCCACCACCCTCATCCGTGCCACTGCAGCCAATTCTCTTTGCTCAAAGACATCCGTGCAGCCTTAAGGTGTCCCCACTGCTCCAAGGCTGCTGAGCACCTGGAGGAACATCTACATACTGCTCATTCTCCTTGAGCAAAGCCTCCAGGCAGAAAGGGAGGAGAACCAGCATCCACCATCACATCCATCATCAGGGGCACATCTTGCCTTCCCTCCCCAGCTGGCTGCTGCTTGCTGGGGATCCAAAGTGATGTCTCTGCTCTTAAAAACTGGAGGCTGAAGCTGTCTTCAGATATCATTTTCATTTCTTAATGACCAAGAGATCTGGTTAGTGGCTACAAAGACCTTCTCCCTCCTCCCTCCAGCAGTGGAGGACATGCAGGCCATGGTAGCCTGCAGAGCTGCTGTAATGCTGTGGGGTCACTCTGGGGCTTCTCCCCAGGCCTTGATCTCCTCTTGAAACCAGCCACCCTCAAACACCTCTTCTTAGTTCTTTACATCCCTTCAGATGCAGACATCCCTTCAATATGACAGCTTTGTACCCCTGTGCAACAATAAAAAACCCAGAAGACTGTGCTGACTTGTTTGTCCTGAAATTTTAGCAAAGTCTGGTCTCAGACAGAGCCTGGAATATCTGACAGTGACCTCTTGAAGGGTATGAGTCACCAGAAGGCAATTTCTAGTCTACTTTAAAGGGTGTCTACCTGTATCAGCTGGGATTTTGAGTGAAAAGCTGCAGGATGTGTCCTTTTTTCATGGTTCTCTATTGGGGAAAATTGCATTTTCTTTCTGTTGTGACTGTCATTTTACACTGCAGCTACATTTTGTGCAGGTATTATCTCACAAATGGAGTTTCAGACAGGGATTCAGTGAATCTCCACAGGCTCTTCTGGCTTGTCTTCAGTGAGATCTGCATCATGTTGCAGACAGGGATAAACACCCTCTCCCCCAGGGCTCCAAGGAGTGGGGTTAGGTGTTTTTAACCCCTCAGGGATCAGTGAGTGCCTGTGTGAGTTATTGGTGTGCACAGGGGAGTTTTGGTGACAGAACGCTGACTCTGGGCTGGCCTATGATGACAGGAATTCATATTTTTCTCACTGTTTTATTTTGTGACTCTGTGGTGTGGACCCTGCAGTGGGGCTGTGCCTCCAGGGACTGCCCTGGAGACCAGTGGTCTGTGCTGCCTCTGCACAGCTCATTCCAGTGGGGGCCCTGTGTTTCCAGGGAGGGAAGAAGGTGCTGAACATTTGGGTTGCCTGTTTATGTTTCAAATTGCAGGTAAAATGTGCTACAAGAGCAAAAAGTGATAGCTCCCTCCAGCTGATGGCAGCTTCCTCACCTGCTGATGTAAATGGGATCACCCCTCCACTTCAGCATTGTCCTGTGGCTCCTCTTTACCTGGCTGCCCCTAAAGATGTTTTGTCCAGCCCTCAGTGACTTCCTGGGACTACAGAGGATGGATGCTTAGTGGAAATGTTTTCTCTCTGTTGCCCCTCTAAAGAAATACAAGCATGTGTTTCTGTTACCTGTCTTGCCATGTGCTGTCTGTCTGTCTGGCCCCTTTGGGTGCACGCTGGGGGCTCAGCAGAGATCAGTGGGTGCTGTGCAGGTGCTGTTTGCTTCCTCCTGGTGCAGCACAGCCTGGCACACACTCGTGCATGGCTCAGCTCCCCGTGCCAGTGCTGCATTTTGGGGGTCAGCTGCACCCCACGAGCAGTTCTGGTCCACCTGCATCTCTGCTTTCCTCCCCAGCTGCCAGGAGCCCGTCCCAGCTGCAGAGAGCCCCGTGGAGGAGGCCGGGGTGACGGAGGTGGCAGCAATGAGAAGGCAGGTGAGATGGGGCTGCAGATGCTGCTGGGAAAGCCACAGGGATGGGTGAGGAGGCTGCGGGGGGCTGTTGCTCAGTCCTGGTGGGCTGGTGCTGTCAGACTGGTCCTGCCTTCAGGAGAGGACGTGGATGTGTGTTGATCCATTGAGTTCCAAACCCGAGGGGCTGCAGGACCCAGCCAGACCCCTCTGGTGGGAGTGAGAGGGGCTCAGATGCTCTCTGATGGGAACAATCCTTTCCTGAAGCATCTCCTGCAGACCCAAGGTGCTGCTGCCACTCCCACACATAGAGGAGGACCTTTAGAGACCTCTAGAGAAGGAGGAGCTGAAGGAGCAGCAGCTCCATCTGTGCATCCCCTGCTGCCCCATGCCCCTGGGTGTGACAGTGCCCCTGTGCTTCCCTTGCAGCTGGCCAGGATCTCGGGGAGGCTGCGTGTGCTGGAGGAGCAGTGCCACGCCTGGAGGCAGAAGGAGGCCCTGGTGTACTCTGTGATGATCTCTGCTTGCCTCGTCAACACGTGGCTCTGGCTCAGAAGATGACAGCCCGTGCCCAGCCTCCCCTGCTCACCTGGCAGGGTGGGTGAGGGCAGGGACAGGAGCATTTCTCATGCACTTGCCAGCAGTGAAACTCTTTTTTTCTTGACTAGGATTGTTTCTTGCACTGTGGACCCTCAAGAATGTGTGTCCTTCAGGCCTTGGTGGCAGTGAAGGTGTGAGAAGCTGCTGTGCAGAGCTGAGGTCTCTGAAGAGCCTGGTGCTGGCACAGGAGGTGTCTGTTCTGTGCAGTTGCCCCCAGGCTGCCAGAGGAGATGCAAACTCAAGGGGCTGGGTGTTTGTGGGGTCCTGTTACAGACACAGCCTGGCCACATCCCACCTTGGAGATCTCAACTCTGACCCCATAAAAGTTCTCAGCCAGCTGCTGTGGTCTGCTCCTCACCTCCTGTAGTGTGACTGAGTGTTTCTAAACTTCTGCTGGGTTTTCTTTTCTTCCTTGTGCAGCTGCTGCTTGGTGGGGGTGGTGCTGCCAGTCTCCTGTGGCACAGCCCCTCTTCCAGGAGTGGAGCTGGAGGGGCCAGGAGCTCCCATCCCTGCAGCCACAGCAGGTTTGCAGATGTTCAGATGGAAGAGCATTGCTGACATCTGGGCTTATCCAGGGGCTTGGCTCATTCCCAGAGAGATTTACATAGAAAACCTCCCCATGGTGACTCTCTGGATTATAAAACCTCAGAGCAACAGCAATAGCACCAAAAAGGTCAGGGAAAATAGATATTTGTTAGGCTCCCTGTGGCAGAGGGGAGTGGAGGAGTGTCTCTCCCAGGTCTTGCTGCCAAGCTTCAACTTCAGTGATGGGGCAAGAACATGGGTGGGGGAAATTCCTGACCCAGATGCTCTTTAGCTGTGAACAAGCTCAGCTTAACAGCTTTTCTGTTTGTTCCCATCTCCAGAGTTTATTAACACTTGATTCTGAGGTGACTTTGAGACGTTTTTGGAGGTTCATCCAGCACATCTGCTGGAGTTGTGCGTGCAGGCCCTGGGGGCAGGTTTTGGCAAGGCTTAACAGGACCTCTCCGTGTCACCTGTACCTAATTATAGCTGGATCTACATGTCATCCAGATGTCCCAATGGCTTATTTACAGACATCAGTGCTCGGGTGTTTTCCGCTTGACACCGCGTCAAGCGTCCGTGACTGTAAACCTGGCAGCTGGACAGGGACTAATAAATAACTGTCCCCAAGTAATTGCAGCTCTGAACCTGTGGCTGACTGCTGAGCTGAGCCAGGGGGATGGGCAGGGCGGGTGGCTCCTGTGCCTTGTGGGCAGGGTCAGCAGAGGAGCTGGCACTCCTGGTCGGTGTAAGGGGGTGGGAGTCGGGCCAGGAAATGTGGGAAATGGTCTGGTTTCTCTCCTTCGAGAGGTGCTAATGTGTTGTGGAGGAAGCTTGTGTTTGGGGTTTATTTTAGGGTGAGAAGGGATGACTTTGGGAAGGCACATCACCTCCAAAGTGTGGCTTGAAGGCGTTTGGAGGAGAGGTGGCCAAACTGGATGTCTTCTCATGAGCTAGTTACTGTCAGGTTGTGGAAGATATGACTTCTATGTAAGGCATAAATGCTGGTGTAAACCTGGAAGCACTGATCACAAAATGCATATTTTAATAAACTCTGAGTGTTCTGGACGTGTTTGTTTTCTGTGGAGTCTGTCCTGATCTCCAGGGGGAACAGGTAAGGTTTATTCCCTTGGCAGCAGGACTGTCACCTGCTCATGGGTGTCTCAGCCCCAGCTGCCCTGGCTGAGGGGGCGTCTTGAGTAGAAAAGCTTCTGGTTAATGCTGTCCCTGTTGGAGTGTGATGCCTTTATTTCCTTTTTTCTCTTCCTTGCCTCCGCCTCCTGGCTGCTTTGTCCCAAGGTAGCACACGTGGCAGAGCTGGGTGTCCCCAAGGGCCACTGCCACAACAACGGCACAGCAAATAAAGTGTTTTGTGCACGATGGTGCTCGAGGGAGCATCTCCTGGAGTTCCCATGTTCCTTTTGGAGGCAGCTGCAGGCAGGGAGAAAAAAGAGAATTGGAAGGGGGGCACGTTGCTGCCAGTGCTCCCGGTGAGCTGTCACCTGCTGTCATCTGTGATGTGGGACAAGAGCAGGGTGACATCCTGTGCTGTTGGGTGCTCGCCCAGGAGCCAGAGCCCCAGCCGAGGCTGAGAAATTCTGTGTGCTCCTTTGGACTCCCTGCTGCGTGGGTGCTCAGGGAGATCAGAACAAGGGGAATTTACGGCTTTGAAGGGGAAAGGAAAAGGTAAACCTTTGATAGCAAAGATAAAAGAGACTCCCGGTGCTGGTGCTTTCAGATCAGCCCTGCACAAGGTGCAGCACTCCATGTGCCTGTCAGGGACAGATCCAGCCTCAGCCACTGCAAATGGTTACATCCTGAAGGAGAGGAGAAAAACTGACCTCTTCCTGATTGCCGTAGGGATGCAGATTTTTTGCTAATTGGGCATTAGAATGGCTTCCTGAGCAAAACAGGAGGGCAGAAATTGGTGAAAGGTGCATTTCATGGTCACCTTCAAACTCTGCAGCTCTGTTTGCTGGGACTCCAGAGCAGCACTTTTGGTCCCCTGCTCTGCCAGCAGGCAAAGAGGTGGATGTGAGGGTGTTAAAATGTCTCTGCTTTTCCCAGTTTTCCAGCCTAGCAGTAGCACAGCCTCCGAAGCAGGGAAATATTCACCATTTCGCTCTTCCCAGGGCAGGGGCTGGGAGGGGAGTGGAGCAGAACCCTGGTAGCAATCCAGGTGCACCCCTGGTGTGGCAGCACCTGAGCCCAGCTGGGGCTGCTGGCTGTGCCTGTCCCTGGGTGCACGGTGACCTCATGGACACAGAGCAGCCCAGAGTGGCTGTGATCTGCAGCTGGGCACTGTCCCTGGACACAGAGCAGCTCAGGATGGCTGTGATCTCCCAGGGACACAGAGCAGCCCAGCGTGGCTGTGATCTCCAGCCGGGCTGTCCCTCTGGCCCCCGAGGAGCTGCGGGGTGGGTGGAGCAGGGAAGGCGTGCATGGGGAAATGGAGCATCCCCGAGCAGCACATTTCCCTCCTCCCCTTGCATCCCCAGGCACGGTGCTGCTGCCAGCTCCTCGGAGAGCGCCTTGCTGCCCGGGGCACCGGGGCTGCTGCGGGGCGGTGGCAGCCACACGGGGTGTGCACTGTCCCCGCTGCCACCGTGCCCGTACCTCCCTGCCTGCGTGCTTGAAAAGCCCTGGAAGCTGCTGGGGCAGGGATGCTCCCCTGGCAGCCCTGCCAGCCCGCCCGAGGCAGCGCTCCGGGGGACGCCGGGCTCGTAAGTGGGCGATGGTGGCACCGGGAACGGAGGGGAGGGGAAAGGGACAGGAAAAGAATGGGGAAAGAAAAGGGAAAAGGGAAAGGAAAGGAAAGGAAAGGAAAGGAAAGGAAAGGAAAGGAAAGGAAAGGAAAGGAAAGGAAAGGAAAGGAAAGGCGAGATGAGACAAGGAACGGAAAGGGAAAGGAAAAGGAAAGGAGAGATGAGACAAGGAAAGGAAAGGAAAGACAAGATAAGGAAAGGGAAGACAAGGCAAAGCATAGAGAAGCCAGGCAAGGCAACCCAAAGCAAGGCAAAGGAGGAGGCAGGCAAGGGAAGGGTAGGAAGGACAAGGCAAGTAAAGGCAAGGCAGGGGAGGGGAGGGGAAGGTAAGGCGAGTCAAGGAGGGGGAAAGCAAGCATGGTAAAGGAGGGTTTGGACTGGTAAAGGCAGGGAAAAGGAGTGCACAAGGCAAGGAATGGGAAGGGGAGAGGCAGGCAAGGCCAGGCAACAGAAGGCCGGGAGAGCAGGAAAGGCAAAGGAGAGGAGGCAGAAGCAGGGAAGAGAAGGAAAAAGAGGCGTTCCTCTGGCAATGAATGAGGAGCCTGAACGATGAGGAGAGCATCTTTCATGGCTCCAGCTGGGGGATCTCTCGGAGAGAACAAAACGCCCTGCAGGACTCGTGGGAAACATGGTGTGGGCCGTGCCATGGTGTTGGACCCTCTCTTCCCACGCTGTGCTGGATCCCTGTGTTAAACCCTGTGCTGTGTCCTGCATGTGCTCCCTTGTGGTGTTCTGTGCCTGCTGCAGGTGCCCGGGGCAGGGCGTGTGCCCGTGCTCCCCTCTCCCTGAGGATGCCAGCCAAGAGCAATGGTGTGCACAGCTCCCCAGCCAGCCACCAGCCCGCGGGTGACGCCGAGGGGACAGGGCTCAGCACCAGCAGGTCAGTCCCTGCTGGGCAGGGGAGGGAACGCCTGGCACGGGCAGGGCTGTGGTGCCCAATCTCTGCTGCAGTGAGCCTGGCAGTGGCAGTGCCACGGGGGCACGGAGTGGGTGTGATCCCCTCTGGTATCACACTCCCTCTGAACAGAGACACAGACTTTCCCAGGATTTCTGGGGAGGGCTGTGAGAAAACTCAGAGAAAGAAAAAAAAACCAATTCTTATCTTCACTTGCTACATCTGTTGCTTGACACGTGTGGAATGTGTTATGGAGATTATTTACCAAAAGGGATTTCTTAATTAGACTCTGGCAATAGTGTTTTAATTAATTAAACAATTAGGTCAAAACGGTGTTGTGACTGTCTGTAAGGGTCATGGGTTTTTCTTTTTAGTCTGGTATAGAATAGTGTTAATATAGTATAACTTAATAAAACTTTTAATCAGCCTTTTATAATCATGGAGTCAATACTCATTATTCCCCGTTCCAGGGTTCACTGTTACAATAATCCCCCTTTTTCCCCACGGCAGGACCTGCTCAACCCAGGATGGCACCAGCTCAGAGCTGCAGAGAGGAGCCAGCCTGCCTGGGGGGGAGCAGAGGGCTGCCCACACTTTCCAAGGCCAGGGAGCCTTGGCCAGGTACTGGTGTGTGCCCTGGTGTGGGGTGTGCCTTTTGTGCCTGGCCGTGGCGCTGGGCCCTTCTGTGGGGTGAGGATCCCCCTCTGCTGCATGGAATTCATGGGATGAGTGTCTGTGGATGCTGCTCTTGGTGCCCCAGTGCCCGTGGAGAGGGTTTTGGTGGGGATGGCTTCGCCCCCACTGGGCTCAGAGGCTCCTTTCCCTGCAGGCAGCCTCCCCCTGCCTCAGTCCCCCACAGATTCCTCCTGTTCCCGTGGGACTGACAGCAGCACTGGGGCAGAAGTTGTGGAACTCTATCAGGGGTTCTCTATTGCTTGCATATTTTTGGTCCCACATCCTCACTCAGAGGGATAGAACACAAATTCTAGTGCTGGGGAGGGAGCTGTGTGAGTTTTCTCCCCAGCTGCAGCTCCCCTGATGCTGTTTTGAAGCTTTTGCTCTGCCCTTGCTCTGCTAACAGCCCCTGGGTGTGCCTGTCTCCCTGTCCAGGATAGTCCGGCTGGTGCTGGTGCTCAGGGACTGGGCTAACAAGAGCCTGCACGAGGAGCAGCAGAGCCCAGACCCCTTCATGGAGCGTTTCCAAGGCCCTGAGCTCCTGACAGTGCCTGCAGGAGCTGCTGATGAGCTGCGGGATGAGGAGACTGAGAAGTTAAACAAAAAGTAGGGTCCCTTTCCTGTGGTCCCAGCCATCCTTGGCTGGGGATCTGCTGTGTGTGGAGCTCAGAGGGCTCCCAGGAGGGGTGGGAAAGAAGGAGGTGGGGTGGAGTGGTGGGAAGGGTCCCTCCTGCCCACTCCAGCCCCTGTCTTGGCAGCCAGCCTGGCTCTGCTGGGCTGTTCTGCTGGCACACAGGAGCTGGTGGACGGTCCCTGTGGAAATTTCAGACCTGGCCTGTCCCTCAGCCATGGGGAACCTTCCCTCCTGGTCCATGCCCTGGTGGGAAACACATCAGACCTCCCCAATTTCACACCAGTCCCATGCTAGGGTTGTTTTTGGAGCCAGCCCTGGGTCTGCAATAAGATCCACCTGCAGCTTGTGCATGTGAGGGCCTGGACATAAGCCAAAGGATGAAGGACTCCACCCAGGAGGCACAAAACTGGGATTTGCCACTCTCATTCATCATCTGCAGGATGAAGGGAGCGTGTTTGCTGCCTGTGCCCCCACAAAGAGCAGCTTTCTGAAAAGGCTCTTTCAAATCCAGGCCTTTCATCTCCTCAGCTCACGCTCCTGGTGAGATGCAATAACCTGGCTTTTCTTCTGCTGGCTAATTAGAGGGCAAAGCTCACAGACTACTCTGGACCCTACCATTATACATAGTAATTAAAACACCAAGAAATAATTGTTTTCTCTAGGAGAAAAATAATCTGAGCCTCGTATCTGGGTCTTTACTAGTAATGGAAGAAAAGACTGTTCTGCCCTGTGAGGCCAGGGGGCTTGTTCATGACCAGAAGGAGCTGGAGTGTGCTGGGAAAGGGCTGCTCAGTGCCAGTGGGTTCTGGGGCTCCACTGGGAACTGCTGGGGTTTTTTAGGCCCTCAGGTCCACAGGTAAGAACAGTCCCAAGTCTGGCAATCCCACACATGAGCTGCTCATGGCCGTGGCAGGCTCCAAGGCTCCAAAGCCTTTGGGAAGAGGCAGATGATTATTCCCTCTTCCTGGGTTAACTCTGTTTTTCCAGCCCTGGCCCTGCTGCCAGTGTAAAACCAGTGATTCTGGCCTCCTGTCATGGCAGCACTGGTGATTTGAAGCTGAAATTACCAACATCATTAACAGCATTACTGAGGTTATTGGTGGCTGTGGGTGCTGGCTGCAGGTGGGTCAGAACTTCCCCTGGCACTGCTGTATGTCCCAGGGAGCAGAGTCCCTTCCTCAAAAAACAAATGTTCAAGCTGCACTTTCTGGTTAAAAATAAGCCCTTTAATGGGGAGGCTGGATCACCACTTGTCTGAGGGTGCCCAGAGGGTGAACATGAGGGACTGGGGCTGGCTTTGAGATGAGTGCCAGTCCCCAAACTCTGGGCACTGCTTGTACTCCAGAGAAAGGAGACTTCCAAGCAGGGGTTCTGCCTTTGAAGCTGCCAGGAGTAATGGGGTGGGCATGGGGAATCTGTCAGCAAGGGTTTTTTTTTTTTTTTTTTTTTTTTTTCCTATCACTGGAGGGAGTTTTGTTTTCTGGGAGGGAGGGAAGGAGGGGGAGGGTGTTTTGCCCCACCAGGCTGCTATAAGCCTATCAACCCAGCCACAGAGTTTCTCTTCCCCAGCTTCTCCAGTGAATCTGGCAACAGGAGCACACACCTCTTATCTCAGAGTCCCAAGGCGAGCAGGATCAAACACTTGGGAGCAGTTCAAAGGCTGGAGCCCGGGCTGTGCAGCCTGCAGGAGGCACAGGAGGCAGCCCTGCCGTGCCAGCTGCCCCTGGGGCCACTGCTCTGGGGCTTGGGCAGCCCCTCCTGGTGCTGCCGCTGATCTGCAGCACAATTTCCTTCCCGTTCCAATTACTCTTCAGATCTGCCTGGCACTGGTCCCTGCCTCACCTGGGAGAAGCAATGTCATGCACATCACAAGAACTTCTCTGATCCCCCTTCCATGCATCTGTTCCTGGCTCTGCCGCTGGGGTGCTGTGGCATGTGGGCCACCTGCTTTGCCTCACCATCCCACAGGTTCCTCTTCTGCTGCACTCTTGGCTCAGTTTTAGGGATAAAGGAGCTGGGATTGGCACTGCTGGGGCTGGTCCTGGCTCACAGGCTGGCACCCAACTGCAGCTCTGCTGGAGGCAGTGTGGTGCAAGGGATGAAGGACGTGGCTCACACGGTTTGTTCCAGCCCTGTTTTCCACATACACTGCTCCTATCTCTGCTTCCAGGAGGAAATGGCTGTTCTTTGTGGTGGACCCTGCGGGGGACTGCTATTACCACTGGCTGGCTGTGATTGCAGTTCCTGTCCTCTATAACTGGTGCTTGCTCATAGCCAGGTGAGCTGGGAGCCTGTAGAGTTCCTTCCTCCTCTGACCCTCCTGATCACCTGGTGGCTGTGGCTCCAGGACCAAACTGACACTGGTGGTGCTGGGGCTGGTGGGCATTGAGAGGAAAGAGACCCTCCCCCATCACTGTGAATTCTGGAAAGGGCCTTGGTTTCAGGGTCATTTGGGAGGTGGTTTCAAGGTGTTGCTTTACCTCCATCAAGGGTGGGCAGATTTTTCAGAGCAGGGAGTTTTAATTCCTAGAAGAGGAGTGCCCAGTGGCCAAGCTCTGTTGCAGAGCTGGGCGCCTCAGGATCAGCCGTAATAGTTAGAGAAGATGTGGGGATTTGTGGTCTCACACCCTGTTTGATGACCTTCCTCCAGGGCTTGCTTCACTGACCTGCAAAAGACCTATTTTGTGCTGTGGCTGGTGCTGGATTACATCTCAGATGCTCTCTACCTCGGGGACACAGTGATCCGCCTGCACACAGGTGAGCAGAGCAGGAGCTGGCTTTCCTTCAATCCCTTACAAGTGGAGATGAGCTGCAAGGGACAGGCCCAATCCACGGTTCCATTAGAAGGAGGGTTTTGCCTACCTTGGCGTTCACTGGTATGAAAAAGTCTCCAGAGAAAGAATCTAATTAGAAGATCTGAGAAATGGAGCAAGTTTCAATATGAAAGATTAATCATCCCAGCTTTCAACTTCACCTTTGAATAATTGTACAAAATTACCTGCATTACTATTCGTATTCGGGCATAGTTGAAGGTCTGTATCTCTGATTTTGCATCAGTTCAGCTAATGAATTATCTGCATGGAAAAATGGTAGAATTTAATGTTCTCGGAAGGCAGCACTTGGCTGTACGTTTTCTGACAGAACTGCAATAATTCATGATCTGCAGGATGGAAACCTTTGTGTTCCTTTTTCTTCGTGGCAAGAGACTAAATCCCTGCGTTATATCTTTGGGTGGCTTTTGCCTTGAGTGATAACAAACTGAGTAGAGCAGGAACTGGTAATATTTGGGTGACCCTGTGTATTTATGCAAACAAATCCATGGCATACCATAGACAAAACCTGCAGAAAAGTCAAACTTCAGCCAAGATAATCCTGTGATTTGCTTCTCTTTAGGTTTCTTGGAGCAGGGCCTCCTGGTTAAGGACCTGAAGAAGTTACGGGATAACTACATCCCCACGCTCCAGTTCAAGCTGGATGTTCTCTCCACCCTGCCCACAGACCTGGCCTATTTTTGGGTGGGACTGCACTGCCCCGAGCTGCGTTTCAACAGGCTGCTGCGCTTCTCCCGCATGTTTGAGTTCTTCGACAGGACCGAGACCAGGACCAGCCACCCCAACATCTTCCGCATCAGCAACTTGGTGCTGTACATCCTGGTCATCATCCACTGGAACGCCTGCATTTATTATGCCATCTCCAAGGCCATAGGCTTCGGGGAGGACAGCTGGGTCTACCCCAACCTCACAGACCCTGAGTACAGCTCTCTGACCCGCGAGTACGTCTACTGTCTCTACTGGTCCACGCTGACCCTGACCACCATTGGGGAGACCCCTCCCCCCGTGCGGGATGAGGAGTACCTCTTTGTGATCTTTGACTTCCTCATCGGCGTCCTCATCTTCGCCACCATCGTGGGGAACGTGGGGTCCATGATCTCCAACATGAACGCCACCAGGGCGGAGTTCCAGGCCAAAATTGATGCCGTCAAACACTACATGCAGTTCCGCAAGGTGAGCAAAGACCTGGAAACCAAAGTCATCAAGTGGTTCGACTACCTGTGGACCAACAAGAAGGCAGTAGACGAACGGGAGGTCCTCAAGAACCTCCCTGATAAGTTAAGGGCAGAGATTGCCATCAACGTTCACCTGGAGACGCTGAAGAAGGTGAGGATTTTCCAGAACTGTGAGGCAGGGCTGCTGGTGGAGCTGGTGCTGAAGCTTCGCCCTCAGGTGTTCAGCCCGGGGGATTACGTGTGCCGGAAAGGGGACATCGGGAAGGAAATGTACATCATCAAGGAGGGCAAGCTGGCCGTGGTGGCGGACGATGGCGTGACACAGTATGCTCTGCTCACTGCAGGGGGCTGCTTTGGTGAGATCAGCATCCTCAACATCAAAGGCAGCAAGATGGGCAACAGGCGCACAGCCAACATCCGCAGCTTGGGCTACTCTGATCTCTTCTGCCTGTCTAAGGAAGATCTCATGGAAGCAGTCACAGAGTATCCTGACGCCAAAAGGATCTTGGAGGAGCGTGGCAGGGAGATCCTCATGAAGGAAGGGCTGCTGGATGAGTCAGCTGCAGAGGAAAGCACAGAAGGGAAGAGCGTGGAGGAGAGGCTGGACAGGGTGGCCTCAAACCTGGACACGCTGCACACGCGCTTTGGCCGGCTGCTGGCTGAGTACAACGACGCCCAGATGAAGCTCAAGCAGCGCATCACTGCTCTGGAGTCCAAGATGAGGCAGGAGGAATGGGATGATTTCTTCTCTGACAGCTCAGACAGTCTGTTTGAGGATGAGGAGGAAGCTTCACCTGGGGGTGGGATGCAGTGAGGGGAACACAGCTGGATGATGTCTGACCTGGTGCTGAGGCAGTGCTTGCTGCTTCACAAGGCAGACCCTGTGGCTGCCTTGCCAGGGCCTTTTCTAATGCCCTTAGCACTGCTGCTGGCACTGCCTTGATGGCAGCTCCAAATCAGGGGATTGTCCCAGCTCCTCCTCTGACCTGTCACTTTTTTCACTGCCTTTTGGGTTCAGCCTCTATAACTCACTCCAGGTCCTCAGTCCTCAGTGAGGGTCTGCAAACACTGCCCAGTCTGCACCCACAAACTCTTACCCACAGGATCCCCAACCTCAGCTAAGACAGGCCAAACTGTGCCTCTGACACCTGCAGGTGGAGAGGCGTGTCTGGGTCACTGCCACTGCTCTGCTCAGCACCCTCGCTGAGGCTGGGCACTGAGCTGGCAGGCCTGCAGCTGCTGCCCCTTTCTTCTGTTGTCTGGTGCTGTCAGGGGGCACCTGGTGCAGGTGGCTTGGTGCCCTGAGCACTGCACCTTCCTGGGGACAGCGTTCCCAAGCCCTTCCCGTGGAAGCAGTGTGATTCCCACTGGGGCTGTGGGTGCCTTGGGTGACAAGTGCAGTGCTGGCAGTGCTACGAGCAGGAGTCAGACTGAGAGCATCTCTCTCCTCTGCCTAATGACAGCCAGATGTGCCAGGACAGGTCTGACTGAAAGGACATGTTTTTAAAGAACAAAGCCATGGTAGGAGCCAACTGTGCCCATATTTGCTTGGCTGTGGGTAGCTCAGAGAGAGCACAGAACACATTTATTTTCTTAGGCAGGGGGTTTTCTTGTACTCAGTGGGAGTTTTGGGGCTTTGCAGGCTGCAGAGGCCCCTGCCTTCTGGAGGAGCCACAGGGACACATGTGAGGATGGAAATGTGGCACCACTGTGAGAGCCAGCAGAGCTCTGCCAGGCTGTCCTGCAGCCATGGGTCTCCATGGTGTGAGCAGCTTGCTGGAGAGAGGGACAGTGCAGGGACAGCCCCCAAACCCCTGCCAGCAGCACCAGTGCAAGCAGCACTGCCACCCATGCCTCAGGGTATGTATAAATAAATATGCCTCACTTCTTGGATCTGGGCCTGTGCACCCATGGGGTGGGCTTGAGCTGTTTCCAAGCAGGGAAATATTTGGTGCAGAAGGGAGTTCATGTTCCGAGTGAAACTGAGCCAAGAGTTTGGCTAAAATTATGGTGGGACACACAGGGAAATAAATATCAACCGAGAAGGGTTCATAGTGGAAAACTGGGGGTACTTCCTTTGTTCTTTCCCTCCAATATAAAACTGCCTCTCTGCATTTTATAGGAATGCTTACCATTTAAAAATAATGGCCTTGCTTTTTGGGACTGTGGGGGTAGGAGTGGTTACATTACCAAAATTAGAAGCTGGGGTAAGAATAAAAGTTTTTCATCATATCTGAATTAAAGGGTGGCACGTCTGTTTTTTGTTTTTTTTTTTTTTTTTTTTTTTTTTTGGTTGTTTTTTTTGTTTGTTTGTTTGTTTTTGGGGTTTTTTTTTCTTTTTTTTTTCTTTTCCTTTTATTATCAAGATGCTTTTGGCTGAAGTCGGCGTAGTTGCAGTTCCTACTCCTTATAATGTCACGAACCACGGTTCCCAAATTCCCTGTTTCCTGGGATTACCGGCCATGGATTTGCAGCTGGCACTTTGCAGAGCCCGCCCCGCACCGCCCGTTCTGCTCCCGCACCGCCCGTTCCCCGTTCCTTTCCCCGTTCTTTTCCCCGTTCCCCGTTCCTTTCCCCGTTCCCTGTTCCGTTCCCCGTTCTATACGCCGTTCCCCGTTTCGTTCCCCGTTCCTTTCCCCGTTCCCCGTTCCCCGTTCCCCGTTCCCCGTTCCTTCCCCCGTTCCCCGTTCCTTTCCCCGTTCCTTTCCCGGTTCCGTTCCCCGTTCCCAGCCGGCGCTGCGGTGCCGCGGGCGGGCGGCAGAGGGCGCTGTGTGCCGCGGAACCGCCGCGCCCGCGCGGGACCCTGCGGAGCGTCCGTGCGACAGGGGGGACCCTGTGTGTGACAGGGGGACCCTCTGTGTGACAGGGGGACCCTCAGTGAGACATCCCCGTGCGACTGGGGGGACCCTCTGTGTGACAGGGGGACCCTCAGTATGACAGGGGGACCCTCAGTGCGACATCCCCGTGTGACAGGGGGACCCTCCGTGTGACATCCCCATGCGACAAGAGGGACCATCAGTGTGACAGAGGAGACCCTCAGTGCGACATCCCCGTGCGACAGAGGGGACCCTCAGTGCGACATCCCCGTGCGGGAGGGGCACTCGGTGCGGGCACGGGACCATCCAGACGGGACCGTCCTTGCGGGCGGGTGGGACCCGGCGTGCGGGACCCCCGGTGCGGCTCGCAGCCCCTCGGGGCGCGGGGCCAGGCCTTTGGCAGCGCCAGCACGGGTGTTTCTCGGTGCCCCCTGCACCCCCGGGGCCGCGGGCTCTGCTCCGCCCGTGCCCCGCACGGGGCAGCTCCTGCCGCGGGTGCGGAGCTGCTGGAGGCTGAGGGAGGTCTGCCTCACCCCCGGGATGGGCAGAACAACCAACCGAGGCCCCTCCCTCCCCCGGTTCTAATCCGAGATAATAATGCACTCGGGAAATTTTAAGCCTTCAGACAAATGACCCCAGGGGATGGCTTTGTGAATTCAGAGCAGATCCCGCTTGTTTCCTCAAGGCGGCAAGCCAGGAAATCATGGATTGATGAACCGCTTGACGGGCCTGCTAATGAAATTAGCAGCAGCTCCATGATTTTTTTCAGTGAGCAGGACAGGCAGATGTTGGAGGGAAGCACACAGTGGCACAGCTGCACTTGCAGGCTGCCTAAATTCCCTGCAGAGCGGACATGGGGCTCGGCAGATCCAGCTTTGGCTGCTGCCCATTTTACAGGTGGTTTCCCTGAGGCTCTCCTGGAGATGGGGAGCAGAGAGCTGCCAAAGGCATCCAGGAGGAAAACCCCACTGTAAGGGTCTGCTCAGCGCCCTGCAGAGATGTGCCCATGTGCCACAAAGCACTGAGCTGCCTTGTCCATATATTATTAATAATTTCCTTCTTATAGCTCTCTCTAAAGATAACTTCTGTTGTACAGGGGGTTTTCTCAGCTGTGTGTTGTGGATAGGAGACATCAAATATGGAGCAAATATATTGACTTTGGGAGAGGTCCTGCCAGGGGGAAACATGTACTTCACCAGACAGCCACCTATCAGACCAGGGAAGCCCCCTGACAGCTGCAGCAGATGTCTTCTGCTATCAAAGGATGCATCTTCAGACTGGCCTGCCTGCACCAGAGCTGCAGGAAAAGGCCTGGGATGCTCAGGTGAGTCACCCATAACTGCGTTGTGCCTCTCTGGGCTTCCCTCCCCTGTGAGCATTGATTCCAGGAATGAAATGAGTGTCTGGATGATACCCAGAAAAAGCTCTCATCGACCTGTGGGAAGTGCAAATACCCATTTCACAGCTGGGGGAATGGAGGGAGCCTGCAGGACACCATGGTGATAACTGCCTGCTTTTTGTTTTTCTTGAGGTGCTCATGAAGAGGCCATTTGGTGATAGTGAGCGAGCCCCAAAATAACCTCTGCTCAGGCTGTGGGCAGCAGGGCTGCAGCACAGGAGGCCACCTGGCTTTGCCCACTCTCCAGAGCTGAGTTGGGTCAGCGAGCTGCAGACAAGGTTCCTGTGAGTTTGGAGCAGTGGATTTAGGGATTGTAGGGTCTGATTCTGAGCCAGACCCTACACGAAGCCTGAAGCACAGCAGGCCCAACCTGGTGAGGAGATCTGTGTGCCAGGGGAATGGTGTGAAGCACAGGGGCAAGCCTGCTGAGATCTGTGTGCCAGGGGAATGGTGTGAAGCACAGGGGCAAGCCTGGTGAGATCTGTGTGCCAGGGGAATGGTGTGAAGCACAGGGGCAAGCCTGGTGAGATCTGTGTGCCAGGGGAATGGTGTGAAGCACAGGGGCAAGCCCCCATCCTGCTCTGTCATCCTGACCACACTGTGGCTCTCCTACGGACTGGTTGCACCCAAATCTCTTGAAAATCAAGAAAGTTTGGAAGCAACTCCAAACCCTCCAGCATGGGCCTCTTTTAGAGCTTCCTAGACAGCTTTTCTTCCCCCAACTCCTGCCTGCTCTGCACCCAGGGGAGCCAGGAGTGCTGCTGGTGCTGGTGCTGCTATCCCAGGAGGGAGGCACTGACTGCAGAAGGCTGCTGCAAGTGAGATTCCACCCCTTCTCAAGGGGCTGCATGTGGAGGTGGTCACCAGCCTCCCAAGCAGCCCTTTCCTGCAGGGGGAAAGATCCTGCTCAGGCTCCTTTGGGCTCAGGAGCTCTGAAATCAAAGCACTGCCTGCTTCTCCTCCAGGTAGAGGGAGGTTCCAAGGGAAAGGCTCTGCATTTTCTCGTGGTCCTCGGGTGGTGATGGATGTGCCCTGTCCTGGGGCTGCTCTTGGGAAATGGCTGGGGAAGCAGGAGCCCCTGCCAGGGCCCTGGTGGAGTTGCAATCTGTGTTTTCCTTGCAGCCCCTGGTGAGCATTAAAGGACCTTTCTGAGGTGTGGTCCCTCCTTTGGAGGGCAAAGCTGGTGCTGAGTGCCCAGCATGTCCCAGTTTTGTCCTGTGCAGCCAAAATCTTCTATCACCCCATGCTCATGTGGGGTCCCAGCGTGGTGTGGGGACTGTCACCATCCCCACGAGCACATCTCCCAGCCATCAGCAGCAGAACCACAGTGGATGGAGGCTGCAGACCTGCACACCACGCATGTCCAGGTCTGTGAGCTCCCGTGCTGACTGCTGGCTCATCCCCTCCTTCTCTCCTCTTCAGATACCAGGATGCTGCCTCCTTCTTGGGTAAACAAGCTGAAGTACCTGTTCCTTCCTGAATCCAAGCATGTGTTGCCATGACAGCAGCTCAGGGTGATGGGTGAGCAGGAGGTGAAGCCATCTCAACCACCTCCCTTGGAGGGATGGAATGGAAGATCCTGGGATGCCTTCCCAACATCACTTCTGCCCCTGACCCACCAGTCTGGGGCTTCTGAGGGGCTGCCTTGTCCCATCCTGGGGCTCTCTCTGGTGCCCAGCCCAGCCTGATCCTAAACGTTGCCTTTCGGTCTTGGCCACACCTCACATTTCATCTTCTGGACTGGAGAGTGGAGGGGAAACACAGGAGAGGATTTAGGCTTATCCTCCTTGGAGCCAGACAAAGTCTGTCACAGAGAGTGGATCCCTCTGCCTGCTTGCCTGGATGGATCACTGCAGATCCTTGAGCTCCTCCAGCACTGCGATGCCCAGGCGTGCTGTGGCATGGGGCAGGGCAGCTGTGGAGGGGCCACTGCCCTCTGTGTGTGGCTGTGCTCTGGGAAAAGCTGCCTGGGTGCCTGGCAAGGCAGGAGGGTCTGCAATGGCTTGGGTGGAGCAGGCTGCAGGCTGGGGAATGCAGGAGAGGAAGCAGAGCAGGAGCCTGAGCTGTGCCTGCAGTCCCTGCAGAGCTCAGGGGCAGCACTGATAACTCCACAGGCAGAGGATGGAGACCCGCCCTGGGCCCATGCCCACCATGTGGGTGCAGACCTCACTGAGGAGCTGCCAGGGCAGTTTTAAAAATGAGAAGGTACTTTGTCACTTCTCTGAGGAGCTTTTGGAGCATATTCAGAGCAGGAGTCCTTTCCTGCAGGCTCCTCATTGCTTCTAAGTCCTGGGATGGGGGTGGGATGATGCTCTTGGGGACTCTGCTCCCTGTACTCCAGGCCATGGTGGCATCTGCTTGCTGTGTGAGGTCAGAGGGACAGGGACCAAGCTTCCAGTCAGTTTCTGGCTCTTTGATGATCCCTTGAGAACAGCTGTTGGTGGCTATGCCACACAGAGGGATGGGGAGATGATAGGATGGGTAATAGAGAAAGAAGAGGGTGACAGTTTCTTACCTCATGAGTGGCTGTGGATGCTTCTGAGTGTGTTCCCAGCTCTGTCTCTGGCACAGCACTGTCTGGATGCTCCTCACTTGGCTCATTTCTTGAGATGCAAAGTTTTTACTCTTGTGGGAAGTGAGGATTCAGCAGCCACCTTCCCCTCCAGACAGACCCACACTGGCCAGGCTTAGGGAACCCCAGCTCCTGTCTTGTCATGAGCATCTTCCTCTTCACAGAACTGTAGAATGGCCTGGGTTGACCTTAAAGATATCTGGTTCCAGCCCTGCTGTTGTCTGCAGGGACACCTTCCCTTAGGCCAGGTTGCTCAGAGCTCCATCCAGCTGGACCTGAGCACTTCCATGGATGGGACAGCCACAACTTCTCTGGTGCCAGTGCCTCACCACCCTCACAGAAAAAAATTCTTGCTAATAGCTGATCTAAATCTACTCTCAGTCTGAACCCATTCCCACCAACTCTCTGCTAAGAGACACCTGGCCACAGCAGACACCTGAGGCCCTGGTGCTGGCCCCATCTTTCCCACCTCCATTCCCCTGTGAGTGACAGACACTGACTTTGGTTTTAAAAACCACCTTGTGCAATGGTGTGCAGAGCAGGTGAGCTGGAAGTTGTCTGGATTTTCTGGCCCCAGGCACGCCGTGAGTCCTGCACGTACCTGAGCCACAACGACAAACATCTCCCTGTGCTCTTCTCCTGACGTGAAGGGCAGAGGGCTATGCAAGCAGTGACCTTTGAGAGCCTCGCTGCAGCAACACATCCTGACTGTGTCTCCCCCCCATTTCTGGGTGGTTGTCTGCCTGCTGCCAGCCAGCCTTAAAAATACATGGGGCAAGTCAAACGAGGATTCACAGGGAGCTGAGGGAACGGGAATCTTGGAGATTCCTCTGGTAAAGAAAAGACACAGCGTCTGAGGGATGGTGCCTTGTAGGAGAGAGTTGTTAGACCAGAGTTTTCCCCATGTAGGAAACCCCATCAGGGGGGAGCAAGGATACCCCTGACTGCAGCTCTGCAGTCCTGCTGTGCCCTGTTCTCTTCCAGGCCCCTCATCCCTCCTTCCTTCCCCGCCCTGACTTGGCCCGGGTGGTTTTGAATGCCGCAGGAATCGATACTTTTAATTAGCTGCCATTCCTCATTTCTGCTTTATTGCTTGCACAAGCAAATTAAAAGTGAGCATGCTGTGGTGAGTGTTACCTTGGGTGGGCTGTGAGCACAGGCTGTATCTTGCCCCTGGAAGCCCTGAGGTGCTGCCAGTCACTGGGACAGGGGGTCAGAGGAGTGGCAAGGGAGGGCATGCAGGGGAGATGGAGAAATGCCTGGATTATTTGGGAGATGATGGAGAAATGCCTGGCTCATTTGGGAGATGGAGAAATGCCTGGTTTATTTGGGAGATGGAGAAATGCCTGGCTCATTTGGGAGATGGAGAAATGCCTGGATTATTTGGGAGATGGAGAAATGACTGGCTCATTTGGGAGATGGAGAAATGCCTGGTTTATTTGGGAGATGGAGAAATGCCTGGCTCATTTGGGAGATGGAGAAATGCCTGGCTTATTTGGGAGATGGAGAAATGACTGGCTCATTTGGAGATGGAGAAATGCCTGGATTATTTGGGAGATGATGGAGAAATGCCTGGCTTATTTGGGCTGCTGAGGGAAGGTGGATGCAGTCTCTACTTGAGATGAGGGACCTGGGGCTAACCAGCTCTGTGCTGGTTGGCCATTCTCCTCTGTGTCTTCATGGTGGGAAATCCTCTGGACTGAGAAGGTGGAGCTGTCATGGGCACACAGAGGAGCTTTGCCAGGGCTGAGCAGCCCCACACTGGGGTAGAATTTCGGGGCTGTTAGGCTTGTGCCCATTTTCATGGTGGTACCTGTCACATCTGTCCCCAGAAGCAGCCTGGGGAAGGCTGCAGGGGTGCAGCAGACAGGGATGGACCCTGCATCAGGCTGGTGTGGGGCTGAGCTTTCCCTTGCACTCAGAGACCCTGAAATCATCCCCCTGGAGGCAGGGCAGGACACAGATGTGTTATCCAGCTGCGAGGTGCTAACAAAAGCCAAACACACCAGCCAAACCCAGGCCATTCTACACACGCCTTATGCCAAGCCCAAAATTTATTGTTTGTCTAATTAAAAGTTTTAACACTATAACCAAAAATGCAATGAACAGTTGTTGTTATTATGAGTCCAGTTAAAATGCTGCTAGCACTGACAGCCTATTGATTGTGCAATCAATGCCTAACACATGCTATCAGCAGAGCTGCAGAGCTGCTGGGCAGGTCAGAGCCAGCAGTTCCCCTGTGCCCCTGGCACTGGGCTCCCCCTGGGGTCCAGAAGGGACAAGAAGCCATCACCCTCCTCAGCCCTTTGCCAGGAGCACTGTGCCATTCATCATGAGGGCTTCTTTTTCCTCCTGGAATCCACCTGGGACAGGTTTTATGTATTTTTCAACAGGCTTTATGCCCATCTCACTCTACTCTGGTCTGCAGGTTCGTGTGGCATCTGACTAAACCTGTTCCCCTGCACATCCATGGGACAGCCCCTGCCCCATGCTCCTGTTCCCTGAGGGGAATTCTGCTCAGCTCACAAGTGTGCACGGCCATCCCTGAGATGTGGGGGTCCCACATCATCTCTGCCCACATCTTCAAGACTCAGGCTCAAAACACTGCCTCTGCAGCTTATTCTGGGGCTTAGGGGGTTCACCCTACCCCAGCTCTTAAATAATTTATTTATATCATGATTTTGAACTGTATGGTGCTGAACCCACAGTGAGACCATTGTCCCTCCCACCTGGTCTCTGCTTCCCGGTCCAGGTCGCTGTCCTGTGTGGCATTCACATCTTCTGAAAAATCCCTTCACCCAGGATTCTTCTCCTGGGAAGCTGAGAAGCCTCAGAGAAAAAGGAAAACAATAATTATCTGATTTGCTTCTCCTGTATTTTGCTCATGTGGAATGTGTTTGGAGATTGTTTACCCACAGGTGATTGTTTCACTGGGTTTCTGGTGTGAGTTGTTTTGATTCTTTGGCCAATTGGGGCCAAGCTGTGTTGAGACCCTGGAAAGAGTCACAAGTTTTTATTATTATTATTATTGTTTTATTAATTTATTATTATTATTTTAGCCTTTATATTATTATTATTTTAGCCTTCTGTAAGTATCTTTTCTGCATTCTTTAGTATAGTATTTTTTAATATTATATAGCATCATAAAATAATGAATTAGCCTTCTGAGATCATGGAGTCAGATGCATCATTCCTTCCTTCATTGGGGCACCCCGCAAATACAATAGTCCTGAGGTGTCCAGAGCCACCCTTCACACCCTCAGTGTGAATCTGGGCTGCTGTGAGCCCAGACACGGCTCACACCTGCCCCCAGCACCTCAACAGAAGGAGCTGGAAATGATTACACCTCATGCTGTGTGCTGACAGCTCTTCTTGGAGCTGATGCTGCCACGAGCATGGCTTTTGGTCATCCAGCTGCAGCCCCTGCTTGGGGGCTGCCCTCCAGGACTGGCAGGAGCAGAACAAGTCTCTTGTGGAGTTCCTTCACCACTCTCAGGGCTGGAGGAGGAGCCCACACCCTGTGACAGGGTCCCCTGCCAGCCCTGCAGCCAGCAGGTGACACGGAGACATGTCCTGCTCCAGACACAGCTTTGCCATCTCCTGATGCCTTCCCCAGCCTGCTCACCTGGGACACAGAGAGTCTGACTGCTCCTCAAGCTGCTGTGATCCCTGTGTCTCTCACCTTTCCCTGGATGCTCCTAAATTTGGGACACAGAGAGTCTGACTGCTCCTCAAGCTGCTGTGATCCCTGTGTCTCTCACCTTTCCCTGGATGCCCCTAAATTTGGGGCTGTTCTGTGCCCTCCTACCTGAAGTCTGCTTTGGGCTTTCCTGCTGTGGCAGCCTGCATTTCCCTGGCAGTAATGTGCGCTGTAAGAGTTCTCCTGTGCCAACTTCTGCCTCGTGCTGGTGCTCCCTGGTTTCTGATAGTGTGCTAGCCTTGAAGGGAAAACTCCATTAGGGGAATTAAAAATGCTGAATGTAAAACCTTGAATGTAGCTGGGAGGCAGAATGAGGTCTGACAGATCCTCTGGCTCATCAGAGCCCTGACTGATGGGCGCCAGTGGGCTGCTGTCTGTAAGAATGACCTTTAGGGAAAGACAAATTGAGACAAAATGTCTCACGGAAAAAACAACCAAACCAGCAGTTTATGGAAATCTTTCTACTGCAAAGCAGTGGCAAAGGTTCCCTGTAAGCTGGCCTTGGCTTGATTGCTTTCTGTCAGACACAGAGAGCTTGTTCTTCTGGGAGAGCTCAGACTGACAGACCTCTTTGCATGGAGGCTATTTTTCCTTTTCCCCTCTCCAGCCTCAGTGGGAGGCTGGTGGGGCTCTGCTGCTGGCACACCTCAGGCTGAGGTGTTTCCTACCTGCTCACCAGCACAGGTCCTGCTGTCTCCTGAGCTCAGAAAATTTCTCAGCTGCCCCCTCCAAACCCAGCTCTGGCCTGGACTGGTGCTGTCCTGTCCTTCTCCCTTCTTCTTCCTAGCCTCCATCTGCTTGGTGATGGTGGCACTTTGGGATTGGTTTAGGATACAAATCACTGTCTAACATAGGTGATAGGTATTGGAACATAACTGTAAATACTGAATATGTAGTTTATAGTATAAAAGACAACACCAGCCCCGTGGGCAGGGAGTGTGCCTCAGACTGACCTGCAGAACAGACCTTGGCAGGCCAGACAGAAAATGTTTTAGATAAGAAATAATAAACAGCCTTGAGAATGACAGCCGAAGATTTCTGATTTCTTCTCAGACAGCTGGCTTGGGGAAAAGAGACTTTTAACACATCTCGGGATCATCTCTCAACCAGAGAGGGAACAGAAACAAGGGACATGGGAAGAGGGGTCTGGTGAGTGCCATTGCTGCTGTGGCCTGGCTGGAGCATCCCTGCAGGACAGGGGCTGAGCCCAGGCACCACCACCCACCCTGGCTCAGGGTTTTGGGCCTGGGATCCAGCCAGAGAGCACCAGACAGGGCTGGGGGAAACTCCTGCTTGGGAAGTGCAAGCATGCACCTTCAGATGCCACCAGCTTGCAAAGAGCTGTAATTTGAACTCCTGGTTTTGAAGCTCTGGGCTGCAGTTTTACCCAGAGCCAGAGCATCCCATCCCTTTTTCCTTTCCTTCTCCAGAATCCAACAGGACTTCTTAAATGAGGATGTGCCTTTCCAGCCTACCTGTTACTGTCCTTTTTCTGTAAAAACAGTTTCCATTTGAATTGCTGGGACTACAATGTGAAGACAGTTTTTACTGGGGGCATGAATCTTCTTCAGTGTCTGTCTGCCATGGATGGCTGTTCCCTCATCTCTCTCTTTTGTAGCTTTGTCAGAAGGACAAAAAATAAATGGTTTTTGCATCAGTGTCTTTGCGTGTTGCTTGCCCAAGCAGGGGCAATGTGGTGGTTCAGGCAGAGAAATGGAGGGAGCAGATTTCTGCCCCTCAGCTGCTTTGGGCCATGAGGTTCAGCCCTGAGATTTCTACTGCACAAAGCTTTTGTGACTCAGGACACATCTGCAGTGCTGTGCCCTCATGGGTATTACCCCACAGGGCAGTCCACAGTGCAAACCCCTAAGCTCTGATGGAGATGATTGCCCTGTTTCCACTGAGAGGGCTGTCAGGTTTGGCACTTCCCTTCTTTCATACCCATATTTTCATGGAGCTGCCTGTTCCCTCTCAGCCTTTCTCGCTGCCCCACGTTGTACTCTTGGTGAGTTCAGCATCTGGGGATTCCCTGACATTTTTTGAGGCCTCAGTCTCATTCAGACTGAGGCACTGGGCTCTCAGCTGGTTTTCCAGGTGGTTCCACACTCTGTGTGTGTCCCTGCTTGCAGGGCAGGGTGCTTTTTAGTTACAAACCATCCTTAGGGAAGCTGGGTTTCCTTGGTGAGGGTCTCAGCCCTGCCAAGCCCTGGGGAGGGGTTCTGGACAGTCTGGGCATCCCTGAGGTCAAACCCTCTGAAAAGTGGCTGTCTGCTGAGTAGGGAGGGACTTTATTTCCCTGCTCTGAGACAGAAAATCCTTCTCCTTCACCTCGTTCTGCTTGCCACAGCATGGCACCCATTAGGGATAATCAGTTAACCAGCCAGGCTAAGGGACAGGGCTTTGTTCTTGGCCTCTCTTTTCCCCAGCTCACCTTCTGAGACATGAAAGGAGAAAACAAAACCAGAGCAGCTCTGAGGGCACACCTTCATCCTCCCCCTTTTCTCAGCCCTTTTTTCCCCCCCATTCCCCTGCCTTTCCCTGTTCCTTGCTCTGCTGTGATCCCGCGTGTGGAGCACTGAGGCCGCTGACACGGATGCCCTCATCTCCAAGGGTATGGCTGGTGTTTGGGATTCAGAGGCAGCTTCAGGACAGAGTTCTGACTAATCTCCTCAGATAAGGAGTGTCACAGCAGGAGTTGCAGGGCAGAAGGTCTGACACCCCGTCTCTGGTGCTTGGTTTTTATTTAACTCCCTCCCAGGAGCGGTTGAGGGGATGTTCCAGCCCTGCCAAAGGGGGTTGCTCCTGGACAGAAAGCAGCTCTGTCTGTTCATCTCCCAGCTGGGTGGGCACTGCAGGCTGCCCAGCACGTCCCTGCCTCATGGCCCTCCTCGCCAGGGCAGGGAAAATGTGGAAAAAAGGGGCTGAAATGAGCTGCACATTGTAAAGCAGCACAGGCGTCCTGCTGTAAATGGAGTGACAGGCAGGAATGAGCACAAAAGAATGAGATGGATAGATAGGAATGAGGGATCAATAAACTGAGCCTAAAGATAGCAAGAGAGATGCACTGAGGGCTGTTGACAGAGAAATAGATGTTGGAGCCAGAAAGATCCTCGAATAAGAGAAACATCAAATGAGGGAAGGGTCATTCTGAGTGCACTTCACTGCTGGGCCAGGATTAGCCCACACAATAAGTTTTAATGCTTCTTTTTTCCTCTCCTAGGTTTAAACCTCCTAAGTGGTGGGATGGGGGCAGCTCCACTCATGCCAGTGGGTTCAGGCCTGTGTGGTAGAGTCAGTTCATTGAATATTCTGGAATAATCCTTTCTCAGGCACCACCATAGCCAGGGAAAGGCTGCTTGCAGCAACTTCATGGGGCCAGGCTGCAAAACTACTGCTCTTACAGTTATATATGTCTGAGCACAGACAAATATATCTCTTGATCAAGTCTATGTGCTCTGTATCATACATTGGATTTAAATCAGCTTAGCTGTAATTGGGACCAGCTTTTCTCTGGACCCTGCCACTGTCATCCATGAGGAGTGGCAGTTTTGGGAAAGGAGGAAGGTGTAAACCAAGCAGCATTGGGGTGCTGAGGTACAGAGTGTCCTGGAGGACCCAGCCTGACAGAGGGGAGTTGAAGGGAGGGGATTTTGGTGGGGTAAGGAGTATCAGCATCCAGGTGTTGATCCCTGGCAGCTTGACCTGTTGCACTAGGGCTGGATTTGGTTTGTTTTTCACCAGCCTGATGACCAGTGAGTTTGTTACAGGGTCCCTGTGGTGTCCTGTCCTTATGGGATCCTGCTCCCCAGGTCCCCAGCACAGCTCTCTGCCTAAAAGCCTGCTGAGTTTGAGAAACCTCATACTCTGGAATTGCTTCGCTTCTTAAGGGCTGGTCTGAGCAATGAGCAAAAGACTTCAGCAGCTCGATAGCAGCTGTTGATTTCCTCTTGTTTTATTAATTAGGCAAGCTATTCCCCATCTCCCTCCTTCTTGGCAGGCATTTGATTAAAACCTGTGAAGGCAGCGAGGCAGAGGAGCCCAGCCCTCCTCTGCATGGTCCTGGGAGCCAGGCAGGGTGGGCACCTCCCTCTGGGGTCAGTGTCCCTGCAGCCCTGCAGCCCAGCCGGTGTCTCTGAAAAGCAAGCAGGACTTGCAGGGGCTCATCCTGCCCAAACCTGACCTGGAAACGAGGGGCCAGACATGAATCCAGAGCCTGAGGGGAGAGATTTGTGTGAGGATGGCTCAGATCCCACCCCAGGAAGGTGTCTCTGCTCATGGTAAGGGCAGAGCTGCAAGGGGGGTGAGCTGGGCTCCCTGGAGCTGCCTCCCTCCCTGCCTCACCTCCAGCTCATGCCAGCCCAGCCCTTCCCCAGGGAAGTGTCCATGGCCAGGGCAGTGATCAGGAGCTGGAGCCAGCCATCAGCCCCAATGCATATTTAATGCCCCAGGGGTGAGCAGGGCTGCAGTGGTGTGTGCTGCCAGGAGAGCTGGGGAGCTCTGCCACGGCCCTTCACAGTCCTGCATTAATTATGACAGGATAAATAATTCACTGGGCTAATAACAAAGACTTGTTTTTAATGGTTATGGAAATCCCAGCTTGCTCCTAGAAGCGGGGGTGAGAAAGGAATGTCTGGCTCTGCTTGAGCCAAGAGGACAGCAGGGCACAGGGGTGTGCTGGGGCTGCTGGGTGGTGACATTCTGGGGGGATCTGTACCCCTTGCTGGCCCAGGCACAGCCCAGGGATGTGAGGACTCCTCCCAGCACCTGCCAAGTGTGTGTGGAAAGCCTGGGGATGAGAGGATGAAGAACCAGCTCCTGTGGGCCCAGGCAGCTGTTTTCCTGCTGCTCACAGTGAGGAGCAGTTTGGCAGTCACCTTCCTCCCCAGTGTCTTGGTTGGAAAACCCAGGTGTCTGCTAAGGAAGGCAGGAGCCTCCCCTGAAATGGAAAATGTAAACCCCCTCCCTCTGAATTGTTATAATTTTGAAATTAAGGGGCTCTCAGGCAGAGATATGGGAGCAGGAATGACAGTTCTTTACTAGGAAAAATAAAAATAAACAATGCAGTAATACAAAACAGTACTGACAGAGTCAGAACATGCCCTGCTCCCCTGTGGGTCAGGGTGGTGGCACAGTCCCATCCCATGGGGGCTCAGCCCTCCTGCAGTGCCAGCTGTGCTTCTGCTGGAGCAGGGATCCTGCACAAGGGGGGAGTTTTCCTCTGCAGCTCCAGGGCTGCTGGAGATGGGCCTGGTGCTCCTCTGGGAATGCAGGGCAGGAGAAAGCTGCTCCTGTGGGAATGCAGGGCAGGAGAAAGCTGCTCCCCTGGGAATGCAGGGGGCAAAGGCTGCTGTGCTGTTCCAGGCTCAGATTGTATCCAGGTAGGAATGCTTGGCTCCTGCCCTGGGCGGAGCATCTCCCCATGGAATGCTGGAATTTGATCAGCCCTGCAGGGACACTCCCTGGCCATGAACAGAAGATAATTAATACTTAACAACCCATGAACAGCAGAGATCTCCTGGAGGGAGGATTGGCTGTGGCAGAGATAAAGAAAACTTCCCCATGAACAGCAGAGAACTGCCCAGCTCTGACAGATGGGGGTAGAACACACCCCCAGAAAAACACCCAGGGCCCCCTGAACACCAGGGCTGAACATCTCCTCCTCTCCCCCACATCCCTGCTTCTGCTTCCCCTCCCTCCTCCACTTGGCCTTGTCTAATCCTGCAGGAAGGGTGAGGCCCCTGAGCTCTGCTGGGCCATTGATCCTCCAGGAATCCTCCTCTGGGAGAGGCAGCTCCTGCTTGGCCCCTGCCTGCATCTCCTCTGCCTCCCCTTCAGGCCATTCACTTCTCCCTTCCCTCTCCCCAGACCTGCTCTTTCACTTCCTCAGACATAAATATGGATGTTTTCATGTGCCACTATTGTCCTTCAGCTTAAATAGCTTCCCCTCCTCCCTGGTGTTTGGCCTCCAGGTGTATTTATAGAGAAAAAAAATCACATCACTGCCAGTCTGCTTTATCAAGGCTGAGCAAGCTCTATTCTTCTACAAAGCTTTTATACCATGTGTCCTCCATTCACCAGCTCACTCAGGTGCCCTTCTCTGCTCCTTTTGAACCCTCCTGAATGTGCAGAGCCTTCTGATGGGTGATCTGGGCGAATAATTTTACTTTTCTTGCCTTGGCTTCCCTACCCATAGAGACCCCATCCTGTGGCATGGGGTGAGTTAGGTGCTGTAGGAGGTACAGGAGATTTCCCCTTCCCAGCCCAGTTCCTCAGTGTGGGCTCATTTCAGTATTTTGTGCATTTCCATCTCAACAGAAACATAAACAGCAGAGTTATGGAACCACCAGTCCTGCCCCAGCCCACTGCAGGCAGCTCAGAAAAGCTGAGCAACCCAGAGTGGGCTGGATGGGGATAGCTCACCCACACATCACCACACGTGTCCTGACAGGGGCCTAAAACCTGGAGAAAAGTCATGGCAAAAATGTTTTCCAGTGAAAACAGCAGCTGGGGGCTTGTGTGGTGCCACCATCTCTTGAGGCTGAAGAGGTTTCCTGAGTGTCTCAGAAGACATTTGGACCCCATGGTCATTTTTCTCCTCGGGTGTTCTGTCACACTCAGGGTTTATCAAAGCTTTCCTGGGCTCATTGACTCAGATAATTTTCTTTCTTGGCCCTTCCCCGTGGATGAGCCCTTGCTGGGCAGTGGAAAGAGCTGCTCCTGCAGGTTGTGCTCCTCATTCCCCTCCCAGCGGGCTCTGAGCAGCCCCAGGCTGGGCTGGGCAGCTCCATCTGCCCCTCCTGGCCCCAGCCCAGCTCCAAAGCCACCAGCACCAGGTCACAGAGACCCTGGGAGGGCTCACAAACCTGCCCTGCAGGGAGCCCTGCTGGCACCTTCCCTCCAGCCTCATTCTTCCCATTCCAGGACTCACTTTTGGCTGCTTTTGGGTCCTCCCACTCCCCACACGTCCCTGCTTTGGTCACCATCTCCAGGGAGCTCCAGCACTAAGAGCAGAGAGGGGAAACTGCTTTATCCCTTTGCCTTTCTCTTTCAGACAGGTCCACCCAGCCTGGCAGGACAAACCCAGTGTGCTTTAGCCCTTTTTCTCCTGTGTCTCTGCTGCTGATCATTCTTTCTTCCTGCTCCTGTCTTGCAGACCCATCAACTGAGATGGCGCAAGGAACAGAGTGCATCTAAAAAAGGATAAAGAAACACCCTGGGACTGTTCCCATCCAAGACAGGAGCCCAGGACAGCCTCGAGCACTGACTCTGTTGACACAGGAGAATGCAGCAGATTTCATGTGGAAAGTGGCTGTTCCAAGAGGGGAGTGCAGCACAGCTCAGAAGTGCTTATGTCTGAGGAGCTGCTGTTTACACAGGGGAATAGCACGCTCACCTTGCTGTTAGAGCACAAAACAAATGTTTGCCCAGGTAAGTGCAGATCCCCGGCTCAGCCTGGGCTCTGGGTGTGTAGCTGAGGAGCACACACACAGGGAGGCACTGTCTGAGCAAGTGCTGCAGCTTCCTTGTGCTGCCCTGGGTGTCTGAGAGCAGTGCAGCAGCTGGAGAGCTGCTCCAGAGCCTCCCTGGGCACCTGCAGTGCCACCAGGGCAGGTGAGGGCTGGCTCTGGCCAGCTGTGCTCACAGCCGAGGCTGGGCTGGGCGAGGCAGGACTTACACTCCTTTCTCAAGAATGAAAATAATTAAATTAGAGTTTACACTGATGAAAAACTGCTTTTCATACTCTTCTTAGACAAATTATCTTTCCCTCTGTTGTTCTTGTTCCAAGTGGACTTGGTGAAGAAAAGCTCTGATGGATTTCCTCTCCATTCCTGTTCAATCAAATAAACACGTTTTCACAGCACCAAATTCCCACTGTATTTTTTCCAAGCCCTTGGAGAATGTTTTGGGGCCATCACCTGGATTTAATCACTGTTGTTCTGTGGGGGTGTGGCACCTTGGTCCTCTTTGTTTCCAGCACTGGAGACATGGCCACAGGTGCTCTGATGGTTAGAAAGGTCACATCCCTGTCTCCCCTTCCTGCTCCTGCCTATTTCTGCTCAGATCCTGCTCCTGCCATGGCACAGAGCAGCTCTGGTGACTGAGACCTTCTCAGGGGTACTGGGGGGAGAAAAGAGGAAGAGAATGGAAAGTGGAGTGGGGATGTGTGCTGGGGAGGTGCTGCACTGCTGGTGACAGGGCTCGTGGTGGGTGGGCAGAGTCCCCCTGCACTACAGCCACGGTTTGCATTTCAGAGCAAGCATTCCCAGAGATTAGCTGTTAGGAAATGCTGTTCCCTGGCAGGGTGGGCAGAGCAGGGTTCCCTGGCACAGGTTTCCCAGAGCAGCTGTGGCTGTCCCATCCCTGGCAGTGCCCAAGGCCAGGCTGGATGGGCCTTGGAACAGCCTGGGACAGTGGGAGGTGGCCCTGCCCATGGCACGGGATGGCTTTAAGGTCCTTCCAACCCAAACCATTCTGTGGTTGTGTGATTTCAGGCTGCTAACAGGAAAGGAATCAGCTCTTTCCTGTCATGGGAGGAACAAAAGGTACCAAACAGCTCCATGAGAACCGGGTGGTGTCACGAGGCATCTCCTTGGTCCTAAATGTGGCAGCCACTGAGGTTCCTTGGGAAGCAGCACCTTCCAGGGGCTGAAAGCCCCATTCACTCTGCCAGAAGCCTCTCTCCTTGGTGGCAGTGCCTGGGAGTGTGTGGGCAGGCAGGTCAGCGTGTGTGGGCTTTTGTTGCAGCACACATTGGGAGCTGTGGGGATCAGCCTCTTGCCAGACTGAGGAGGGCTGCTGCTGTGCTTCCTGTGCTGGAGCCCGTGGGCTGGCGAGGAGGAGGCAAACCAAAATATTTATACCATAAAATGTGCACTTTTTTTCGAGCTGAAGCTTGGGCAGCATCCCAGCCCGTCCATATGGGCTCGTAGACATTGCTTACCTGATTTCCTTCTCTCTTGGGGACAGATGATGAGGCTGCTTGGCTGCAGAGGGGGAGGCAGGCAGCTCCCGTGGCCTCCCTCTGTGGCTGTGGGGTCTGCAGGGCTGTGACTGCTCTTCCCATGTCCCCTGTGTCCCCGTGTCCCTGGCTGGAGCTGTCCCTGCCCGTGGGAGGAGGCAGTGACCCATCTCCCCAGGCTGGGGAGAGGCCCCTGGGTCAGCCCTGCTGCTGGCTGGGTTCACACTGCCCAAGGCCTTGCTGAAAGCTCAGCCCACCGGGCAGCGCTGCTGCTCTGAGAGCTGGGCAGGAGAGCAGGGCACGTGTGGAGGGCAGGCAGAGCAGGGCTGTGCCCCCAGCACGGGCTCTGAGCAATGGCAGCCACACACAGGAGCAGCTCTGAGGGTGCTGTACACCTGGCCATGCCTCAGGGTTCAGCTTTTCTATTTTTCAGATTCTGAGCTGCTTTAGTGTGTGGGTCTGGGCTTCACATTAGGGGATGGAGAGCTCTCTGCACAGAGCAGGGAGACAAAACAATTCCTGCTCCAGCTGGGGACCAAGGACAAATGATCCAAATCTCAGCCCCAAGACCACAAACAACGTGGGCTGAAGAGAGAAAAACAAAAAGGATGGGACTGCATGGGCTAAAGCTGTAACTGGACAATTAACTCCAATATGCAAATGGAGCAGAACTTATGAAAGTGAGAGACGTCATGACTGGTTGTACATTTTTGTGACCATTTAGAGTTGTGCTGCCCAAAGTGGATCTGTTGAAGCCTCTTAATAAATCCCTACTTTATTCTTTAACTGTTTTAGCTCAGCCTCCACAAGGCATCGCTGGTGCTGGGCAGGAAAGCACCTCCTCAGCTCTGGGGTGCTGCTGTGGGGCTGGGTCCTCTTTCCTGGGCCTGGGACAAGGGGCACTGCAGCAGCAGGGCTGGAAATGCAGGGTCATTGATGAAAGCTGTGGGACAATGGGTGTGTGGCTCTGCTGCTGTGAGCCACTGGGCAGGGCCAGCGTGAGCCCCTGGGACCTGAGCCTTTCAGTGCATCCTGCACCTGCAGCAGGCTGGAGGCATCCTGACCCTCCCTGGGCTTTGGGAGAGATGCTGGCAGCATCCTGACCCTCCCTGAGTTTGGGAGAGATGCTGGCAGCATCCTGACCCTCTCTGGGGTCAGGGAGAGATGCTGGCAGCATCCTGACCCTCCCTGAGTTTGGGAGAGATGCTGGCAGCATCCTGACCTTCTCTGGGGTCAGGGAGAGATGCTGGCAGCATCCTGACCTTCCCTGGGCTTTGGGAGAGATGCTGGCAGCATCCTGACCCTCCCTGGGATGCTGGGCCTCTCTGCAGTGCCTGTGGTGTTGTTTATCCTCCCTCCCTCCTGCCTGAGGCGTGGCTCAGCCCTGTCCGGCCCTGGGAGGAGGCAGTCCCTGTCTCACGGAGAGGCTGCCAGCACGGGGGCTCGTTTTGTGATCACACTGTGGAACGGGGGTGTTCAATCTTCAGCCTGTCCACTGGAGACGTCCCTCTCATCCCCTCTCTGACAAGATTTAGGATGGTCACGGCTAACTGGCTCTCGTTATGGCTGTGCCCATAAATCCTTCTGTTCCCCTCTTTCTCTGCTCTCCCCCGCAGCGGCCACTCGGCTCCAGCCCCGGGTGATGTCCCCCTGCTGCCCTCGTCCCGTGGTCCCTGCTTGTCCCTGCTGTCCCCACCTGCACTGCTGTGCCCTTGGTGTCCCATCCCTCCTGTTCTCCTGCAGCAGGCTCAGCTCCAGCGCTGCCTGGGCAATTCCCCCTCCTGCTGCTCCCGTGGCTCCCCCAGCCTTGCTCCTGAAGCCCAGAGCTCAGGGGTTTGGGTTCCAGAGCTCCCTCCTGCCAGGGCTGCTCAGCCAGGCAGGGCATGAGTCAGCCCTGGGCTCTGAGTGACATCTGCTGCCTTCTTTGAATGCCCAGCTCACTTTTGACATGTTTTTGGCTCTGGCTGTCCAGCTGTATTGATTACACTTTTCATGGAGCGAGTGTTCTTTCTGCCTTTAGGTCTCATGCAGACACGTTTCTGTGGTACAAGAGGTATGCAATTAAAACAAACTGAGAGAGGGAAAGAAAGAGAGAGAGAAAAAAGAAAGGAAGAAACAGAGAGAAAAGAGGGAGGGAGGGAGGGAGGAAGGAAGAGAGAGAGAGGAAGGAAGGAAGGAAGGGAGGAAGAAGAAGAAGAAGAAGAAGAAGAAGAAGAAGAAAGAAGAAGAAAGAAGAAGAAAGAAGAAGAAAGAAGAAGAAAGAAGAAGAAAGAAGAAGAAAGAAGAAGAAAGAAGAAGAAGAAGAAGAAGAAGAAGAAGAAGAAGAAAGAAAAAGGCCTCCACATAAAACCAGACCTCGTGTCCTGCTCCTCTAATTGCCTGTGAGCAGAGATAGCAAATAAAAAATCTTCAAGGCTTCTTATTTAATTTTTAAGAGCACAGCTTTTTGCAGACCTCTGGCCCAAAACACAGGCTGATGAGGGTTTCTTTTGGATATATAGAGAAGACCACAATGGTTTTGTCATCCCTTGAGAGCATGGTAACCCCACTCCTTTCTTTTCTCTAGGAAGGGAGTACTAGTGATGGGAGTTTTACTGCCACAGGCACTGGCTGTGTGCAAAGAATATTACAGATTTGTGTAAGGAAAGACTGGTTTCAGTTCCTGGGCCTTGGGAATTAAAGCTAGCAGTGAAACCCCTGCAGCCCTTCCAAGAATCTCCACGTGCTCCTCCATCCACAGAGAGGGTGTGAAGGAGGCACTGAAGGGGTAGAATTGAAAGACACCACTTAGAAAACAGCCAGAGCTTTATGAACAGAAGCAGGGGTCCACTGGCACTGGCTGCTCCCCGCAGACCACAGCAGGGCCCTGGAGCTCAGGGGTCACTGCGGGAGGAGCTGAGGGGGAGCAGCCACAAATCAAAGAGAATGGTTTCAGAGGGAGACCAGAAGGGGAAATGCAGATTTCTATGGGATACTGCCCTGGGAGCGAGACCAGCCCTGGCAGAAAGTGTGGATGCCCAAAATGCAACTGAGGAGGAGCCTGTGAAGGCTCCTGGGCATCAGGTTTGGTGTCTCCAGGTGAGGAAAGGCCAGGAGCTGCTGTGGGGCAGACCTCCCTCCCTGGCCTCGAAGGGAAACGGAGTCTCCTCCACTGGGCTCACAGCCACTCCTGCCCAAACGTTTGCATTTGGGGTCTGGACACCTGCCAGCCCAATTCAGCTCTCTGTAGTGGCCAAAGAGCCCCAGGAGATGGAGTTGGGCTGGCTCACCATCTGTCTGAGCTGGTGGCAGGGCTCTGGTGCCAGCCCCAAAGGGAGCTGAGCCTTGTCCCTGCACTGGGGCAGCAGGGACAGCCCCCCCGGGCAGTGTGCCAGGCCACAGGGACACCCTGGGACAGAGCAGGGACACCCTGGGACAGAGCAGGGACACCCTGGGGCACAGCAGGGACACCCCGGGACAGAGCAGGGACACCCTGGGACAGAGCAGGGACACCCTGGGACACAGCAGGGACACCCTGGGGCACAGCAGGGACACCCTGGGACACGGCAGAGACACCCTGGGGCACAGCAGGGACACCCTGTCCCACCCCTGCAGCACGGGCAGAGAGCCCTGGCAGTGCTGCTGTCCCTGGCCGTGGCCAGCTGGGCAGGGGGCTGGTGGGCATGCCAGGAGAGGAGTCCTGCCTGCCGTGGGTGCCAGTTTGGAAGGAAAGCACTGATCCCGGGCCAGTTTTCCAGTCCATTTGGTTCCTCTGTGCCTTGATGGGGACATTAAATAGCAGGCAGCATGTGCTGAGCCTGGGCATCTCGTGCCTGTGTGGAGAGGCTGGTGCTGAGCAGTTCTCAGGCACAGACACGGGGGGGGCCATTAGCAGACCTGACTGTGGCTGTGTGGTTGTGTCCAAGGGTCCCTAGGATGAGATGAGAATATATCATATTATATTATATTATATTATATTATATTATATTATATTATATTATATTATATTATATTATATTATATTATATTATATTATATTATATTATATTATATTATATTATATTATATTATATATTATATTATATCATATCATATCATATCATATCATATCATATCATATCATATTATATTATATTATATTATATTATATTATATTATATTATATTATATTATTACTGTACTAAAACTATTCTAAAAGAATAGAGAGGATCCATCAGAGAGCTAGAAAGGAAAGGAATGTAATGAATAATAAAAAACTCATGACAGACAGAGTCCAACACAGCTGGACTCCGATTGATCATTGAGTAAAAACAACTCACATGAGACCAAAGATGCACCTGTAGGTAAACGACCTCCAGACCACGTTCCACAGCCATCAGATAGTTATTGTTTACATTTCTTTTCTGAGGCTTCTCAGCAGAAAATCCTGGCAAAGGGGTTTTTATAAAATATCACGGTGACTGTGGCTGCAGAGAGGAGTCTCCCTGCAGGACACGCAGGGCCACTGCTCCTGCAGGAGCTCGTGGTCCAGTCCTTCCCCAGCCGTGGGCTTGATTTGTGGACTGCAGCAGCCAGGGAGTGAAATGGTCCTGCAGGCAGGCTGTGCAACCCTGTGCAGGCTGTTCTCCAGGTGGGCCATGCCCGTGGCTCACACCCCAGGGTGTGGGAGCAGCCCAGGGACAGCAGAGCAAGCCCTGCACGTCTCTGCTCTGCCCCAGTCCAGCCCCAGCATCCGTCTGCTCCCAGCAACTGAACCTTAAACAAGGTGTGTTTTTCCCCTACACTTGCCTGTTCATTGACTGGATTTCAAATAAGATCACCACGGGTCTTAAGCAGAGCTCCCTAAATTAATCTGCTGAGCATAATCATCAGAGAAAGGCTTGTTTCTGCAAGGCTGTACCTTGCGCTCGTTAGGAGGTGAGTGGCAGCAGCTGTCACTGAATAATCGTTCTCATTAACTCATCTTTGTACCTTTCCTTGGCCTGATGAAACCCTCTCTCCAAAACACAGCCTTGGGGGCTGCTCAAAACCACAGCAGACAAACAGGGAGAGACAGGGACAGGGAGGCTGGAAACTCATCCACCTCCTGATGCCACAGAGACAATTCAGAGGGAGAACTTGCCCCAGCTCCTGTTCCCTGCTGGGCCTGGCAGGAGGGACCAGCCCCTGGGCCATGGCCCAGCTCACCATGTCTGCCATCCCTTCGTCCTTCCCCCTGCTGCCAGTGGCCCCAGCAGGGACCAGTCCCTGGTGAAGAGCTGCCTGCATCACCTGGGGCTGCTTTCTTAAGAAAACTCTTGTAAATCTAACATGGGCTTCATTACAGGATATGCTGTTTTGTGATAGTTTTTGCAATCCCAGAACCCAAAGGCACTGGAAGGGCACTCTCAGACCCCGGTCCCAGCTGTGGGCCAGCAGGTCAGGGTTGTAGCCTTGTCTCTGGTGCTGGTTTCAGTGGTAAAAATGATGTGGGAACCCAAGGCCCCTTCTGCAGGCTGCAGAGACCGTGCTTAGAGATGCCACCAAGTGAGCAACCTTGAGAAAATGACTTTAAGTCAAGGGTTTCAGGCTCAGATTTCAAAGCCATTTCCTAAATCCAGGTTTTAGCATACTCATTGTGGCCCTGGGGTCTGTCAGGCATCTGGAACCTCTCCTTGCCCCTGTGTCTCCACTTCAGAACAGCCCTTCTTTGCCTCCTGCCATCCCAAACCCTGAGGTCCTCCAAGTCCAGTGTGCGAAGGAGGGAATTGCATTGATGCCTTAAAGAACCTAGAAATTAAACAGCACCCTTTCAAGATTATATTAGTATAGGAGATGATACAAAGTTTGGTCTTTTTTGGTGGCCTCAAGGGGCAGATATGGAACATGTCCACTAAATGCCCAGCCCTTCATGGGGTGAATACAGTTTTGTAAGTTTAGCAAATTAGCATGATTGACAAAAATCACCAATTAAGAGCACAAGTGGTGATGCAATTCCACCCCCTCCAGTTCAAGCCCCTTCTAAATTCTCCCCCCTCATACAGGACTAAACTTTGTAGATGAAAATAGGGGCTCTGGAATGTGTTTTGTCTTTCTGCTTAGGAAAAAGGTAGGGAAAAGTACTGGGAACACCAGCCACATATACAACAATAGGCTACAGAGCTGAAAATATATGGATAAAGAATACAGAGAATATATACAATAAAAAAAAACAAAAAGGGAAAAATATCATTAGACATCAGCACGTGGTTTACATCCATCTGTGCCTGCAAACAGAGAAATACTCAAAAAGCAGATTCAGAGAGAGCAAGGCAGGAAGGAGGAGTCCTTCCCCTGAGGAAGGCACCAGGGCAGGACAGGGAAGGTGAGCAAGTGGTGCAGTCTCAAGGATGAAGGAGATGAGAGAGATAAGAGAGCAATGGAGAGAGCGAAGGGCTGTGGGTGCTCTGTCAGCTCTGTGGGGACAGTGCTGGGACAGAAGCTGAGGGGTGCTGTGGCTCTCTGCCCCCTGTCCCTCTCTGCCTCCTCAGCTGTTCAGAGGTGCAGGATCCCTGGGAGCCCATCCCGACCCGAGGAGCTCCCTGCTCCTGCTCTCGGCACAGCATCTCTCCAGGACACTGACCACTTGTGACTTTTATTTGACCAATGGTCTGGTGCTGACAAGGAGCATACGGCCGGGGCTGGAGCAGCAGCAGGAGCCATAGATTATCCCTAATTGCCTGCAGCAGACGAAGCTGACCTTCAGAGAGCACAGCCATGAATCTTCACCCAGCGCAGGGAGTGACGTGTGGGTTTACTGTCTGCTGCCTTTGCAGCTCTCTTGTGTTTGTGGGGTTCCCAGAAAAAGGAAGGAATTATGGATCTGACTCCATGTTCTTAGAAGGCTAATTTATTATTTTATGATCTCTATTAAAGAATATTAAACTAAAACTATACTAAACTATACTAAAGAATACAGAAAGGATACAGACAGAAGGCTAAAAGACACTAATGAAAAACTTGTGACTCCTTCCAGAGTCCTGACACAGCCTGGCTGTGATTGGCCAAAGAGTCAAAACAATTCACATGAAACCAATGAAACAATCACGTCTTGGATGAACAATCTCCAACCACATTCCAAAACAGCAAAACACAGGAGAAGCAAATGAGATAATATAGTTTTCCTTTTTCTCTGAGGCTTCTCAGCTTCCCAGGAGAGAAATCCTGGGCAAGGGGATTTTTCCAGAAAATATGATGGTGACACAGCTCCACCAAACCTCTGCTGCTGTGGCAAGAGAAGAAGAAGGGCTGGGAGGATCTGCCCTGATTTGCAGGTGTCTCCCAGCCACAAGGCAGGAGCACACCTGAGCTTTCAGGTGTGTTTTCCCTGCAAGCTGTTCACAGCTAGTGGGCAAGAGGGAGACAGACAGACGGACATGGAACAGCAATGTTTTCTGTAGCCTTCTCTGCAGAAAGTAAATCTGCTCTGTTAGACCAGGAACATCATTCAGAATGCTATGGAAACCTGGGGTTTTTGTGGTGTTGGTGTCTTTATAACTCAGCTTGGGTGAAGGCAGAACAGCTTCCAAAAAGGCATGAGAAGCTGAACAGGAAGGTCTGGGCTGCCAAGGGGAAAGTGCCCTACAAACCTTGCAGTGCTCCACCACTGAGGCAGCAGGGACCAGCTGAGCTGGAAGCAAATGCCACTTCCAGAGTGACCTGAAGGATCCCACAGCTCTTGCTGTCTTTGAAACAGGGTCCTGTGCTCCTGCTGGGACGGAGGGAGATGGCACAGCACCTGCCTTTCCCTAACCCCAGCCTCGATGGGGCTGGGCAGAGCTGCCTGTCACTGTGGCTCCAGGGCTCAGGCTGTATGGAGAGGGATGAGACATGAAATCTGTAGGGTCTGTCTGCGTGGTTTCCACTTCTGCAGTGCCAGTAGTCACCACGCACACGTTGCTGATTTGGGAGGATTCGTGTCAGATGCTTGGTCACTCTGAATCAGCAAGGCTGTGTTGACATGTACCCACAGCAGCCTGGCCCCTCCTGCAGGCTCTTGTTCTGCTCAGAACCAGCTAAGAACCAAGATACAAATCAAAAAGAGAAGAAAAGCCCAACCAAATGAAGCTGCTTTGCTGCCTGAGAGCAGCTCTGTGAGTATCAGCCAGTTTCTGGGTGGGCAAAGCCAGAAGCCCAGCCAGGGTTTGTTTGGCTAGCTCAGCATTCCCAGGGAAGAGCCAGGCTGTTTGTGGCACTCAGAACCTGGCAGAGGCATCCCACAGGGCTGCCAGGGCCAGCACAGGGGGTGACAAGAGGGGACAGTGTGTCGACAGGGGACAAACCAGGATCTTAGCTGCAGTTTGAACATGACAACATGACAGTCTCTCTGGAGCTGTGTGTGCAAGTGGCTCCCTCACTCCTGCACTGCTGTGTCCTGAAGTTCATCTCTGCTCTCTCTTGGGGCAGGAACAGATCCCGTGGAATAAGAGAGAGAAGCTCTGGCCCTGCTGTGTCAGTGCACTGACAAAACACATCTCCTGAGGAGGGGAGGCAAGGTTTTCAGAGCCCTGCTGGCTTTGCTCGTGGGCAGGGCCAGCTTCTCCATCGTTTGCCAGCTGCCAGGCTTGGGGAGGGAGAGGAGATGGGGAGTGACAGGACCCTTGGGTACTGTCTGCAGAAAGAAGGCAACCACAGACAGGCAAGGAAACCTTGGGGTGGTCTGCAGTGCTGGAGGGTCCTCTCATGGCAGGAGGTCACCTCTCCAGCCTCTCTCACCTTGGCTGCCCCACGAGTTGCCTCAGGACACGTGTGGAGATGTTAGGGGTGATTTTAATGGCCACTGAAGCTGGGTTTCAACTGATGTGCCCACTCCTGCATGCCCAGGGTGCCCATTCCCCCTGCAGCCCAGCAGGGCCCAAGGCTGAGAGCATTTCCATGGTCTCTGGCTGCTGTGCTGCCTTCCTGCCCTCCCTGAGCTGATCCTCCTCCCCTGCCCATCCTGAGCCAGGCTGGGCTAGCTCAGGGCAGGCAGGACTGCAGGATCCAAGGGATAAATCCTCCCTGGTTTTTGAAATCCAGCTCCGTGTCCCCAGACCCCTTTCCCACCACCCCTGCAGTGCTGCACAGTGAATTGTGCAGAGGATGGTCACAATCCCCTTGAGGGGAGGGGGACTGTCACCTTCAGAAGGCCTGACCAAATCTTGGGTTCTTCTGCAAATTACCCCATTCCAGAAGTTTGCTGCTTATGCTTTTTTTTTTCCCAAGCTCTCCACTGGTTTATACAAACTTCCTATTTTAAATATGAATTCAGCTGGGGACTTCTGGGTTAAATCCTTCCAGTGGTTGTTATTTTACTTCTTCCACTTGGGATTTCTGGAAGAATGCAGTACTTACCACTTACCACACATTTAAATTACAAGGAAGTGCAAGAAACATTGCAATTTTTTCTACCTCTATTTCATTAACCTCTTTGCTCTCCGAAGGACTGGCAGCCTCATGAGAGAGCAGATTTCTCCAATACAGGGTCCTGCTGTCATGGCTGTCAGGAAGCCCCGCCAAATGTAAAAGCAGAGACAGACTGCTTTTACATTTAATGGCCTAAATATTTATATTTTTAAATTAATATTGGTGGGCCTAGCCACCTTTTCATTAATTTCTTCCACTTTCAATTGACCCTTGTTTTTTTTTTCTCCTTGATCTTGCTGAGGAGCTGCCGAGTTCAAGACAGACAAGGAACTATTGGGGAGGGTCAAAACTTGTATTTCAGGCTTTCCTGACGAGTGTCCCTGCTAAGGCAGCCCAGCAGAGGAAGGCTGGGATGGAGGGTGCAGCATGTCTGAGTGAGAGGCTTTTATTTTGGTGAGGATGGAAGTCCACAGAAGGTGATGACTGATTGGAAGTTACTCTGCACCTTCAATTATCTGCCATCTTTTTCAAAACACATATAAAATACCAAACTCAGCAGCCTTGGCTGAAACAATTGGTCCTGGAAGCAATTGTTAATTCTTAATCACCTGCAGCATGCCATGAGCCTCATGACTTCCATTATTTGGGGGATGAGCCAGCCCCAAGCACAGCTGCTGTGCCCTGATGGATTTGGGAAGATCAGGCTTCACAGCAGAGTTAAAAGGGAAATATTGATAACCCAAACTATTCTGGAGAAGCAAAATGGGTGCAGCCACTCCCTCCCCGTGCTGTGGGGCTTCTCCAGGGCTGGCAAAGGGGGTGATGCCCAGGCTCTGAGATCACTCTGGGCTGGGAAAGTGCAAAGTTTGGCTTCTCCCCCTCGTGCCCGCTGCTGTGCTGCTCACACGAGTGGGATGCTGTGCTGCTGCCTCTCCCAGGGGGGCACCCACGCACAGCTTGGCACGTACTCTCCGAGACAGAGGAAAGGATGGAGGAGCAGGGGGAGGCGAGAGGAGGGGAGGTTGAGAAGTTTTCCAACTCGGAAAATTATTCTAAAGCTAAAAAATGGAAAGCTAAAATCCCCCACTGGGAAACCCCTTGGAGGATATCAGAAAATGAGGCTGAGTAGTTTCTTTGGATCCTGTGGAATTTAACACAGATTTGTCATCTAGCTGTCAAACCCACTAGAAATGTCTCACTCTCTCTTAATAGTTTCATAGATTTTAGAGATTTTCCAGCTCAAAAGACCATTCTGTTCATCTCTTCTTGCATAAAATTGGCTATTCCTGGATGAAGCCTGTCCGCCCTGGTCAAACATAAGCTTATCTTTCCAAAAGACTTCCACTGAGATTTAAACACTTCCAGGCACTCAGAATCCATCGTGTACCTGGTGAATTCCTGCAGAGGCTAATTGCTCCCACAATTAGCCATGTCTTTCTGAACACATCCAGCCTTCCAGCCTGCAGGGGTTCAGTTGGGTTAAGGAGCTGTTAATCCTGAGGTTCCCCCTCCAGGGACGTGTTCCCCTCAGCAGCTCTTAGCCTGTGACCTGACCTGTGGGACTTCCCTCAAGGTTGCAGCAAGGAACCTGGGGGCAGCTGGCATGTCAGGAGGCTTCAATCAATTGTACACGGGTCACCACCAGAAAAACAGCAGAGGAGAGAGCTGGCACTGTTGATTTCTGGCTGTTTGGAGAATTTAAAGTGGGCTGCAGGTGTTGTAGAGCAGGGTGTGTGAGTGGTGGGGAGCTGCTGGTGGAGGTGCTGCAGTGCTGGAGTGCTCCTCTGTGCCAAAGCTCATAACTAAGGCAAATAAAACCTTCCCTGTGTGCCACGGCTTCTCCAGGGGGGTGTTACAGCTGCATCCCAGGAAGCTGATTTAGAAGTGTTATTGGGACTGGGATGTTTTTATGAGGTGCTGCTTTCACACCCCACTGCCTGGGAAGCTCAAGCTGCCTTAATTAAAGACCTGGAGGGGCACAGCCACAGCCACTGGGCTCAACAGCCATGACCCAGCTGGCACAGAGGGAGGATGCTGGTCTGGGAGCCCCTGTGTGCCCAGCTCTGCCCTGAGGGGCCCAAGGGCAGGGCTGGTGCCCTTGCAGGGGAAGAAGAACACGTTTGTATTGCAGAATTATTTTTCAGACCTCATCTCCTCCAAGGCCCTGGAGCTTTGTGCTGGCTCTCCCTGGGGATAATCTGTCAGGAGAGAAATCTCTCTCCTGCACCAGCCTGCACTGCACAGCAACTGTCCTTGGAGAATAAGGGGCTTGGATGGATGGCTCCAGCAGAAGTGAGACCCAACAGTAAATGAGTTCAGCTGTGGGCTGGAGTGGAGCTGCTCAGCCTTTGGTTTGATCTAGCAGCTGTGTTTCCTCCAGGTTAAAACATATTCCACTCTCGGCCATGCCGAGACCTGTTCTGCCAGTGGAATGCTGGAACTCACAGAAATCTGAGCATGGCCTGTAATTAATGCATGATAACTAAATCTAACTAAATTTAACGAAATTTTAATTAAATTTCTTGAGACAAGCAGCCCAGGCAGCCATGTCCCATGAACAGCTGGTGACAGAAATTTGTGTTTTTCCAAAGGAGAAGCAAACCTAATTGGTCCTTTCTGATGGAGGACTTCACAAATTGCACAATTTCCAAATGCTCTTTAGTCATTAACCCTAATTACTGGATCTAAGTACACAAAATTTACATTTGCAACTGCGAGAGCAGGAAATCTCGATATTTAAATAAATATATAGATGTGCCAATTTTACCAGCTCTTCTTCTCCCTGCTGAAAACTGCGTGATCTGAAAGGCACAAAGTCCCAAAGGCTGGATGTGTGTGACACGATGGCTTCAACTGCCAGGCAGGTGTGAGCTGCAGAGCTTGGCTTCAGTAATGAAGCATCTTTTAGTTTATTAAGAGCAGGTTAGAGGTGAAGTGATAATGGTCTGGAAGTGCCTGCAGGCAGGGGCAGCTTCGGAGAGGCTCTTTCATCTCTCAGACAAGAGCATCCTGAGAGGTAGCCAGAAAAAAGGTTAAAGGTAAGGCAGGCAGCGTGGGTTTAATTACCCAGAGGAGCAGCTCCCCGAGGGTGGTGTGCTGCTTCCAGAATGATCTGGGAGGAGTGATGGGTGGGATCCTGCAGGGAGCCCAGCAAGCAGCTCGGGGTTCTTGCCCCAGTGAGGCAGCAGGGCAGAGCAGCGTGTTTATCTGGCAGCTCATCTCCATTCCCAGGCTTCCAGGTGGCACTGGCACGCTGGATATTGGCCCCAGGGTTCTGGACAGGGTCTTTATTTTCAGCTTACCGGTGATGTGTGGTTCACAACATTTCCTGGGAATTTATGATAGCCTGGGAAGAGCTGGTGAGTCAGGAGGCAGGCAGTCATTAATTCCCAGTAATGCCTCAGACTGAGTTCATTACTGTTATCAGAAGATGAAATGATGTGAAAAGTAGATTTATTTATTTTTCTGAGGCTGATGCAGTTTGCTTTTGGAAGACACTGAGCTCTGGGGAAAAGCAGTGCCAGTGCATTGGCAAGAGAAGAGCCTGAATCCTCTCGCAGCAGTTTGTTCAACACAGAAATGTTTGCTGTGTGTTTGAAACAAGAGGTTGTATCAAGGTCACTCCACTGAGACTCAGCTTTGCAATCCCTGTGAAAGGAGAGCTCTTGCTCTCGCTGTCCTCGGAGATCTTTTTTTACTCCCCTCCTCACAGAAAGGGCAGGGCTCGCAAGCTCTGGCAGGAGGAATAAAGGGTTTTCAGAATGGGCACTCTTACAAAGTGTCCTGCTATAAAGAAGTGCTATAAAGAAACTGAATCTGTTCCAGAACGTATCTCTCTCTTTCTCACACGCTCCCTCCAGGCCCAGCCCTGGCCTCTGCTTTGCTGCCAGGAGGGAACTTTGGGGTTGCAGAGGTGATTCAGCTCTGTTCTTCCAGCACCAGACCCTCAGGGTGCCCAGGAGGAAATGGAGAACTAATCCATTTGAAAATCTTCTAGCAGCTTACATTAACATTAATCTGACAGTTGCCATAAAACCTTCAGGAGCTGTCCTCACTGAGTGCTTCCCTCCTCTATTTTAACCTCACAGGGATGCAGGGAGGTGAGAGCAGTGCTGTGTCCCACTGCCCTCCCAGCCCAAGCAGGACTGGGCTTAATTCCTCTGCTCCCCGTGATGTCCTGCTGGGCTCAGGAAGTCAATCTTGGGTTGAATTTCATTCCATTCCAGCAACCTAATACAGGCAGAGTATATCATGGTCACCCTACATTTCCTAATCAGTGCTCTGGGGGTGCCACAGGCAGCCCGGGATGGACTGAGCTCAGGATAGCAGTGTCCTTATGGTGACAGGGGCCCTGGATTAATTCAAACACTGAAGGAGACACAAAAGCACCATCCATGCTGCAGGCTGAGCAAATAAAGAAACTGATTGCTGGAGAGTTTTATGAGGATAATAAACAACATCATAATAAATGGCCATGAATATTTCATGGCGGGTGTAGTGCTGATATGATGTGCCATAGAGGAGTGATGGGGCTTTTCAGCACTGGGATGCAAATGGGGAATGTGTTCTATATTTTGCAGGTTTCTCCCCAGACACACTGTGTTTTCTAAAAATCAGATTGACTGGGAGCATTTGATATGAGAAACAACTTCAGGGCCCTGGTTAGAGTCAAAGAATAGCACAGGCAGTATCAGAGGATTGTCGGTGCTGAAGATGAAAAAATCCCACGCAGATCAAGCAGCCCCTAAACATCAGGGGAAGGTAGGTAGGAGTTACCAAAGGCAAATCACGCTCTGTGCTATCCCTGGAGCTGGGAGCTGAGCTCTCCACCCAGGAACAGCAGCCCCTCTGTGCTGGGGACAGCACAGCCCCTGGGACAGAGACCAAAATGAGGGGCCACGTCCTCCTTCCTCACTCACTGCTTGGGACCAGGGGTTTGAGCTTGCCAGGGACAAAGGATCCCCTTTCTGGAGGGTACAAGGGTTTGAGCTTGCCAGGAACAAAGAATCCCCTTTCTGCAGGGGACCAGGGATTTTTGAGTTCCACCCAAACTTGCATACAAGGGTTTGTTTTTTTTTTAATATAACCCTTTGTTCAAAGGCATGGGCAGATACCTGGACTGATGCCTCCACCTGAACAGGCTCCTCTGCAGGGACACTCAGCCAAGGTCACCAGGCAGGACCCAGTGTGTAAGCCCCACACTTTGCCCTGCAGCCAAGGGAAACTGGGTTTTTTGGGGTTGGTTTCCTGCTCTCTGCTGGCAGGTGTTTCTGCCTGAGCAGGCCCAGGGCACAGCGCTGCCTCTCTGAACATCTGTGTGCCATCACACACAGGAACACACTCAGGGGACTGCAGGCAAGTGCTGGCAGCTGCCAAGGCCAAGTACCAGGATAAGACAGCAGTGAGAGCCCCCTGCTTTCTTCCTGCATCTCCCTCAGCCTTTGCTGATAACACCCTGGCCTGCTGCTCTTCACAGGCACCTTTCACACTTGTCCTGCCTCCTCCTCTTTTAATTAACTCTGTCAGGTCCCCAGCCATCTATTAAAATGCAATGCACGTTGCACATTCACAAGTTTGGATGGTGCAGGGACAGTTTCCAACAAGCCACCTGCCTCCTGCCCTGCTTGGCACAGGTGGCAAAGCCAGGGTGTGAAAGGAGAGGTGGGACTAGAGGAAAGCAGCCTTTGCAGGAGCCTGGCTGGGCAGAGGAGCAGGTATGGAGCTGGAGGAGACAGCCTGCAGGCCTGAGCTCACATCCATCAGCCATGGGATAAACGTGGCTGTTTTCACCCACTGCTGCAGCTCTCTGCTTCTGTCCTCCCATTTCCAAGGCAGAGTGAGGAGCACCCCCATCCTCCTGTGTGTGAAACACTGCCAAGCAGGACCTGCACCTCAGAACAGTGAGAGCCAACAAGTTTGCAGCTACTGCCACTTCCAGAGCTGCTTTGACACCCAGCATGGGCTGGGAACCATCCCTCCTGACACCTGTGTTCTCCTGGGGACATCAGTACAGACACCCCACCTGGGACTACTTCTCCCATCTGCTTCACAAGTTCCCAGTGAGCCCAGAGTGTTTCCTTTGGATTTCTCACTCGGTTCCTTCTCGAGCTGGTAGCATCAGTGGCACTTCCCCTGGTCCCTTGGTCCCAGAATGGTTGTTCTGTGTTTCTGCCCTCCATGGGATGACCCAGGGCCTCGTTACTTCCAGGCTTTTCAAGGGCTTGTCCCAATTTCCTGATCCCTGTAACCAAGATCATTCCCAACCACCTTGGTTAGGACTCAGCATCCACACACAGATGTGGAAGCTGCTCTGCAGAGCCCTGTTTTCACCAACACATCCATGGATAAACAGGCCACAGCTCCCAGATATGTTTGGCCAGCTGGCATCTCAGTGGAGGTGGGCCCATCAAATGGAAAGTGCCTTTTCAAAAAGGAAAAAAAAAAAAAAAAGGAAAAAGGGAAAAAATTAGAAAATAATTTTAAAAAAAGCTCTTGTTTTAAAGTCTGCACCTGAGTGACGCTGTGAGATAACTTTTCCCAAAATAGGTGTTGTCAGTTGATGAAAACTCTTCCACAAAGATGTTAAGCTCACTTTCTGGAGCAGAAGTATTTCTTCTTGGAGAGTGCTGATGAGCTTGTGCCTTGATCAGCCAAAGTGGGGCTGATTTGAATGTGCTTTACTGCACAGCAGTCATTACATTTCTCCTTAGGATTCAAACGAACATTTCCTCCATATTTCAGCTGTGCTTTGCAAGGACCCCTCCAGGCATTTGCTCAGGAACTGGTGAAATTACCCTGCCTAATGGCCTCCAGAAGTTGAGTTACCCAAGCATAAACAGTGCCACGGAGATCCCAGGAGCTGTGTGAAGCAAATGGCACGTTGGCTTCTGTGTCAGTCTCAAGGTAGCAGCTCAGGCATAAAGTGGGGATGGAAAAGGACTTAATATGCTCACACACACCTTGTTGTTTTGTTTTTGGCTCTTTCTGTCCATTAATTTGACATGTTTCTCCTGGAAGGTGCGTGGATGGGGGAAGCAGTGTTTCCCTGTGTGTTCCATCTGCTCTGCTGGGCAGCAGGGCTGGGGCTGCCTCCAGCAAGGGCCACCCTGAGTGACCAAGGGCAAGGCACGGGCACCAGCAGTGTGTGTGCAAGCGTGGAGACCCTCCTGGCACCTCTGCAGCACCCTGCAGAAGAGCCTGAGGCTCCTTGCATGCTGCAGGCAGGAGCAGGAATGCAGCCAGGAAGGATGAATCCCACCTAACTGCTCTGTGAGGGGTTTCCTTCTTGTGCAGACTGGGGGGATCAAACCCACAGGTATTGCCCACACAAATGCTGTCAGCTGGACTGGCAGGGCCTGCCTGTGCCTCTCCTCAGGCAGGGGAAAGAGCTGCCTTGTGGCTGGGTGTGTGCTCAGGTTTCCCCTGGCAAGGTTGAGTTTGGTTGCCATGAAGTGTGGTGATGATGTCAGTGGGCAACGTCAGCGCTCTCGGGGAGGAGGAGTGTGAGGGTCTCACTGCTGAGAGCTTTTATTTGTCACTCTGTCAGTCACCTGAGCACAGCTGGCACGTGCTGTCACGCACGTGAAGGAGGGAGCGTGATGAAGTGTCATTAGAGCAAGGGCTGGCTGATGGGGAGCTCCAGCACCAAACATCTGTATCTCCCTGCTGCACTGGCTTACTCAAATCACCCTGACTTATTGCACACCTCTGAGACTTACCCTCCATATGTTTTCTGTGGCCAGCTGGAGAAACACACATTTTTTACTTGTCCTATGTTGAGCACTAATGAAGTTCTTCCCTTCTAAAAGCATTTTAAGATACAATAATTACCAGGCAGGGAAACCTCCACCAATGTGGAACCTTGTGGAGCTGTTTCCACTTCCCCTGGACCCTTCCTCTCTCTCATCCCATTTTCTCCTGCTTTCCTTGCAGTTTATGAGCTGGTAAATCACATCCCCATCCCTGCTTTGCTCTGCACCTAAGCAGTGGTGTGATCCTGTGGAATAAATGTGTGTGATGAGAATGCCTTTAGCAAAGCACACCCTGTGTCCCCCCAGCCTTGAGACCACTCAGCTCATGGGTTTATTATTTATCCTGAGCTGTCCTCAGAGCTGAGAACCTCATGCATGTCCCTGAATTACTGCACCTAAGCTGTGAAAGGATTTGAGTTTCAGCACTGACTGATATGAATAGGTCTGCCTGCAGCTAAAAATAGAAAGCACAGGGCAGGCTTCCAGGCAGAGCTGTAGTAAATTCTAATACAAGGTGGCTGGGCAGCAGTTCCTGTGGCAAAGCTTCCTCCCAGGAAAGCTGAGGCATGGGCTCAAGCCAATATCAGGTGACAGAGTTTCCTTATGGGAAGCAGCTTGTGAGCTGCAAAGACCAATACTGAGTTTCAAACTTTCTTTTCCCCAGTGCAGGGGTGCCCAGCTCTGCAGGAATGACTCCTTGGCTCCGTGCCTCAGTTTCCCCTCTGCAGGGGACTCTGGAGATGTGTTTTAGCTGCAGTTTTCTGGTTTTCTCTGCAGCAGTGAAGGTGCAGCACCAGGGCAGATGTGCAGGGCAGCCCTGTGAGCCTGTTCTGCTCCACTTGTGCTCTTATTCCTCCTCCTCCACTGAAGTGTTGGCTCATTCCCCTGCTCTCCAGGCCAGCAGGAAGATGCACTTTCTCAGCTCTGCTGCCCGGGTGCTGCTCCATGGCCTTGCTGGCAATCAAGTGTTTCCTTCCCTGCAGGACCGTGGCTTTTGGAACTCCGTACATCTCCCTCATCAAGGGAAGTTATTTCTCTGTTCATTAGGGCTTATCTGCTGTGAAAATCTGCTCCCCCAGAGTCCTGGTGCCGTCAGTCATGACAATGGCTCATCAGAGCCGCGCTGGCTCAGCGAGCGGCTCATTGTCCCCGTGCCGGAGCATATGGCCCGAGTGCCGCCCGCACACACGGGCTGCTGCGCGGGGAGCAGCTGTGGAGAGGCTCCGCGGAGCTCCCGAGGGTCAGCCCAGTGCAACATCCACGAGGATGCAGGAGCGGCAGCGCGGGGAGGGATCTCCGGAGCAGCGGAGCACGAACGCCCCTGGGCTGGGGGCAGCAGCAGGGCTCGGCCAGGGCTCGGCTCCTGCCGGGCTCAGCTGTGTCTGGAGGAATGAAAGGGATGTGGTTTTAATGCTGGGCAGAGCACTGCTCCTGCAGCCAGCCGAGCGAGCCCTTGGCTGCACTGTCGGGATGGGAGATCTCTCGGGGGTGTTGCACTGAGCACAGAGCGAGCCGCAGGGCTGGGACCCTCACCTGCAGGGTGCTGAGCTGCTCCAGGGGGTGAGAAATCCGCACTGGAGAGGGAAAGTGTGGGATGGGGCTGTGCGAGGCTCTTTGGGATCCTGGATCCTCCCCCGTGGAATAGCATGAGGGGCTTTGGGAGCAGGCGCCCATCCCTGGGTCCCACAGAGGCTGGGTGGATCAAATCCTGGATTTCCAGGGCCCTTCCTGGTGCTGGGATGGGGAATGGAGCTGTGGGAAGCAGGAACATCCCCTCCCATCCCCACGGATACCTCTGGATGCAGGAACCTCCCATCCCCATGGATATCTCTGGATGCAGGAACATCCCCTCCCATCCCCACGGATACCTCTGGATGCAGGAACCTCCCATCCCCATGGATATCTCTGGATGCAGGAACATCCCCTCCCATCCCCATGGATATCTCTGGATGCAAGAACATCCCCTCCCATCCCCATGGATATCTCTGGATGCAGGAACATCCCCTCCCATCCCTCTGGAGCCCCCCAAGCGGCCCCATCCCCCTGGATAAAACATTCCAGGGCAGCTTCAGGATGAGCCAGGCTGGGAGCTGCCCTATTCCTGCAGAATTCATGGAGAGATCTGGAGACATTTTCCTGGGCCCGTCATTTATTCATCATCCCTAAAAGCACCCGGGACAGTGCCGGGACACCGGGATGGTGCCAGAGGGGGGTGGGAATGTGGCAGTGACATTACGGATGCTGCAGGGGACAGCAGGACCTGATGGGAGAATTTCCATCAGGAATTTGGGCTGGGTCAGAGCTTGGCTCATCCCCTACAAGTGACTCGAGTGGGTCCCCTCATCCCAAACCCATCCCACAGATCCTGGAAGAGGGAGGGAAATGCTCCAGCCCTGTTTCCCGGTAAAAACAAACAAACAAACAAACAAACACACACCAGGAATAAATTCCGAGGGCAAAATCCCTCCTGGCTCACCCATCCCTATGGATGGGGAGTGGGAATTCTCCGGGAATGCCCGCAGGGCACGGGGATGACCTGGCCGGGCCATGCCGCTCTCCTGAGTGTCCCCAGCTCCTCCCGCAGCTGCGCAGGGCCATTGTCACCTCCTGTGCCCACCAGCGGCGGTGCCAATCAGTGCAATTAACACCCGCAGGCTAATTAATCGCTGGATTCCGCCTGCCGGTCCCTGACCGGCTCTGTCCCTCTGTTTTCCATGCACATAAACTCGTTATGGTGCCCTCGTTAGCCAGGCGCAATTCCTGGGAAATCGGGCACAGGCCGATCCCAAAGTGACCGGATGGGGTTGGCACACCCCCAGTGTTGAATGCACCGCCTGGATTTGGGGGAATTCCTGGGAAGATCGGTGGGGGAATGTCCGAGAGAGCCTCGCTGGCCAAAATCAGCTCCAGCTCAGGGAGCGAGGGGGACACGGGTGACATTGGTGCCACCGCAGCCGAGCGGGACATGGGACAAACGGGACAATTCCCGGCTGCAGGGGGAGGGAATCGCCCTCGGGAGGGATGGGATCCAGCTGGATCCCGTTATCCCGAGTGGAATCCCCAGCTGGGTCCCGTTATCCCGAGTGGAATCCCCAGCTGGATCCTGTTATCCCGGCCGGGAATTCCCCCGGGATGCTCCCATAAAAAGCTCCCGAGCAGCCCCTTTGCCATGCGCTGCTTTTCCTGGGGCCAGGATGGGGTTTGGGAGCCGCTTTGGGGTCGCTGTGCTCTGCTGGGTGCTGGCTGCGGCCGCATCCTCTGATCCCTGGGGTTTTCCCTCGCGGAATTCCGGGACGTGGCGGCTGCGGGGGGATTCCTCCCGGTCGCAGGCCTGGGCGCGGGTGGATCTGTCGCAGCTGCGGGCGCTGTCGCCGCGCCCCGCGGTGGCCGTGCGCTGCCGGGAGGGGCAGCTGGCCGTCACCGTGCGCAGGGACCTCTTCGGCACCGGGCGCCCGGTGCGGGCAGCGGAGCTGAGCCTGGGCACGGCCTCCTGCCCGCCCCTGTCCCCAAACCCTGCCCAGGCCTTTGTTACCTTCGTGGCCGCGCTGCACGAGTGTGGCAGCACGCTGCAGGTGAGTGGCACCGGGGCCAGGTGAAGGTGCCACCCTGGAGGTGCCCTGGTGCAGGTGCTGGCGGGTTTGGGGTGAGGAGTGCCCAGAGCAGGGGTGGATTTTTGGGGTGTGGATATCCTGGATGGGGCGCACACTCGGTAGTGGGTTTGGGATTGGATGCAGGAATTTGTGGGATAATGGGTCCTGCGGTGCTGTGCTCAAATCCTGGAGGCTCTGTGATCTCCTTCAAGCAGGTGCCTTGTTGGGATGCCAGCACAAAGCCCCGTGGTGTCCTGTAGGATTGGGAATGTGGCTTGTGTCCCAGCACAGTCCCTGCTGATGCCGAGTTCATTTTCCTGATTTTTTTCCCCCTCTCCCAAATCCTCCTTCCAGGTGACCCCGGACTCCCTGATCTACAGAACCACCCTCTTCTACAAACCCACCCGTTCTGGCAACCCCCTTATCGTGAGGGCCACCCCTGCCGAGGTCCCCATTGAGTGTCACTACCCCAGGTGAGTGGTGGGGGCTGTCCCCGTGCTGCCGTGGCCCTGAGGTGCCGGTGCCACCCCAGGCAACTCCCCCTGCTTCCCTTTAGGAGGAGCAACGTGAGCAGCGGTGCCGTGCACCCCACGTGGGCCCCGTTCCGCTCCACGGTGGCGGCCGAGGAGCGGCTCCGGTTCTCCCTGCGCCTCATGGATGGTGGGTGCAGCACTGGTGGCCTCGTGTCCCTCAGCTCCCCCTTCCTGGGGACATCCTGGGAGCCCCAATGGAGCTAAATCCACCCCATGGGGGTTGCTGCACATTTAAGAGGTCCCACACTCCCCAAAGTGACCCCATTCCCTGGGATCTGCATTCCAGACGAGTGGAGCAGAGAGAGGCTCTCCAATGGCTTCCAGCTTGGGGACAGCCTCCGCTTGCAGGCCGATGTCACCTCGGAGGGCCACGTGCCCCTGCGGCTCTTCGTGGATCAGTGCGTGGCCACGGCCAGCCCCGACAGGAGCTCGTCCCCCCGCTACGCCTTCATCGACCTGGGCGGGTAAGGCCGGGCTCGGGGCTGGCTGGGGAGCCCCGGGTTCCCCTGGAGGGTCCCGGGTGATTCCCTGCCCTTCTCCAGGTGCCTGGTGGACAGCAGGGCAGAGGACACCGGCTCAGCCTTCGTGTCGCCGCGGCCCCGGCCGGAGTCGCTGCGGTTCCTGGTGGACGCCTTCAAATTCGCCGGAGACACCGGGAATTTGGTGAGTGTTCTTTCCATCCCTCCTGTCTTGGTTTATCCATGGGGAAAAAGCCCTAAAATATCAAAGATTAATGATTTTTTTCCTTGACTTCCCCTGCCAGCTCTACATCAGCTGCCACCTGCGGGTGTCCCCGGCGGCTGAAGCCCCGAATTCCCGGAATAAAGCCTGTTCCTTCAGCAAAGCCAGCGGGCTGTGAGTGTCCCTGCTGCGGGGAGGGAGGGGACCCGTCCCTGCCCTCGGCTGGGGTCACAGGTGACTCTGTTCCAGGTGGGCACCTTTGGAGGGCACCGCGGCCATCTGCAGCTGCTGTGACACCGGCAGCTGTCCCCCTCCTGGAGGAGATTCCCGGGAATTCCGCGCTCCGGCCGCACGGATGGGCAGGCGCGTCAGGAGGGACGGCCCCGGCCAGAGAGGTGTGTCCCAAAAGTGTCCCCAGGGTCCCTCGGGCCGGGGCAGCGGGGTTTTGGCACAGTTTAAGGGCAATCCCGGCTCCTCTCCGGTGTCTTTAGGGAAGGAATTTTGGGGGGATATTGGGAAAAAATTGTGCAGATGGGGAGGTCCTTGTTCGTCCCAGGCCAGGCTGGAGCCACCTGGGGTAGTAGGAGGTGTCCTTGCCCATGGCACTGGATGGGCTTTGAGGCCCCTTCCATCCCAAACCATTCCATGATTCTATCCTGACTGTGTCCTTGCATTTTAAACCCCTGGCGTTCTACTCTTCTGGTGTCCATCTTCCTGTAATTCCCAAATTCCAGCCCAAGCAGGAATGCTCTCTCCTGGGTACTCATTCCCATCTTTTTCCAGGTGGGCCCTCAGGGCCGACTGAGGCCGATGTCTCTGTGGGACCCCTCCTAATCCTGGAGCACGCTCAGGGATTGGTGAGCCCCTCTGGAAGCCCAGGATCAGCTGGGAACACCCCCCAAGGTAGGGGTCACTGTGGGCTCTTTGGGGGGTTGTGTCTCCAGGGCTCATCTGGGGTTTGCTCCCACTGTGAGTTCCCAGGGATTTCACAAAGGGATTTTCTGGAACAATCCCCCAGAGCCATCCTTATGGGATCCTTCCCAAAGATTCTCAAGGATTGGTTGGAAGCTGGGAAGCCAATGAATGAGTGTTGAGAGGGTTTTGTCCATTCCAGGTGCTGCTGATGGAATTCCTGTGGTGATCCAGGGGCTCCTGCTGACAGCAGCCACTCTGCTGAGCCTGACTGCCCTGGGAATGCTCCTGTGGATGTGCCGGAAAAGGCTCTGTCCTCCGGGAATGTCCCAGTGATCCCAATAAAGAGAAGAAGCATATGTCAGCTCCTGGTGTTCTCTGTGGGGTGGGAAGGGTCCCAGGTGGCTTTGGGTGGGAATCCATCCTCTGGGAAAGGGCTGGGATTGGGGATGTGGAGCTGCTGCCACCTGGGAGTAATTCCCAAACCTCCACGCACTTGGATTTGGGAGGTACAGGTGGATTTTCCAAAGGTTGTGTCCATGGAAAGGAATCCTAAACAATGTGTGGCTCCTATTTTAGGGGTTTATTGGTGTTCTGAAGTTCTAAATGATTTCTTGATTTTGAAAATCCTGTTTTCCCTTCCTTATCTAGTGGGATGCAGGAATTGTGCTCCAAGATCTCTTGAAGGATGCAAGAGCAGATGGAATTTGTGGTTTTGTCTGGTTTTTGTGCTGAGTTTAGCTTCTCTACAGGGGAGAACTTGGAGAAACCTTAGGGATGAGAGGGCTGGAGGTGCTTCTGTTTTGCAGGGTTTGGATGGGAACAAGTCCCATTGTTTTTTATGGAATGGGAGAGCTCTGGTATGAGCAGAGCAATGGAATTGCATTCCTTGGGCCATGGTTGGAGCTGGGAAGATCCCAAACCTGGAGATCTCATTCCAGGGCCGCTGCAGATGCTGTGGGTTCTGGGGATGTGTTGGGGAGGAGAGAGCAGCCTTGCTTGGGATGGGTGCTCTCCACACCTCTGCACTCCTCTTGCCCTGGTTTTTGTCCCCAGAGAGTTTCTGGGGACATCCTGAGCTGTTGCTGCCAGTGCAGTGACAAACCTGGTTGGGAAAGCACAAAATCCTCCTGTCACTTGGTGGTGTGGTCGTGGTTCAGCCTCTGAGGCTGTCTCTGCTGCATGCAGGTGGAAGGCAGGACTGAGATTTGCACCCCTAAATCTGCTGATTAGAGCTCCATAAAATAACCACCAGCTCAGATCCACCCGAGGGATCTCTGGCCCTTCTCTTGTCACAGTCAGTAGGGTGGCAGATTGAATTACTGGCATGGAATGAGATCTTCTCCAAGACTTTTTGAGGATTGAGCATCCAAAAATTGGCATAATTGGAGTGAAGATAGAGGAACAGCTAAACTGCATGAGAGAAACTGAGAGATGGTAAAGAAAAGGGAATAATATGCAAGATGTTGTAAATGTGTTTGGAAGCAGCGTGTCATTGTAAGGAATACAAAGAAAAGGAAATGAGACTGTTCAAACTCATCTTGTAACAAAGAAAGTGACAAAAAAGAGCTGTTATCTCTGTGAATAGAATAATTGCAGAAACAACTGGGGTGGGGGGAAGGAAAAAGAGTAGAGGACAAATTAGAATTTATGATCTGATATATTAGGTCCCATAAAGATCCATTAGTTAATTGCATCCCCAGAAGATTGTGATGGAGATACTGGGAATTTAGGGATGAGAGTAGTGAAGAGGGTGAATTGTAGTTTAAAGTGGCTCCTCTTATTAAAATTGAAGTGTCCCTTGAGCCCCACAGGGGTAAGAAAGAAATATCACCAGAAGCATTCTGTGGGACCCTCTTCAACTGGATAATTTGCAAGAAAAATGTGGCCAGAAGCCTGGTGAGAGTGGAATGGAGTATTTGTTGTGTCTCTGACTAGGGCAGATCATATGAAACCCAAGGTGAAGCAGAGGGGCTTTTGGGGACCCCAAAGCGGTGTTTTTTAACAAGGGAAGCAGATTCTAACAATGAATCACATTGTCACACACTGAACAGCTTACTGTGCAAGGGAATGGATCTCTGGGAATGAGAGGAACTACTGCTATTCCTGGATATTCACTGAGCAACTTTTAACCCTGTCTCAGCTCCCACGGAGCCCAGGCCTTGAAGGCAGAACCCCTGCTCTTTCAAAACTGTCCCATTATGAAAAGAGACCAACCAAAAGACAACAGAGGAGCTGAACACCATATTAATGTTGGGTGGATACACCTGAGCCGCTCACTGGGAGGGGTGATCATTTTGGAGTCTCCCCACTGAGACCTGTCCTATTTCCCTTTCCAGGACCCACTCTGGGTTCTACCAAAATCCCAAAACTCAGCCCTTTGACCCAGATCTAGTTTATCCCTCAACAAGCCTGGTGTATGGAGTGAAAACCCCCACGTCTTTTATTTGCACAAATGAATGTGGTAATGGTTGTAATCGTGTTTAAGCCTGAGTGCACTGCAATGATAATCACTAAAAAGCAAGCTGTAATTCTACAAATTTAGGAGTCCCACCCATTAACATGGATTTGGCAGAGGGAAATGTAAGCACAGTATGTGAAAAACAACCCCCCAAAAATCAAGTGGAAATTTACTTGGTTAGTTTTCAGTGTGGTTCCTTTGGAAAGGGGTATAGATCTAAGCAGGCTGGTAGCTGTTCAATGAGTATTACATAAGAGACATAATTATCTGTTTATCTTGGAGATATAATTTAATTTAAACTAGGATTGTTTATATCAACACAGCAAAAATCACCTGAACCCCCACAATGTATCCTGCTACCTCCTGGACCTGTTGCAATCCTAACTCCACGGATTTCTGAAATTGAGCCCAATGGTATCAAAAAAGATCAGCAACAAATGATCCTTAATCCAGGATGAAGCCCCAGGCCTGTGGAACTGTCACTGCTGGATAATATCTCTGCACTTAAACCTACCTGCTTATCATTCCTAAATACATCAGCCCTGGGCTCCTCCCAGGGTTGCACAGGTGAGCCCTCACCTCTCCAAAACGAGCCAGGAGAGCTGTGCCTGGCATCCCAGGAACAGGATTAGGAGCATTAAATAAACAGCACGGATGCTGGAGTTTTGGCAAATAAATTAAGCTTGGCAAGGAGTGATTTGTATGAGCAAGAACACCAGTTAAAATCTTCTTTGTTGGCATTAGGAACTGGTCAATGTCTCCTGGCTGGTGTGTTGTCTAAATAGCAAAGAATTATTGAAAAGGATCTCCACCTAACTGTAAATGCACTTGGCATTGCCCAGAATAATGTTTCCATAGCTCTCAGCTGTATCCAAGCTCAGTTGCAGATGCAATCCACTACAGCAAAAGGGAAGGTGATGAGGGCACCTTACCCATGGAGTTTCAAAAGGTAAATTGGGTAAATAATTTCAACTCACAAAGTATTTAAAAATATTTATTTTAATTCAAAAATAATTTCCTATCTTGATGGTATCTACTAAATTTCACTTATAATGACACCAGAAGTAGGGCCACAGCTTTTATCTTAACTCCATGCAATGTTTAATGGCTGGAATTGATTATTTTAGAGGTGTTTTCCAGTCTAAATGAATCTCTAAACCTAATCATTGCATTGGGATTGAATCAGCATGGAATTGTACTCTGTTAGAGCCTGGAGTATGGGCTCAGCAAAATGGGAACAAATGGCAAACTGTCACTGCTGCCACGTGTTTTGTGCAGAAACAACAAGGATTTATTTGTGAGTGTAATACTGTTGAGACCCAAGACATTTGTCTTGACACTGAACAAAATGTTTGTCATTTTGAAATACATCCCAGAGAGACCTCTGAGATGCACTTGGATGTGTTGGGGAGGATGTGTTTGCATGAGAGCCCTTTGTGGTTCTCTGTAAATAGAGAATATGCAGAGTCCCACAAATACCTGCATCTGTAATAATCTGTAATTTTATTAAAGTTATGGGATGCAACTTGAACTGTGCAGCCACAACCCACCAAGTCACAGCAAGAGTGAAGAAAGATGAAAAATGTCACTGGTGAGAAAATCTGCTCGAGTGCCACCAGAGCTATGAATTAGATGTTCCACCTAATTGTAGTCTTGTTAATCATTATGGTTTTGTGTTCATTGTTACACTTTTGTTTGTATGTCCAATTATAGCTTATATCAAAGTATAACAGCTATGAGTGGATGTGTGGGTATTAAGGGATCAGCAAATCTGACATATTATCTAATTTACCAGCCTATTACCCACTCAGCAAATTAACTTCCAGCTCAGATCTGCCTCAGTGATCCCTGACTCTTCTGCAACACAGGGGGTGACATTCATTGAGTGGAAGATGCACTGTGGGGTTTTAAGTCATCTTTTCTCCTGTTCTGTTCCATTTCTCCCCCCTTGCTGAGAATCTCCATCCTCTGTTGGTTCATCTCACTTTCCAGCCTGCCATGAGTGATGGGGTGGGTTTGTGGTCATGTTCAGGGGCTTTGGGGTCAGTGTTAGCTCACATCGAGCTGAGAGGGGACACGGAGACATCCCCAGCACTAAACCAGTGCAGGAATTGGCATTACACTTGTTCTAGCTGGTGCCTTCTAGGTCTGGAATGGGGGGAACAGGAGGTGGAGGGCCACTTCCAGATGTGCTGGAGGTAGAGATGCTGTGGTGGTTGTTTGCAGGTGGGTTAGGACATGAGCTGGCAGTGCAGAGCACAAAAGAGAACCCAGACCCATCTGGGTGTGCTTAGTGTGTTTGTAGCCAAATTTCTACACACTCTTTACAGAGGAACAACCCCGATCCCATAAAAATTAACAAACTTAAAGTCCCTCCGTCTTGTGGCATTGAAGACTTCTGCCTGTGTTGTTAGTTCAAAGCAAAGCTGCCAATTCTGGGTCTTAAAAGTAGCATTAAGGGACAGTCATGAAGCATTTAGGGACAAAACCAAGCTTTAAACAGCTGCAAAGACAGCTGAGGGCTGGGAGCTGAGTCCTGATGCCTGTGTGTGCAGATCAGCATTGCCTTAGACATTGTCCTGGCTTGTTTGCCTCTCTGACGATACCAGAGGACTTTTTGGCCCACTGCATCATCTGCAGAAAAACAGCTGAACAAATGGAGATGTGCAGGTGATCTGCAGGTCGGGGTCTTGCTTTTTGTCTTGTGGGTTTTGGCATTGTTTTGTTTTGTTTTGTTTTTCGCTGCTGAGCTCTGAGGGGATTTGGATATTTGACTCTCCCCAGCCTGCTGGCCTTGGCAGGGAGGTTTTAACTTCTCAGCACTGAATAAGGTAACTGTGAGAGTGTGCACGCTTCAGCCAGCTCGGACGAGGAGCTGATTTATTACTCAACAGAGCCATTGAGGAGCTGGAAATGGGACGTGATTTGTACTCAGGGCCAGTGCTGGCTTGCTGGGATGAATTCTGTTCAAACCATCACCTGTGAGCGCAGCCTTTGCATCCACTGGGATCCCACTGCTGCTCCCCCATTTTCTTCTCCCTGCCCACATAGGATTAGCCAGCCCAGATATAATCTCTTCATCCCTCCCGAACCGCTGAGAAATCCTGTGCCAGCTGTTTTTGAGAAGGGAAAAAAGAAGGAAAGGAAAAAAAGGCAGCTCTTTTCCGATTTACAAAACTTGGCGAGGGGGAGGGAGGAAACGGGGGGTGTGGAGAATAATTGGGCAATTCCCAGCATCCTCGATGGCAGCTCTTAAGCAATTACGGGGACTCAGCAGCACCCTTATCGCAGCACGTCCTGGGAGATTAGCCGTCTGCTCAGCTGGCAATTAGAGCTGGGAAATGGGAAGCTGCCACTTAGCCCTGACTTTGTGGAGGCTGTTTGCACTTCTCCAAGCCCGGCCCCAGGCGCTGGAGGGAGGATTACTGCGAGCTGCCTTTGCCATGCTGGGAGAGGCTTGTGGCCAGGGTGGCTGCGAGGGAATAAAGGCTCTGCTCTGTTTCTTTCGTGGTTTTTCTGTCAAACTGGAAAGCATAAGCTGCTCCCTGGTCCCCTGTTTCATTCTGTTCTAACTTTCCCTCCGTCTCTGTAATTTTGGGGAGCTTTGCTTGCTGGTGCTGTATGTGAGCACACCACTGCTGTGTGTTTATGTGCCAGCTTCATTTGCACGGGAAGAATGTTTTGCTGAGAGAGAGATTTGTCTCTGCCTGGTCCACGGACCTGCGGAGATCCTGCTCAGGTCAGCAGGGTGCATTTTTGGGTGTTTTTGCTACTGCAGAGGTTAATGAACCTTCCTACATTTTGTGCTGTGGTGCATCACAGACCTCGAATGATAAACCATCCTTTAGCCTTAGCTGCCTTGACTGCTGCTGCTTTGTGCAGACACACTGGCCCAACTGGGAGGGTGGCAAGCCCTCATCTCTGGCCCCCACAGAGCTCTGTGGGGTTTGGTGCTGCCCCAAGGCAGTACAGGGATGCTTGCCCAGCTCCTCTCTTGGGATTTGGAGTCTCAGATAATGACAAGGTAGGCAAAGACAGGTCCCAGCTGGTCCCTTCAGCCTTGCTTGCATCCCCCAGGCAGCAGAGTCCTGTCAGGGCTAGGCTGGTGAACCTGTGCTGAGGGCTGAGCAGCCAGTCCTGTCCTGCTGAGCAGGTCCCCTGCTCCTGGGGACAGCCAGCTGCTTCTCCAGGGCTTTAGCCCTGCTGCTGGGAAGGGCTGTTGTTGGTTTTTCTAGCTTTTCAGAGATGGGGCCACTGAGAGGCAGTTTAAAAGATTTTATTCCATTGTCAGCCTCGATGAAGGGTGAGACAGAGGGGTGTAAAATTCAATGCCATTGTATCAGAAACCAACCTATTTCCTGGTTACAATATGTTATGAATGTTTTTCAGCTGATTAGCTTTTGCCATACAATGCTGATATTACTTCTAAAACCAATCACCTATATTTTTACCCCACGTGGTCCTGCTACAATGCATCTTTCACAGTTCTAAGTCTCTAAAATATCTGGTCTTTTGGCTAGGTCATCTTTTGAAACTTGTTTCTAGTTCAATCTCTCAACAATCCTCTTTATTCCATGGCCTTCCTAAGTCAGCACACCTCAATGTTTGCATACACGTGTTCAAAACGATGTAAACTTTCTATCAGATTTGAGAAATCCCTTCCAAATCCATTTCCCACAGGCTGGGGAAGGTGCCTGGGATGGCTGTGCTGGCCAGAGGAATGCTTGGCACCACGGATGGAGTGGGTGCCACCAGGTGCCTCTGCTGCAGGCTCAGCAGGAACCTCACACTTCAGAATTAATTTCAGGATTTTTTTTTTATTTTTCCCTTGCTGATTTATCTCTCGAGTTTTCTAGGCCAGCTGTCCTCCTTTATTATCCTCACGCTACCTATTTATCTCGCCTGTCCCTTCTCCTCCCCGCTTCCCTCCCCTTGCTTTGCCTGTCCGTGGCTGAGCTCCTGCCCGCCAGCAAAAACAAGCCACGGTGGCGGAGCAGCGTGACAGCTCCCGCTGGAGCCACATCATCCCGACAGCCGGGGCCGACTCAGCAGAGTCCCCTCCGCTGTCCCCGCAGCCAGCCCGGTGCGGCACAAGGTGTCCCAGCACCTCGGACAGCGCTCGCTGCGCTGTGCTGCCCTGCCGGGTGTGGAGGGCGGTGACATCCCTGCCAGATGTGTGCTGGGCTCAGCACAGCTCTGTCCCCATCCTCCTGTGACACCCCCGGGCACAGCCAGGGCAGGGCTGGCCCCGGCAGACACTGCTGAGCATCCTCCCTGGCCGTGCCTGGTTGTGGTCGCTGCGCCTCTGCACGTGGCCGTGGTGGGGACAGAGCAACCTGTTTGCTCCAAACATTGATGATAATGATAATAAAAATGGTAATAATAACATTCTGCAGTTTTGTCTCCTGTTCTGGGCATTGTCTGTTCAGAGAGATGGATGGGATGGAGGAGGTGAAAGTTTTGGCCAAGAGTGGCTGTGGATACAAGGCAGAGCCCAGGAGCTGATATGTGGGCAACCAACAGCAACAACAAAAACCCCACAAACAAACAAAAAAACCCTCCCAAAAAAACCCCCAAAACAAACAAAACAAAAACAAAACAAAAAACCCCACCCCAAAACAAAGCAAACAAACAAACCAAAAAACCAAAAGCCAAACCAACCAAAAAAAAACCCTTCTAAAAAACCCAACAACACAAACCCCAAACCCAGCCAAAAAACCCAAAAAAAAAACCCAAAAAAACCCCCCAAAACAACAACAACAACAACAAAAAGAAAAAAAAAACACCAAAAAAGTAAACCACCAAAAAGTCTGTCTCTTGTAGCTGCAGGCATTATAAACCCAGCCTTTGCAGACCCCTGCTTTAACTTAGCCCTTGCTTGCCCTTCTGCTGCCCTGCAGCCTCTGTGCCCAGCCACGAACAAACCAGATGGAGCCTTCAGTCAGAGGAGGACAATGGAAGTAGGTGTAGGAAACCCTGCACCAAAATACTCCATGTATAATTTTATTCCCTCCTATCCCACATGCCAGCTCTATCCCACAGCAGAGCTCTCATCTGAAATCAGGCATGCTGAGCAGAAATAGCCTGGTGCTTCAGAGATGTGCCTTCAGAGCCTGGAGAGAAGCTAACCCTTCATTGCCCACAGCTGTAGGACACAGATGTGCCTCAGCCTGGCCTTTTCCAGATCCATGGTGTGCCTGTTGCAGAGCTTCTGGCACACAGTGCCAGGGAAGGGCCAGAGGGCTGATGTAGGGGAGATGTTGTAGTACAGCTGAGCTACAAGCTCCAGGCCCCTGGGGCAGGGCTGTGCCAGCCGCAGCTCAGCCTCCAGATGTGCAGAACATCAGCAAGCCCTCTGGCAAGGGGAGCAGGGAGGAAATGGAGATTGAGCTGTACTTTCCCAGTCACACTGACTCCTTCTCCATCATTCTGGCACTGTCAAACCATGTCACGATCCTCCTGACAGGCTTTTGGGGTAAAGGCAAGGAAAAGCAAGGAGTCACATTTCTTTTAACCTCTGGAAGCAACAGGAAGGTGGCAGAGCCTTTGATACCTTGCTCAGCTCAGCAGGCAGAGATGTTCCAAATGGCTCTGACTCAGCACAGCTGGAGAGCTTTGTGAGCCACATGTGGAGTGTGCAGTGTGCCCTCAATGGACAGCACGAAGGGCTGAGGGCAGTGTCCCACCTGCCTGGAGGCTTAGAGAGGTACAGAAGGCTTAATCAGCGTGATTCCCACTGGAGGGAAGAAAAATCAACAAAAGCTGTTTGGCAAAGGCCCTGCCTGGTGGTTTGAAAGTGTGGATGTCTGCCTTGGATGGGCAGGGAGGGCATGGGAACTCCTGAAGGAACTCCTGAAGCATTTGGAGATATGAATTGTCCACCAGGAAAAGGACAGTCCAAGCCAAAAATATGTGGAGGGGAAGCCAGCCCTTGTTGTACTGAGCTTAAATCTGCTGGGCTGGTAGAAGTAGAGAACAGGGTAACTGTGCTCCTACCTCCCAAAATAGAAGTAAATTTGGGATCTGGAGGAAGAGAGAAAGAGAGCTGGAGAGACATTTCTGACAATGAATAACTTTAAGCTGAAGGAAGGTAGATTTAGATCAAATATTGTGAAGAATTTCTTCCCTGTGAGGATGAGGAGGCCCTGGCACAAGTTATCCAAAAAAAGCTGTGGCTGCCCCTAGATCCCTGGAAGTGTTCAAGGCCAGGCTGGATGGGGCTTGGAGCAACCTGGGATGATGGAAAGTGTCCCTGCCCATGGCTGGAAAGTTGGACCAAATAGTCTTTAATGTTCCTTCCAACCTAAACCATTCTGTGATTCTCTAAATCCTTGGGTTAGGCTGTGCAATTGCAGTGAACATTCCAGTGGGCAAATTATTCACTGTTCTTGTGGGACCTGATCTTAGCTGGGATGCTACATAGGACAGGAGAAAAAAGTTCAGGAGAAAAAAGCCAATGGAAAGTGTCTCATGCAAAGCAGAAAGCAGGACCTGCATCTTTTTCTTGATGGAAGAAGGTGCCTCCATCCCTGTCCTCAGGGTCTAATTCCATCTCCTGAAAATAGGCTGAGTGCACCAATGAAGACATAATTTCTCAGGACCCTTGCACATGATGGCCTGGTAAAATTGCTATTTTTAAGACAGCCAAATTTTGGAAAGAGATATAGCAAATTTTCTATTAGCAAGGGCCTGCAGAGGCCGTGGGTGCCTGCACTGTTTGATGCTATTGTGCTGGGCTCGGGGCTGGAGGGGGCTGGTAACCTCCAAAAAGGATTAGAGGGAACATGGCAAGGAAAACCCTGAATTTGGATTAAAGATGTTTAAAAGTCCCTTGTATCAGCAAGCTCTTTTCTCAGGGAGAGATTAGGAGTGCAGTTTCTCTCGACAATTCTGTTAATCTGGTCTCCATGGAAACAGGATGATGTTAGTGGTGACACACTCCCCTGAATGGCTTCTCAGCACCACTGTTAAGGGGGGAGACTGGCTTTGGTTTGTCACCCAGATCTGGTTAGTTTGTCCCCTGTCAGGCCCTGGCAGCTGCTGCTGGGGGATTTTTTTGCTGCTGGTTTTGTGCTGGTGGGACCTGCAGCAGTGCCCCCACGCTGCAGAGATTTTACTGCAGAATTCCCAGGCTCAAACCTCCACACCGAGCCCAACCAGCCCAGGAAAAGCCCCAGACTTCCACACAATCCCGTTTTTGCTGGTGCTCCTGCACGGGGCAGGCTGTGGCTGTTGTGGAAATGCCTCCCACCCTCCTACACTGCAGGGTGACCGAGTGACCTCCTTGTGGTGAGGGGAGGTCTCTGGGGGCTGCTGCAGTGACCACTCCTGGACCCAAACATGGACAAGGCATTGAGCAAGAAGTTGGGAATTTTGCCATGTTTTAAAGCAAGCCCAGCCAGCAGTAAACACCGAGGCAGAGCTGTGCAGCTTTGCTCTGTGCCTGATTGTGCAGGGGACAGAAGTAAAGCCTGTCCCAGGGATTTGCCTCCAAATGCAACCTGGACGTGCTAATGTGGCCATCCAGGCTGGGGGTGAAAGGGTGGGTGGCTTGTAAACGTTCCCTGCATCTTTCCAAATCCCTTTTCATCCTGAGTCACACGCAGAAGAGCGTGGGTGAGCGTGAGTAGGCAGAGGGAGAGGGGTGGTGGGGCTGCATGAATTTGGATATGCACATCAGCTATCAAACACAGTGCAAAATTGCTGTGAAAGCAATGAAAAAAGATAAATTTCGTGTCACAGTATTCAGATGATGAGCTACTGCTGTTACTGCTTTCTGTGTTAGTGGAGTTAAAGTGGGACTTGCTTGTTGAGATTAGCAAGGACTCTTGTGCACCTCTTCCCTTCTCTTTCCTCTTTCTCTCCCCATTGCTCCACAGTTGCATTTCCCAGTGGATCTCTGCCAGGTGTGTGGGACTGCTGCTGCCTCAAGTCCTTTCAGATCAGTCATGGGTTTGGCTAAAGAAAGTTGAAACAAAGAAAACAAAACCTAGGTGACCTTCATGTCTGTCTGACTCCAGCTCATGCTTCAGAAACGTTTTATGCCATCAGCTAATTCCACCTAGACCTGGAACTGTGTACTTGAAAACATCAGGAAACTGAAGAATCAAGGAAGAGACTTTATCAGTGGTCCTGTTGGCCTCACTGAGCTCAGCCCTAAATCAGACCTCAGAGATTTCATCCCAGAAACTCCACAGCAATCCCTGGCAGAGCAGCTCACTGGCTTTCCTGGGGCCACCTGGAATTGCACCAGAGCAAGTCCCTGGCTGTTCCCTGTAAATCCCATTGCTTTTTGAGCCTATGCGACAGTTTTCACAGAAAACAAGTCTAGTCCACTTCAGATTTAATCTATGAATGATGACTTGAATTAAAAACCAGCTACAGCAGCCCAGTGCAACTAACAGCAGGAAGGCTGTTGAAAGCCCTGGTCTGGCTGTGAGAGACAGGGCTCTGCACACCTGCCCAGGGGCCCCTTCCCAGCTAGAGAGCCCTGGGGAGGGGCCCTGCAGCCTCATGGATCATTTAAAGAGTCATTCAATTCCAGAAAGCAGGCAGCAGCTCCCGTGTGGGCTATACCTCAGCAGTCATAATTCGTCCCAGTTTATAAATAAGATGCTTTTCCTGGACTGCCAGGTCCCAGTGACATCTACAAGGCAAGCTGTGATCTCGGTGGCCTGTGAATCATCTCTGATAATGGAGATCCTGCTGCCTGACTCCTACTTTTGTCAGCTGTACAGAGTTTGTGGATGCACCCAGAGAGAGCCTCCTGGTACTATGGCAAAGGAAATGATTTCTTCCCTCTGGAGCAGAGCCCTGGTGGAGATCACCTGCTAGGAATGCTCTTAAGGCTAGAACAAGGTAGTACTGCTCACCTTTGCTTTCCCTGAGAGATATTCCTACCTCCCTGGCCCAGCCTGGGGTCTTTTCAGACTTTTCCTTCCTCTCACCTCACATTCATGCCTTTTCCTAGCACCAAGGCCATATTAAGTCTGAATTTCCCCCCCTCTTGCCCTTGGAGCTGTTCAATGCCTGGCCCATGTGCAATAGCCTCCAGCAATAAGGGGAAAACTTCGGGTATCAGCATCTACTTCTGCTTCTCCCTCTGGAGCATCAGCATCCTGCCCTCTGTCCCTGGAATCAGTTCAGAGCTGGATAAATCTGCTCTGAGCACCACTGTGCTCTTTACAGTGGTCACAGCGTAAAGTCAAAGTGAAGATGGCATCAAAACCCAATGGGAATTAGTAATTCCCACTAAAAACTGTGGGAATTAGAAATGAGCATGAGCTACACCCTGGAGGGTGAGAGCCTTTGCTGGGAGCAGCTCTCAGGTGACGGCGCTGGAGGCACTGGCTGGTGGGTGAGGTGTCTCGGGTGCTCTGCCTGCCTCCACCCGTCTGGCACAGCTGCCAGGGTGCTGCTTCCTCGCTCTGCATCTCCTTTGCAGCCAGGATAACAACACCTTGTGGGGGTGAGGGTGGATGTTCTTTGGCATTTGTCATCGACTCGCCTGCGAGCACCCTGGGGAGGCCTATAAATAAGTGAGGGGCTGTGATTCAGCAGCCACTGGAGGAGAAGCAGCTGCCACCGTGTCCATTTCACGATCACTTCAAAAGCCTCGAGCCTTTATTTGATTTGTGGTTTTGCATTACGTTTGCGAGAGCCCCCTGCCCAAGTGGAGCAGGGGAAGGTGACCTGCTGGAGGGTGGGGAGGATGCTGTGGAAGGAGCCCTGTGGGAGCAGTGCAGCCCTGGGAGTGATTGCAGGCTCCAGCACAGCACCCTCTCTCCTTATTGACGCACCTGCTTTCATGTTTCTCTCCCCTTCTGTTTGCTCTGGTGGGTTTTCCTGATGCCTCTTATTGCTGGGCAGAGAGAGGCAGTAAAAGAAATTGTTCAGGCCGGGCTTGTGGAGAAACAAGCAGGTGTCTGGCTGCGTTATCAAGGTAACAACACTTTTGCATCTCAGTGATGGGACTAAAATGAGACTGAGTGATCAGAGCAAAAAGCACAACTGTGTTCACCTCGAGGCTCTGAGCAGCAAAATCGCAGCTTGGATTTAGGTTCGGGTTGCTGATCTTAACTTCACTCATTTAATTCACCCGGTGTTTGGGACTTTACTGGCAGTCATGGTTTTGTGGGGCTGTGTGGGGCTGCACCTGCAGGGACATGCTGAAGTGAACGTCCTGTCCTGTGTGTGTATGAACTTCTAGATGGAACTACAGAACTGAAGCAGGATTTTCTATTTCTATTTTCTGCAGTATTTCTGTGGTCTGCCCTCTGCTAAAATAGCCTTGATGGAGGCCGTGGCTCTGCCTCTGTTTGGGAGGGAGGGTGTTTGTCTGTCCCTTGTGTCAGGCTGGGTTCCCATGTGCTGAGCAGCGTTGTCCATTTCCACACTGATGTTTTGTGGCAAGGGGAATCATCTGGCCCACAGTGTGGTGAGCAGTAACCACAGGAGCATGTCTGCCCTAGAAGATCCTACTGACTCCACGTCAGAGCTCCACTGCTGGCTCAAAGCCACCTGAATGTCAGCTCTGTGACGTCTCTGCAGCTCGGTGAGTGACAACCCCCTCTGTGCCCTGGGTGTGAGTGTGGAAACAGGCACAGAGGCACCACAGGCTTCTTCTGAAGCACAGCCAGGGTGGAGGGAAGATCTCTCAGCCAGCTCACCCTGCAGCTCTCCCTGTTTCTAATGAAGCCTCCTTCCCAGTGGCCACTCACCCCCTTCTGCTTTCAAGTCAACAAATTAAAAATAAAAAAAAGGAGAAAAGTAAAAAGCAAAGAGGAGGAGAAAAAGACAGAATGATATATTTTTGTTCACTCTCCCTCCCTTCTTCATTCCTTTGAGCCATTTTTAACCCAAGCTAATTCAGCTGGAAATATTAATAACCCTATAAGGACGCCACCTCCTTGTAATGAAGTGTAAAGGTCACTTCTGCTCAAATCACACAACTCTTTCATTTTGTTCTCTGCAAGGAACAGCTCCTCTCTTTAATTATTCAGTTTGCTTTTATATTGCAGCTGCTGCTCTCTTGTCTCTAATCTCTGACACTTCCCCATTACGCAAGTCCCCAGGAGCTGGGCAGTGTCACCTGCTGGGTCACCCCCAGGGCCTGGGTGTTGTGAGCAGCAGCTGGGATCTGCCTGGTGCAGGGAGAGAGGCTGGATGTGGAGAAGAAGAAGAGCTGACTCTTGGGTTTCAGTGTTTCTTTGATGGTGTGAGTTGGCCGGTGTTTCTTCAGGGTGTGGGCATTGCAAAATATGTTAATTTTTGGTGGAGTTGAATCCTCATGCGTGAGGTGCCAGTTGGTGGGATGGAGAGGAGAGGGGCTGGAGGGGGGTTGGGGCATTCCTGTCCTCCTGATTTACCTGATGGGTGGATGGAGGTGGGAGGCTGTGGCATGGGAAGTGGCCTCTGTGTGGTCACTCCTCACTGAGGAAGGTAATTGATGGTGAAGCCCTAAGATGAAACAAAACCTCTCAGATCAGTGCAATGTCCTCCATTCCCAGATGTCTCTTGGGCCGTGTTGTCCACAGCCAGGGAGAAGAGAGAGAGAAATCAGAGCATCCTGCTGCAAATGTGAGCACTCCTGGGACAGCCCGTGGGGGTCACCAGCACAGAAATGGGCAGTGGATTTGGGGGAAGCCATCCTCAAGGGATGAATTTGGGGTCACATGGAGGTTCTCCCTGGACAGAGAGAGGGCCAGGAACAGGGAGTAGAACCACACTGGTCAGCCTGGAGAAGGGAAGGCTCAAGGGAGACTAAAGGGGCTCCAAAAGAGCTTGAGAGGGAATTTGGACAAGGATTTTTAGTGATGGGACAAAGGGTAATGGCTTTAAATTGACAGAGAGCAGGTTTAGGTTAGATTTGAGGAAGAAATTGTTCCCTGTGGGGGTGGTGAAGCCCTGGCAGGAGTGCCCAGAGAAGCTGTGGCTGCCCCTGGATCCCTGGAAGCGTTCAAGGCCAGGCTGTATGGGGCTTGGAGCAGCCTGGTCTGGTGAAAAGTGCCCCTGCCCATGGCAGAGGGGTTGGACTAGATCATCTTTAAGGTCCCTCCCTACCCAAATAATTGTGATTCTACGATTTCAGTGTCTGAGGTGATTACTGCACTAATTATTACTTATTTATGTAACATCATAAATAATTAATAACCGTAATTAATAGTATGGACCCAAGAGAGCAGAAATGACTTTTGTGGTGGCTGTAACCCCTGCCTCCCTCGAGCACTGCTCCCTCTAGAACCTCTCTGCAGTGTTTTATCTCCCTGAATGTTTAAATGACTTGAGCAATTTGGGGTTTCCTCTGTTTCCCCACGGGATCCTCACTCTCTGCTCTATTTATAGCACCACAGCAGCTGTTAATGCCCACAAACAAACACAGGTCCTTGGTAGCTGCAAGGAGTTAAGGTTTATATAATCATGTGAAGATTTGAGAGCTGAAAAGCCTTTCTTCGTGCACTGCATTAATCATTTAAAAGGAGCCTGACTGATGATTTTTGCGTGTTGTTTCCTTTTTCCCCCTGTGGAGTCCAGCTGTTGCTGGCTGTACATGGTGAGCTCAGAGCCAACCAAACCATTGCCAAAGCCACCATGGCCTCTGAAAGCTCCTGTTCACATTCACCTGGTGATTCATTCATGCAGGACATAGGCTGTGCTGGCTGTGAAGAAACAGATCCAGCCCTCTGATGAGGATGTGGAGAGGTTTTGCTTGTTATTGGTAAGACGTGTTCTGTGGCAGAAGGCTCACACTGAAAGGACAGCATTTGGTTTTGGTTTTCTTTTTTTTCCTTTTTTTTTTTTTTGAAATTGGGATTGAAGGTATTTGAGATGATAGCTTGTGTTTAGATTTAGGTGTTTATTATTTTTTATTTCTATTATAAGCTGTGAGTTTTATAGTATTTTACCAATAAATTATAAAATGCTTTACTATTTTTAAATAAGGTTTTTAAGGTCAGTTTATTTAATTAAGGAATGATACTGAAATTATTTTTATTTTTAATTTAATAATTAATTACTCAAAGTTTGTAATGTGAAATTTCTTGTTTAATTACAAAAAATTACTTAAACTTATGAAGAAGAAGGTGAAGAGGAAAGATTAGTTACTGCTTTAAAACTTTTAGTTTTATACATATATATATTCTAAAACTTTAAGTTTTCTACTTTGTGATATTACACACTTTTAATTAACTACACACTTGTAATCTTAGTGTTATTAATTAATTTTGGACGTTTTCTCTATGGTTTTAGGCTAAATGTAGTGTTTTCTTGGGAGTTTGTTAGCATAGAAACTCTAAAATTCTCAACTCCCAGAACTCCAACACCACAGAACTGATACGGTCATTTCCAAATCATGGCTGGCAAATGAAGCACAGACACGTGGGAAGTCTAATCAGGAGCACAGCACTGATCAGCTCTTTGGCCAAGCATGGGGAAATTCTTTTCTAAGATGTTCCATGCCAGGGGTTTTCCCTCTCATTGCCCCTCTTGGACATGCTTTGGTGTGAACCCCCCCCCCCAGGATCCCCTGATGGGGACACCCCTAAAAAGTTCTGTGCCAGGACTGAGAGGCAAACTCAACTTTTAGTTTTTTGGTCTTCAGGTTGTTGTTTATGTCTTCTCTTATCAGCAGTTCAGCACACCATCTGCACTCCAGACTTAGCACACAATGAGAAAGGCACCACAAAAAGTTACAAGACACACAGGTTCAAGGTCTTTTAAAACTATTTTGTCTAATTAACTCTTAGAACATATTTTATTTCTACCTTTCTGCCAATAACTATTTGTCTGTTCATGCAACATCTGCATTGTTGCTCTTTCTAACCAATCACCCTGTGCCCCCAGCACTGCAGAAAATGGAGCAGATGAAGAGCAAGAAGGAGATCAGACAATGCCCCAAATCCTCCATCTTGTCTCCTATCCACCTCCAAACTAAAACCCCAAAACTCTGGGTTTTTCACCCTGTGATAAACTATACCACTGTCTATTACACACACTTGGAGATTCCAATCCATCCCAAAGTCTTGGCAGCTTTCTCCATGGATGAAGGTTAAAAGCAGTGTTCTCCTGGGGGTCAGCACTTCTCAGGACAGGCAGAGGAGCATTCCCTGTGCCCTGGGTTCCAGCACTTTGGGAGCAATGGCATCATGCTTAAATCAAGGTACCAATTTCAGATTTGAAGCTGTTTTCTCTGATGTTGCCTGAACACTGGGCAGCCATCCCTCCCACAAATGGCTCCAGAAGAAACTGCTGTCCACAGTTTTTGTACCAGCATCATCCCTCCCTCCTTCCCCTCCCTTCTGTGGCCACTCCAGTGGATCGTTGAGAGCAGTGCAATATGCAGTGGCACAGTTTGCTCTGTGTGCAGCCACAATTGTAGCTTGGTTCCAGCTGACAGGCTTATATGACCTCATATCTATAAACCCTGATCTTAAAACATTAGTTTGAAAAGCTCACATGGACATAAAACCCAGAGTTCAAAAGTTGCAACTTTTCAGACACAGGGGAGGGAAAAAAATAGCTGCGAGGTTTTAGGTTAAAATGCAGAAACATTGGGCTGTGGTTTTGCAGATGTGATTTCCATGCTGCCACCGTCAGTGGTGGGGACAGTTCAGCACCTCTACTGCCACCATCCTCCTTCCAAGCCCCTAAGCATGGCTCAAAGTAATGAGATTTAAGGATGTGAGAAAGTCCTGGAATAGCTAAGGAAAGATAATGAGAGCTGGTGTGCTGACAATGAGGGGAGAGGCTGAAAGTGGCAGGGGGCTAGGGTTTGGGTGGTTGAAATTCCACTTTCCAGAGGAATTCAGGCAAATCAAGTCTTCTGGCTGAAGATGTGGCTGTTTTAATAATTAGAAAGAGGAGCTAAGACAAGGAGGATTGCTCAGGTCTATAGGTAGCAGTGCTGTGGGTGGTTGCTGTCCCAGACCTGTTTATTTGAGAGCATCTCTGCAGATACCAGCAGGAACTCATCGGTGACCACATGTGCTGGAACCTTCTGGCCCCAGCCAAAGGCACTGCAATTAAGGAAAAAAAAAAAAAAAAGCCAGCTTTTTCTCCTGACCTTCCTTAATCCCCCTGCATAGGTGCAGTGCTGTCCTGCCCTGTGGTGGATGGTGTGTGCTGCTCAGGACAGCCCTCACCTGGGGCAGGCACTGGGCTCTGCCTTGGCTGCCTGTAACCCGGGGAACAGATGGCTCCCCTGACAAATGCACCCTTTCCCGCACTTCCCTGCTCCTTTCCTCTGCAAACTGAGGCCTTAAAAAGGATTGATGGTGCTAACAACAACCTCATCTAGGAGGACTTTTGGAGGGATTAATGAGGAGTCGCTGGGGAAGGGTTTAATGGTCCAAAGAGATCAGCAGTCTCAAGCCAGTTTATTAATCAGCTAAGGCCATTACCACTTAAAGGCTCAGCCTGGGGGGAGGAGGAGGCGAGGGGTGGCAGTGATCCATCTCTGCACAGAAACATGCCAGAGAAAGTGAGCAGATCCCTGGAATCCAGCGCACAAACTCCCTGGTCTTCATCTGCTGTGGACTGGGATTTAGCAAGGGAATGCAAAGAGGAAAGGGAGTGATGGCCTTGCTTCATTTGCTTCTGAAAACTGCAACCCCTCTGGTGCTCTCGGGCTGCAGCAGCTCCTGAGCAAGCCCAGGGGCTCCCAGCCAGCTGTGTCTCTAGCAGTGGCTACCACACATCCCCAGATCCTGTGCCGTGGCCTGGGCAGTTAGGGACCACTGTTGGGAGAGGAAATTTATTTCTAACACCTTGTTCAGAGATCATTTTTCTGCCCTGGAGCGTGAAAACTGAGGTTCTTATTATTTTTATCACAGCAAGTCAAAGTGCAGAAGCTATTCTTATTCATATAAATGTCTAATCCTACTCTGATTCCTTCTGAGCTGTTGCATTTGCCTTGATTACTTTTTCCAGTTTTAGCTAAGATAAAATTTGCAGTAGAATAATCTGCCCGTGCAATAAGCCATCCCTGAGATGAGGAGATGAGGGTCCTGCCAGGGATCCTCTCCCATTTCAGGGTGCAGGAGAAGCTTGGCTGTGTCCTGGCTGCCCTGGATTGTATGGGGAAAAGCAAAGTCTATTTATTTCCTCTTCACTTGAGACCCCTTGGGGGTCTTCTGTAGCAGGATGTCTGAATGCAGCATGGCTATAATGTCATTTTCTGGGGCCCAGTGAGGGAGAACAGTAGGATTGCTGGGGAAGGAGACAATTTTCACCTGTCTCCATGCAGAGGGACTGTGTAGGGCCAGGCCTGGGTTTGGGAAGTGTTACAGCAAGCTGCTATGGGTGGCTGGGGGTCAGGAGGCCTTTTAATTGCTTGAAAGTGAGGTCCTTGTGCTTTATCCTCACAGAGGCTCTTTTAGGACACCAACAAAGAATCTGGTCTTCTGAGGAGAGCTCTGGCTTTGCTCTAGAATCTGATCACAGTGAGAAATTGTTTTTGTTCCAATACATTTTTAGGTGGCCGAAAATCTATTTTTTAATTCATTTTTTCCCCTCTCTGTGCTTGTTCCATCCAAAGTCATGAACTACATGTGAGGTCAGGTGTCTTACCTGCAGGCATCAGCTGCCTTCTGGAGTAAAACCTCTTCTAAAGTCACATCTGCTTTTCTCCCTTCTTCCTGCAAACTCACGTATCAGCCAAATGGATTTCTGCTCCCCTGGGACACTGCTCCTGGAGAGCCTGGACCTCTGGCTGGCCCAAGATGGTAAAAGCCAGCATGGTCCATGTATTTCCAGAGCTCCAGCACTCCAGGTCTCTCCTCCTGGCTTGGTATTTTCAAGAGTCAGCAGAAAAACCAACTCCCCTGGAGGGGAGCTGGGACAATCAGCAGGTGAAAGCTGTCACTGCAAGAGGTACTTGGTGTCAAAAAGTGGTTTTGTGTGTGGAACACACAGGGTGAGCAGCCTCCCATGTGTTTGGATGGTTTTTGCACATCACTTAATATAGATTTTCCAGTTTGAAGGGCAGCAGCCTCAGTGTAGGGAGCCACAGAGCAGGAAGGAGGTGGCAGACACCAGGGATGAGCTGAGCTCATGGCATTCCCTTCCTGGACCTGACTTCTTTACATCCCTCTTTTCACAGCTGGGATGGCATGTGTAAACTCAGTTTTCTGCACTTCTGGATTCCAGGAGTTCCAAACTAGATATTTCTATTGCTTTAGCTAATGAAAGATGGGGATGGTTTCAACCTGCCAAGTTTTCCCCTAATATATACATATACACTGGTAGTGAATTTGAATTCAGGTCCCAAACACTGTAGGAATGTTGGCCACCCAAAGGTCCACAAGGAATGGTGACCCTATAACCCCTAAACCCAGCAACATTTATTAATGGCTTATCTGAAGTCTCTGGAGCAAACATTTCAGTCCCTTCAGCCAGGGAGAAGTGGGTTACTTTGTGAATATCAATGCAGATCAAATAAAAAGTATCTCAAGGACAAATGTATTTCTTCTGAAAATTTGGCCAAAGAAATCAGAAATGGTTCTTTAAAATACAGCAGCCTAGAGCAAGTTTTTATCTTTCTTTTTGAGCGGTGAAAGTTGATGATCGAGCTATAATTTGAAATATGTGGTAGAATACAGCAAAACCAATGCCACTGAAATTGCCTTGCAGTTTGAACACACAGATCTGAAGATTTGACAAAAGCATTTTCTTTGTTCTACAGACATGAGACCATTTTCCTTCCTTTTATGTGTAGCACCCCTGGATTGTTCTGCACTGATCACAACTGCTCTGGTGCTGTCTTTGATGAATCCTTTTGTTTGGATTTGTTTCTTTTGTTGGTTTGGTGTTCCTTTTTTGGGGATGGTGGGGGGGTAAGATCTTATTGGGCACGGTGGGAAAGGGACAGTTAATTTATGTCATGGATTTGGCATAACTGGGCCATCAATCTCAGCAGAGCATGTACAAGGTGTCTGAAGTAGAGACACAAAGATCCAATTGCTGCTTTCTTCCTTTTCTTATGTGAAATGAAAGCCAAAAAAAGCAGGAATGGTACCTTCTGGTTCCAGGCTTCATGGAGCAATCCTGGGGCTGTCAGCAGTGCTGCAAAGGGAGAGGGGAAGGAGGGAAGATGATGACTCACAAGAAGTTTCCTTGTCTGTTATGATTTTGCTTTGTCGTTTTGTGTTCTCTGGATGACTTAGGGAGAGACGCTTTTCCCTCATCTCTAATTTGCTGCCAGATGAATATATTGAGTAGCAGGATATTGAGAAGTCATGGGAAACTAATGAGAAATGCCTGAATGAACTCAGCATGTTCTTCCACTCGGCTGTTAGGCTTTAATATCCCAGTGGTGCTGGGCAGAGGGGGTACAGGGGCTGTGCAGTTCCTTTTGCTCTTTGGTTTACTGCCAAAATGGGACAAGGAATAATGGTTTTAAACTAAAAGATGGTGAGTTCAGACTAGGCATAAGGACAATTTTTTTGTAATGAGAGTGGTGAAAACCTGGCATAGGCTGCTCAGGTAGAAGCCCCATCTCTGAGAACATCCAAGGTCAGGTTCTGAGGCTCTGAGCAACCTGATCTAGATGAACATTTCCCTGTTCATTGCAGGGAGGTTGGACTAGGTTGAATTGAAAGACTCCTCCTAACCCAAACTGTTCTTCAATTCTATTTTTCTACCTTTTTGGCCAATGTGTGATCTTACTCAGACATTCAGCCACCTAGAATTGTTATTGTACCTGTTATTTTGAGGTGTGATAGTTCTGGCTGACTGAAAATCCTCACTACAGCATTTCCTTCTCACACCTTGTCTTGACTTCCTTCCCTGAGCTCCTGATCTCTGTTGGATGCTGGTGGGGGGGGCCTGGCTGTGACAGAAGGTGGAGGCTGTTCCTCAAGGAATGTCCTCATGGCAAGGACCACAGCAGATACTGAGCATTTTCAAGATGCTGACTGTAAACTCTTGGGCAGGGATTCCCTGTCTTTCTGGCCTGGTGATGTTCTGCTTCTATATGTATTCTTTGAGGTTACTGGGAGTTTCTGTGGCTAAAATGGGAGGAGACTATAGGCCCCTTTCTGCCTTAAAATGTGTTTCAGAGCTGCCTGAACCTGGCCCAGCAGTCAATATGGCAAAGGACTTTTTCCTTTCTGAGGGGCACAGCTGAGAGCATGGCTGCCAGCAGGCCTGGACTGCCTGATCTTGAAAACCAGATTGCAGTGTGAAGGACTGAATTGCTGCCATGGGTATTTTTTGACCAGACCTAAAGTTATTTCTCCAGGAAGAGTGATCTATACCGGGAAACTGGTACTCCAGTCCCAGATGGGCAGCTCTGCCTTCAGCTCATCTCTGATTCAGGTAGTGTTTTACCCTGAGGAGGTGAAAACACCCAGAGAAGCAGAATAATGTGAGGGAGACATCTGTGTTTCACCACACATTTGGCAAGGGGAGGTGGCAGCAAAAGTTCCCGAGGAGGTTTGTCAGGGTCAGTAACACTCCAGAGATGCAAATCAGCCCAATGGCAGCCTGGCAATGACTCAACCTTTCCCTGCAGCCTGTTTTTGCCCATGTGTGTGATACAGGCTGCTGCAAAGATGGGTTTCATTTTTACAGACTTATCACCTTCCTTGGGCCTTTCATGCAGCAGAATGATGAAAGGCAGGAACCTTATGGCAGCTGAATAAAAGTCATTTCCCAGCAGCTGTGAAAATGTCCCTGCCTTCTTTTTCCAAGGTGTCCATGAAACAGCATGGTGACACCCATGGCTGCCACCTCCTGTCCACAGTGGCTGCTTTCTCTCGGGGCTCTTCAGACATTCATGGCACGTGCATCATCCTGACACCTCACCCAGGGGTACCCTGTGGATTTCATGCCCTGTTGGGTTTCACACCCCCTGCAATCTGTGTTGATGAGATGGGTCCGTGCCTCCTGAGCCCAGCAAAGGGTGGTGTGAACACAGGAGAGGGGCTGCAGAGCCATTCAGCAGCCAGGGTGAGGCCCTTCCCTCATAGATGGCTCTGCCATCTGATTTCAAAGTTGTCTGCCTTGACACGTGCTATGCTGTGCCTTGTGAAGGAGGCAGTCAAGAGCCTTGAGTTCTCTTAGATAAATGGCTCAGCTCAGAGCACTGTGGCTTGATGTTCCTGAAGCTGCTAATCCTAATTAACAGGCTTTTTCTGAGTCCCTTTTATACCACTCCAGCAGCCCAAGTGGGCTTTAAAGTGAATGGAAATTACCCCATGGAGCGCTCTCCCTGGAGATGTTGCTATGCCGACCTGCTCAGAGCAACTATTGAGGCTTCCTAGCTCTCCTCCATCCTGCATTGTTCTTACTCTCATAAAGGCTCAGATGGTGCCAGAAGTGTGGCTGGGACAGAGAGGGCCCAGACTCTATTATTTACATTTTCTGTGTAGAAAGGAAGATGTGGGTAGAAGGGGAAAAAACAAGTTGAGAGGGGTAAAATCGTGTCAAGCATCAACAACAACAGAAAACCAACCTGAAAGACCTAAGAGTCCTTCTGGCAGAAAATTGAGTCAATTTTCTCATGCACAATCCTTTTAAAAAAAAATAGAAGAAATCAATTTTTTCTTTTTTCTTTTTTTTTTTTCTTTTTTAATTTTTTTTTTAATTGGAGGTCTGCAGGCAACAGTGCATTTCCTCTGGGTTCCTGGGTTTCCTCACCCACTCTGATGGCAACACTGGGAGGCAAGGCATGTTCTACCCCAGCCCTTCCCAGCAGGTGCCTCCTGCCCTTCATGGGCTGCCAGAGGTTGTGTTAGATTTTGGGGCCATTTCTCCCTGAGGGAAGGCAGCTCCCATCCCATCCCATCCAGGCAGGAGTGTTGGTGTCTCCCCCCTTACCCTGAGGCACACAGCTTGGAACATTTTTGGCCACTCTCATTCTCCTTCAATTCAATCTTCCCAAGGCCTACAAATCTGAGGCATTAAGAGCAAGACAAATTATAATGAATGTATATTAGGAATATAAAAAGCAACGACTTAATATAACTTTCCCTTCTCCCCTTCCCTCCCCCTTCATGACCTCATGTTTTTAACATTTTGGGAGCTGCTAAATCCTGGAGGGATGCACAGTGTGCCAGGGAGAGGTGGGGCTGGTGCCAAGCCAGGGGCCTCTGCCCCAGGGCACACAGAAAGCAGCACCTTCCCTCCCAGAGGTAAATAACAACACCCCCAGTGGCACTCAGAAGCGGGGAAGAAAGGGGGATAAAATGAAGAAAAGGTTGAAGTGCCACAGATGTGGCTGTGTGGGCCCAGGGACATGAGGGTGGCTGTTGAGCGAAGCCTCCTCCAGAGCTGGGGGTGTCCTTTGGGTTGTGATCGCTCCAAAAGTCACCAGCATGAGTGGAAATACAGAAAGGCTGAAATAAACTCCACCAAATATTACTGCCAAACCCCCTCCACCCCAAGACACTGGGGGAAATATCAGTTATTTTATTTACAATGGCAAAAGAGTGAGTGGGACAAGCAAGGCCTTCTCCTGCTGTACAAATAATGACTTTAAATGGCTGAGACTGCTCCTCAGCAGCGCTGATTTGAGGCAACTTCTGCCTTTCTTAAAGAAAAACAGCAACCCCAAAAATATCCACCACCCATCAAAAATATCAGTGACATTTTCCCCTACTTTGCAACAAGATAGTTTTCTCTGGAAATAAATAAATTAACCAGCTCCAGTAACCCCATCAGGAGGGGACCAGGGGACAATTTTTACCCCTCTTACAAGGTGCAGATAGACAGTGGTAAGGATGGGCAGTGTATAATGTTGTTTATTATGTATAATAAGAAGCATCCAGAAATCTCATTTAAGGACCAAGCCCCAGAGTGCCAGCCCCTGTACAAACACACAGTAACAGAACCCCTGTCCTGAAGAGCATACAGGCTAAAAATGGTTCCTTATGTGGCATAATTTGGAGGGCAAGAATAGGAATTGGAGGCAGAGAAATGAAAAATCAACCTTCTTCCTGATTTCCTTTTATATTCCAAACAAAGGCCACAAGACACGAATGCTGAGATCATAATTTCCAGTCCCCATCATTAGATATGAGGATAGCAGAGTGACAGAATCACAGAATCATTTAGTTTGGAAAAGACCTTTTATGATCATTGTGTCCAAATGTAAATCTAACACTGCCAAGAGCTCCATTAAACCATCTCCCCAGGTGCCACATCTCCACATCTTTTTAAACACCTCCAGGGACAGTGACTCCACCACTTCCCTGAGCAGCCTTCCACAGCCTGACCACCCTTCCAATGAAGAATTTTTCCCCAATATCCAACCTAGACCTCCCTTGGCACAACTAGAGTGTGTTTTCTCTTATCCTGCTTCTTGTTATCTGGGAGAAGAGACCGACCCAGCCCTCATCACACCCTCCTGCCAGGGAGATGTAGAGAGCAATAAGGTCTCTCCTGAGCCTCCTTTTCTCCAGGCTGAGCCCCTTTCCCAGCTCCCTCAGCTTCCCCTCATCAGAATTGTGCTCCAGACCCTTCCAAAACTGACCCCAGGAGCTGAGGAGTGGCCTCACCATGCCCAGCACAGAGGGACAGGTCCTGCTGCCCTGGGGAGTGTTTGTCTTCACCACGGCAGGGGGACGTGCAGGGGGGGGAATGGGACTTGCTGCTCCCTGGGAAGGGGAGGCAGGACCTGAGGGAAGCCCAGTGCCCACTTGGCTGTGAGGCTGGCAGCTCCTCCACCAAATTCCTGGGATGGGGAGAATGTCGAAACCTCCCTGAGAGGAGGAGGCAGCACAGCCACTCAGGTGTTTGAAGCAACTCGAGTGCTTTGCAGCAGCCCTGGTGCCTCTGTCCTTCCTGCCCAGAGCAGCACAGCTCAGCAGCATGGCTTTGGTCTGTGTCTAATGCCAGCCTAGGAGGGCACAGAGAGAGAGAGACTCCCAGGGCCATGCTGAGCAGGGCAACTCACAGCTACTGGATGTCTCTGTGCCCTAGGTCCCCTCCTGACAGCTGGAAAACCATTCTATAAGAAAATTGGAGCCTTGCAAAGTAATTCCAAAAGAAAGGCAGATTTTTCTTTTTGGCTTTTCTTAGCTTTCTTTTTTTTTTTTCCCTTTTTTTTTTTTGATACTATAGAAAATTAAAAAACATGATTGAATTTGTGCATGCCTTTATTTATTGTGCTATGGATGATGGGCACAGACTTCCCTAAGCCAAAAAGCCCCCTCCCTCCTCCTTCCCCAGCCTTAGTAATCAGCTTCCTTGTGCTCCAGCCCACGCTAGACTATTTTCCTCTGTCAAATCCTCCATCATTGGTTAAATTACCTAGGTGTGTGTTGGCTTTATCTTTTTTTGGTGAAATCTTACAATCTTTCAAGTCTACTTTGTCCTCTTAGGTTTTTGTACACCCCATTTCTCTCCTGGCTGATTTTGTAAAAGGTCTAATTTCAACAAGTTGCTGCTCTCAGGGCTGAGGTCTGCTCTCCAGTGCCCATGATAATTGTATGTGTTCACCAAGAGCTTGGAAGCTGCAGCAGATTGCAGCTGTTGGGGCTCCTTTGCACAGGGCTGTTAATTTTTCCCTTCCCCATTTTGCTCCCTGTGCTCAGCTCAGCCTGCACACCGTTCAAGCCACCATCCTGTAGAGGAGGTATCTGGCACAGACCCTGCCTTGCCACCGGGGCGTCCCTTCCCACACAGCCCCGACAGCTGCCTTCCCAAATGTGAGGACGTGCTTCACTCAGAGCCTGTCGTGTGAGCCAGTTTCAATCGAGGATGCTCTTTCCTTTTGGCTCCCCAAAGAGATCACAGGACCCTGTTTAATCCAGCTCCCTGTCGGTGTAGGGCTGAGTCATAGGAGGTTTTTCTGTTGCTACATCTAATAACGCTTTGCTACTGGGAGCAGAACATCAGCCAGCTTGGCTGGGAGTCGGCACTGTCACCCAGCAGCTTCCCTTGTCTGCAAGTTGTTTTGATTCTTTTCTTAGACTTCTCCCTCTCTGTGTCTTTCTCTCTAAAACATTAATTTCCTCTAATTAGAGCCTCCTTAACAATTCTTTTTTCCCCCCTCTCCTCAGTTAATTTCCTCTAATTAGAACCTCCTTAATAATTCTTTTGCAAAATCAATTTCCTCAGTTAGAACCGCCCGCCACAATTTCTTTCCTCCCTTTCAAAAGCTGTCGGAGTAGCTAAGCAAATTATGCTTCTGAGTAACCTTTATCTCTTCCTTGGTATTTTAAAAGAACTGTAACAGGTTAGACAGGCACAATTTCCCCTTTCAGAGCTCTGCTGGTCTGACCCCATTAGGTTATACTTAGCTGAGTGTTGTACTATTGTATACTTAATAAGATGCTCTAGCTGTTCATCTGGAACCCAGGTAAGGCTGCATTTGTGAATGAATTAAACATGACACTTCATTATTCAGATCAGATTTAACAGTGTCAAAATCCGTCTTTAAACCAGACCAAATTGCTCTCCAAGAATATATAAAACCTCCTGCCCCTGTTAGCTGTCCTGTGAGCCAGCCTTTCCTAACTTTTCCTCTGCAGCCATGCTGGCTTCCTTCTCCTGCCAAGCCTTTTAAGCTCTAATTTTTTTCTAAAACATGCTGTTTTGAAAAAGAGATCTTTTTGTTTCTAATTTACACAGTAAGTAACTATTAACGGCCCACTGCTTTTCACAATCATGCTGTGGGCCACATCAGCAGCTGGTGTAAATGGGGAGGCAGCCAGTTGACACATTATGGACCTTGGGCCTGAGTTTCCTCTTCTTTATTATGCAGTTTCTCCCCAGCTGAAACTGTGTAATGCATTTCTCCATCTCTTTAAGACGGGACCATCTCACTATGTTTGTCCTTCTTAAAATTCATCAAGGACAACTCACTCCATTTCCTGATTTTATGAGGAAACAGGCCAAGTGATGATGGCAACTGGGAGGGGCCATCCAGTTAGAGTGACAACCCTTGTTTTACGCAATTATGAAAAAAAATAAAGAAGGGAACACATCTGAGCTGCAGGAATGCACTGGAAGCTGTGTGTTCCCTTTCCTATACCCCTTCCTCAGGTTGGCACCGACCACCCAGCACAGACCTGATGGCATCAGCGAGTGTCACTGCGTGGGACAGCACTGCCCCTCTGTGATTCACAGCCCACGTGAGACAGGCCAGAGAGAATCACCTCACAACACGCTCAGGAGGCTTCTTCTGGCCCTTCTCACAAGGACTTCCTCCCTCTTTTGGCTGTGCCCAGCTGCAAAGCCTGGTCACACAGCAGAAATGTCACCGTGGGCCCTGAAGAGCCTGCTCCAGTAAGGCAGGTGGGCCCTTCCAGCTTGGAAGTGCTTTTCATAACCGTCGGGTGGAATCAGCAGTGCCTCAGTGGGAGGCTGTCCTGGAGTGATCCGTGAGGAATGTTTCATAGAGACTCTGCGGGGAGCTGGGGGAGGCTTGCAGCAGCTCCATCCTCGGCAGTGCCACCACCAGATGTCTGGGCAGGCCCAAAATGTTTTAGCCAAGCCCAGCTACTGTGAGAGAGCTGCACTGCTGTCCTTGTCCACACTATTTCCTTCTGACCTTTCCGGGCTTCTAGTACCCCTCAAAGTGTTCTGGTGGAAGTGGTGCAGGAGTCGTAAGATGTATTTTATTTCCTTTGCAGTCTTAATAACTATGCAGAAAACTCCGTTTGCCATCACTTCCTTTGAAATTTCAGAATAGGACTGGATGGAAAAATGAAATGCATTAAGGTTTTGTTTTTGGGTGTTTTTTTTGACAAAATCCCTAATGCTTGAGATGGGAATAGGATGTTTTTGGGTAATCTTACAAGGAGTACAATGCTGGTGGTGTTGGAGAGAGGGCTGTCTGGGGAAGGGTAGATTCTCTAAAAAGATATGTTAGAAGGCTAAAAAAAAAGCTGTTTGGTTCTTCTCAGAAGAGATGAGAGAGCAGGAAGAGGGAATCACCAGGGCGGGTTGCTCAGACTGACAGCTGACTACAGCAGGAGAGATGCTGTTCTCTATGCTCCTCGAGAAGCCCCTCTTGCTGGTGCCCTGTCCATTCCAGCGGAGGACAAAGAAGGGCTAGAGATAGAGATAGGCAATCCAGTAGACGATGTTGAAGAGCAGGAAGGCGGTGGGGAAGAAGACGCGGGAGTAGGAGTCCAGGCGGGATATGTGGATGCGGACCCGCCCCTCCCGCCACATTCCCGTCTGACAGTCCTCGATGCAGCAGAAGAACCTCTCACACTCCTTCCCCTCCAGGCACGGGGAGCCGGGCTCGTCGTCCTCATCCTCCTCTATCTCCGGGGGCCAGTGCATGATGTGGTTGATGTTGATGGTGGTGAAGGTTGGCATCACCTGTGCACCGGCAGGTGGCTGTGAGGGGAGGAGGCAGGCAGGTTAAAGGGGAGGAAAAGGCAGAAAAATGTGTTCTGGACACCACCCCCCGCCCAGCTGGCAGTGGATCAGATCATCATGGGCGCAGTTCAAAGGAGGGGGATGACTGATCATTCCCAGTCTCTGCACCTGGCTGTGAATCACCGTGTTTGGGGAACTGGCAGCTCCCTGCATGACTGTGAGTGTTCTCCCTGGCACCCCAGGGCACAGTGCTACTCAGCAAAGGTCTGATTGCACTGATTGCCCATCTGTGCCAATAATAGTCAGTGCAGGAACACGACCTGTTCGATCTGTTCTGGCCTCTTCCCTCATTTCCCTGAGCTCAGCTGTCTCTGAAGACACAGCACACAGCCCAGATGTGTCTGCTGGTTGCTGCCTGTTACTGGAGAAAAGCTGGGGAAAGGCCGTGTGTGGCTCCTCTTGGCCCATCATGAGCCTCATGGAAGAGCTCTGTCCACCCTGGGATATGAGGGTGGGGTATGGGGATGTGCTGGGAAATGAGCCTGGCCCAGAAGAGAGACTTCTTTTTCTGCTTCAGTTCTGCCCCAGGTCAGAGGCCTCTTTCAGTTCATGGGCCAGAAGTACCTGCCATGAGCTAGGGCAGATCTCATGATAGAGGATAAGGATGAAGAAAATGATGACCAACATGGGCTCACTACCCTTACACTCAGGCCTTCTGATAGAACACCACAAAGAAATGTTGGTTACTGCCTCTCCATGACCTGAGATACCTCTGTAATCTGGAGATCAAACTGATAGAGGTGTTTTAAAGTGTCATTTGCATTCAGTCATGTGAGTCAATCTAAACTGTTCTGATGAGCTCTCCAGCAATTCTGAAGAGAGCACAGGGTACCTGGCTCTGACAGCGGCTTCCTTGTTTTAAGGGAGCCTCAGCTGCTTTTTCTGGCTGTGTCTCACCTCTCAGACCCAGCACACAGAGTGGACCAAAGACTGGGTGAACTCAGTGTGGGTCAGGCCCTAAACCACATCAGCGGTTTCCAGTGCAGGCTCAGGAAGGACATTTTTACATAGCTTGGGGTTGTAACAGCATCCACCTCTGCTGGCCCCTCTGACCTACCAGCCTGGCTTTCCTGTGGCTGTGCTCCAGTGGTTTCTTGTTTCCCACCAGGTAGTTGAGCGTGGCGTACTCCATGAGAGCGGCGAAGACGAAGATGAAGCACACGGAGACGAAGAGGTCCATGGCTGTGATGTAGGAAACACGGGGGAGGTGCTTGCGGGAGATGGTGCTCAGGGTGGTCATGGTGAGCACAGTCGTGATACCTGAGAGAGAAGACAGCTGGCCTAAGTACTGACAAGGAGTACATCTGTCTTCTCCAACCCCTCAGAACACCCCCATTTTCCCTCTACTCTGGTTGTCTGGTTCCATTTTGGCTCTGCTAAGCCAGACTCTGGTCTTGAGGAACCCTCTGACAATGGTCTATGAAAAGAATGATGTTCAAAACTCATCACACAGACTATCAATGTGGACTGGTAAATGAGCAGGAAACTCAGACTCTGCATGAGGCTGGGTTGGTCAGGCAGGGCTTGCCCTCACCTCCTGTCCTCCATGTGCCTCAGCACAGCTTCTAGAAGGATCTGTTCCACAATCTTCCCAGGCACAGAGGGGAGGCTGATGGGTCTGTAGTTCCTGGGTGGTTCCTTTCTACCCTTTGAAAAAATGGGTGCAATACTTCCTCTTTTCTGGTTACTACCATGACTTTCCAAACATCATGGAGAGTGGCTTGGAAACCACATCAGCCATACACTGGGATGTATCTTGTCAGGTCCCATACACTTATGGATGTTCAGGTTCTTCAGCTGGTCTCAAAGCTGATCTTCTCTTGTAGTGAGAGGAACTTTGCTGCTCCAGTCCCTGTCTTACAGTCCACCCACTGTGGAATGTGGGGAGAGAGGCAAAAAAGTACCTCAGCCTCCTTCTCATCAACTTTTACCAGTTTGCCAGTTGTATTCAACTTGTTTTGACGTTCCCTTTTGGGCTGACAAACCTTGAGAAGGCCTTGTTAGTATGCTCTGCATCCCTAACCCCATCCCTACACAACTGGGAGTGTCCCTGTACTCCTTCCTGGGTACCTGGCCCTGCTTCCACTGCCTGTGCATTTCTTTCTAACCAGAAGCTCTTGACACATCCATGCTGGTCTCTTGCCTTCCTTTCCTGATTTCTTACACCTGGGGATTGAGAGCCCTTGTGCTCTTTGGAAAATGTCCTGAAGAATCTGCCAGTGCTGTTCTGCTCCCTGGTCATCAGGCTGTCCTGTAGTAGATACCAACCACAAGGTTCCCTTTATTTTCTTGGTCTGATTCCATAAATTTCCAATCTGCTCCTGGCTATTCTTCAGAGACAGCTCTTCACAATCTATCTGTTCCTTGATGCAGAGGGCAAGTGCGTAGGAGGTGATAAAGAATTTCTTTTGACATGAGTGGGGCTTGCAATTGTTTTTGCAGGAGCAGCAGTGCTCACGTTTCTGCTTCCAGAGATGAAATGTCAGGAGCCAACAAAGGATCAGCTACGGGAGCTGGTCCTGTGATCTCATCCACTGATTTTCAGGATGATTTCAGGATGATTTTCAGGGGAAGAAGCAGGAAGTCCACCTGTTTCTCCTTGTCTAGCATCCACCTACATCCAGCTGGCACTCTTTCCTGAGGTCACCTCAGTGGCTCTGGGGGTGAGCATGGCAAAAGGTTTTCATGTTTTCCTGCTGTACTTGCATTAGCAGATGTGATGTGACTTCCCATGTTTTTGGAGTGCCAGTGGAACTGGTCCAGTTTACATCTCCCTAATGCAGCCTGGCAGGCTCAAAATGTGCTGGGGATCATTTGTATTAAGTAAAACAGGGGCTGTGGAGAGGATACATTATTCTTCATGGGCTGTAGTCCCTTCCCATAGAGAGGGGCTCCTCTCCTGGGAAAACTTGCCTTTGTTTTTTGAGACAGTCACTAGAGCCGTGCACATTTTCCTCTTGTTCATTCCTTTACCAGCCACAGACTCCGGCACACCCTCACCTTCATTGGAAATGACACCCTCCTCCTCCTCCTCCTCCCTCCATGAGCACCAAACTAATTAATTTTGAGAGGGAGGTGGGGAGACATGGCCATCATGGCTGGGCTCTGAATAGCTGATGGTCCCTCCTCTCCTCTCCATCCCCACAGAGACCTGCAGGCAGGGCTGGGAACGCTACCTCCAATTAAAGACAAAGTCAGTGGGGCTGATAGGAAGAACAGCACTGGGAATCACAGCTTGCTGCAAAATACAGATACAGCCAAAAAGCACTAAAGACTGCAAAGATGTCCCCAGCACCCATCAGAGCAGCATTCAATCAACAGAAATGTCTCTCCTGCTTCAAGGAGCCACTGCAGTTTGCTGAGAAAATCTAAACAACAGGCAGAGCTGTTGTCACTCTCTGGGTCCTGTGGGGTGACTGACAGAAAAAGGTTGTACCTACAGGGCTTCCAGCTCCTGCCAGAGCCTGGGGCCCTGTGGATGCAGCCAAGCAACTTTGCCTATTAACCCTACAACCTTCCTGTCAGCAGTCTTACACAGAAGCCTTGAGAAATTGTGAGGAAACATGGAAAATGTGCACGTGACAGGACCCCTTTGGGCAGCACTGCAATGCCATAGCTCAGCCCCTTTCTCTCCCTTTTGGTGCATGAGAATATCCCATTGTCAGCTTGGAAAAGTGTTGCAATGTATTTGCAAGGGTTAGGCCATAGTGTGCACCAGCCAGCCTACTTCTAAGTTTGTTATCAAAACTTCAAGAATTTGTCAAGACTATTTAGAACAAAAATTGTGCTAAATTAAGAAAGAAGAGGCTGAGAAACCAAATACCAAGATCACAAGAGCTAGATAACAGAAGACTGCGAGACACCTGGACTGTAACCAATCATATACTCCAAGAAATACAAACAGAAAACAAGTGAACAAGATAAAAGCACCAATCAAAAAGTGTATACTTAGTAGTTTATAAAAATCTATAAATATATGTATAATGTAAACAATAAATGACTTCTACTTAATCATATTAATAGATTGTTCAAAAGTCCTAGCTTTCCCACAGAAAAGGCTGTTCTTGGGTTTCAGATGAAGCCATGAGAATGAGGTGCTCTCCTGAGGCAATCCAGCAGCCCATGCCAGCACAGCTGGAGATTTGGTTGAGCTGTGGAGTGTTACACACAGGAAGCTGAAGGAGTGGAATATTCTCTGGTAAGCTCAAAAATGCCAGAAAATGGCAAAGTGCTTCAGGAGATTTTGTAGTCCAACACTGCCTGTCTTCTTGCCTGGCAGAGTTTGACAAGCATCACACATGCATCATCCTGTCTCTTACCCAGAGATGTCCTGGCTGGCGTAGAGTCTCTCTTGATCCAGAAGGAAACCCAGGAAAGAACAACAGTCAGGATGCAGGGAATGTAGGTCTGAATGGCAAAGTAACCCATACGTCTGCTTAGGTCAAAAGAAACTGTCATCACCATGTACTCCCCTAGGAAAAAGCAACAGACATTGGCATCACAACATGAGGCTTCCTAAAAAAAGAACAATCAGCAAAGTTCCAGAATTTGGAGTTCCTGATGAGGCTTTCTCATTGCTTTAAGTGCCTGTCCACCTGGTTTTGTAGCTGCCCAGATTGTTAACTTCACGTGGCTCGCTGAGTAGGTTTGGTGACTCTGGTTTTCTTACTAGTGGATTCTGTGGCTTCATGGCTGCCTCTGTAGCTGTCCTGCTTGATGCCTTTGTGACTAATTTAAGAGCTGACTCTGTAGTTGCCCAACTGGCTGTTTGCCTGGCTGTCCATATGGCCACCAAACTGAATTTGTACTGGCCTGGCTAAGGACTCTGAAAAGCACACAGCTTGGAAAGGTTTCAGGGAAGGAACTGCAGACAGCATTTATCTTCAGCTGATTGCTGCAAGGGTTTCTTTTCTAGAGAAGCTCTTTGGCTGTAACAGGCTGCATGGCCTGGCTTGCTAACGAACTACCTGAGCTGTGACAAAGGAGGTGTCCTTCAATCACTTCCACTGAGAGTCTGGTTCTGCCTCTGGAAAAGGCATGTGGTGCTCTACATCCTAATTGCTCATTTGGCAACTTACAGTGGCGGCTCTTCCTTTTTTCAGAGGCTCACAGTGAGTATTGGAAAAAAGCCACCTGACAGCTCTGGGGTTAACATGGAGCTTGCAAGCAATTACCAAAAAAAGAGAATTACAAACATCAGAGGGCCACTGGTGCATTCAAGACACTTTCAATTCTTGTCCCAGTTTGTGCTGCCTTTCTACCCTGGCTGCCACTGTTGAGAGCAGCAGCTTCCTGAAGAGTGGGAGAAGCACTGCTCCTGGCTGTTTCAGAGGGCTGAAAAGTATGAGCTCACCCCACCCTCAGGAATCCAGAGGCTTTCCTCAGTTGTCTGTGGGATGGAAAGGGGATGTGAGCTATTATGAGGAGGAGGAGGAACTGAAGGGCTTCCATTATTTAGTTTCTTCACACATGCAGCCTTGTCCCTGTCTCTTAAAGCACAGTTCAGGTGTTCATCAGCCTAACATGAGTTTACAGAAGGAAAGATTGAGACCTGCAAGTTCTGATTTCTCCAACTCCGTTCCAGTCATAAGCATCATTCAGAGATTACACAGTGTACACACACTGCAACAAGAGAGGATTTAAGTTCTCTCTCGTCTCCTTCCTGACCCTTCAATTAGGGATAGCTTAATTCACATCAGCATTGTCACCCCACATTTCACAGGTGTCAATGGTTCTGGTCTCTCCTTGCTCCATCTTCCCCTCACCCTTCATCCCTATCACTTCTGCAGCCTCTAGTCAAGCTCCATCCCTTCATTTTTAAACTTTTTTCTCTGACCATGCCGTTGTAACCTCCCTTCCCCACTGCTTTGCCTCCCACCAGGTCTCCAGCACAGTGGTGCTCTGCGGGCTGCCTCCCCCTGCCTCACCTGCCCCGGTCCTGAGGACTTCCGAGGTGTTCCTCAGCCCTGTGAAGTCGAACTGGTAGAGCCTCCAGGTGCGCTGGTCAGAGACCTCGATGGAGTAGCGCCTCCAGCGATAGACGATCTCCTCCCGAGGGTATCCATCTGGGAAAATCCATCCGTGCAACATGTTGAGGTGTGATGTCATGGTTTGCCTCAGATACCCTGGGTTTCTCCCTGAAGTTTCCCTCCCAAATGTGTCAATCACCTCTCCTTCCCCCACACAGAGCCCTGCCGGGCACTGTCAATCCTGGAATTCCAGAAGAGTGTTGAGTGATTGGGCAGATTCAAAAGATGTCCCTCACCCCTGGGGGGCATTGGGGGATCCAGGTGTCCTTTGTCCCTTGAGACCTCCTCTCCCGTACCTGGTTCGTGGTCCCCCTATCCCTTCCCTGCTCCCCTTCCCCAGGTAAAAGAACGGGCAACCACATGGTCTGGGAGTTCTGTTGGAGCTGTTGCTGGCTTCAGAGGCCTGCGGGCCAGAATAAAAGCTCTGGATTGAAACCCTCTGTCAGAACCAACTCCTTTCCTTCACCACTGCCTTAAAGCTTCTCTGGCACAGGGAACCTGAAGAGCAGACCCTCCACAGGAGGAAGCTCCATCCTGCCTCCACCAGAGCTCCAGCATGCCTGGGCTTGTCTCAACGTGCCCAGCTGTGACTCACAGCTAGCCAAAGGTGTCTCTGGGGTGAAAGTTGCTGCTATTTGGTTGCTGCTATTTGGTTCAGCAGCAGGGTCAGACAAGCCAAGGCACGTCCATTCTGCAATACTGGTAAATGCCAATACAACAGAATGCCATGTACCCCCACCTCGGGCACCACCCTGACTGCAAAAGCACGGGCATCTCACCAGAGCTGTTCTGCAAACACCAGCCCTTCAGCAGGTGTTTCTGGTGCCTTTTGTTTAGATTCCCTGAGGCATTCCCACATGGAATGGGAGTAAGGACTGCATCTCTCCTCCGTGGGCTGCTTCAGGTCCTGGGGATGGGGAAGGCACTGCCAGAAACAAAGCACTGCCAGAAACAGAGCCTTTCTAAGGACTGCCCTGCTGAGAATGAGACATGGGTTGGTCCAAGAGGACTCTGCTGGTTTGAGGAAGAACTTGTTTGAGGGTGGCAGAGCAATGGAACAGTGTGCACAGGGAGGTTGTGGAGTCTCCCTCCCATGATGCTGGAGTCAAAACTCTGGATTCAAAACCCCACCTGGCTGCATTCCTGTGTAACCTGCTCTAGGTGACGCTGCCTGCCAGTGGGACTGTCCTAGATCTCCAAAGGTCCCTTTCAGCCCTGACTCTTGTGTGACTCTGTGACTCCACCAGCCTGAAATCTTTAAGGGTTTTAGCTTCCTGGGGCAGCTGGCACCTCATGAGTGCCATGAGTGCCACCATCCCAGCCATGAGTACACCGGGAATACAACGCTGCCAGCATGGCTCTGGCTGCTCTGCGTGCTCCCTGTACCTCTTGCCCTGGGAGCTGATCTATGGAAAAGAAGGGGTGCACTCTCCATGGAGAAGAAAACCTGGCCCTGCAGGCTGCAGCACAGCTTCTCCTGCCTCTGGCTTTCTTGATAAAGAAACAAGCCTGCTGTGAAGCTGGGACCTGGGAGAAAGTCCCTCGGAGGAGGATGGAGTAAGAGCTTGGCAGCTAACTAACAGTGTGTTTCTAATTATCAAGCATGTACAGCATGCACCACTAATTAGCAAAGATGAGGGGTGGTGGGAGATGAAGGGATGAGATCTCCTCAGCATGCTGCCTCCTTCTGAAGCACCTCAGAGCTCTGAGCTGAATCTCTTCAGTGGCAGGGGAAGCAGGAGAACCCGAGCTCAGATGATTAAATCAGATTTCCCACCCACGCACGAGGACAGGGATCTCTTGGTGCAGAAAGGCTTGCTGCAAAATTACCAGAGGAGATGTGATAACATCAGAAGCCCTCCCTGCTGAAGAGTCTGGATGAGTAGTGACTGAGAGGTCTGAGTAACCCTCCTTTGGAGCAGAATGTTTCCAGACCTCACTCAGAGAGTGGGAGAAAGGGGAAAATGCAAGGCAGGACGGGTGCCATTTGTCCACCAAAATATATCCATGTTCTGTGTGGAGTGACCAGAAGGTCAGTGAAATAATGTCCTCCAACCATCCACCCAAATTAAGGAGAAACTCAGACATGTTGTGAATCTGTCCTTGATGACCTCTGCCAGCCCAGGAGTGGGAGGATGCTTCAGACCATGAAAGGTAATGGGACAGGAAGGGTGCCATAGAAATTAGGTGAAAAAATGTAGCTAAAAGGGGGGATGGTTTCCCCAGAAAAGTATTACTCCACTGAGGTTTCTCTGCTCACTTCTAAAGCTGTATTTGAAATATGTATACTCACAACTGGAAAAAACCAAAGGGCACGAGTGAGTGTCCATTGGGAAATTCTGCAGCTGGAGCAGACATTCAGCCTCGATTGTCAACCTGAGACAGGGGGAGAGAGAAAGAAAGAGATTTTGAGCTGGTGAAGATGGTTTGATTCCAACACCTAAATGTGAGAGAGGCATTCTCACTTCCTTGAGAACTAATTTGCTGAAGATCAGTCTGTTTGCAGGAACATTCCAAACCAAAAATATATGTTTGGATATTTTCAAGGTGAGGAAAAACATGTAAGTTTCACCTTCAAAAAGCCCTTCTGTTGAGTCAACTTTTCAGATCCATTTATGAAAGTGAGAAGTTATGGGAACAAGGAGCCAAATGTTTATTAACAGCACAAAACAGCTGGACTGACCAAGACAACATTTAAAGGATTTTAGTTTAGGGAACCACTTGACCATCTCTTTGTTCCCTCACCCCCAGCAGAGCCTGCTGGATGCACCTGAGAGTGTAGAGCACTTTTCCATCATTCCAGATGCGGAGGAGCTGGTTGGGAGTGGTTATCCAGTGGGAGTCAGCCCGCTTGGAGTTCCTGAAGAAGGTGTCGGGGATCCAGATGCGGCTCACCATGTTGGTGTTCAGCGTCAGCGCCTTCAGGGTGCTGTTGAACCGCAGGCGCCGGTCGTACCACGTCTGGGCAAAGAAGATGTCAATGGTGTATTCCTGGGAAGCACAGGGAAGAATGGCATGTTCTGAGAGGGATTCAGCCCAAGCAGAGCCTGCTTCTCTGGGCTGCAGGCAGGCACAGCCAGAACATTTATTTTCTCACTCTGGGAGCAGGTGTTGGTGGCCTCTGACACCCTTCCAGGCTCACCAGTAGCTCATGGCCAGGACATCCATGGCACACTCAGGAAGACCCAAAGACTCTGTGTTTACTGCTGGGCTGAGCCTGGCCCTTGCCTGGAAAACCAGGACCATACAAACAAGACCTTGGGCTTCCTCTTGGCAGACAACTCAATACTCCTTTTAAGCACAGGCATGAAGGGGCAGTGTGGACATTGGCTGAATCCAGCCTTAAGTTCAGCTCCACCTTTCAGTCACAGGAAGGGAAAGCTGCTCCCCAACTGAACAGAGAAGGCAAGCAGAAAGCTCTTTCTGTTATTTATTGGGGTACATCCCAGCCCTGTTCCACACACCTAATTTGTACAGAGAGCAATAGTAGTGCTGTGCATAAATCTAGTTACAATCCACCTCTTGCTACAGGACTTACACTGCAAAGGGTTCATATGAAAATTCAGAGCACTCTGGGTCCTTGGGTGGATATCCCTTGCTGGAGATTAGAAAAGAAAGCTGGGCCTGCATGGTCCCAGCTCTGGGTTAAAAAATCCTGAGTCTTTCACTGACAGAAAAGAAATTTTCCACTATAATAAGGACCTCCAGTTTTGGTAAGAGAGTGTGTCCTAGCTCATGGAAAACTGGCAGTTCTGAGAGGCAGCTCCTGCCTGGATTGGACTGGCAGTAGCCCACACTATTAGCCCACCACTCTGCTGCTCGCTGCTGTAACTCAGCTTGCTCCTTAAACTCTTTTTCAGCCTGCCTGAGAAGGTGCTAATTAATGCCATGCAGGAACAAGTCTGGCACTCAGCAGCTGTCTGAACCAGACCCCAGATCCAGTTCCACCAGCGTGTGCTGCAGTCAGTCACCTGCTCCTGGTAGCTCCTGATGCGACTTTCTGTCCCTTTCACTCCTGTAGAACCCGCACGACCCCCACTGCCTCCCTCTCTTTGTGTGCAGAGATGAAGAAAGTCTGACTTTGCCATCCCTCCCTCTCACTCTCCTCCTCCCTCTATTGATTTATCTCGGTGGAATTTTTATGACTGCAGCACATCCTCCCCGCGCTGCCCTCGCTGCTGGTTGAGAGCCGGCTCCTCCAGCCGTGCTGCTAAAATAGCTGCAGCACTCCCTTGGACAGCGTGTCCTGCGGGGGCAGGCAGGGCAGGGCACAGCACGGGCCCCACTCCATCCTCCTGCCCTGGCAGCCAGCAGAGAGGAGTGATGGGTCCCCAGCATGTCCCGTGCATAGGAATGAGGTGGGGAGGGAAGAGCTTTTGCCATCAGGCAGCCCAGTCACTCTCCGGGCTGATGCTCCACCCTGGTTAGGCACAGAGATAAGCAAAGGCGACAAGGTCCTAATGGATGTCCACCTGGGGAGAATGGGGACAGGTGCAGCACATCCAGACAGGTGACTTTGCCTCCACAGTTCATTCAAAGCAGACATGAGCAGACACAGAGTTAAGGACAGCAGCAGCCCTCACAGCCAAGTGCACGGGCACGGCCACTGCCCAGACCCAGGGGGCTGGGAGAGCCATCCCAGCACCTGAATGTGCTGGATCACACCGGGTGCTGCTCGGATACAGGGTATGTGGTGATGGAGATGTAAAAAAGTGAAATAAAAGCAGCATTGGCGCAGCATTGGGGCCAAAATAGCACAATATTTGACATATTCTCCCCCGTCACTGCACACCCTGTTTGAGTTCATGTGAGTTTACATAGCTCCTCCTAAGTAATATCTCTGGTGTAGGAGAAAGCCTACAACTGAACCAAAACTGCAGTGATAAATTCCTGTTAGATGTCACTATCAGTGTTTAACTCCCAACTGGAGGCACTGGTGACATCTCACTTCTGGGCTGGCTGCTCAGTTGTGTCCTGCCTTAAAGTTCAGCACTCAAGTCTGGGACAATCAACGCTAACACTCTGGAAGAGTGGAGGGTCAGCTATCCCAGGGGCTTAGCATTTGTTGTCAAGCCCAGATTTTCAGGAGGGATCAGCATTAAAGAGCTCCTCTTGTGCCATTCATAGCCAGCCTTTGCTAAAGGTGTGGCACACAAGTCATTCAGCTCTTGCAAAAGATCTGAGCTGTTATTGTCACTGTCCTGTGGTTTGATCTCATTTCAGTGGCTAATATTAGCACAGCTACTCACGAGGCAGAACTTAGGAGCTGAGCTGGCTCCCTTGCCTCTCTGTAGGGAGCCCATTGGGAAATTTTGGCATTTACAAATGTATTTTCTTTCAGAATTATCTGAGGCAAGATTTATACAAAAGTGCTCTGGCCTTTGGGAGGACTTTTACTCTTCCAACTTCCTCCCCCATGCTGCTGAGTGAGTGAGCAGCTGTGTGGCTGAGCTGCCCACTGGGGCTAAACCACAACAGCTCCTGAAGAATTCAGCACCCATTCCCATCAGGAACCCCCAGTGATGCTGAGGAACCTTGCATGGCTGGGGTTCTGCACTCATCAGCTGTGGGATGGTGCTCAGACCTCTCTGGGCATTCCTGAGATCCCACTTAGCTGTGGGCATCTGCCAAGGTGATTCAAACAGGAGGTGCTTGGCCATGGGTTTCCTACTGCTTTTAGAGGGGGGTTGGGACTGCAGGAGGGGGATCTCAATATGAAACAGTCTGGGTTGTCTTCTGGAAATACCTCTTACTCTTCCTGACCTTGGGACAGTGCACTGATTAGCTGGAGTTTGGCAGGATGAGCTCAGCCCCGAAAGCTCAGGGCACTGTTTCTCCATCTCCTGCAGCCCTGCAGTTTTTCTCTGCCCCTGACACTCAGCCATCAGCAAGAGGCTTCTCAATGCCTCGATTTCCCCATGTGGAAAAGGGTTATTGTAAAATACGCCTCCACCATTACTGTACCATCTGCTGTGCAGCACATGGAGGTTGTTAACTTCTCTGTGAAGGCACAGGCATTTTTAGTGGTTTTAACAGAAGGAGCTAACGAAGTAAGGAGGAATTGCTTTAACAGTTTGGCCACACCATTTGGATCACACGTGGGGTAGCACACACATGTTGGCACACATGCAATATTACATCAAATTTCAGTCATGAAGTAATAAATCAAAGTCCCCATGAGGCAAACCCAGAGGGCTGCCTACCCTAAATACTGTCACATGAGTTTATGCTGTGCTAAGGGATGCCCTGCAGCGTGTCCTCTGCTGGCTGAGCGTGCTCCAGCCCAGCCTTTCAGCGTGTCCCTGCTGGCCCTTGGGCACTGCCATCACCTGGCAGTGCTGCACACCCCTGATCAGCCCTGGTTTTCCTCATGTGGGCAGCACAGATGCTGCTGGAAACACAGTTCCAGAGAATGGCATGACCTGAAAACATTTAACGAAAAGAATGGTGTTCGGTAAAAGAACATTTGTGAGAAATAAAAGGATGGCGAGCTGATGGGGGTATTTCATATTGGAAGAAAAAAATAACAACAAAAAGATTTCATTGCGTTCTCAAAGCCTTTCAGTTTTCAAAAGCTGTGACCTTGCTGTGTGAGAAGTAATTTCTAGGAAAACCCCAAGCATTTTCACTCCAAAAGAAAAGAGACTTGTTCAGGAATCAGCCTGTCCCCAGCACGGGGAGCTGGCCTCGTGTGCTACCCTGAGGCCTGTTCCTTGGGTTTTCTCTGCTGCTCTGCCCTTACAGATGGGAAAGCAGCTCATATTCCCAGTCAGATCTGACTTTAGGAGCTCTGCTCTGAACCAAGTTCCACCCTGGGTTCAGAGCAAATGTAATTTAGGGTTACCGAGTTCCAGAACAACAGCTTAAACTCACAGGGTTTGCATGACAAGATTTGAAGTGAACAGTGTGTGTTTTCAGGTTACCTTAAACACCAAATAAACACAGCTGGGCTCTGTCAAAGCATCCTTTCCAAATGGCTTTTATCAAGTTTGTGTGTTCAGTTCAGCTGACCCCTCTCAAGAGTGCAATTAGTGGGATCCAGAGGGGTTGGGACCCTGTGGTTCCTCTGTTCCATTTATGAGCTGCTTTTTCTGGGTTAAGAGCTCAGCTTTCTGCCAAATGCCAAAGAGAGGAGCAAAGCCATGAGACAAACATACCGTAGATGGCCTCCTAAATTAGGATAAAATGAGGTATTTAAAGGTGGTTTTTGCAACTTCACTTGTATTCAACAGCAACAAGAAAACCTCTGAACAGAGGGCTCAGAGACCTGGAAACACCTTCCTCAATTTTCCTCTGCTGGAGAGATAGTTTAGTCTCTTCCAACTCAGATTACTCTGTGAAAAATCCTAAATAACAGCGAGGCTGAGAGATTAATCTCCTAGACAGTCACTTTCTAGCTTTCATTGTTCTGATATTTGTTTTTACTCATAGAGCTCTCTTCCCCCTTCCCCTCCAAGCAAATCCCTCGCTGCAGCCCAGCAAGGCAGGCTGCTTTCCTGGGAAGCAGGGACAGCATTTCAGGTGCTCTGACGTGAATGTGATGTGGCCACGCTGTCAATCATGCAGCCAAGCAAAGCAAATGTCACAGGCAAACTCTGAGGGATGCTGCAATTCAGGGAGTTCTCAGAAGTTCTTTCTTGGAGGAGACCCAGGAATGGGGTGGGTTTTTTTCAAGGGCTGGTAGGGCACTCTCTGCTCACCATGCCCACAGCCCCACAGCCCTGCCCAGGTGAGCATTTTCCTCTCCAGGACACCCCACACACCCTCCCAGCCTGCAAACATCTCAGACAAATCCTGGGTTGCACCACACATGTGTCTCCACATTCCAGGGAGATGGGATTCAACAATATTCACCAACATTCAATAATATTCAAAACTTTCAACAATAGTAAAAAGTCTGGAGATGCCTTCAAGACGAAATAAATAAGGCAAATAAGATAACTGTATTTTAGAATAATCTTGACATCTGAATGCACCCCTTCTTGTCCCCACAGCTGCTGGGCAGGAATGTTCTCCTGAGCAGGACATGTGTGAGCACTCTGAGGGCAGCCAGCAGAGGGGACAGGTACCAACAGCATGTGCTGTGCCAACACTGAGCACTTCAGGGACTGGCTGGGCAGTGTCAGGCTTCTCCCAGTTCTCCCATTAGTAGTGTGGGACACTTCACTTGTGGTCACCTCCATGGCCCTGCTCTGGGTGAGATCTGTCTCTCCAACACAACACCAAAAGAATGCAAATATAAGTTTAATTCCACCTCCAAGGTCCTCTTCCCTCAAAATCAGACCCCAGAGAGATTTCTGGCCATGAAGCTGGAGTGACTAGGGGGGCTCTCAAGGACAGCAGGAGCAGAGCTGTGATGATCTGTGTTTTCAAGGTGACACACTGAACTTCCCATCTGTTTCACTTCTGCAGCAACACCGGCAGTGCTGTCCTTGCCTCAATGTCTTTCGCCTCTGTCCAGGGAATCTCAGTTGAAACTGAGTTCTTTTTATAATACAAACGTGCTATTAAAAACCATCTCCATGTCCTGTGCTCGTGCCAGGAGCTGTCAAACAAGTCATGCTACAAATGCTGCTCTGTCGATTGCAAGCTCCCCCAGTCACGCCATGCTCACCCCTGGAGCTGGCAGATGGGAACTGGACAGGGCTTTCAAAACTGTGCTGCCTCCTGAGAGCCCCATCTGCCTGGTCCCTGCACCTCTGCTCCTTCCTGCTGCCATGGATGTGCAGGTGGGGACATCCCAAAGGCAGGTTTTACACTCCTGACAGCCAACCACCCCAAATCCTTTCTTCAGAGATGTTCTCTGTGCCATCCCTTCCTGCCCTCCAGAGATGTTATCTCCTCCCATGCAGCCTCAGGGTGCCCATTCCCCTTTCCACAGGGAGCCTCTCCCTGTGAGCCTGAGGGGCACAAGACCTACACGTGTGTGTTTTAGCATCTGTTCACAGCCATTACCCAGAGGACTGAGGAAAGTCCTTGAGGCGAGACATGACATCAGCCAGACTCTGCTCTGCAGCAGCACAAGACTGTCTGCACTGTCCCTGATGAGGTTATTACTGAAAAGGCAGAGATGTGGACATGGGATGCTCTATGCAGATGGGGCAGAATTGATAACAGGGGAAGGTACTGAAATATTTCACTAAACATTATGCAAAGCACCTCAGGGAAGGAGCCACCTTTTTTAGCTTGATTTTTTTTCCTCCACTCTCAGGAGAGGACCTGCCCTGGTGCAAAGTCATGTGGAAGCACCTTCTGATGCAAATAAAGATGCAGCCCAGTTTCCACAATCTCTGGAAAATACCTGGGCAGAGCAAAGCTAGGGTTGTCCAAAGTCTTGTCTTCATGTCACACCTCACTGCTAAATGCTTAACTGCTCCCTACAATGTCAAAGGAAGAAGAAGAAAGCGGGTGGGGAAAGAGAAGGTGAGGATGGAAGCACATAGCATAATTAGTGGAGAATATTTTACACTTTGGGCAGGTACTCTTGTTCATCTGTCCTTCTGACTCATGAGGTGTTTGAGGAGACAAAAGGAAATTTCCTTGGGAAGGGCTGGAAGACAAGACACTGCATACAATTAACTCCCCGGGATTGCTCCCCCAGAACAGCTTGACAAGATTCAGATGAGAAGCTGGAATTTCTTTCATTGCATTTCCCATTCCCATGCCACCCACTGTGACTAAAATGAAACACTGGGATGGGCAGTCCAACATGCCCAGGACTGGGGGAGCAGCTGCTGCAGCCCTGCTCTGTGAGAACCACTCACTACCAAGAAGCACTGAGCTCTGCCAAACCTCCTCAGCACGTTGAGAGGGTGGAGGATCCAGCAGAGCCCAGAAGTGGGCTGAGAGAGCACAGTGCACCCAAGGCCCTGGGATGCCACCCATGCTGGGGAAATGCCTGCATTGGCCAGGAGAAAAACCACCTGTATAAATCCCTCATTCTCACCCTCAAGGTAAAAAAAAGGGCATTCAAAACATCTGAGAAAGTTCTGGTTTCACAAAAGGGGAGCAGTTTGTGCTCTCTGCAGAGATCCTCACTCCTGACCCTGTTCTCTCCCAGCCCCAGATGAAGAAGGAGATGGGAACAGTGTACTCTGCTTCACCAACTCTTTCAAGGAAATCTGTTTCATGTTGTCTCTCATGCCCCCTTGCTGTGCTTACCACCTCTCTCTTCCTGCCCTGCCAGTTCCTTGATATTCCTTCTCTCTGCCTCATTTTGTTTTTCATTTTGCAGTTCTTTTCAAGCTACCACACAATCACAGCCCAACCCTAATGAGATTTCAAGGGAGCACCAGGCTGTGGAAAGCAGCTGGGAGAAACTAATCAGGTGACAAAAAAAGAACAATTTCTCTCTGCCTCCCCTGTTGGGTACCGGGAGGGCAAAGCAGCAGGAGGGCAGTTGCAGAAGGGTTACCAGGCCAGCTGATTCCCCTCTCCAGGCACACATCCACACTTCAGGCCAAGTGGGGAGGCCTTCTGGCAGGCAGGTCACCAGCCCTGGGCAAGCAGGACCTGCTGAGCTCTGCTCCTGAGGGCTGCTCACTTCCCGTGGCACCTGCTGGGTGCAAACCACTCTGCTCAGGAATGAGGGATCGATGTTCCCAGCCTTTTTTTTCCCAGCTCCCAACTGTTTTGTACAGGCTCTGCCTGCTGTAGGTGCCTTCTTTGAGACTCAACCACTTGACCTTCCCCAGCTCCCCTCAATGACTTTACAGCATCTTTGGGAAGTGGTGAAAAAGGTAAAGGCTCCGTTTTCTACACGGTGGTGTAAGAAATACTCTGGCAAATCTTGTATATCCCAGAATCATAGACAGAAAGAAACTGAACAATGTGGGGTCTTTGGCTTAGTCCAAAGTTCACAGGAGCTGGACAGCACATCTTTAACTGCTCCAGCACCTGGACTTGGCTTTGGCTTTTTGTGAGAGCAGAAATACTGAGGTATTTTCATCTTGGTGATCCAGAGAGAGGAACCAGGGTCCACTGTTCCTTCTCACAAGGTACAGAGTCAAGTGAGACACTAAGGCTGCAGTCCCCGGACATGCCAGGTCATGGAAGGAAATGGTTTATCCTGAATGTTTATCCAGGTCTCTCTGCCTTCAGCTTTTCAAGAACCAAATGAAGATCAACCACTTATCATCTTAACTTCACCCCTATGGCTGTAGGAACAACCAACCTATATCCCTGAAGCTTTCCCACTCCTCTACCCTGCTGCTCTGCTTCCTCTCCTTGCCTTTACAACACTGCTGAGGTGGCTCTGGGTGACTGTGGAGGAGAATGACAGACTAAAGGCCACAGTCTGCTGTGGGAGGCACCACAGGTGGCAAATTTGGAGGGAGAGAGAAGCTGATTGAGGGGAGCTGTCAGAAACAAAGCTTCCACCATTTGGAGAATCCCCACTCTGACCTCCCCTGTTCCCCAGCCACATGGAGACAAGGTGTTCCCCCGCCCACACTCCCAAGTGTTTTGGTTCACACCTCCCACGGGCATCTGCCTGGGGGGAGCCTTTACCACCACCTGCAATTCCCCTGTTGAACAAAGCTGATCAGGTGGTTGGGGCATTCCTGGCCAACTGCAGGTCAGGGAACAAACACAGAAATGCTCACCATGGAGTTCTCTGCAGTGGAGATGGACACACAAGGCTTGTGCCAGGGTCCCCAGCCAGCATGCCCCTTTACTGCCCCAGCCACAGTGCCCCAGGCAGCCAGCAGGATCCCTCTGGGGCTTTGGAGAGCTGGGAATTGGGAGCTGGTGGGGCAGACAGCAGCGCTGGTGTGAAATGGCTGCAGTGTCCCCCTGCCCACTCACTGACCACATCTCACCAGGCTGGAGCCACAGAGACACCAAGGCAGTTGGAAAAGATGTGAGGAGAAGCAAAGCCCCAGGAAGGCTCACGCTGGCTTCCCGCTTCCACTTTGTACCACGGGCAATTAAACCCTTCCTGTGCATGGAGATGGGATGCAATAATCGGAATATTCTGCTTTTAGCACCGAGGCATGAAGAGGTCCTTGAAGCATATTGATTGTGGTCACCCCCAGCCACTGAATTCTGAGAAATGGTCTCCATTTTGTGACACATTTATAGCAGGCAGATTTCACAACAGCCTTTTAAGGGAAATGGTAGGATGGCTTCATCTGGGAATGCAGGAAATAAATAGAACTGATTTCTACTGGAAAAAAAAAAAAGGTGTTTTGCTCAAAATAAATTAAAATTGTCAAACCCTAAAATGAATTATCTCAACCTTATAATTTCATTCAAAAACTTCTTTTTCTTCAGTAAGCTAACAAATACTTAGTTTTACCCTTATCTAGTTGATGCACTTCACGTTGACGTTTATTTCCAAATACTCATTTTCTTGCTTTACTTATGCAGGACAGAATTTATCACCATATGAAGAGCAAATCAAAACAATCTGATGAAACTAAATGTAAATGTTTTGATTGTCCCTGAACCCATTTCTCCTCGGAAATGCTGAAGAATTCTGGCTATTTGTCCCAAGTGGGAGGGGAGAATGAGCCTGTCTCTCCTATGATGCTGCTGTTTGCCCCAGGCCAGAAACCTTGGCCTCAAACCCTGGCCTCTGACCAGCTCTTGGGCTTGATTCTCACACACCTGAAATATCCCATCCTCTCCTGCAGAGACATCTAAGGCCTTCAGTTCAGATAAATCAACCCTGCCTAAAAATCATTCAACCCACTGAGTGACAACTATTGGTGCAGCTCAGAGTCTGTATATCTTTCAAATCTGACACAGCAGCGCTCTCCCTTTGACTTGGAAGAATCAATTTAATGAGGGGCAGAGCACAGTTCAGCAGCTGGATCACACACAGGCCTCCTGCCCTGTCCATGAGCACAGCCTGGGCACCTGCAGGGCAGCTCCACTGGGTCACTGGGGCGGAACCAGTGTTTGCATCCCCTCCAAAACTGCATGCCCACCATGCAGCAGTGCAGCCTCTGCACCACAGCAGAGCCTCTCTGAGTGGCCTGCCAAGCTGAGAGCCAGCAGCCAGGGTGGCCAGGGCAGGACATCCCTCCAGCCTGGGCCAGACCCAGCAAGGGCAAGGTCACTGGAAAAGTGTCCCTGAGGCCCTCTGACAACAGGAAGCCCTGTTGCTGGCAGAAACCTCTGGAAAGAGGGACCAGGTTTTCTGTAGGAAAGGTTTTCTGTGGGTAAGGGAGAGGAATTAATGCTCTCAGGTCAGGTACAGCGAGCACAGCAGCTCCTTGGGAAGCACCCATCCTTCCCAGCTGCCTGCAAAGGTTCAGGGCGAACAAATCCCTCCTGCATTCAGCCCAGCTGAAGAAATGCGAGTTTTCTCCAAAGGCTGGCACGAAATGAATGAGGGATTGAGTCATTCCTGCCAGCAGAAGGGCGGAAATGGGATCCGTGAAGGAATTTACAAGAGCCGATTACTTCATTATGGATGTTGATTTATCCCGTGCTGCCCGAGGGCCAGAGGCTGCCCCAACTGCGGCACCTGTGTGCCAGCACTGTGTGCTGCAGTTTAAGAAACCTTTAAGTACAGCCACATTCCCCATTTAGCACCAGGCTGCGAGCACAGATGTTAATTAACTTTAGGGCTTTGCTCTCCAGAAATGTCTCTGAGGAAAAGCTCTTTCCCTGCCCCCAGGAGGCCACTGTCCAGATTTTCATGTTTTATTTAGCTCCAAATTTCAGATGCAAACCTCCAGCTTTTCACTCGTCTTCCCTGATAACAGATTCCTTGAGTTTTCTGCACAGCCTGTAAATAAAATACCAACGTGGATGTCACACAGAAAATATCTGGAGGGGATTAGTGTATGTTCTGGATAATAAAAGGAGCTGGCTGAATTATTCATAGTGAATAAATCAGCTCTTTTCAGTTTTGGAAGCAAACTTGGACAATTCTGGAAGCTCTTGGGATATGTTTAGACTGGGAGCAACTTATTTATTTCATTAGACCTTTAGTTGCAGCCCATGGCTTGTCCCACAAGTCACACGTGGTTGGTGTCATTTCTCAGTGGCCTGTATTTCATAGGGAAATACAAACTTTTCATGAGGAGAGCTGCTGCCCTTCTGTACCTGACCTCAGTGCTGTGTGAGCACCAGCATGAGGGACAGTGACTGCTCCTGAGCATCAAGGAATCAGGAGATGTGAGCACTCTCCAGGCACACCAGGATTTGTGAAGACGCAATAAATGCGGCACCGGCAGCTCCGAGCCATCACTCAGGCATGGAAAATAACAGCCAGAAAAAGCACTGGGGCTGTCAGTGAACAGCACCACTTCCCAACACTTTACATTTCCGTGATCCACGTCGTTATCGGGGACCAAACCTCAGGCTGGCCTGTGTGTCCTGCAGAACCCCACCGGGTTTGTGCTGATGGCCAACTCTCAGTGCACACCGGGCATTCCTTGGCAGAGCACTGCAGCCTGCTTTAGGCACTGCAATCCGCCCTAAAGTGGGTGCATCTGGGCTATTGCCTCCCAGACAGATGATTTGTGAAGGATTTTTAAGTCCTTTCAGTTGAGAAGTGCTGTGCAACTGCTGGAACCTATTATTATCAGGGAAGGAGGGGGGAGGTAGCAAATTTCCTTTACCTATAGGCTTATCTTGTGCTCCAGAGGAACACAGTCGAGCATTTTAAACAGCGTGCCATTTTCAATTCATTTCCTTCCTACTTATTCCAAAGCAGCCAAAGCTAAGTATAATCAAGACTTAAGTGTTCCTCAGAGCCAGACAATTATTACTGGTCTTGGTTTCCCTGCCTTTTAGAGGGAAAGGAAGGAATTAACCCAAGCCTTGCAGCAGGACAGCGGGGCTGTCATCCCGGGCTGTCTTTTTGGGATGTGGCTCAGCTTCCCCAGCCTCCAGCTGCCCCAGGGCTCTCTGCAAGGGTGGCTTAGCTCCTGCAGAGCCCTGCTCCCCTCTCGGGGGTCTCTGCCCCTGCTGCTGGGGGAGCTCAGCCCTTCCCAAGCAGCTGCAGGCTCGCTGCTCTCTCTGGTAAGGCAGGATTGCAATCCGGAGTGTGAGCAGCAATCCTCGGAGAAGGGCTCTGCAGACTCCCACTGCCTCCCTGGCCCGCTCAGCCACCTCCCCACGAGCCGAGATCAAGTGCCCGAGGTCCCCAAGCTCTCTCTGTCACATCAGCCCCTTCCTAAGCACTAGCCCTTGTCAGCTTTAACTTTGAAAGCCAAGCCTCCCTCCCTGCCTCCTCGGGATTTACATGAAAAGAGTCAGTGGGGGGTTCTCTTCATTCATGCTTGGCTTATACTTCTAAATTATAAAGTGTGTCAAATGAGGATTTAATTTATATTTAACAAGACAATGTTTGTAAATTAATTATTCATCAGCTGATAACGAATAAACTTGTGCCTCTTCCCTCCCTTGTCCTTTTTCACAGTATCTCCACAAATGCACCCTACGTGCAAATCTATTAAATGCTTTCTGCAGTACTCCAGATGTGGGAAAATATAATCTTCACCCTCAATTTCGTGAGTGTGTTGCATGGTAGCTAATGTAGCCAAGCAGAGCATTATGAATTTAATAGTGTGCAGCTCCTCCTTCCTAGAGAGGCAAGGGGGGAAAAGCCAACACTTGTATTTGGACAGATATCTTCTTCAGCTTCCAGCCCCCCACTCACAGGCAGAGATAAGAAAACAATTTGCTGTAACAATTGAGATAGGAGCTCAGAAACCCCACTGGAAATCACAGGCACTTCCGAGGCAGCAGAACCTGGCCCCTGGTGAATGATGGAGGCCAATTTTGCTCTTTCCATCTTTATTATCATTAAGTAATGAGATTGGGGTGGTGTACAACACCAGCGGAAGAGCTGTCATTCTGTTTTGCTACAAAATTTGGCACACAAGGACATCTCCTCCTCCCACATAGCAAACTGGAGCCCTCAGCACCCAAACCAGCCCTTAGTGCAGTGCCTGTGATCCCAGCCACCTGAGGCAGGTAACCAAGGCAGGTCCCTGGATGGCTGAAATGTCTCCATTCACCTTTGCCAGGAGGTTACCTCAGTGTCTGGACCATTCTCAGTCTGGCTCCTCCAGCCTCACACCTGTTTTTGTGTAAAAAAGGAAGAAAAGGACATTCAGCTCTGGCCTCTGGGAGTAATCTGAGAAGCTCTGGGCAAGACTTGCTCCATCCCCAAGCTCAGAAGAGAAGCACTTCTCCCCCTCTCACTCACACTGTCCCTCATGGACACTTCAGGGACATCCTCAGGACTGAAAGACACTCAGCCCCAACAGCTGGCACCCGCTTTACTTTCATTTCCTGAGAGTTAAGCATCCCTAAAGGAAGGTGATCCAGAGCTCTAGGTGCCCTTGACACCAGTTAAAGCTATAATCTATAGCAATAAAGCCATTACAAAACAAAACCAGGAGCAAATCCCTCCAGCAAACAACGAGTCAGCGAAAAATTTGAACCCAAAGTCTCCTCCCTGGCACCTCTTCCCACAAACATGCTCAGAGAATGAAGGCAGCTCTTTGCATCAGGCTGAGCTTCTGATAAGTCAGGGACACCTCAGTGCCGTGTTAATGGGAATCTAATTGGGCACCAGCTCCAGAGACAGCTTGGGGAGCTGCAGCACCATGGGTGATAACTCATTTGGCTCCAGGGGCTGCTGGCCAGTGCTCAGTGGCAGCCAGAGCTCTGGAGGGGCTTGTGGCCCAGGGCATCCTTCCCCTGGTGGTGTAAACACAGGTTTCTACCACCCTGAGAAGTGCTGAGTGCCACAATCCCACCCAAAGATTCACGGGGCTGGGGAGGAAATCCCAGTCCATGGAGTAAAGAGCTGTGGGACCTGATGGTCCCACTTTTCCCCCTGTCCCACTTCCTGTCCTTGAACCATCTTCTAGCTCTGATTCTGGTCACTGCCACATTTATTCCCAGAAAGAGGGAATAAAATCTGAATAGAATATTCTGAATATTTTTCAGAATAAAATCTGCTCAGCCACCTAAACTGGAGACAAGACTGCCATTCCGGTGTACAAAAGATATCAGGAAATCACTTTACATTTCTTCCCGCTCCAAAGCTGCCCACCTTCTGCTGACTCCTGAATGTTAATGTTATTTATGACAAGTGATTGATGAGGGAGACGCAGAATTCACACCCAGCACAGAGCATTTTCAAATCACCTATTCATTTTTAAGGACCGGAATCAGTTTTGTATCCTGACATGATTTATCATTTGGAGGCTGGGCAGTGGCTACGCAGGGCCAGCTTCCAATCCCTGACAGAACACCAGCAGGATGGAGACAGCAGTGAGACATTAACCCTTTGAGGGTGAGCAGGGGATCACAGCAGGATTTAAAGCAGGTAAGTTGGAGCCTTGTGCTCCAGCAGCATGTCAGGCCATCCTGTAGCTTTCAGCTGCAGATTTATAGGCCACAGTGATCCAAGATAACAGCCACAGCAATGCTGCTGTATCTCTTAAAAGCAGAACTTGGTTTTTTGTCTTCTACACAGCCTATCTGAGAGAAATATTTACGTAGGCACTGTCATGGCAATGCACGTAAAAGAGATCAATGGGACATTTCCCCTCCAGTGGACCTTCCAGCCTACACAAGCCTCTCTGTCTGTGGCAGAGTGAAATGTCACCGTGGGCTCAAGAGAGATCTAGCTCTGAGACAAATTCTAGCTCCTTTCCCTTGGAAATGTGCATTTCCTCAGGTTGTGTATGAGGAAAAGGCAAGATGAGGCATGTGGGATGGGCCTGGCAGTGGGAGAGGGCAGAGGTTCACAGGCTGGGAGAAGCTGTACCAACAGGGACAGAGTGGGAATGACATGTCCCCAGCAAAGACCATCTATCATGTGTTTGATGCCAGCCTGCCAGGGGCTGGCACGACCCACAGAATTACTTAATTCACTTCCTCAGCATGGAAAAGCAAACAAACACCAAACAACTGGGTGAAGCAGCCAAGTTTAGAGGTGACACTGTGTCACAGCTTTGTCACTGCCCTTTCCTCTTGCTTCAGGAGACCATGAAGCAGGATGCAGCCTCTCCCATGAGCAGGAGGAAATATACAGGGTACAGATAGCAGAAATCTGAAGCTCTGACACCTTGGTCTAGCTGCCCTCAGTCCCTTTAATATCACCTCAATACCTTTAATATCACCTCAATACCTTTAATATCACCACCTTCTTGAGGGAAAAGGTTTCACAATTCAAGGGCATCACATGTTCAAGCTTAAGAAGTTACCTAAGTGAACAAGGAGATATCCCTGCAGAGTCTACCTGGGGTATCCTATGGAGGTCTCAAGATCACAGGTGACTGCTGGGACCCCGTGGGGACCCTGGACTGGCAGCACCAAGGCACTTCAGAGGCACAGCACAGCCAGTTGTGACTGATACAACAAAACCCCTCAAAACTGTCCACACTGAGCAGTTTCCTCCCTGCCTGAGCACCCCTGGCCATTCCCACAAGGAGCAGTCCCTTCCTCAGGTGGGAAGGCTGCACAGGGGTGGTCAGCCCCATGGCAGCAGTTTCCCCAGCACAGCCCTGCAGATGCTGGCAGTTCCAAGTGCCAGCCACCCCAGGGGTCCTGTGCACTTGTGGAACCCCATTTCATGAAGAGAAAAAGCTTCTTCTGACTCTGAGAAAGAGCTGAACACATGGGTTGAGCTCTCCCACATGATTTCCTGGTCTCTAGTAAGGGCTGAGTTCACACAACAGCTTTCCCCCTTGGTGGGGGTGGCTGTTGTCAATGCATGGCATCTTGTTTTCCCAAAAATACCAGAGATACTGAATGTGCTTGAAGCTCCTGTACCTGCAGCCATTTATGGCTGGTGCTAGCCCAGCAGATCCAAAATCCTGAAAGCCTGGGATGGACGTACGTACGTTCTCACATCCCCATCACCATGGCATAAGCTGTGTTTCTTAGGAAACCAGCCTAGCAGCAGCATCCCCGTTTAGGAGGAAAGATGAACTCTGGATGCAGACTGGATTTTAGAAACCACTCTCTGCTGCTAGCACCTGCATGGCTCTGCAGTGCTCCCATGGCAGCGAGGGGGGCAGAGCTTCCAGCAGGGCTGGAAAAGGGTGGTGGGAATGGATGAGAGGGAAAGAGAAGGATGGGGATGTGCTCTGGGTTTTGTGTGGGTTTCTTGGGCAGTGCAAAGCAGGTAGAGCAGCCAGCTGTAACATGACCCTTGTGCTCTTCCTGCAGGCTCACCTGGAGGGGTGAGCACACCCAGCCCTGCACTGCTGCTCTTGTGCCACGCTGGCCTCACACCCCCATGGGCTGCAGGGGCTCGTGGCAGGGGCTGACATCCACACAGCTCAGGCTGTGGTTCTTCTCCTCGAGCTGGGCATGCTGGAGCAGTGCAAGGAAATTCTGAGCCTCGAGGCTGTCCCTGCTGGGCCTCCTGATGGTGCCCTCATCGTGCCAGCGAGTGCCCAGCCAGTGCCCATCTGCTGGCTCGTGAGCAGGAGCTGCCAGGGGCACATCCTCGGTGGTGGCCGGCCAGAAGGGCTGCTTCAAAATGCTCCTTGGAGTGGAACTGGTACTACAGCTTCTGTACCATCCCTCCATCCCCAGAGGGGTTTGTTCCTTGGAAATGTTGTACTTTGCAAAGTAAAAATAACTTGCCCATCCTGGGAACTTTTTGTTTTGTTTGATTGTTTGTTTTTTTTCTTTCAGTTTAAGGAGGATGGTTTTGTTCCTGCTCTGTTTTGCATTGGGAGAAATAAAAAAAGCCAAGTTGCCCTGGCTATATCTTGCTTTTGTCCCCTCGACCTCACTGCCCAGTGGACTGGAGAAGTCTTTCAAAACCTGACAGCAGTCAGGTTTGTTCCTTTCTAGAAAAGGGAAAAAAGATGATTTTGCAGGGAAAATAATAATAATAATAATAAAGGAAGTTTCCTGTGAAAATTAAATAGTCAACAGTTGCTCTCCTGATCAAAGAGTGTCTCTGTTAAGTGTTTTCACAGCTCTTGGTACAGATGGGTACTGCTGGGTCCTGAGCCACAAGGAAAAATTGTCACAGTCCTGGTGACATCTCTCTAAGGTGCTACACTATGAAGAAGAAATGTTGGAGCTGAAGCCCCCCTGCTTTCCCCTTGCTCAGCACCACAGGCCAGGCCTGGGCACCCAAGTTTCACCATGGAAACCATGGAAAACACGGAAACCATCTCCAGGTACCTCTCCAGTCCTCCTGGAAACACACTGCCCTGGTTCCACCTTGTCCCAAAGTACCCTGGTGCCCACACACTTCCTAGGGAGGAGAGGGCAAAGCCACCAGGCAGAAGTGTCTGCCACCCTTGCCAGCAGAGACCAAAGACAGCATCATCCCACTGCGAGCTCACCGAGGCCACTAGAGAACCTTGCTCCTCACCAGGGATGGCGCTCAGCTCGCTCCAGCTCCAACAGGCCAGAGCACCTCTCACCAAGGGAAAGGAAACCTCCTCTCATGCCAACACCACCTTCACAGCACATCTAGGCAGCAGGGAGGGGACACCGTGCCCTGCGGGGAGGGGACACCATGCCCTGCAGGCACAGGGGCACTCACCATCTGGATGACAGACACCGGCCCGATGCTGTTCACGTAGATATCCACATCAATGAACGTGGGCTTGACTGGAAAGACAAGAAAACAGGCACCATCAGCTGGGGCCAGGAGCAGTGGCAGAGGGATGAACACACTCTGAGATGAGTGTGGCTCTACCACAACAAAAATCCCAGCTGCAGCAGGCACCAAAGCATGGAAAACACAAGACATGGCCAGGCCAGGTCAGCACCTGTGGCCACAGGGAGCTTCAGGGGACACTTACTGCCAATGTCAGGCCTCAGCTTGTTGTCGTAGTTCTTGAGCAGCGAGTTGAGGATCTGCGTGGCATCAGTCTCCTGTGCCTTGGGCGTGAGGACCCAGGTTTTATTGATGCTGAGGTAATCGTAATCGTATTCCTCTGTGCTCTCACACCTGGAGAGGAGAGACAGAGGGCAGGGACGGGGCTGTGACAGCTCTCTGGCACTCCCTGGGAGCAGGGGCACAGCTGTGTTCCAGAGATATCAAGGGAGGAGGATGCAGTGCAGCTAAAAGGCAGAGCATGAGGAGCTCTCCTCTAAGCCACACTGCCAAGAAGACACAACTCACCTGGCACCTCTGCTCACTTCAGGGTCACCAGACATGCAGGGGCCTTGCCACCAGTGGGAAAGACTAGCATGGAATGCTTCACCTCCTCCTTAGCTCCCTTTGGAGGCACACTGCTCATCTCCGAGGTGTGGGAGGCAGTCCCTGCTTTCCCTGCCTTCCTGCTCATCCCACCCAGCAGCTCCTGCTGACAGAGCTGCCTGTTAACCTCAAATACCTCCACTACTCTGCCTGCTGCTGACACCTGAAGCAGGCTTCCTCTGAGGAAAGAGACAGTGACAAAACAGCGTTTTTGGGGAGCAAGACATTTGCAATAAATGCATTTCAGAGAAAAGAGGTCCTAATCTACCACACAGGCATCCTGCAGCCTGGCATGCCAGGAAGCCAGGCATCTGCCCTGCACGGATCCCTGGAAATTAAAGCCTTATGCAAACTCCTCTGCCTCCAGGCCAAGACCTGCCACAACCCATTCCCTGCACTCACCAACCCTTCCTCCCCAGCCTGTGGCGTGAGCTCCCATTTACAGATCTCCCATCTTCCCAATCTCCCAGTTCCAAGCCAGGCAAGGAAAGCTCGTATCCATCCTCCTTTGGACATGATCCACTTAGCAACAGCTTCTCTCGCTGCCTTTCAAACCTGCCCTCTCTAAACCTTCTGCACCCCTCCCTTTTCCTAGAGGAGTTTTCCTAAACCGCCTAATTAGATTAGGTCCACATGGTCACCCGGGAAATTCTAACCACCTGCCGCCGCTCCGGGCAGCTCGTCCACAAGGCTGTCCCCGGAATGCCACAGCCATGTGTGGGAGAGGATGCTCCCACAGCCCCAGAGCCCCCTGCACGGCTGCCGTGCCAGCGTGTCACCTGCCCTAGCGACAGGGAGGGTCTCAGAGGTTCTCCTCTCAGCGGGAGCTGTCACCGCGCTGACACTTCCCAGCTCCGAGGTGCGACCACGGATCCCATCTCCCTGCAGCGCCTGGGGAGCACGGCCTGACCGAGGGGACGAAAAAGCATTCAATTGACGCGCTGCTGATTTGTCAGATGCTCCTCTTCCAAAAGCCCGGACAAAAGTAGCTTTCGCAATGGCTCTAAAACCCTCAGCATCTCCGGGGCGCCGGGACGCGTCCGCGGCACGGGCCGGGCTGCGCGCAGCGGGCGCTGCTCCATCAGCTCCTGCTTTCCCGTCTGACTGCGCTGCACTTTCCAACCGAGCTTGAGCGGTGTTAAGCAGCGCTGCCGGGATGCGCCGGCGGCTGCAGGGCACGGGGCACACGGCCAGCCCAGCCCAGGGCTCACATCGCGGGCTGGCCCCGCTCCTGCCACCAACAAAGAGGGACATGCGCCTGTAGCGCAGCTCAGAGCGAGGGAAAGCAATCCTAAACGCAATCCGAACTGCTTTGCCTTGCTGCCAGAGCTTTGGGTGATGGAGGCTGCCTCTGGCAAAGCTACACCGAAAGGTTTTCTCCGTGTTCCTTTGACCTTGCTTGAAGTCACCTGTCAGCACTGAACTCTGCACATCCCCCTGCCCTGCCAAAAATCCTGAGAAACTGCAAGGCTACAGCAGAAACTGAAACATCCCTTTGGAGGCTGAGCAAACCCAGTCTGAGCTCGCCCTGCTCTCAGACTTCTGGTTCCCCCCATTTAGTGTCACTGATTAACACACCAAGGCTTGGGGTAGCATTTCCAGGGAGTCACATCCCTATTACAGATGCAGGGACACTACCAAAAATATGCTTGTTGCTAATGCAGCTAATTCCAGTCAACTAAACCATACTAAGCCATCTTAGCATAACCAAGCCAGCTTTTGCTGGAGATAATATGATTTTTCTGAGTGCCTGTGCACACACAGACACACATCAGCCCTTGCTGGTCAAGAATGTAACTCTCATCCCACCCTATGCAAGCCACTACCTCCCTCCTGGTTTCTCTTCTTGGTGGCCCTGCTTTAAACTGAGAAGGGAAGAGCCCGAGATCTACTGCAGACAAGAGGTGTTAAGGTGACATGTGCATCCCCCTCCAGCTGCTAATGGGAATGTCACACTGCAGACCTGCAGAGATCCCAGCGTGCTGTGAACACTGGCTGGCCTGGCAGCTCTGTCTCCAGGCACAAAGCAGCTGGCTTGGTGACAGGGGACAGCCAGTTCTCATACGTCTCTGTGCAGCCAGGGGCAGAGGCAGAGCTGAGCTTCCTCACCTCTGCATGTTGAGATGCCACAACAGCCTCCTCAGAGCAGGGCCATGGGGCTGGGACACAGCCACAGTGTGGGCAGGGCATCAGGGCAGAACTGGGGGTGTTGCAAGGAAATCCCTGGTCCTGACAGAGGAGTTGGGGCCACGGCAGCTCCGGCTGGTGCCCCGAGCAGGAGGCTGGCACGGCAGGGAGGTGTCCTTTCGGATGTGCTCACATGTGTGGATGAGGTTGGACAATTCTCCCTGGGCAGCCCGTGGCACTACAGCAGGACAGAGCCTGCCCCAGCTCCCTGATTCCCTCTTACTCAAGCAGACACCTGTTTGGCTGAGGCTTCCAAACACACACTGCTGGGGAAAGTCACCTGAAGAGCTGTGCCTGGCTCCCTCCCCCTGTGCCCAAGCTGTCTGCCAAGGTGTTCCCTTGGCAGGAGGAGGGGAAGAACAACAAGAGCCACGAGCCCTTGAAGAAACTTCTGCTCCTTGCCTGCTGGGGCAGCTGGTGGTGCCTGGCTGGGCTGCACACCCACTGTTACTCACTGCTGGTGTGGCCCTGAGGCAGAACCTCCCAGCACAGATGCAGATCCCCGGGCTGTATCCAGCCCTGCTGCAAACACAGCTGAAAGCCTTCCCTG